>NC_081828.1:162980977-163605977 GCF_030867095.1 Alligator mississippiensis | reverse complement strand
CTTTGGAAATCTAAGCCAGGAGATCCTCTAAGTTTTCCACTTGGATGCTGATACTTAAGCCCCAGTAATTTAATGGGGTTATTAAGAAGACAGGAAAGAATCACAAAAAGGAGATAAACAGTCTGCATTAAGTCTCCAGTCCATGCAACCTAGATGTGGGTGAAAACTGTGACAGTTTTCATTTAGAAAATGCTGATTGCACAGATTCAGTATGGTCCATGAGAATTTGTCATTTCTGTTAACACTTTAGATGGTAACTTAGCAAGTCTGGAGTCCTGCCAGCCTGCCCTCCAGCTCAGTAAAGGAGTCTCCTCTCGAATTGGGTTGCCGTGGTTTCTCAGGACTCTTGGGCCCCCAGTCTGCCTAGGTTCCCAGCTCCCTGCCTCACTCTTGGGGCTGCCAGGTTGGCAGAGTGCTCAGTTCTCTGCGATTCATCTCTTCAGTTTTGAAATACAAACTCTTTGATTTTTTACTGTTCTCCCTCTGGTGCCTGCCCCCTCAGGGATTTCTTCATTGGAGAAGAGAGCAGTAAAGTTGAAAAGTGAGAGAAAGTGGATGACCCTCTCTCTCTTTCATTTTTCCCACCAGTTTAGACTGCAACATTTTAAAAATGGATCAGTGAAAACCAAAATGTTTTCATGAAAAAATTCCACATTGGTTCATTGGCCATTTCCCATGGTTTTTCTTTTCATTAAATATTTTAAAGCTGCTTTAATTTTGCTATTTTTGTTTTTACACAAAGTTCACTGGGAGTCTTCTCACTGATTTTGCTGGGTTTTGGAATGAGGTCTCTTTGGAGGTAAATACCTCCCTGATTATGTTTAAAAGGGGAGGTAGAACTTTTTGAAACTTTTCTTTAGCCACACAATCCTACATCTAGGTTCTTTTCTGCATATCTTTGATGAATATGTGTATGACATCAAAAGGGACAAGGGAGAGAGAAGTATCAGTTTACATTTCTTTTTGGAGTAGTTCGATGGTAACTTCATTCGTTGACTGTTGTTTTAATGTATAGCAGCCCAGTGGTGGTTTTGAGGAAAGAAAATGAGATTTTCATTATTCTATAAGGAAGCATTTCCAGGGCAAGCTCCTTTGAGTATTTTCCAGGTTAGTGAGAAATAAAAGGGTTCAGAGCCATGGGATGCCATTAGAAAATTAGATTTTGTATTATTTTTAGCAGCCCTAAAGTAAGGGGAACTTATTTACATGCTGTGTAGCAAGGATCCTCTAATGTGCCATTCTGGTGATAGGGATGTGTATTGTATCTGAAATCTTTTCCCATGTCTAGTAGGAAGACTTACTGTTTTGATTTCAGGTCTGCAGGCTGTACTAATTTATTTTTTTAATGTAAAACTTATTTTACTTCATTTTGGCACAAAACTCCAACTAGTACCTAGAATTCTGACTATGTAAAGCAAATTGTCAAATTACTGAATAGCTACTTGGCTAACATGTTCAGCCCAATGCAAATCAAATATAATTTCTTAAGGTGTATTAGTGTCTGTTAAGTACTGGGCCATACTGTGTGTGTGTCTGTGCATGTATGCATGGTTCAAAGCTACAATGCAGGGCACTTCCTTCTTGTAGCAGCCAAATGTAAAGCATATAAACAGCCATAGATATGGTTCTTCCTTGCCCATATTAAGATAGTTAGAATGGGTCAAATGGGAAGAAATCCTTGTACTCAAGACTTAGCGGCTCTTATGTACCTAAATTTGAGACTCCTTTCTTTACTTTGTGCATTTGCATTCAGACGTTTCCTGTCTGGTTCATAATTGTTCGGTCGAAAAAACCTGAGTGACAGTAAAAAGTAAGTTTTATAATATATAAAAATAACTTACTGTGGTTGGGAAAATCATAGGCAGTTTACAGAGCTTCTTGGTAACTGTAGCTTGCTTTGCATTTAGTCAAATGCAGATTCCTCCCTTCTCCCAGTTCCTTCAGGAGATGCCATATTTACTGTAGTTACACTAAAGGGGATTAAGTGAATTGAAGACAAAACCTTTTCATCCTGATCCTGCAGCATGTCCATATACTCTCAACTGCAGAATCAGGTCCTTGCTCTCTTGCAATTTGTCAATCAATTCTTCTGTGTTTAGGTTTCTAAAATGCAATTCAATGTTAGAAAATCCAATTTTCAACATGGTACATGAGGAACAGGAATTATAGAATTTTATTAATTTGTTATGGGGAAAGAGATTGAAAAGATCAGATGAAGTATCACAATAGTGATTTTAAGAGGTTTTTTTTCTTTTTTTAAAGGAAAAGATATGTTAGACTTAAAAGCTTCATCCAGACGTGCAGGCACATGCAGTTTGTGTCTCCACAAATCTCTTTGCAGTGCTGCAGACTGAATGCCTGGAACGTTAAAATGTGATTCGCACTACAAATTTGAAGTGCAGGGGCACATTTTGCTCCTAGGAAATGCTGGTAAAAAAAAAAGGTTGAGAGAAAAAGTGGTGCTGCACACATGACAGGAGCATGTGCCAGCAGACATGGAGGCTTGGTCCTCCAGGGAGATGCTCTAGCTGCTGGCCAGAGCACCTCCACTCCTTTAGTTGTGCCCCAGCTCCTCCAGCACACCAGGAGCTGGGAGGAGCACGAAAAGGGCAGTTTGCCGGAAGTGGGGCAATTTGCTCCACACTAAAGCGCACTTGCGGGGACATGTGCTGCAGCAAAAAATAGTGGCACAAATTTGTGCTGCTATTTTTGCCGCTGCAAGCACATGTCCCTGCATGTGGGGATGCACCCAAATTGCTCTTTTGATCTATACACAGAAAGGACTTTCCTCACCTCAATATGTTCTTCCTGTGCAAAGGAGGCTTGCTGCCCTCAGAGTAAAACCTGCCTTTTCTTGGATGTAAGAAAGTTTATAATATCTAAGATCCTTAAGAGCTTTAACAGAACAAAATAAAACAAGCTAGAATTTATTTCCTAAATCTCTCATGTGTGTGTCTTTCATTTCTCTTTATATTTTCCTGTACCTTTCCCTATTAAGTATATCTCTCTGACCTAAGGCTAGCTATTGCTCCACAGTTTGTTTTGCCCACTAGCTCAAGACTTTACTGTGATCACACTCTTCATGGGATGCTCCCTTATACACTGCTTACCTCAATAGAAACATGAGTTGCCAACTTCAAATTTATATGGAGTTTAACGCATCCATAGCAGACATGCTTATTTCCCCTGATGAGAAATAAGGGTAATCAGTCCCACTGCAGCACATTGAGCTGGGTCAGAGCAGCCCCAAGCTGGCAGGCTGAATCCCTGAGTCCCCTGTGTCTCTAAGGTATATTTCCCATCCTTTCTTGGCATTCCTCCCTTCCCCCCCCCCCCCAGCAGAGCAGTTGTTCAAGATCTATCTGAAAATTTAAATACTAAAGAGACACGGGATATGTTACTTCAGGGAGAAAGGATCACTCTCATTACTCCAGCAAAATCAGTTCCCCACAGCTTAAGGAACAGATTCTGGCCTCTTAGCTGACACTGCCCATCAAGTTACTGATTATCTTGGTGGTTTGCTTGCAAAGCCACTTGTCTGCTGGATCAAGTTCACATAAGTTCCAAATTACCCACCTATTTCTATCCATTATTGGCAAAAGACAGATTTTAACCATCCCCCTAGAGGTGAAAGACTGTATGATCAATACCTTGGGCCATTCAGTTCATATAAAAAGATAGTTTAAAGATCAGAAATTGTAAAAAATTATACTGTTCATTTAAAAAGAAAAAATATTGAAAGTGGTAAAGATTGCCTTTACAAAAAATATTGGAGGAGATAGAGTACTGAACTTTACTGGGCGGCATGTGGAATATATTATTTATATATTAAAATAATTATTTTTATTGCCACATATTTCGTAGCTCTAAAAATAGTCACTCCAGATGAGCCTAACATTATGTCTGTGCTGCAGTCAAAGAAATGATTGTAGCAATGTCACCATAGCTGATTTATGGTTCAACCAGCTAGCTCAGGTACTTATTGGGTGCGTCTACATAAGCCGTTTACTGTGGAGTGGCCTAATTAGCTCTGCAGTAAAATGTCAGTGTCTACATGTGTGGAGCTATTAGGTCGGACTGAACTAATTTACTCTGCCATAGGATGGCACTGCTCTATACAAGTACTACCTTTGGCAGAGTACTCCACTGTAATGCATGTGTAGATGCTGACTGGGCTGGCTGGGGCACAAGGGTGCTTTAGTGCATGGGCTGTCTGCTGGCTAGCCTGACACTGAAGCACCCTCATGCTCCCGTCAGTCCCTCCACAGCATGTTGGGTTGGGTCATAGCAGCTCCAGGCTGGCAGGATGAACCCCTGAGCCCCCTGCCAGCTGGGGCTGGTCCACCCCAGCTCAACATGCTGTGGTCCCAGGCACACATGTAAGTGTGGTGCCCAGGAGCAATAAACACCAACACAAACTGCGCTGGAATTAATTCAGCCACATTAATTGCTTGTGTAGATGTGCTCATTGACACGTAGTTGTGGCAGCTGGAGATTTTGCTTTGGTTATAAAACCTGCCCAATGACCTTGAAGGCTATACCAAACTTCATGTTGACACAGGCTGGGGACAGACATTCAAATAGCTGGAGCCTGAATTGATTCAACCTCTGCAGGTTAGTCTAACCTGCCTAGGCTAAACCTATTTGTAACAGCACAGACATTCCCTCTGGACTTAAGAAATGTGAGCACATGCCTGCAGTTGCTCAGGCCAGGAGCCGGGGTGTGCTAGAGCATGCACTCGGCTGTAGGGAAGCTGTGCTGGGGGACATGGACAGTCTGGGCTGAACTGGCCAGAGAGGGGTTTAATTCCCCCTCCCTGTCCCACCAGCAAGGACCTGAGCTGGGTCTGCCAGGCACTCCCCCCTCGCTGCTGCAGTGGCAGACCAGCATAGCTCTTGAGGCAGAGGGGGCAGGGAAGGGGGTTATTTTCTCCCTCTAACCTTCCTGCCTGAGGAGGACCAGAGCTGGGTCTGCCTGCCCTGACCAGT
The DNA here is from genome assembly GCF_030867095.1 of Alligator mississippiensis. Taxonomy (NCBI): domain Eukaryota; kingdom Metazoa; phylum Chordata; order Crocodylia; family Alligatoridae; genus Alligator; species Alligator mississippiensis. Next base: position 163,600,988 of record NC_081828.1, on the reverse strand, counting down.
GCTGCCACTGCCAACTCTCTGAATCACCGGAGGGAGGGGGACTAACCCCCCTCCCTGCCCCTCCCTGCCTAAGGGGCCCTGCCAGCTACTGCAGTGGCAAAGGAGCAGGGCCCTTGATGGGGTTGGGGCAGCCCCTGTCATAGTGTTGGGGAGTGCGAACCCCTTCTCAGTGGGGGGGCCCTGCTGCGGGGCAGGCAGAGCAGCAGCAGACTGTATGGCAGCACCAGGGACCAGAGGGGGCCAGAGCCCTCCAAGCCACCACCATGTTCCATAGCAGCTTTCCTTGCCCCACAGTGCAGTTCCCCATCAGGAAGAGGATCATGCTTGGGGAAACCATGACAGGGGCTAGCCATTCTAGCAGCCAGGTGGGGGCAGGGTTGGGACCAGATGCCAGTGGCTAGGGCCTCTTAGGCAGAAGGTAGGGAGCAAGTTTATTCCATGCTCTGCCCCTGGGGCATTGCAGCGAACGTCTGCCCCCCTCAGCTGCTGCTGTTTACTCTGTGCTCGAGGCACGTGGCAGAATAAGCCCCTTCCACTGGATGCCGGGGGTGGGGCAGGAGGGGGCTTATTCCTCCACTTGCCTTGGGCACAGACTGAGTGGCAGCAGCTGGGGTGCAGAGACCCTGCTGTGGTGCCCTGAGAACAGAGCGGGGAATAACCCTGCTGCCTGCCCCGACCTAAGGGGCTCTGCCCGCCAGTGTCTGGCCCTGCCTCCGCTCTGCCTATGAAGCGGTGAGGGTGGAGCAACCATGATGATGGCTGCAGCCCCTGTCACGATGTTCCTGAATGCAAACTCCATTCCAGCAGGGAGCTGAGCTGTGGAGCGAAGAAAACTATTATGGACCGCAGAGACAGCTTGGAGTCTGCCGCAGCTCTGCCCCTGCAGTGGGTTCCCTGCACTAGGAAGGGGCGCATGCTCCCTGACATTATGACAGGAGCTGCTGCTCCAATCAAGGGCCCTGTCCCCTCACTGCTGCAGCGGCTAGGTGGGAGCATGGCCAGAGGTTGGTTGGCAGGGCCCCTTAGGTGGGGGAGGCAGCAGGAATGGGGGTTCCAGCATCCGGCAGAGGGGACTCATTCTGTTGCTTGCCCCAAGCAGGGAGCAAGCAGCAGTGGCAGCAGCAGGGCAGGCAGACCTGGCTGCGATCCCCTGAGTGTAGAGTGGGGAATAACCCCTATCCCTGCCCCCTCTGCCTCAGGGGCCATGCTGGCCTGCCACTGCACAGCAAGGGGGGAGTGCCTGGCAGACCTGGCTTGGGTCCCTGCTGGTGGGACAGGGAGGGGGGAATTAAATTCCTCTTTGGCCAGATCCCTGCCCCTGCCTACCCCAGCTCCAGGAACTGTAGGGTACTTTTTAATCAATGCATTTGTCTGCATTGATTAAACCTGCACACCTTCATTCACCTGCATTGATTAAACCTTCACCTGCGTTGATTAAACCTGCACACCTTCATTCATCATTGCATGTACAATTTATGAAAGTTTTTTTGTGCAACTCCTGCTCGTGTTTGTATATAGTAAGATATTTTATACCAAAAAAAAAAGAAAACAAATAAAAGAAATATCTGACCAGCAGAGGGCACTTTTGCTAAGGTTTTGGAGAGATTATATAAGAAAATACAAAACTAAGCAAAAATTCAGATGAAAAAGGTGAAACAAAAACATGCTGTGAACTGTACCTATATTAATTAGTAAGAGTTAAATGAACACTCATGATCATGTGATCTCTAAACCTCCTTCTTCACAGCCATATTAAATATTGTAGTTCTTATTTATGACAATGTAATTACACACACACAAAACAATAAAAAATTGTACTTTCCTAAAATAGGGCAAACAGACTTAGACAATAGCCAATAAAACTGTAGCTCCTCACATAAATCCTGTTTTACTGGTCTATTTTGGAGAGTAGTTATTTTGTTTAACTTTATAAACACATCAGTTTTTCCAGGACAATTAGGTGTTTCAACAAAATTCTGTAAAAGGGAAAGAGAAAGGTCAGTTATATTCCCATTGAGATGAAAAAAACAACAACTTTCAGACAAAGAACGCAGGATCTATGGAGATATTCCTGCCAGATTCTCAGAAGTCAGTCACATGAAAGTATACCAAAGTTAACTCGTAGAAGGCAACTTTATCCTGAACCAGCAGGGTAATGCCAGCTGCAGTGTATGTATCTGGACCAACATTGTCAGATTCCTCTCCAACACCTATTAGGCACCGAAATCCAGATGTAAACATACAAAAAAGTGACTGCGGGAGCTGCCAGAATTCTGCACTTGTAAAAATAAAACTACCCTTAGGCATTTTCAAACATTGGGCTCAGGTTTGAAAGTATTGGCCTTAGTCCTTGTTGGAAGTCCTTGTTGGAAGCCTGATGTTTTGACTGGTTGGTAAACAGTAGGGCTGTGTGAGTCTTTGGATCTCGCTTTGGATCCGGACCCGCTTTGGATGCTTCGGCGTCTGAAGCGGCACTTCCGGGTCAAAGTGGGATCCCAGTAATGGTGTCTGGAGCAGGTCAGGGGCATCCAAAGTGCTCCAGACCCACTTCGGATGCTTTGGAGCTGCTTCGGCCATTTTGAGGCAATTAGAAGAGGGAGGGAGAGTGGGGGAGGGATGGAGAGTGGGAATTGGGGAGGGAGGGGGAGTGTGGGGGGGAAGACTGATGTCTGTAGGTAGCCACTGAGAAGGATTTCTCTCTGTCTACCTTTCCAATAGCAGCATCTGTGGGGTGGGACTAAAAAAAGTATAAAAGCCCCTGTTTCCAGTCCTTCTGTGCCTTTTGCAGCTCATTCCCTGTCAGCAGCTGTGAGAGAGAGGAACACTGCGACTGAGACCTGCCTGCTGCTTTTTCACATTATAAAGGAGTGGTTAGGATTTAGCTTAGCTTAGCTTAGCTTAGTTTAGCTTAGCTATTCAATTCAATAGGGAGGCACAGATCGCTTGCACGCACGCACGCACGCACGCACGCACGCACGCACGCACGCACATAGAGACCCAGAATATAGAAAAAAAATCACAGTGGAAGAAGACAGACAGTTATTTACAGAAGAGCAAGACACAGATAATGTATTGAGACATAGGAAGACACGCAAATAATTTCATTCACACCACAAGATAGACAATATCGTGAAAGCCAGGAAGAAGACACACAAATAATTTCATTTACAGCACAAAACAAGATAGACAACATAGTGAGAGCCAGAAAGAAGACACACAATTTCGTTCACAACAGCAGAGACAATATCGTGAGACCCACAAAGAAGACACAAATAATTTTATTCACAGCACAAGATAGACACAGACATTCACAGGAGAACAAGACAGACAGATTCACACACACACACACAGAGACCTTTTGCAGCACAGGAAAGATCAATATGAAGCATGCTGGAAAGGCAGGTGCCAGGTCTTTTGTCAGGGAAGGGAGAGGGGGTATGGGGAGAGCTAGAGTTGCAAGCCCCCCCCAACACAGATGCATTCTGTTCCAGAGCAGCCATGACATCAGTGCTGCCAGTGGAAGCCAGGCAGTGGGAGCAGTGTCTGCACCTAACGTCCTTGCACCTGCACCACCTTCGCTCAGGCCAGATGTGGGCACCAGCAGTGGAATCACTGTCTCTTCCACCCCAATTTCAGCTCTCAGTGTGAGCCTCCCACAGGCATGCAGGGAGTACTTGAGGGAGGATTTACACAAGGCAGGGCCGCAGGTAGTCTTACACTTCACCTCCAACATCTGAAGCAGCCGGGGTGGCGATCATGCCTCCCACTCCCTCACGGGGCAGTGGTACAATCAGTTAGGCTGTCAGTGGGCTCTATTGCAAGCCAAAGTGCTGGATGAGTTGCACACGGCAAGGGAGAAGGAAGATCATGGGGGCCATGAACCCCCATGTTGGGGAGGCCGAGCTCACCTGTGGGTTCGTGGTCACCGACAACAGGGCCAATATGGTGAAGGCTGTCCATGATGCCAACTTTGTTGGCATCCGCTGTGTGGCACACAGGCTGCACCTAATAGTGAGGGATTCCTTGGAGGGGGACAGGGCTGCCGGTGACAGCGCTGCCACCAGTACTGCTACAAGCTGATTTTGAAATGCAGGAAGGTGGCAGGCTACTTCCACCGCAGCATCAAGCGGGGCAAGATGCTGCGGGAGAAACAGGTAGAGCTGAGCATCCCGCAGCACAGAATCAATCAGGATGTGGAGACTCGGTGGAACTCCACATACCTGATGCTCAAGAGGCTGGTGGAGGAACAGAAGGCCATCCATGAGATGGCCTTGCTTAGGGAGATAGGGATCAGTGCCCCCCCCCCCCCCCCCCCCCCCCCCAGGACAGAGCTGAATGGAGTACCATCTCCCAGATGTTGGTGGTCCTCAAGCCCTTCCTTGAGGCCACCGAGACCCTTAGCACTGGCAATGCCCTCCTCAGCCAGGTGATCCCCCTAGTGAGGGAACTGGAGAACCAAATGGAGAAGTTCCAGGGGATCAATGTTCCTGGCTGGGCCAGGCTGCTGTCACCAGACATGCAGGCACTGGTGAGGCAGCTGAAGGAGGGCATCAGGAGATGGCCGGATCCCTTGCAGTCTAGTACAGTCCACATGATGGAGGGCATATGCGACCTGAGGGTGAAGGGGAGCATGTGCACTGGCAGCCCCAAAACCCTTGATCACTGGACGCAGGTGCTGGTGAACAAAGTCAGGGAGGCCTAAGTGCAGAGGCAAGAGGATGTGGAAAAGGGGATCTACTTTCCCATGCCAGCACTCCCAGCACCAGTGCCAGCACCAGCTGGTCTCCTCCACCCCAGCCACTGCCAATGTGGGCCATGGGCATGGCCTCAATGCTGGGGTCCAAATGCCCCAGACCCCAGCCTCGGGCAGTTCATAGGCCCAGCTCTGAAAAGTGGAGTGGTTCACATTGTAATTTGTTCCCTTTCAAAATCAGGCCTGAGAGACTGGAGGCAGAGTGTTTTTTTTGGTGAGGAATGTGCACCCACAGGTAGTTGGATTTTGTTGTCTTTGATAGATTCTGCTGTGCAGATTGTGGGGGTACTGAAGATAGTTGACAGGTTTTGTGTTTTGAGCTGTAGGAAGTTGGCTTCAGTTCTGGTGATGAGGTTTGGTGCTTGTTTGAATGTACAAACCACTTTTCAGAGCTGGGCCCATGAACTGCACTTTATCAGCCTCCTAGGTAGTAGGTACAGAAACTCATGGACTCAATATACACAGGGGAGTTCTGGCACACTGCGATCTGCTGGACCTCTGACTCCCCAGGTACCTCTGTACTTTTGCCTGCATTGCTACATCCCCTTTTTCCCCCTACCCCCCACCTCAGCCTGTCCCTTCCCCCTGATGCCTCCATTTCCATTTTCACTGACTGGCTTTCTTGCCTGCATTGCGGGCTGGGCCCGCTTCTGGCTTCTTTACTATTCCTTCCATCCAGGGCCAATTGCAGGTACTTCCTCAGCCTGACAAAGGGGTTTTCAACCCTAAAGCTTCCAAAGATACATTTTTTTTTAAGTACTCCTTTTTTTTCATAATACACATATAGACATAAAAAGACAAGATAAGCCATCACACACCATGAATAACATCATATGTCCAACACAACACAACATCTTTACTTCTTCCTGTCAATTCCTTTATAAAACGACAGGCTCTGTGACAGTTCCATTTGGATACCTTTGCTGCTGCTGCTGCTGCTGCTACTGATGTTGAGCCAGCTAAGTTATTGTACCTGTTGTCATATAAAGCGGAGAACCGGGCGTGAGGCTGTAAGGGAGGAGGAGGCTTCAGTGGGGCACACTGCCGTGTTGTGCAGAGGCCCCAGTGCCAGGAAGGGCGCAGCTTAACACACACCCACATCACGAGTTTTGGGGCAGGGTCCCAAATGACAGACTCCCCCAGTGGGACATGCACAGCTGGCAGGCTTTGCGGCCTGGCAGGGCCCAGCACTCATTCAGGCCTACTCTAGGACACACACATCTGGCAGGCTTTGTGGCCTTGGCAAGAGTTACCACCCCTGCAGTTTTCAGCTCACTGCTCCTTAATACACATAGGGTCATTTGTGTCACGAGTTTTGCCTGTCAGCGGCTTGGAGTGCAGTTCCCCCCAACCCCTGCACCGATCTTCTTGAAACTTGGCAGGCTTTGTGGCCTCAGTAAGAGCTACCACCCCTGCAGTTTTGACTCACCCTGTGTTGTAATACATAGACTTAACAGGAGTTTTGCTTTCAGGAATTTGGGGTGCAGTTCCCCCCAAACTTCTGTACTGATCTTCTTGAAACTTGGCAGATTTCATTATCTTAGCAGAGTCTACCAGTCCTGTAAGTTACATCCAAATCATACCAAAAACAACAAAGTTATAGATTTTTCATTGATTCCCCATTATACCCTATGGCCGGATCTCCGAGGCGACTCCGAAGCTTTGGAGCAGCTTCGGCCGGATTGAGGTGGAAACCTGGTCCGGAGCTCTGGATCAGATCACGGCCATCCGAAGTGGCTGGATCTGAAGCCAGATCAGATCGCTGCCAACTCGCACAGCTCTAGTAAACAGCATGAAAGGAGATAAATAGAAGAATTTGAAGAAAGAAGTGGTAATGGGAACAGTGTTTATTATTATTCTTAGCACTGTGGTAGCATCGAGAGTCCTCAGTCAAGATCAAGACTGTCATAAAAGAATTAACACTTCAGGGACAACAGAATGGTGCAATATAGCACTGCACTCAGGAGATAGTTTCTTTGAATAGCTCTGCCCCAGGCCTCCTGGGTAATCTTAGGCATATTATTTCACCCCCTGTGCTTCAGTTTTTCAGTCTAGAAAACTGAGTTAATATCTGTTTTTTAAAGCGCTCTCAGAACATTGGATGAAATAACTATAGAAGAGGCTTGTCATTTCATGGGGAGAAAGAAGCCTGTGATGTGTGAGTTTTATCAGACCAAAAAAATGATCCTTTGCTATCTGGTTGAAATGAGTACAGACCACCTTCACTATTCACGGGTTTGGCGCATTTCCAGTTTCAAATATTTGTGGTGTGTCAAATATTCCCCATGCCCCATGAATATTTACCTTGTTACAGCGCGAAGGCCGAACCTGCATCTTAAATATACTTACAGGAAACCCTTGGGAGCTCCGCACTTGCCGCCACTGGGCTCCCGCCACTGCCAGCGCAGCCGTGCCCCCCCGCCTGCCACTGGAGGCATGCACCATTCATGAACGCAGATGGCGTTCATGAATACAGAGTCATATTTGCGGGTTTCACCATTCGCAGGGATCTCCAGAACGTATCCCCCGTGAATGCCGAGGGTCTCCTGTATGTTTTCTTTCCCATAACTAAATCAGAATACTTATTTCTTGGAACTTACAGTCACTACACTACTTTTTTGGTTAACTACTAATCTGTGTGCTCATGGTAGTGGGACCTGAATGACAAGGACCCTATAGAGCCCCTTGCAATCAAAAATATTCCTGTTAAAAGTAAAAAGTGGGAAGTAAAATATTGCAATGATAGCATGGATTTAAATAAAAGATGGCAGAATCATAAGGGAAGTGGAGATTTAAGGCTTTGCACCATGTATGACTCCTCCTCCATCTTGCGCTCATGTCAGAGAGGATCTCAGAATGATTGCTAAACATCTCTTTTTATACCTAGGAATAATAGGGTATATTAACAATAGTGGTAATTACAACTAAAAAGCTCGATTTTCGTGTGTGTTTAAATTAGAAAGTATATGGGACGTGTTACTTTAAGTTTGAGCCAAGAGCCATGAATTTTTTAGGTAAATGTTCCTTCTACAGTTTTTATGACAACTCAGGAGTAAAGAGTCAGGATGGAGACAGGATGATCATACTACAGAATCCATATGAAAAGATTGTAAATGTTTGGCTTTGTGTTGCTGAATTAAACCAATGGTTCCCAAAGAAACAAATGGTGGTCCTAGAGGCAATGGTAATTGGTCTGCAGATCTCAGCTTCCTCTTTTCTCAATTTAAATTTTGATTACTAAGGTGCATGGAGGGTGATTTTGATGACTGGCAGTATCTTGTTTGCCCAAAGTTTTTGAGAACCATTAACCTGAATTTAGTCTATCAGGATGTATTACATGATATGGTTGAGCTTGCACTGGAAGAGTGCGTCTGGATTTTTATCTCTTTACATGCCACTCCTGCTAATCTATAATATAGCATAAACTTTTGCTTGATAAGGACTCCAGGTTTACTCTACCACCCTACATGAGCAATATTGCAAATGTTGTTCTGTGTCTAGAAGTAGCTTAATATGAGGCAAACATGATAATGTTTAGAGGAAGGGCTGATCATCAAGTAGAACTCTTTTTGACCACTTGGTCAGGGTGGGACATAAGACAAAAGTCATCAAAACTCACAAAAAAGTCTATGGTCCATATTTTTAGGACCAACGCTTTTTAACCTACAAACCACATTCAAAGTAAATCTAAAGAACTGCTACATAATATTGTGGCCTAGTTTCCTAATAGTTCCAAGCAGAGCAGATCAAAAACTTGCCTATGTAAATCCACAGACCCTATTTGTGATTTCCTTTGGAGAAGTGAACTATGAGTTACATATTACAGGGTCCATACTTTAAAAATAAAATATTTTTTTCACTGATGCTGATTCCCGTCTTCCCTCCAAACATCTCTCCTCACAATATACATAGTTCAACAAAAGATATCAACAAACAAACCTTGCTTCCCAACTAATAACACCTATTTTATAATTATTTCTATTATTAATTGTTCTTTTTCAAATTCTGACAACTGTTGCTGGTATTTTTTTATTGTGAGCTTGGAAGCCCGTCAGATCTTTGCAGTGTGAATTAATTATGTTGCCAAAGCACTAAGATCAAATATGCAGATATCACATAAGAATATTAGTGCATTGTGGACCAGATTTTCAAGAGATCTCTGCTCCTATTTACTAATTAGAAAAACTGGTCAGAATGTCTCCATCCTGGATGCTGAGTTCTTAACAAAACAAATCTAGCAGACTTCTCTCTATAGAAGATGCTGAGGCTGAATTACCTGGAAAATCTGGCTATTACTCAGATACCTAAAATGACAGTTCTCTTTTGAAAATGTTGCCTTGGCTGCAGGATGTGAGCTTTTGGAAAATATGATTATCACCTCTTTTGAAAACTTAGTCCTTGGAGTTGCACAGGCTGCCACTTAGAAAAATCTATTAAAAACAACAGTGCTGTCATGTGGGACCAAGGTAGGTGTTAAATGCCTCTAGCATAGCAAATCAGTTGTGGTTCTGCTGTTCAAGCGCAGGATGAGAAAATTTGTCTTTGGATGACTATACAGCAGCTGTTTGTGGGAGAGGAAGGCATGACGCTGCTGATGTGGTGAATGTCTGTTCCTTTTTTTTTTTTTAGGAGAGGGCTTCAAGGGTTGTAGTAGCAGGAGAGCTGCTCTGTTCCTGACCCATTTCATTAGGAAGGATTTTTCCTGGAAAATCTGGATGAATCTGGATGTATGTGGACCTCAAGGAGTCCTTGTGGGCCAGATCCAGACCCATCACTGGTAGCAAGGTGGATAGTAATGGCATTAACCATCATAGATAACTGAGCCACTCTGAGGGCTCAGGGTGCTCCAGGGATTAACAGAGCCATTTCTTGCCTAGCCCCTGCCAAAATATGTCCTCAATGGGGCTCTGTACCTCAGAATGTGATAGTGAGCCCTGCCACTGCGTATCTTGTCCCTGAATTCCTGGTACTTCCAGGGGTGCTGTGGGCCAGAAAACATCAATTTGCAGGCTGGATCTGGCCCATGGGCAGGAACTCTGATATCACTCTACTGAAGACATTTGACTAAATATGAAAGTTACAAATAACTTTAAGTGATGACTTACTTTATTGTTTGCATTTAGAGTATACAGTACAAACTAAGCACAACTTATTTATTTCCTTCTTTTCTCATAAGAGTTAGTACTTTATAATGCTAGACTGTCCTCGGTGTAGGGACAGTCTGGTTTCTATGTTTGTAATATGCAAAGTATAATGGGGCCTCAATCCTGCAACAGGCCTTTGGGCATTACCATAATACAAATATTTGCAATTGTTTCTTCTGCTTTGTAGAGCAAAGTAATCTCCAATTTATAACACTCCACCAAAGGGCCACCTTCTTTGGGATCTTGTGGCAGACTGTCTGTTGGAGCTTTATAGAAATATAATTTGGGGGGGTTTAGGTGTCAGACCAGGAATAGAGAGAAATATCAAGGGACAAACTGCTTCCATGCTACTAGCTCCTTTTCCCATGGCATTTCTTGGAGACGGTACCAGAGGCTGTGGAACAGGGTGGGCCACTCGGGCCAATGTTTAGTACGGCAATTCAAACATAGCCTCGCTCCCTGCCTGCCTCCCTCCCTCCCTTACGTGTGCAGCAGCAGCTGTGCTTCGCCACCCACAGCCCCCTGCAGCCAATGTGCCAATGCACTGGAGCAGGGCCTGGCGCATTGGCTGCAGGGTCCCTCTTCCCTCCCAGTGGGGTTGTGGGCAGTGGAGTGCGGCTGCTGCTGCATGTGTGAGGGAGGGAGGCAGGCAGGGAGAGGGGCTGTGTCTGAATCATTGTGCTAAATGTTGGTTAGGCCATGGCCTAGGTGGCCCATCCCATTCTGTGGCCTCTGGACAGTACTATCCTATGGCTAAAGGCAGTACTATCCTATGTTAATTTACTGCATCCTAATACTGGCTCATGTGTAGACTGATGCTTTCCTGTGGAGCTAATGAATCCACTCTTCAGTAAAGCACACTTGTAGATGTATCCAGAGTACATCTGTACCCAGATGTAGCCAATACATCTTTTGTCAGGGACGTTCTAAAAGAACATGCACCAACTTCTTAAGACGTGCACATAGAACAAGCAGTAAAGCCACTGAAGAATTTTGTGTTGCTCCCCAGAACCAGCATGTCCTTTTTATATGCAGTGACTTAAAAAAACAAAAACAAAAAAAAGGAGATGGTAGGTATAGAGACAAGTCATAGGATAGAGTTTAGCCATATAATGAGAGGGTTTTTGTTAATTTTTTTACAGGGTTTTTAATACTTGCTGGATACTGTGCTTAGTTATTCATCACTGGGAAGCACTCTACTTTTCTAACATCTTTATTAAGCATTTGACAAAATCGTTGCTGCACCCATACTTTTGGCCAATACAGCACCTTTGGGTGAAGTCAGCCTGTCACTACCACTACTGTTGAAGTACTTTAAGTATGTTCAGCCTGCCCTGCCTTGTACTCATGGAATGTCCTCATATATCTAACAGCAGGACACTTACAGTTGGATAACTAGTTGCCTTGTTAGCTCCAAGCAGACATTTCCCAGAGCATCTATAACAGCTGAAAGACCAACAGCAGTGAAGCTGCTTGGCATTAAAACAAGTTATTAGAAACTAACTCACATAAAAAGAAGCAGTGGCTACAATAACCACAACCCTCAGGAGTGTTACATCTCAGCTGTGTGTTCCTGGGCAACCCTGGCACAGGATGCAGTCTGTCTGACTCACAAAGGACTCACCCCCCCACTCCCTCCCCTCCTCTACCTAAACGAAACTGATTAAGATGCAGTGAGAGACGCACCTAAGACCCTCAAGATAAGGGCGACAAGAGTGAACCAACTGCCCTAGGTCTCATTTACATCCGAGATGGAACCAGATGACCATTCATTTACATGAGAGATGGAGAACAGAAAGCCTGAAGCAGAGACTGCAGTGAATTCTGGGACCAGAGAAGCAGGGGAGCACTGCATGATGGGGAATCTGTGCTTCAAATGTTAATCAACCCATGTTCACACACACCCAGCTCAGCATTTATCAGACCAGTTCTAATCTGGATTTACTAAGGACTTTTCTCCCCCCAGACACACACACACAGCTCTAAGTTTAATAGGCATCTCGGGCCGTACATTCCCCGGTCCCACTATGGGAGGCCTATTTAAACTTGATTGACTAAAACTTGGTTGCCAGGTTAGGGAATGCTGAGGCAAGAGACTGAGTCAGAGGGGGTATGGGCAACATTTGAACAATGGTTAAGGGTTCATCACAGCATCCAGCCTGCTGGAGCCCTAATCACAGGTGTTGTCATACCTTTCCCGAGATGACTGGTGAGAGTCCTCTCCACAAAAGGTTATGAGCACCCCAATAATTGTCTTAAGTCTGTTAAAAGACTATAGTAAAATCTGGAAAAGTCATGCTAAGCTGAGGCTTGTGCACAACAAGTAAAAATCCAAAATCCTGATGCTGCAAGCTATCTATTGTTCCTGGAGAAACCATGAGATATCCCATCAGTATATCTGCCATCCATAGGAATCTCAAGCTGGCTCCCAAGTATTTGGTTACTCCCTAATCTTAAGTGTTTCCTGATTATCAATCAGTTTCCTGAGATGGTCCAAACCAGATAACCCCTTGTGAATAGAGAAGACAATGATTTACACTACTGAGGGTGCTTCGAAGCAGCTGAACTGAGGGTATAAAAATCTGTAAAAAGTGTGTGTGCTTCAAGAAGGAGGAAAGAAGAAGAAGAAGAGGTAAGGAGAAGGAGAGGAAAAGGAAATAAGAAAAAAACTCCTGTGCTGACACCATTCCCTGTCGTTCTTGGGATGCTGGAAGAACAGATCGTCTCTCTCTTCAAGGATTGTGCTACAGACTGTGCCTATCAGCTTCGCAGCCTGAGTATCTTGGACTAGGTGAGATCCCAGTGCTCTCTCTCTCTCTCCTCTCTAGGCATAAACTTCTGAACCTGAACTGTATTAGTTAAGCTTGAGCTAAGTTTCCCCAAATACTTAGTGAAACCAGGGTAGTATTGTCATTGTTTGTGTTTGTTTTTCTTTTGCATGTTTATTACTACTAGTACTATTATATATTTCATATGCTTAGCAATAAATAACTTTTATAGTCAAACTGGTAGTAATTGGGTATATTTTTCCTTCTCTGCTTCTCTTTCCTCCCGCGCTCTGCAGCAACGCTTCTTTTACCTAAGCTAAAGATCCCTGTGAAGCCCAAAAATATTGTGGGGTCTGCTCATCAAGAGGCCAAAGATTGGGATGTGCTGAGTTTGAAACACATAAGGGGATCAGCTTGTACAGGCTGGCTGACCCAGTTCGACTCAGACGTGCCCTTGTGAACTGAATGCTGGCCCACGAGGGTGTCAGCTGGACACCCAGCCGGATTCAGAGGGATTCTGTTCACCTGTGTGCTTGTGTCTGACTGCATTTTATTGTTGCTCTTATGAACTGATTCTTGGCATATGAGGGTGTCAGCCTGTCCATGCTGATCAGCCCGGCCTGGTCAGGCGTGTCACGTTAATTTGTGTGTGTTTGTGTGTATGACTGATTTGGTGACTGGAGGAACCCAGTCCCATTGAGATTGAGTCCTGCAAGATAGCTCCACTGGGGGTGAGGGCTTGCAGAAGGGAGAAATACAGCTCTGTATAGTAACACAAGCAGCACATTGACAGAATCACCAAGACCCTAGAAACTATCCCTAATAAATGAGCACACCCCAAAGTAATGGGCAAATTTGGTAACAGGAGACATGTTCAAATCTAGCATCACTCCTCTCCAATACCCCCCACCCCTACTTCCCTTCAAAACAATCATAACTGCACCCCTGCCACCTTTCTATTGGAATTTATTTTTTGCTTAGTGTTGGCTGAAAGGCAGTGAAAAATGCTTTAGGGAAAATATTTTTGAAATTCTACGTTTTGGTTTTTGTCCTGTTACTTTTCCCCAGACTGTAGTTGTCTCTCACCCTGTGAAGATGGATAAGCTGTCCCATAAGGAGTTCAGACTATTCAAAACTTATTGAAGAGATTAATTCTGCCTTCAGCTGCATTAAGCCAGCCACATTAAGAATTAACTCATTTCCCCATTACTTTTCAGGAGGCCAGTGTATTGACATAGCTGTAGTTGGATGGGCCAAGTAAACACAAGGTGTGCAAAAAGACTGAGAAACCCTTTTGAGCACTTAATAATGCTAATGGACAATGCATGTAATCACTGGGAGTGGAAAAGTTTCACAGATGTTGCTTCATCTAGTCTAATTTAATCATCATTCTTCCCTCAACTTCCCTTCCTAACCCAACATAACAAAAATAACAATGAATAATCAACATACACATAAACAAGAATTGCACAAACAATCCTTAGTCTTCAGGTTGCCCACACTGTTATGTGGACCTGCAGGGGTTCTCTGAGACATCACCACTCCATTGGCTCATGTGCCTGTGCCCAGCTTGAATTTAATGTCCCACTTGCTCTCAGTTTAATAGCTCACTCCTCTTTTGCTGCAATTTGTCCATTGCTACAGTGAAGAGCTAATGGGGCTGCTGCTGTTCTTTTCCCATTTTGGGAACACACTGTTGGTCCCTGCAAACTCTTGCAAAATCCATAACAGTTCTTACATCTTTTTCCAAGCTCTGACATTGCCCCAGCCCGTATTTGCTACAGCCCACGTTGCTCCTTGAGCTGTTGTTGATGCTTGAGTCTGATCCCAGCATCAACTGGGATCAAATTCAACATCAGTTTAGATCAACTCTTTCAGCTTCAGGTCTCATTCCATAAACTGCTTTGGATTCTGTATCATACCCATAGTGTCTGAGAACTGTCCATCCTTCATGAAGGTCAGTGACTCCTCAGAGGTTTTTAAGACCCAGCTAGACAAAGCCTTGGCTAGGATGATCTAGTTGGGGATGGTCCTGCTTTGAGCAAGGGGATGGATTAGATGTGACCTGAGGTCCCTTTCAACCCTAATTTTCTATGGTTCTATGACTTCCTTTGATCAGCTAATTTTAGTTGCTTTGTAGTCAAGGGTTAGTTCTGAATTATCTATAGTCTCTCCATGAGTTTCCCCTTCCCCCACTGATTCCAACCATGATTTAGTCTTTTATTAGGAAGTACATCTACACTGTATTCTTGGTGCTGCCGTGCTGTTTACTCCTGAGTACATTCTGCCTGCCCATTTTCACTTGCGCATGCCAAACCCAGAAATGTGGTAGAGAAGCCACTGTGGGGACATTCCCCACGGCTGTCCTCATGTATGACAGAGACAAACGTTTCGAGAGTGGCCCAAAGGTACTGTCCCCGGAGGAGCCTTTACAGTGTATTTCTAGGTTTTGTGTGTGTGAGCTGGAGCAGGTGGGAGGGGCATGCTTGGTAAGAGGTGTCCTCAGCCTGCCAGGAATAGACACTCACCTCCTAAAACTGCAAGATTGTATCTTCAGCCTCAGAAGAGTCACAAGCTCCCTTTTTTTTTTTACCTCCCTTTGCACTCATTTTCTTTAAATGCTTTATTTTTATGTGGAGTACTTCTCAAATTTCCGTGACACTGTTTCATAATTAGTAGTCTCTGAACTGAAAAAGGTTGAAATCATCAAGGGCCTCAGAAACATCTATTATCAGAAATAAAATTACAAACTGTCTTTCTTTTCACGGTAGTGTAAGAGTGATGTTGTAGCTGTGATGGTGCAGAAATTATGTGAGAGGCAAGGATTTCTAGAAGTGATATCTTTTATTGGACCAGCTATGTCTTTGAGATTGTTAGAGAAGCAGACGTTGTTGGCAGACATAGACTGAAGCACTGTTTAAACACTTTGCAGTTGTCCTCCCAGTTTCCAAAAACTTTCTGCTGCAGCTTTTAGTTCCTCCAGTTTTCTACATGCCAGCCAGACTGGGACACACAATTCAAGTATTTTAGTTTTTATTGTGGGCACTTAGACAAGCTGCCATCATTCAAACCTGTGGTGTGAGTCTATTTTATATATTTTTGAAGTCCTATCAGGGAACAGGCAACACAATGCCATATCTTAACTTTTGAAGATGACTAATACTAAACTTAAAACACAAGTCTGTCACATCTGATCGTGTCTGATCTATATCTAATATTCTTGGAAATGAGTGATAACAATGTGATAATGTACTGTAACAGAATGTTTCAGATTTCAGAAACGAACTCCCTTGTCACACTTAAAAGTTTCTGAATACTAAAAATTCATTTATAGGCTGGAGTTACTTAGCCTTTTACTTTGAAAGAGCATATCAGGAAATTACATTCATAGCACATTTCACAATTAACATTATCTTTGGAAGCAGAGATTCTATATTTATGACATTGTCCCAACCAAGAGGAAATGTTGAAAATATTTAGTTGTAGCAAGCCCTCTGATCTCCTGAGTGGGTGGGTGATCTGGTAGGTGGATGAGGGAAAGCCAGTCAGAAGAAAGCTGAAGAACAAAAGTACCTTATATTTTACTGCCACATTCAATTTTTGAAGCTGTAAATGGTGCTTCTTGCCTGAGAAATTCATATGTTCGTGCAAGGAAAAGAAAAATGAATACATATGAGACAATAAAACCTTAAAAAAACATTGTTCTATCATGCTGAAGCAGACATAGCTTGTCCAAAGTGTTTGGATAAAACAAAACTTCTGAAACTAAACAGACTCACTACAGACTGCTTATGATATTTGTAAGGCATATAAGAAGAAAGAGAGAATTTTGATTTATGTTACACAGTCAAGGTTCAGCTACTTGCATTTTTCTTTATTGGTTTGTTTTAACCTGTCTGAGTTAGGTAATTAATAATTATACACATACATTACTTGCAAAATCAAGCACAAATTAATGAGAAAATCCCAGATTTTACCTTTGCTCAACAACCTAACCCTCACGTATACATTATAATCCCTCTCATGTATACATTATAATACAGTCTTTACTTATAGCATCTCCTTCTGTTTTTCTCACAAAGTCCCTGTTTCAGTGCATAGAATCCCTTATTTTGTTTCCTTGTTGAATGTGTGGCCACATGCCGCACACTATTCAGACCATGCTCTGAAGGCAGAATGATAAAGTTCTTATGAATTTTTATGTGGTGTTCTATAGTTTTAATATTTTATCACTTCACAAATATGAACAAATTTATTTTCTCAACACCTCTGTCAGGTAAGAAATGAAATTTTACTAAGGCACAATGTGATGAAGATGAAATGATGTACTAAATTTGGGGTGCCCAAAATTACCTGACTTTTAGGCTATGTAATATATTAAATAGCACTTCTATATTCCAGCACAGCTCCAACTGACTAAAGCTGGAGCTGCAGGGGATCAGCATTTCTGCAAACTAAGCCCTGGGCTCTCAAATGGAGGTTACCTGTGATGGGTTTGTTTTTGTTGTTTTGATGATTGTAGCAGCATCACATAGGAATCCTGTGATAAAGCCAGGGAAGGAAGGCAGTGCTCCAGGACAGCATCCAGTTGCCTTATCACTTGCATCATTCTTTCTCTCCTGTAATCTCTGGCCTCACTCTTTTTGCCCTTCTTGCCTTCTTCAGTAAATCAAATAGGAGTTCTATAGCTAACATATCTTTACCTATACAACCTAGATTCACCTTCATCTCATGTCCTTAATGACACAGGTGTCCTGTGGAAAAACAGTATGCAGTCATTTAATTATAATCTTTATCAACATACATACATTCAAGAGGGCTGAATTAAGGCTGAACAGGCAACCTAAATTCTGACATTTCCTAACTTCTGAGCACTTGACTTTGCTGCCTTCCTAATGTTCTTTTAACATTTTTTGTATATAATTTTCCAATTTTTCAAAGAAATAGAAATGATCCCTGTGGTATCACTGACACTCACATGAGTCATCAGTAAAGGTAGAACCTTTGAATCCTTGCATAGACCCGCTGCTGCCTGAGATAACAGAGTAACTGGTAGCTGCAGTTAGTTATCATCCTCTCTGAGGAGGGGAATGGTGCATTTGGTCACTGGGTCTCAGATGTTCATCGACAGCAGAGGAACGGTGAGATCCAGGATTTCTTGTATCATTCCAGGCTTTGCAGGGGGAGTGCATTAGTGCGCACAGACTTTTCTGCCTGTTCTTTCAAAGCTTGGACCTTTCTGTCCAGTCCTCTCTGATCTATCCCTGTCCCAGTCTTGTCTTTTCCACTCTTCATCCTCCCCATCCTATCTTATCACCTACCCACTCCCAATTTCAACTCCTCAGGCTTCTTGTTTCATTCCTTAGTCTCCTCCCAGCAACCCCTATTCCTTCCCATCTCAGTATGCTCCCAAGGTCAGTCCCAGGCCCCTTGTCCTGCCATTCCCAGGCCCCTTTCTACCTCCTTGGCCTGTCTCCTTGCCCTGTCAATTCTAACTCCTCCACTTCCAGCTCCTCATTCAGTCTTTTTCTTTCTCTCTCCTGCTGGCTTCTAGCTGCCCTTACCACTTCCTGATTTCCCTCTCTCTCCTGGCTTTCAGGCCAGTCTCCCACTCTGGGCTTCCTGTCCAGTCCAAGCCCTCCTGTTCTGGCTCCTTGCCCAGCCAGCAGCATTACCAGCCCCTGCTATCCTATCACTTAAATAGTATAATGTAGAAATATTAGACTGCGGTAGTCTACCTAATAGTTAAGACAGTGAAGAAAAATAGAGGCAAATGTGATGACTGGTTGATGTTATAAGGATTTGTAATTACAGATGTTATGGAAATGTATCTTTGGATATATAAGATACCCTTTTCTAAGCAGGAGCGGTAGTCCTTTCAAGCCACAGACAACTGACTTTCTGATCCAGCTTCACTGAAAGGGTAGGAACAGAGGGGAAAATTTCACTTTCTCATAGAACATCCTTGTGACCTGCAGACCAGAATCCATCTCCCTTCACTGGCATTTTTATTACTGGTTACTTTCTATTTGATTATCTGCTGCCAAATCTTCATTTTTATACTGTGATCATAAGGTGAGCACTGAAGCAGAAAAAAAAACCAGAGGATCCAATTACTTTTCGCACTTTCCTGGTATCCTGTCACTCTCCAAATTATAGTACAACTAGCTCTCCTGGAAGCTGTCATTCTTTGTAAGCTATTGCAAAGAAGCCAGTTGCGTCATCTTATCTAGAAAGTTGATTCCACCCATAAACTGTGAGAACAAAATCTTTTCTAGGATTGCTAACCTAAAACTACTCTTCAGTCACTGCACTGAGAACATAAGAACATTATGGTTTGTTTTTTTTTAAGGGATAAGTCAGTCAGAGTTTTTCTTAAATAAAGACTACCTAATTTGGTCTGCCAGTTTAAAGCTCCTGGTCATATGCAAAGCTAACTATTTTAATTGAAATAACCTTTAGCAATCAAAATGATCAAGCTTTACATACAGTTGACTCGATTCCCAAAGGTGCTCAGTTTTTCTCTAAACCCTTTATATTATTAGAACACATTGGAGGACTTAAATACTAACAACTGGAAGCCAGAATTTTTACAGTCCACCCTTTTGATCCTCCCAGATGGATTGGTATAGTTTACAATCGGGCATTCTTGGTGTTTGTAGCTGACCCAGCGTTTTAATTAGCTCCTCAGTCTTTAGAAGCTCAGGAGGTCAGACCCTTCAGATTTCTGTATTTTACAGGCTGACTACTGTCAAACATGTTCATATTTGTTTTCAAAATAAACTGGAGTAGCAGCTAGTCTGCCCAGTGCAATCTGTTAAACAATGTACCCTGCAGCCCATTTTTTTCAATGTGTGATTTTTGTGTTTTAACAGTGGTTTAAATTGTTTTGAAATATGCTGGCAAAACATTTTTTATTATTTATATCATGTGAGTGCGGCCTTGTGCTAAGCTACAGAGACAAGCAAAGACTGGTTCAGAAATATAGAAGGGAACAAGATCTCACGTTAGCTTTGAAGGTGCTGCATACTTTTTGACACTCTCATAGACATGCTGCCAAAGAGCACATATGTACAGTTGTCAACTTTTTGTCATTGTGATAGGATCTGATATATTATAATATGCCTCTGTACTTAGAATTTAATAGGAAACAAGATGTCTAACTCTTTTTGCTTATTGTGGCATGGTAACTGTTAAGAAATGCTGATTTTCCAGTGGTGACTATTGCATGCTCATGCCACTGGGAAAACATTTTTAGTGAGACATAAAGAAAATTGCACTTATAATACACCTCTC
The DNA here is from genome assembly GCF_030867095.1 of Alligator mississippiensis. NCBI lineage: Eukaryota > Metazoa > Chordata > Crocodylia > Alligatoridae > Alligator > Alligator mississippiensis. Next base: position 163,581,027 of record NC_081828.1, on the reverse strand, counting down.
CCAAGAGATGCTTACATATCTATTATTTAACACAAGTATTTGATGCTTTAGAAGATTATTCACATGAATATCTGCACCTGCTGCATCTGAGCAGAAATAATCCTGGACTATATGATATCAAATTATGAGGTGTATTATCAGTGAGCATTTTTGGTGATCTAAAAACTCTCATAATTTCTTGAGGTGCTGATGGCAATACATTAGGAAATCGGGCCACTGGCAGCATTTGTATATGAAGGACAGCCACTGTATAGGCACAGGAAGCAGCTGGGGAATAATGGCTTGAGAACACTTAGGCCAGGTACAGACATTACACCTTTACTGGTATAAGTGATCGGAAACTGGTCTATACCCATAACAGAACAGAAGTTTGGCACACAAAACCAGTCTATACCCATAACAGAACAGAAGTTCGGCACATGTAGACTGGTTTAAAAAAGGCAGAACTTAGTTTATGATTTGCCGCCCCTCCCCCCACTAAAGGGCAAATGTATGTTCTGTTACCAGTCTAAAATACACCGCTTACAGAAAACTGCATAACTTAGACTGGTTCTGCTTCAGGCTGTTTGAATGTCTGTACCTAGCTTTAGAGTATTTTTAAGGCCCTGAAGCCAAATATTCATTTGTACATCACAGGTAACTGACTTTCCTAACATCAAAATAAAGGTGTAGAATTTGCAAAGTGTTTTAAATCCAAAGTCAGCAAGTTTAAATAGCTTATCAGAACCCTCCAACTTTTTTGGTAAAATAGAAAGACACTGAAATTGACTTCTGCTTGCCTCCTTATCTGAAAGAAGATAAGATCTTGACTGTGTATTCATTCAGGTGGTATTTGGATCTGAATGAACCACAGTTCACAGCTTTTATCCTACTGTCTCACTGATCAGCAGGCCTGAAACACAGTACTAGCCAATGCAGGTCTGCAGCTTTTAAATATTTGTCCTCTCAGACAATATCATTCCTCTGCTGTGAAGATATCAAAATCAGAACTGTCTTACCAAAATTAGGATAGGCAGTTAGGGCACATATACACAAGCCACAAGGTTGCTCCGATATGCTGTAATTACAGCACATCAGAGCAGACTTGATTAGTCAAATCTGCTGGAGTGTGGTAATTACCATGTTCCAGTAGACTCCAGCATCTCATGTATCAGCGTCCCCACACTGAAAACCAGCAGCGGGAGTGTTTTAACTAAAGTCCCCCGCTGCCATTTTTCAGCATGGGGATGCTGATGCATAAGATGCTCCAGGTGCTTTAATTAAAGGGCCACCCACTCCTGGAGCACATGTATTAATGCCCTTAATGACTATATAAAATTTGATTTGCTCCTTATGACACAGTGGGTGCATCTATGCGAGCTATTAATGTGGCTCAATGAACTCTGGTGCACATTGAGCTGGAGTCAGCTGCTCCCAGATGCAGTTTTTTCTTGTTTGTCCAGGACCACAGCAGTTTGAGGCGGGGCAGAGTAGCCCCAGGCTGGTAGCAGGCTCAGGGGATCAGGCCTGGGCTTCAGGTGGCAGCGTTGGGTGGCAGAGGGGCTGGCTGGGCCACAAGAGTGCCAAAACTTTGGAGTTGTGTGGCTGATCCTCTGAGCCTGCTGCCAGCCCAGGGCTGTTCCACTCTGGCTCAAACTACTGTGGTCCCAGTCACCATCCACATGCATTTCTGTGCAGCAAATGACACTATTATCTTATGGCAGATCAAATTAATTGACTGTGCCCTAATACTGGCACATATGTAGATTGTGACACGTTACTGTAAAGCTAAGTAGTCAATTCCTCAGTAAAGTACAAATGTAGATGCACCCAGTGTGTGTTAGACTGAAAGAATATTTTTGCTATCCACGTGATTCTGTGGAATTTTTAACAATAAGAAGGAAAATTGTTCCTCACTGAAATGTGAAAGGGAGGATATTGAGCGCAATATAAAAGACATCTATATAGAATCATATAATCATAGAAAGAAGGGCCAGAAGGGACCTGTAAGATCATGGGCAGGGGACTGGACTGTTTAAAACTTATAACAGGAAACAATCTAAATGGACAGAGATGTGGATTGAATGATGATCTGAGGTGTAAGAGTAGATTATGTTTTTGAGGTAACTGGGCACAAACAAGTTCAATGAAGTATTTGTCCAGCCTCCTCTTAAAGACCACCAGAGATGGCGACTGCACCACCTCTGCTGGAAGTGTGTTCCAGATTCTAGTTACCCTTCATAGGCATAGTTTCATAGGCATTAGGGCTGGAAGGGACCTCGGAAGATCATCGAGTCCAGCCCCCTGCCCAAAGGGCAGGACGTCAGCTGGGGTCATAGGATCCCAGCAAGATAAGCATCCAGTTTCATCTTGAAGGTGTTCAATGAAGGCGCTTGAACAACCTCCGGCGGCAGGCTGTTCCAGACCTTGGGGGCTCGGACACTAAAGAAATTCTTCCTTATGTCCAGCCTGAAACGATCTTGTAGTAGTTTGTGACCATTCGTCCTCGTCATCCCTTGGGGCGCTCTGGTGAACAAACGTTCCCCTAGATACTGGTGGTCACCCCTGATAAACTTGTAGGTAGCCATCAGATCACCCCTGAGCCTGCGCTTTTCCAGGCTAAAGAGCCCCAGGGCTCTCAGCCTGTCATCGTAGGGTCTGCTTCCCTGACCTCTGATCATGCATGTGGCTCTTCTCTGGACTCTCTCAAGCTTCTCCACATCCTTTTTGAATTGTGGAGCCCAAAACTGGACGCAGTACTCCAGCTGCGGCCTCACTAAGGCCGAGTACAAAGGGAGAATGACGTCCCGGGATTTGCTTGAGAAGCATCTATGGATGCAAGCCAGCGTTTTGGTCGCTTCACTAGCCTCAACATCACATTGCAGGCTCATGTTCATCTTGTGGTCAATGATGACCCCCAAGTCTCTTTCTTGCATAGAGCTAGCCAACATAGCACTACCAAGCCTATAAGGATGCTGCGGGTTTTTTTTTCCCAAGGTGGAGAACCTTGCATTTATCGGCGTTGAACACCATCAGATTCTCATCCGCCCACTTGCTGAGCCTGTCCAGGTCAGCCTGGATCACCCGCCTGTCTTCTGGTGTGGATGCTTTGCCCCAAAGTTTGGTGTCATCTGCGAACTTGGCCAGTCCGCTTCTGACTCCAGTGTCCACATCATTAGTGAAGATGTTGAACAGTATGGGTCCAAGGACAGAGCCCTGGGGGACCCCACTGGTCACAGGATACCACGATGAGTGACTTCCATCAATTACTACCCTCTGGGTCCGACCCCGGAGCCAATTTTCCAGCCAGTGGATTGTGGGGGACCCAAGGCGACAATTAGCCAGTTTCTCCAAGAGACGATCATGGGACACCAGATTGAAGGCTTTTTTGAAGTCAAGATATATGACATCAATCTCTTCTTCCTTGTCCAGGTGATAGGTCACCTGGTCGTAGAAGGAAATGAGATTGGTCAAGCAAGACCTACCCGCAACAAACCCGTGCTGGCTATCCCTTAAGATGTTGGCGTCGGCCAGTCCATTAAGGATGGCCTCCTTAATAAACTTTTCTAAGATCTTCCCCGGGATAGAAGTCAGGCTGATGGGCCTATAGTTAGCCGGATCCACTTTCCTCCCTTTCTTGAAGATAGGCACCACGTTGGCCTTCTTCCAGTCTTCGGGCACTACACCAGAGCGCCAAGAGTTTTCAAAGATCCGCGCTAGAGGCTGGGCTATGATGCTCGCCAGCTCCTTGAGTACCCTGGGGTGAAGATTGTCAGGGCCGGCTGACTTGAAGGTATCCAGCTTCTCAAGATGTTCCTTCACGAAGTCAGCATTAATGGAGGGCAGGCGATTACCCTCACCTGGACTTCCCGGCCCTGTAGCGGGCACGGGCGTCCCATGGGGCTGATGAAAGACCGACGCAAAGTACCTATTTAATAGGTTGGCTTTTTCCAGGGCGTCAGTTGTCAGTTGCCCCATCTGGTTCAGCAGGGGTCCAACGTTGCCCCTGCTTTTCCTCCGGCTCCCCACATATCTGAAAAAGGACTTTTTATTGTCCTTGATGCTCAAAGCTAGCTGGAGTTCAGTTGCAGCCTTGGCTTTCCTGGTCAGCTCCCTACAGGACCGGACCAGTGCAGAATAATCCTCCTTGGAGGTGACTCCCATCCTTCATCCTTTGTAGGCCTTTCTTTTTAGCCTCAGGAGATCTGCTAGGTCCCTGGAGAGCCAGGGGGGCTGCTGTGCCCTCTTGCTGCCTTTCCTCCGAGATGGAATAGACTTAGTTTGTGCATTGAGGATCGCTCCCTTGAGGAGCAACCACTCTTCTTGAACTCCCCTCTCCCTGTGGTCACAGTCCCTTAGGGCCTCACTGACAAGCCTCCTGAGCTTGTCAAAGTCGGCTTTCCTGAAGTCAAGGACTTGCGTGTTGCTGACTGACTTGCCAGCTTTTCGGCAGATGGTGAAGGTGATCAGCTCGTGGTCGCTGTCACCCAGCTTCCCATCGATCACTAGGTCGCCGACTAGGTCCTCCCCAGTAGCCAGCACCAGGTCGAGCAGCGCTTTGCCTGTCGTTGGCCCATAGACTTCTTGAGTCAGGTAGAGGTCATCCACGCACGAGAGGAAGCTCTGCGACCGCTCAGATTTTGCTGAGCGATCCTCCCATGAGATGTCTGGGTAATTGAAGTCACCCATGACAACCATGGTCCTGGAGCAAGCTGCCTCAGCCAGTTCCTGGGCAAACTCCTGGTCTAGCTCAGGACTTTGGGTGGGAGGTCTGTAATAGACTCCCACCATTGTGTCCCCTGTGCCGTGTTCCCCACGGATTTTAACCCAGAGGGTCTCCAGCCGTCCACCCTGGTCGCCAATATCGGCTTGCAGGGACGCGTAGCTTTCCTTAACATAGAGAGCTACACCCCCGCCCCTTTTCTCAACACGATCCCTCCTGTACAGGGTATAGCCATCTATCCCTGTGGTCCAGTCATGGGTGGAGTCCCACCCATGAAAAGGAAAAGAAGTTTTTCCTTATGTCCAACTGAAACTTTTCCTTGACTAGCTTGTGTCCATTGGTCTGCATCTTCCTGGAGGGCAGAGGGGTGGAGGCGGCTTTTCTGAAATGTTGTTCTCCTAGATCCTGGTGTTCTCCCTTGACATATTTGTAGGTGGCTATCAAGTCACCCCTCAGCCTTCTTTTGCTCAGACTGAATAAACCCAGATCCCAAAGTCTCCCCTCATAGGGCCTGTCTCCCAGGGCCTTGATCATGCACATGGCCCTTCTCTGCACCCTTTTGAGCCTGTCCACATCCTTCTTGAAGTGCGGTGCCCAGAACTGGACACAGTACTCCAGCTGTGGCTTCACCAACACCTAATAGAGGGGGAGGAGTACCTCTCTGGATCTGCTGGCGACATCTGCTGATGCATGTCAGAGGTTTATTTGTTCTGTTGGCAACTTCATCACACTGGTGGCTCATATTCATCCTCCGGTCAATGGACACCCCCAGGTCCCTTTTGGATGCAGTGCTAGCCAGTGGACCACCACCCATTGTATAGATATGATGAGGGTTCTTCCTATCCATATGAAGGACCTGACATTTGTCCCTGTTGAACCTCATATGGTTTTGTTCAGTCCATAGGACCAGCCTGTTAAGGTCTTCCTGAATCCTTGACCTATCCTTCAATTACCTCCTTGTCTCCACAGCTTGGTAATATCAGCAAACTTAGCCATTGCACTTTTCACTCACTCATTCAGGTCATTAATAAAGATGTTTGTCAGAACCCATTGTTCATATGCCTATAGTACAGTGGAGAATTCTATACTTTGATACAGAAGGCATAGTCTGTCAATCATTTTGTAAGTACGTCACGGGTGAAAAATCCCAGAGCCCAGTGACAATATATTAATGACCTAGAAAAAGTTCCCGCCAAATTGCAGCTTCTTTGCAAGGTGCATTTCTCTGCTGCAGAGAAGAAGTGCTCATTGCAAAGAGTTCCCGCCATTCGTATTATAATTCGTACCCCACTATTGGACTGTTCTAAATTATTCACATGTGGCGGCCAGCGATTGGCTTGCTAGCCGTATAAGAGGTTGAAGCAGTTTCCACCCAAGTTGGAGAACTCCACACACACCTCGTGGAGAGCTCTGAACACGCTGTGGAGCCTAGCAAACTCCGCGTGTGTCTCAGAGGAGAACTTAGTGGCCTGATCAACCACTAAGGACTCCCCGTCACCGACCCAAGGGGGCCTAGCACACCTCCACACGAGACGTAAGATGACTGCCGGCTCGAACACCCCGAACACCCTGACACATTTGCAGACTGACCAAACGAATTCTGTAATTTCTGCCCGACCCCTGTACCTTTTTGCAAAAAAGAAGCAAGCTTCTGACCTGCACTGTACGAGCAGTGTAAGTAAAGCAATCTTTTTGCTTAACCAAAACGTGTCAGTACCTGATTCCACTCCAAGCGTCACAAGTACCCGCCTGCCGACTAGGGCTCCTAAAGCCCTGAACCCCGCGCCGCGGCTCTCGGCGGCGACAATGTTAAAGAGCACAGGCCCGAGCACTGACCCCTGGGGTACACCACTGGAGACAACCTTCCAGAATGAGGCCACCCCATCAATTACAACTCGTTGGGATTGGCTGCTGAGCCAGTTGCCAGCCCACCTCACTGTAGCCTGGTCTAGGCCAGTACTCTCCAACTTAACTGAGAGGATTTTATAGGAAACAGTATCAAAAGCCTTGCTGAAATCTAGGTAGGTAACGTCCACCTCCTGCCCCATGTCCAGCTGGTTAGTTACCTGGACATAAAAGGACAACCAGTTTGTTAGGCAGGACATCCCCATGCTGGTTGCTTTTCAGTACTCCACCAGACGGTCGATGGCCTCCTTGACAATTTTTTCAAAGATCTTCCTCAGGACCAAAGTCAGACTGACCCGTCTATAGTTGGCAGGGTTGTTCCTCTTTCCCTTCTTAAAGATGGGAACCACATTCACTTTTTTCCAGTCGTTAGGGACAACTCCTGAGTTACATGTCTCTTCGAACAGCCTTGCCAGAGCCACCGCTATGAGCTCAGCCAGCTCTTTCAGCACTCTCAGTATGAATTATAATTCAGAGTCCCATGTACCAATCAGCAGTGTGTTGCATTTCCAGCTACAGACATTGACTTTCATTGTTAGAGGGCCCTTGATCCATCTTCACTGTGCCACCCAACATAGACCATCTCTTCTATTTCACAAGTGGTTGTTTCTGTAAGTCCCAGTAACATGCTGGAAGAAACATTTTATATTTGAGAGGTGCTCAGAATCTTCAGCTCTGCCTGGGCTCCTGCTTCACACAGCTAAGATGGATCTCTTATCTACTTTCTTCTTCCTGAGTCTGGGCGGTGGGGCATAGCAATGAGTTACCCTCAGTAACCTGTAGGAGTCCTTTGTTTGGTCTAAGTTGCAGCAACCACTATCACCCCATAGGGATCAGTCTGCCAGGCAAAGACTAACCAACAAATTGTCTACCCCAGTCCTACCTGTCACTCCTACATACTCTCAGCAGACAAGGTTCTTTAGGTAAATCTGATATCTTTTATTAGACCAACTCAAATACTATACATACTCTAGGCACTCTAGGCTTATTCACTCAGTAAGAAGAGCCTAGTGTAGAACTGCAACAACAGCTAACACCTTAACATAGCTTTTTGAAACAAGAACTGAGGATGTAGCCCACTGTGTTCACTGAAATCTATAGTACTCAATTACTTTTGGATCAAATCCAAGTTCACAAGAGGCAGAGAATCCAGTTTTCAGAGCATCCTGTGTCAATTGCTTTTTTTTCAGGTAATGGACAAGTTAGGACCTGGAAAGTGTAAAGTTGATTGGAAAGTACCAGAGCTTTGAAAAGACTATTTTAACCTCTCATTTTAACCACTGCTTGATGCCCACATAATTTAAAATATTCCAGGAAACTTTGCAGTAAATGATCTTATGTATGAGTAGGATGCAAATTGCTCACCTTTATGTAATGAAGAGAGGATAGTGAAAACATTTGTTATGCTGATATTTATGGTTTGATACATACTTTGTGTTACTATTTACATAATACAAGGAAGCACAGAACCAAAGTGACACGTACTTTGAAATAATCCCACCGGTGCAGAGTAGATCATCTTTGCTGTTAGAATCTCATTCTTTGATGCATTAATTGCTCAGAAGAGAGACTTCCATATTTTTTTCTGCACAGGAAACTGCACATTGTAACATGAGATTTAGTTATTTTGATTGAAAGCCTCACAAGTTGTAACCTCAGTGATGAATGGTGTATAAACTGGTTATTCATCTTTTTTCTCTTTAACAATATTACTCTAGTTAACTGGCATTTGGGATTAAACCAGGAGGGGAAAAACTGTCTACAAAGGATGAAGGAAAAAAATTACCACTTAACTGAAAATCCCCATCTGCCTTGAAATTGCTAAAGTAAATACACTTAGATCCAGTCAATACTAGAAACCATTTCAACCTGCCTGGAAAACATGCTACTAGTAAGGAAGTTTGCATTTAAACAAAGGACAGCAGTTTGCAGAACAGGAGTGAGCAACTTAAACTATATAATCTGATAAAGTAAAAGGAGGTGTGGATTGTGTCATTTGAGAGTGTGTCCCCACTGCAAGCACTCATTATACACATCTTAGGCACTTCTACATGTGCAATTAGTGCTATATGGGTATACCCTGCAGTAATTTACTGCAGAGTAAACCTGCCCTGGGCAGGTATCTGCACATGTGGCCATTTGGGAGCAGATTTGCTCCTCATGGCACTAACCTACTCCCAGCCTCCTCTGGCCTTACACTGCCCCACTGCAGCAGCCAGGGGGAGCTGGAGGCTCTGGCCACACCTGCCTGCGGCTAGGGCCCCGCATGCTCCTCGCTGGCTATCTGCCTTTTTGGCCAGGAGCAGGCTGCAGCATCCTGACCCCTGTGCTGTGCGATCATGTGGCCAGGCTCACTGCGGTGTCTGAAGCCCCCTGCCACTGCACTGCTGCCTCCTGGACCTCACGCTGCTGCCCAGACCCCGGCTAGCACGTGATATCCTCCATGCACCAGGTCTGCAAGTCCATCAGCCACCTGTCCATCATGGTGACCAGCTAGTCCAGTAACCAAGTCCATTCCTGGGTCTGTTGCTTCTGGAGACATTGTAATTAAAGTGGCCAGAGTGTCTTGTATATCACAATCCCTGCACTTAAAAAATGGCGGTGAAGGTGCTTTAACTAAAGCTCATTGGATGAACTTTAGTTAAGCACCCCTGCTGCCATTTTTAAGCATGGGGATGCTGATACATGAGGCACTGGAATCTGCTGGAGTGCAGTAATTACTACACTCTAGCAGACTCAATTATGTCTGCTTTGATGCCCTGTAATTGCAGCACATCGGAGCAGCCTCTCTGCTCGTGTATAGGCACCTGTAGATTTCAAGCCCTTTTTTTCTTTTATGATCAAAATTACACCTGATACACTAAAATTAGTTTTCCTTCATGTCAGTGATTAGAAGTAAGATTGTTTATAGGGTTAAATATATCTGTGGTTGGGTGACAGGTTGGTTAAGGTGCCGTCTTACAGCTCCAGACATGTGAGTATGAGCCTTTCTCTTGACTTGTACCAAAGCCCACCCCACCAGCAAATGGGTACCTGCTCATTCAGGCTGGAAAATCAGAGGATATAAATAATAACCACATCACTCCCCTGTGTACCAGTAGCTATGGAAGCCAGGTTGTCTAATGTGTTTCCTAGGCTCAGGTATCCTATAACTAATGATATAGTTAGCTAAAGGTTTTATTCATTATTTGCAGGCCTTTTACCAGATGAGGGAGGGAGGGCACTTGATTTGGTTCATTATGTCTGACATTCCTTCTTTTTGCTTGCACAATACTTTCCTGTTGACTACATACATCTTGCTTCAAAATTTCCTGACCAGATGTTGTTTGTCTTGCCCAATTGATTTGAATGCTGATGTAGCTTCTTATCTTCTGATATTTCTGCTAAAGTGGGCAAGGGTCTTCTTCAGGCATGCTTGTCTTCCTATCTGTACCTCTTGATGTTTTCCCTATTAACATTTCTTTGGGTGCCTGGCATCCTTCATGCAGATTAGAAGCCTACTCCATTTGTGGTGTGTTTTTATAAGCATTGCTTCAAAACAATTTGTGCAGCATCTGTACATAGCATCCTTCTGGTGTCTGGTCACTAGATGAGCTTAATCAGTTAGAAACTCTTTAATAAATGACTCTGTGTTTTTGATGTACCAGTGAAAACTATTGCTATGCTCTAGATGGAAATCACTAGAGCATAATAAGCAGGCACCTCACAACTCGTATTAATCTATTCTGGGTAGAGACTGTCATATAGAGGCCCAGATCCTAACAGAGGCATTTGGGCTCTATTGCAATGTAGTAAGGGGTTGTTATGGCTGTTAACCTTGTTGTTTCTATAATAAACTGGTTCTTCTGCAGTAAGTACAGTAGAGCCCAGATCATTTGTATAGAAGTTGTTGACAACCTGCTTGATTTGCAGTGGGGTATTGAATTAGGGACAAGACATGCAACTTTTTGCTGTGGCTTTTGCTTCAGAGGATGCAAAGCAACTGAGTTCTATGGTAAAAATTATTTTACCTCACTGACAGCAACTAGTGGTGGTAGTGAAGACTTGTCTTACATATATGGACTTACATCCAAAAAAATACATACTGCGTTTTAAGGAGTGTACCCCTTCTGGGTACATTTCTGATAGAGTGGGGGTGGTTGCGGTGGTGGTCAGACATGGAGCCAGGGGGGAGGTGGAGGCAACTGGACGCGGGGAGGGGTGTTGGGGGGGGCGGGCTTGTATGCGGTGGTGGCAGTCGCCGTGTGCAAGCTCCCCTCCCTGAAACCACATCCAGCTGGCTGGGTGGGACCTATGTGGCCCACAGAGGGAAGCTGCTCCCCTCGTCCCCCCTCCTACCTCGACCCTGTTCTTGGGAGGTGACAGTGTGGGGTCGTGGGTGGCAGCCCACTCGTGTGTACCCCCTAGCCCCTTTCCAAGTACCCCTGGGGGTATGCATACCCCCAGTTGACAACTCCTGGCCTAGAGAAGCTGACATACAACCTCCTCAATTACCTTTGTGAAAGATTGTAACCTCTTCAGGATAAGTAGTTTGCCAGATGTTTGAAATTTAACAAAATTCCTGGCATCACTTATTTAGGAGCATCATTAATCACTGCTGCAAAAAAGAGTCCAGAGACACTGTGCCAAATCTCCTAACACATCCTTGCTTGGCTGTATTTGATATTTATGTAATGTGTGTGCATAATAGCCTATCAGAGACCGAACTCAGTTCAGCACTTCTCTTCTGCCTGCAGATCTCTCATGTCTCAGGCTTAAACTGAAGAATCAAAGCACAGTTCTTCCCAGGTTTTAATGACAATTATTCTCCCACCCCTCCCCCTTGCTCCAAGTGGTAATAGGAATTGCATTTTTTTTTAAATTAAACTAAACTACAGACTTTGTGCTAGTTTATGGTGAACAAGGCCTCCTGCTTTCACAGCCATGTTAGTGCTTCTGACTCTACAAAATTTCCATTTGTGATAATTATTACTATATTTCAGTTTGTCCTGCAGCGGCAGGAAATGGTATTAGAATTCTGCCTTTCTGTTTAGTCCACATAGATATTATGTGGACTAAACAGATATTTAGTCAGAGATAATAAGAAAATACTTTGCAATTATGCTAGCTCAGAGTCTATTATTCCTTCAGTTCTGTGTCTGCACAGAAATGAAATCTGAAAGGGCTATTTCAGTCATTTAGAGTATATGTTTCCCTGGCACACTCATAATCTCACCAAAGCCATTATTTGGAAGTCATTTGCACTCAATCATTTTGCCTGCTAATGAGAAGTTACTGAATCCTCCATGCATTAATCCCATTTAGGAAAACACAAAGGCAATCTGTACCTTGTATCAAGCAATTATTACTGCAGTAAGCTTGAGGAATTCAGTCATTTGTTGGGGGTTGTTTTCCCACAACAGACCTCTAAATAGAATTACCAAGTCTTTCAAATGTTAATTTGTTAAGAAAAATATAATAGCTAATAAAGACAATTAGGTTAGTATGGTAAATATTAGACTGCAGTGCTAAAGCAGCTCTTGCCTGTGAAGCAAGTGTGGCAGGAGTCTGTGGACCTAGAAATGCTGTATAACATCTTTCTTCAAGGACAGAGAACACATTTTCTTAAACAAGGTCTGATATTGATGTTAACAGTTAGCATATCAGCTGGAATATAGGGTCAGCTGGGAGGCCAGAACTGTTCTGTACTGTACAAACTGCTAATATTAAGTAGTTACTGGATAAGTAGCTGTACTGCAGAAAAATATCTAATGTTATAGAGAATCACAAACTAAACAGTCAACAATATGATTCTGTTGCAACAAGGGCAATTCTCATTTTGAATATATTAGCAGGAATATTTTTTGTAAGGCAGAGAAGAAAATGAATCTACTTAGCACTGGCAAAAGCTTCAGCTAGAGTACGGAGTGCCATTCTGGGCATGACACTTTAAGAGGCATATAGAGACACTGGAGAGAGTCCAGAGAAAAGTAACAAGAATGATAAGAACTTTAGAAAGCATGTCCTAGGGGGGAAGGTTAATGAACTTGGTTTGTTTAGTCTAGAAAAAAAGATGAACTGAGTGGAGGCAGTCTTCCAGTATGCAAAAGGTTGTTTTAAAGAGGACATTGATCATAATGTTTTCCTTATTCATTGAGGATAGGACAAGAACAATTTGGCTTAATTTGCATCAAAGAATTTCTAGGATATATGTTTTGGAAAACTAACTATAAGCTTAATAAAGCTCTGGAACATGCTATCTCGGGAAGTTGTGGAAACCTCTTCCTTATAAGTTTTTTAGAACAGGTTAGATGAATAGTGACTAGATGGTACAGGCAGAGTCGATACTGCCTCCATGCAGGAGAAGTTTCTCTTTTTGTAATAGATACCCAAACAAATGCAACATTTACCCAGTTTCGGAGGGGTGCACGCCTGCCCTAATGAACAGGAAAACTAAACAATAACAATTAGAATTCTTCATCAGACTACTGATATCCTGGCCAACCTTTTTAACAAATGGGTGTCACTTATAAATGTCATAGGAAAATTCCAGGCTGAAAAGTAATTACAATACTAAGACTATTCAGTTTAATTGCCCTCCTTTAACTAAACTATTTTGAATTATTTTGATTCCATAATTCAAAGTATTGTTTAAAAAAAATTAGGACCAGGTTCTGCTATATGCTTATAATAAATGCTTAGGATCTTTCCATCTCAGGTAGTATTGGTAAGTAACTACCAGAAGTGATTTTCCCCTCCTTTTGCCCCCCTTCATTTGCAATACATCCAAATATTAGTGCCACCGTTTAATAATTTTATTACCCCTTTTTTTCTCAAAAATACTAAATTTATATTTTACAGTACAATTTAATTATTTTGTGTTGATTTATAAAGCTCTGTACTCTTGGATTGTAGCGGTTTCAGACATGTTTTCTTTCCAGATATTGTTGTGGCATTTCATGCCAGCTGGATTGTTTAGACTAGCAGCCACTGGATTTAAGGTTTTGTCAACAGAGCCTATACTTCTTGATATCATACAGCATGAGTGGAGGTCTGCCTTTGTTCTGAGGTTATTGCTGGAGTGATGCTGCTGCATGGATGTTCAATTATATTTGAGCAGGAGTTATTTGTAAGCAATCTTGCTGGTGTTTTCAAAAAGCGATTGATGGTTTGAACGTTAATTTTAATTTGTAGCACAAAAAAATTGCAAAAATGTCTTATGTAGACATGATTAATCCTTCCGCCACATGATTAAACCTTCTGCTCTATGCAGCGTAGGTCAGGCCACTGTGTCCAGTTTTGGGCACTGTACTCCAGGAAAGGATGGATCAATTGGAGAGTCCAGAGAAGAGCAACAAAAATATTTGGAGGGCTAGAAAATATGAGCTAAAAGGGAAGAGTGGAAGAAGTGTGTTTGTATAGTCTACAAAAGAGACGACTAAGTAAGTCTTCAAATATATAGAAGTTTACTGTAAAGAGGGAAGTAAGAATTTGTTCTTGTAGTCCCTGGGAGGTGATTAAGTTGAAACAAAGGAGATTTAATTTAGACACTTAGGGGGAAAAACAATTTTAAACTGTAAGGATAATTAAGTACAGTAAAAGCTTTGTTATCCGACATTCCCCGTGGATCAGGGAGGCAGGCCCCACACAGCCCGTTATGCCCCCGGGTTGTGGGGACTCCGCAGCACAGGCTGCTTTGCCCCAGCCTGTGGGGGCTCAGAGAAACCAGAAGTGCCATGCTGGGCACTTTCGGTTTCACTTTGCCTGACAAGCCGGCATGCCGGTTAACAGAGTATGCCAGCTTGTAAGGTGCCGGATAATGGGACTTTTACTGTATTGGAATAGTTAGATTGTGGAACATCATCATTCAAGGTGTTGAGAACAAGTCAGACAAGTGTCTAACAGAAATTATGTAGATATATATGGCCCTGTCTTGGGACATGAGGTTTGAGCAAATGATCTCTCAAGGTTCCTATAAGCTCTACTTTTCAGGATTGCATGATCTTTACTTATAAAATGCTCACAGAGTTGATGATTCAAAGGAGAAACTTGCATTGGCCTCTAAGTATGTAAAGTTAGAACAAAGATTTATTACTCATGGAACTCATCTACACGTGCAATAAAAGAAAAGCAATAAACTTTGAAGTTTATTGCTCCAGAGTTTTTGCTTCTGGGAGTGCCATTTGAATGTGTGCATGGGAACAATAAACTCCATTTGCATGTGTGCCCATGGTCACAGCACACTGAGCTGGGTCGGAGCAGCCCCAGCTGACAGGGAACCCTGGCGGTCAGCTTGCCAGCCCTGGGCTTCTCCCCTCAGCTCAACATGCTGTGGAGGGGCTGGCTGTGTCATAACAGGGCTCATGGGCAACTGGTGACTCCCAAGTCTGGGTGGGGCACCGGGTGGCTGATGTGGGGGGTGTCCCACAGCGGCCGATCATCAAGCCAGCAGCGAAACCGGAAGTGCGGTTCTGCTGGCAGTTTTGGTTTTGCAGCTGGCGCTTCCAGGGGGTGCACAGCCAATCTCAGGGGGTGCATGTGTACCCGTGTGCACCCCCTACACATAAAGCACCCCCTACACATAATGCACCCCCTGCACTGAAGCACCCTCATGCCCTAGCCATTTGAGGCAGTGTCTACACATGAGCTGCTATAGAGTTTTTTTACTAG
Source organism: Alligator mississippiensis (assembly GCF_030867095.1). Classification (NCBI taxonomy): domain Eukaryota; kingdom Metazoa; phylum Chordata; order Crocodylia; family Alligatoridae; genus Alligator; species Alligator mississippiensis. Next base: position 163,565,771 of record NC_081828.1, on the reverse strand, counting down.
TACTAGTTTATTTACAAGTACTGTCCTACTGTGGAGTAAATGAGTTTACTCCAGCCTAATAGGGGTGCACATGCAGATGCTGACACTTTTAATGTGCAGCTAATTAGTCTACTGTGCAGTAAATGTCTCATATAGACACACCCATGCAGTACATTAAATACTGAATTTAGAGCCAGGCAGTACCCACTGTTTCTGTTTGGTTCAGATACTGTGAGAAAAGTCTTAGTTTTTCAGTGCTTCCTCTTTCAATTTCAACTAAAACCAAGAAATTCAGAGAAGTGGGTAAATGACAAATTGGCAAAAGGACTGAAGATGACTGGGCTGCTTTGGAAATGGAAAAGTACTTGACTTAAATCTACTCTGAGTTTGAATTCCTGGTTAATGCGAGGTCTTAAAATTTGAACTGGTTCACTTCTCCCTGGTAAGAACCTTGTAGGCAGAAAAGATAAAGAAAGGATGACTGAAAACAGTAAAAACTGATTACTTCTCTCTGATGTAAGACTACTGTGCTATGGAAGCACCAAGGGTTCTCTAGCATGAGGCAGTAGTGGAGCACAAAACATAAAAACTGCAAGATTTTGGCTTGGATAGTAGAAATTCAAGCTGAAAGTGCCAGGTATATATTAGGTTAAGTAACTGAACCTCTGCTCCCTCCTTGCTCTTTAGACATTTTTAGACTGCTTGGCATATTCAGAATCCTGATTTATATCTGAGTAAAGTACTAATACTGCCAAAAGAGTGTGTACTGTCTTATTTCAATCAGTAGGTGTCAAAAACACAGCTCACTAAAGGCATACTGCTAACCTCCTGAGTCAGGGCTATATAGTGAAATATGATGGATGGGCCTATCAGGTCTAACCACTTTGACAACCACAAACAAACAACATGATGGGGAAAATATTGTTAAATAGAAAGTACCCACACTCTCAGTGATGAACAGAGCCAGACATGCTGCAAATTAGTGAGGCAGATCTTCAGTTAGGTTGTTTAGTTCCAAGTATTTGAAGTTGAGGACACAACACTCAGTTGTAAGATTTAGCTGCTCTTTCAGACTGGGCTGTTGTATATACACATCTAATCTGAAAGCAAAAGGAAGTACCAGGGTCCAGTTTTGCCACCCTCCTTCACTGGACTTTGGGACATACCAAGACCTTCCTCCCCACTCGTATCACAGGGCAGGTATTCACATGAATAGCCCCAATGTGAGCAGGGTGGCCTCAATGTGGCCATTGGGGTCAGACTGAACCCTGCCCTTCCCCTTTGTTAATTCAGCCTTTGCTGGCCTAACTGTGCTGGCTGCCAGGCCAATGCTCTGCGTACTCCACATCCATCAGTGTGAAAAGCAAAGTAGCTATCCTCAGTCCTAGGAAATGCAGGTAGCTTCAAGGTGGGGATAAACGCTAGGGAAAGAAATTACACATAAATCGATTTAAGTGATCAGAAACTGGTATAAACTTGTAACAAAGCTTAAGTTCAGTGCACATAACCAGTTTCAAAATGGTTGGAATTGGTTTAAGATAAACCTGGTTGAACGTAGTATCAGACTTAACTGATTTGGGTCAAACTCGTTTATGGAACTTCTGTCCCAGACTCCTTCCTGGTTTAAGTTAAACCAGAGTCCTTGAGCATCCCAGCATGCTCTGCAGCCCTGGGCTGGGCTGCGCTCTCTGCTCCAGAGAGCAGGGCTGGCCCTGCCCCTCTGCTCTCTCGCCCGAGCAAGGGCAGGGGTATGGCCAGATGCATATCCCAGCTTGGCCACATTAAGGCAAAGCGGGCAGGGAGGGGATTAATTCTTCCCTCTTTCCCACCCCCACAACACCACTGCTGGGGTATGCCTGTCTACAGGGGAGTGGTGGAAGCAGGGGCTGGCCAGGGCTGGTAAACCCCAGCTGCAGCCCCTGGGGGCAGAAGGGATGGAGGAAAGAATTAACCCTCTTCCTTTTCCCTTTGCCTTAGTGGGGCTATTCCCCCTGCCCCTGCCACTGGAGCAGCAAGGGGACAGAGAGGGGCAACAGCCTCTGTCAGGGTGCCCAGGAGGGGGTTTATTCCCCCCTCCCTTCCCTGTCCCACCGACAGGGACCACAGCCATCCCAGCATGGCCCCATTAAGGCTAAGGGGACAGGGAGGATATTAATTCCCCCCACATCTCACAGAGAACCCTGCAGGGCAAGATGGGGGTTTAAACCCTTCCTCAGTCATACTCAGGCCTGCCAGAGCCTGGCCACACCTCTCCTCACCCTTAGCTCAGTTTGTGGAAGGGAAGGGAGGGCCTGAGCCACTGCATTTCTGGAAAGAAAAGTGGATGTCTGTTCACTTCCAAATCAGTTCAATCTCTGCAGGTTAGATTAACCTGCAACAAGTGAATCAATTCAGGTTCAGGCTTTTTGAATGACTGTCCCTAGCCAAAGGGCTTACTTAGGACCTCTGTCCCCTATGGGGCCAAGCTTACAACAGAGCCCATAGTAAAGTCCTGCTTAAGAGTATAGGTAATGCAATCTAGGTTATACAATGGAGAAGATGCCACTTTAAAAATCTGCAAATTATGGAATAAAGTCACACTTTAAATTATATTTCTCAGCTGAGATATTTTTCTATACAATGAAAATAAAGAACTGATGTACCTGTATCACTTGAATTCTAACTATCATTGTATGAGTGTTTCCAGTACACACAGTAGTCGGAAAGTTTTTGTTTGATAACCCTTTGTGAATAGCCATATTCCTGGTCTTCCTGGGTACAGTAAGGCAGTTTCCCCTGTTGTTTGTATGCATCTTTCACTTAGGGGAGTCAATGTTCTTGCTTTTAGTTGTCTGACATGCAACAACTTATGTATACTGCATGTGGAGACAATGGAAAGGAGTTACCAAATACATGCCATTTTAATCCTGGGCTCCCTTGTTCCCCTGCCTACACCACTGCTTTCATTAGACATTTTCTTGATGGTTTTTTGCTGGTTGACTGAGATCAGAATGTGGCCCTTTGAAAACCATCCTAGTTTTAAGCAGGAACTCTCTTGGTTATGACTGCACTTCTGCTCTGATGCAAAATGCGGTTTCAATTAATAGGCTTTGTTAGCAATACTTTGCCAAGAAAATAATACAGTGCATATAAGTAGAGCAGAGTTATTTTTTAAAGTGGTTAAACTCATTGTTGGAACAATGAATAACACCACTGGACAAACTAAAGCAAAAAGGGACTGTTCCAACTCTCATTGAAGTCAATGGAAAGACTCCTACTGAGTGCAATGAGAATTTGGATCTGATCCAAATAGTGGAATAGTTTCCTAAGGAAAGTGGAAGCACTGTTTGGACCTTGTACAACATTCTTCCACCCTGATAAGTATCTCTGTAAAAACTGAACTTTCTTACACAACAGATTTGCTGCATGTGTATATCCAAAACTAAATCTACCCAACAAAGATAAAATATTTCTCCTTTACTCCTGTTAGCCCTGCAGAGCCTGCACAGCTCTGACAGCATAAACAGGGTCTTGTTTCTTCTTGCACATAAAAAAAATAAATCCCAACTATGGAGGGATTTAATGCTGCACATTAAAATTTCTGCACATGTGTAAATGAAGACATCTTTTGAAAAGGCTGGGATTACACAGATGTAACTAAGGCTAAGGTTGTAAATTACACATAAACTGCTATAAGTGATCAGAAACCAGTTAAACTGTGTAACACAACAGAAGTTCAGTGCACATAAACCACTTTCAAAATAGCCAAAATTGGTTTCAGGTAAACCTGGATGGATGTAGTATCAGACATAATCGATTTAGGTTAAATTATTTTGTTGAATTTATGTCCCAGATACCTTCCAGATCAAATTAACTCACAGTCCCTCAGCATCCCAGGATGCTTTGCACTTCCCCACAACCCCTTTCCCCCACTTGCAGGTAGGAAGTCCAGCCTTGGCCCAAGCAGGAGCCATGGAGGAGCCCCCTAGCTTCTGACTTGGGCTACTTCAGACACGTGGCTGAATTTCTAGAATCAGAAGTGAATGTCTGTTCACTTGCTTATTGGTTCAGTCTATGCAGTCTGTGAAGGTTGAATAGATTCAGCCTAGGGCTTTTTCACTGTCTGTACTTAGCCTGAGGGGCTGTATTTTGCTTAAAGTATTTTACAGTATAAACAGACATAACAATTGTATCAATAGCAAATTATATGGATTATAAACTGTTTTTGATTTAACTGCATGCTTCTGTAGCAATCCAAGTGTACCAAAATCAGTGCAACTTTAATCTAGTTTCATTCAGGTTTTTAGTTTTAGTGATTTATCTGCCTTGTATCACTGCAAGAGCATGAAGACAAAACTATGAAAGCATAACAATTAATGCATGCTCCCAAACAATAGCCCCTAGTCCCCTCTTAAATAGGTGTTTGTCCATAGCTTTAGTTGCTGCTATTTGAGGCATGATAAATAAAGATCCCATTTTAAATGTAAAATATTGTTAGGTTTATAGAGCTGGTAGATAGACTTTATTTAACTGAAAAATGAAGTAATTCTGAAAAGCCATTAAGTCACTTTCCAGAGAAGAGCATGCTTTCAGCTAGACTCAAAACTGTTCAAAGTTTCTAACAGGAAATAATCCAAGTGGATAGAGATATGGATTGAATGATGATCTGGTGTGTAAGAGTAGATTATTTATTAACTGGCCACATCTACACAAGATGCTTAATGTGCAGAAGACTAATTCTACTGAGTATTAGCATGGCAGGCAAAGCCTGTGCTAATGTACTAGCATGCAGTCCATTTAGTCTAATGTGCGGTAATGTCACAAAAAAAAATTAATCTGCAGTAATGCGCAGTAGTGCTGATTACGGTGCATTAAGTTAGTACGTGTCATTACAGGTACTAAACTTAATGCACCATAATTACAGGTCATTAATTAACATATAGATACACCCACTGAGACTATATTAAAAATTCTGGGCATATCCTTAAATATTAGCATAAGTATTTGGAGTCAAGATGATTGGAATCTCAGAAGCTAGAACTCCAGAGGAGGCAGTTGATAAGAGTATTTGTCAAGAGGGTATACTGGTTATATAGTATAAAGAACTCTGCACTTCCCCAGGATGGAATGTTTTTAAACTTATTATCAGTCATATTTAATATGGAAATGCTTGAGGGTGGGGGTATCTACTTTTTGTATAAAAGGCTAGTGGTTAGAACACAGGCCCAAGAAGTTCTTGTTGAAGCCTGTTTTGGGACAGAAAAGTATTTGTGATTCTTTGGCTGTGAAAGAAAGTGCAAGGAAGAGTATAACTTGATTACCTTGTGGGTAGTGCACTCACTTCAAGACTTAGTTTCTGTTCTCTGCTTCAGGAAGTGTTTAAGAATTTTATTCAATGTCTGCTTAAGGTCGATTTTATTTCCACCTCAATATGCCATAACCATTAGTATACAGAGCCTTTTTTCCCTCTGAACACTTTTTCTGGCTGGCCCAGTGAATCTTGTTTTTTACATAGTAACTTAACTTCAACATTAGAAATGGAGACTGTTCTGATCCAGGATAACCTATCCTGTATTCTGGACACTCCTGGGAAGTGAGAGAAGTGGATTTAACCCCATCCCTCCTGCCATGCAAAAGGAGAGAATAGAACCTGGGACTCTCACTTTCTGGATAAACTCTGGAACCATTACAACATTAAGTCAACATGGGTGGTATTAGCTACACAACCTCCTTGTCCTTTGATTGACTGTGCTTTAAAAGGAAGTAGTGGCTGCTGCTGTATTTAAAGAGCAGCCTAATCCTATCAGTGCGCTTTGGGTGCTCACTGATCAACCCCCTCAGCCTAGTTCCTGGTTCCCAAATAGGCTTTGGTGTGAGATTTGGCACTGAACTGTTCGACCATGTCAAGACTGAATCACTTCTGTACATACCCAGAAACAGAATTTAGAGCTGCTTAGGGAACTTTAAAGTCAGAAGCTAGTTTCCATGGAATAGGAACCTCTATGTTAAGTGGCAGCTGAGCAATAGTTTTCTGGGTTGTAGCTTTAGGTATAGCTCTTTAGATTCTGACTAAGTCCCAGTTAAATACCTAAGGGACAGACCCAAGAAAATACTTAATGCTTACTCTCTGATAATCCCCAGTTTGATTTGGGAAGTCAGGAGGGATTCAAAAACAGGGGAAATCAGGAAGAAGATGATGACCCATCAGGATTATAAGGCTCAATTAGTGCAGAAATATTTTTCTGGAAGCCCTAGAGAAAATTCAACCTGCCTCAATAAGATACATCAATACTAATATTTTCTCCTTGAGTAAACTAATCCTAGAGGCTGAATCCTACTGTCCTCTGTCTGGGCCTACACCACCAAAGCACTGCTGAAGCACATGTTTAACATCAAACCCTTGGACTTAACACGGGCCACGTCCATACTTAAATGCTTTCTTGGTACCTCCCTGTCCACAGGAATTTTGCTTGAGAAAGGTTTGCAGGAGCTGCCACTTAAAAGTTAGTCAAATGTCTCTCACAATCCATTGTAAATTTGAAGTTCAGCTACTTTCTTAGGGTACATACAGTCTTTTGCCATGCTTGCTCTGTGTTCATGTTTCTTCCTTTAACTATATGAACGTAGATCAGGAGCAGCACGTGCTGCTGTTCGCTGGTGCTGGGAGCCATGTGGGGAAACAGGTATAAGTAACTTGGGGTGAGGAGAGGGGTAGATGGGATTTGAGGGGGAAGGACACTAGCAGCTCCACAGGGGGAGTGAGCAGGTCTGGGGCTGGGCAGGTGGTTTCAGGGGGAGAGGGAATGGGGGGCTAAAAATAGCCCAGTCAAGTTGGGGAGGGGCATGGTACAGTGCAGCCTCGGAGCTGGAGCAGACAGCTGGGCATCTCAAGCCCAAGAGCTGTCCTGAAAACCCATACGGTCATTAAGGAGATTGTGTTAACCTTGGGTTAACCCTTTCTTAGATCGGGTTAGCCCAATCTTGAGGTGAACTAACTTAGATCAGGCCTGCCATTTTTGTAGTGACTTAAGCCCTCTGCTTGCATGTATGACTGGGTATTTAGATCAACCTGACCCTGGTTAGATCCATCTAAATGTAATGCCCGTATGTACCCTTAAGGAATATTTTTAGCATTTTGTTCTATTATATTGTAGTTAGAGGGATGGCAGCTGGAGAAATGGTGGTGATGATGTATAGTACAGAAGGCATTTAAGATGTATTCAGAGGTAAATCATTGGTTGTGTCTACACATGCACATTTACTATGCAGTAAGCAAAATTACTGTGCAGTATGGTGCGCGTCTACATGTGCACACCCATACTGTGCAGTAAATATAGTGACTTATGCTGACTTAAGCATAAATTTGATATCTGCATTAAGCAGGTATCAAATTTATGCCTGATTAGTAATGCAAATTTATGCCTGATTAGTAATGCATATGTAGATGCCATACTGCACAGTAACACTGTGTGTGTGGACCGACTTGGGACTAACTTTAGCACATTAATGCACCATAATGCCTGCACATGTAGACACTGGCTTATTTCCACTTACTGCACAGTAATTTACTATACAATACATTTAAGCCGGCGTAAATGCATGTGTAAATACATCCAATGAATGGCAACATTTCTGACATATGATCCATTTTGAGATAGGAATAACAAATTAAAAGGTTACTATAAATCATTGAGAGTTGTTTTTGGTGACTTGAACAAATATGGGGAACTGCTAATAATATATTTATAATCTAAAATTCAGGAAAACTTACTCTACGTAAATCAGGATGGACTGACAGTCTCTAAAGAGGAAGTGGGTCATCTTGTAAATTAACTGTTTTGTAGCTTCCTTTTTATACCCAGCTCCTAGAAATCTCACAAATGCAGGATAGAAATGTGATTTCCTGTGCTCTATTTTCAAAATGGAATTGACCACAAGTGCTCTGGTTCTACTTTCATTGTTGAGTTTTGGAAAAAAATAAAAACAAAGCAGGGCCAGAATCTGATTCCTCCAATAACTTCAATAGGGTTTTTTGTGGGGTGAGGTACCACTTAGCATGAATAATGGTATCATCATCTAGCCCTTAACAATATTTATGTGTCACTGCTGTTCTGTGTGGTACTGCCCATGGAGTTGGGCAAATGGGTTTGCTAAAGATAAGAATTTTTCCTCTCTTCTGTTTTAAGTTAAAGTCAAACTGAGCATCCCATTTCATGTTCCTAACATGGTAAGATTTGTTTTTCTTTACCCACCCCTCTCCATGTTTAAATGAATATCAGAGCTGGAACTGGAAATGCATTAACAACACTGAAGGAGAGGCTATTTTTCAAAAACCCCTGTACAATGCTATCATGAAATCCAATTCCATTGCTATATTTATCATTCTTGGCAAATGACCTGTTGCCAGTGGATGTTGCACACCTTCACAGTAATTTGCTTTTCATTCTGCTCTATATAAACAAAACAGCACTTTTGTGATGTCTGCTTTTCTTATTAAAACACAAGGGCCCAAATGACAAATGAATTAGAGATGCTTGGAGGAGCTTCCCAAAACTTACTTCTGTTTATCACACAAATTAGTACATTTTAAAGAACATGCTTTTGCATAGTCTGTAGCAGAAGGTTTAGTTTTATTGGATTTACTGTTTCAAAATATTTAGTGGAGTAGCAAATCAAAAGCTTGCTGCTTTGAGTCTTGAGTTTGCTTGCATGCTGCTTGTGCTTTTCTAGTGTAGTTAATGAACACAGAGAAAATGGAAGGAGCTAACTTGGAGTTAATGAGGAGAGTTTTTCTTAGGAGGAGTCTGAATAATAGTAATATGCAGGATACCGCTTTACTGCAGAATTAGCACAGGCTCATACTTGGGTGTCAGTCCTAACATCCCCTCCTCTTTACATACAAAACCCTTTTGCCCAAGTTGAGTGGTTCTTTAAGCCCTGACTAACAGGTACAGCTGGAACTGTAACCGCTATAGCCCAGGTCCTACCTCCACCTGAGCTGGCAGCCTGTGTACTTTACAACATTAGGGGGGGATTCAGATTAAATCACTTGTGGTGACTAATAGTCTCCAGTGTCTTCCTGTATGTCTGAGCACAAGGAGGGAAAGTTCACCTACAATTCAGAGGGGAAGAATTAGTGAGTGACTCAGCTCACTGCCCTGCAAAGAAGCGTGGGATATATATAGTTATATAAGCAACAGACAGGAAAGTGTGAATAGGATATAATAGTCTGGGCATGTTTTGTACTGTGGCTGCTCACATGCAAGCCAGGCTAACGTTTGTGCTCAGAACAGGATGTCACACATCTAGGCTTACTCTGCAGGAAATATTATTACCTTGCATAGTATTTCCAGTCCTAAATGGTAGATGCCCTAGCACTTTCTCAACAAGCGTTACTTATTGTTATGCTTATGTTCCCCACACTTGCCTTTTTACCACAAGCTCTTTGCTAAAGCAGCTTCATTCCTTCAGCTGCAGTCATCAATCAAGTTTTCATTGCTGGAAATGAGTGTGTAGCTATTACCTCATCTTCTCTTTCACTTGCCTCTTAGATGGGACTGAGGCACCACTCTCTTTTCTCTCTTAAGAAAAGGAGGAGAATTTCCTCTTTTTCTTCTCTTCTTGAAAGATGGGGGAAAACCTACTTTTAGCTGCTCTCCATTTTGAGTTAGGACAGCTGGTTTAGTGGCTGGAATTCCCAGCCTGTGTTTGGTTTATATGCATTTGACTTTTTTCCAAGCTTTAGCTAGCACAAGCTAGCTTTGGCTAGAGGCCATGTAAATACCTAGGCAGATAAAGTAAGATCAGAAATCTCTTCTCTTGGGTCTAGCAAAAAACAAAAATAGAAGCTGTATATGGAATAATGTATCATTATAAAGTGTTGTTTTGCTTTTGGTTTGGCTTTTAACTATTCAGGGTTTTTTCTTCCTTTTAATACAGCGTATGTTAAGAAGTCACTTTTAAGGTACATACTATACATGTAGTGAATAATTATTCAGTTTAAACACACAGAAAAGGATGAATGGGCATTTAAAAAGATGCAACCAAGTTCTTTCTGGAGCTTATGCAGAGTTTGATTAATCACTCTCCCCCCCTTGTTATTTTAAATTCATGTTTACCTCTGCATTTTCTGATTCTGGTCAGAAGCAGAAGTGCTGAAATCCTGCCAGAAATGCTATTCTCATATTTCTTCCCAGTTTGTTAAAAATAAGGAAGTGCCAGAAATCTCATTTGAAAGGTTGCTCTTGCAAAATATCTAACACAGTTTTGCAGACCAAATAGATTCAGAGAACTTGGATAAATTACAGATCAAGAACAAATGTCTGGGTGTTTATTTCAACACAGTGCTTGATTGAAAGCTAGTTTGGTCAAGATTTTAAAACTTGATTACTGTGTTGGAGGCCTCAGTTTTTGGATACCCAACCTAGGACCTTTAGAACTTAAGAGATTTCACTGCACTGAGAGGGCGGTGGGTCAGCTATGGGCACTGCCGGCAGGTTCTTCATCTGGGCTCCTGAACCTGCCCGTGGCTTCCACAGCTGATACTGCAGCCCTGCCCAGGTCCACAGCTGGTACCCAATACTGCTGGACAGAAGCAATCCCACTCACCCAGCATCATGTGGTGGCCAGAGCCACTGGCTGCCTGTGGGCTAGATCCAGTGAGTTGGAGCCATCCACTTGTGGGCTGGATTGAATCTGTTGGTGGGCTGGATCTGGCCCACAGGCCATATTTTGCCCACTCCTGATCTAATGTAACCATAAAGCAGTGGTTCACAACATTTTCAGTCTTGAGGCACTCCTCCATAACTTTTGTGAATTGAGCAGTACCCCATTTCAAAAACTAATGTATGTATTAAACGGCTTATCTCCTTGCAGAGGGGGCAGGCAATGGGGGGTAGTGGAGCAGCCAGGCACCCTGGTTGAGAATCACTGCTCTAAAGAATCTATTATCCCTTTGACTGTATGCGAAAAGCTCCTGTTAGATAAAGGGGGTCCCTAAATGTTAAAAAGAATTACAAGGGAATCACCTTGGGGAATCTTAAAGCATCTGTCAGCAAACCAAAGAACTTCAGGGCCAGAATAAAATAACTGCAAACTTGCAAATGGCAAGGAAATTAGATGATGCTCCCATAATTGAATAGGAAAGACAGAATCCACCTCAGAAGAATGGAAAAAAAAGGATCATCATAAAATTGCCTAGGAAAGGAGATCCAAATAACTGTGGAGTCATATCACTGACAATCCCTAAGAAACTCTTCTCTACAGTTATTCTGATCAGAATGTGTAGTTTTCTCAAAAGCAAATTTTGAGAACAAGCTGGTTTTGTCCCATCTGGTCTTATATTGATTATATCTTCACACTATGGAATACTGTTAGATAAAGCAACAAAAGGCAGCCACCACTCATCTTAAATCTCATTGACTTTTAAAAAACTTTTGACAGCACAGATAGAAAGTATCTTTGGCAGATACTGGAAATCTACAGTTCTCCTTGTAAAATTATCCAGATCTTCCAGAGCCTTTATCAAGCTGTCAAATGTACTATGATCTCCAGCCAGGGCTTAACCTACTAGTTTGATGTTACCAGTGGAGTTAGACAAGGGTGTGTTCTTTCTTCTTTGTTGTTTGGTTTTTGCATTGATTTTACTATCTGATAGAACTCTGGTATGGAAATCAGAACCTCACCGGTAGACAGAGAGATTAGAAGTCTGAATTTTGTTGCTGATATCTGAATACATCAATAAACATAATGCAGCAAAATAGAAAAGAAAAGAAAAGCCTAGTTAGTATTGATAAATAATAGGTCTTGTAATAAACAAGCCACAAATGTACTGTATTCACTCAAAAGTAAGTCAGGGTTTCACCCCTCCATTTAGCATACGGAAGAAAGCTTCTCATCTTACATTTGCTTACAAGAATGTTGTTGGTGTTCATGCATGTGGGGTTTTTTTGTTTTGCTTTGTTTTTTAGTTATTACCCTCCTCCTATTCCAGTGCAGTATTCTGCATATAGTTTATTCTTCTCCTTAGATTTGCTTACTTGTTTTAATTTCACACTTGCTAAATGTATAATTACATAGCCCTTATTTTCAAAAGTGAATCAATTTTTACCTTCCTTTGTAAGGCACTTTAAAGAACCTGTTTTTTTTTTTCAAAAGTTTGGCCTTTTGAAAGCATCTCAAATTGGGCATCCAAAGACACAAGCCACTTTTATATATTCAATGAATAAATATAAATTATGGAGGATTCATGGCAACAATAATGCTGGTGAAGCCCTAAAGGAAAGCATAGTTCCTATCCTATTAGATCTTACATTTTTAATTAACCAGATAATGCTGTACACACACATGCACATACTGATGATTATCCTCCCAGTAATGTTTGTTTTCATTTACTATATTATACATAAAATATAAATATAACATATATAAATACAGTCTACCTAGACCACTTGTTTTGTACATTCATTTATTCAATTTATAAAGTGGACTTACTAACTTTATAATATATAAAGGGAGGATTTGATGATGGTCTAATTTGTAGAGTGATACAGATGTACTGAATGTTCTTCTGCCCATGGCTTTAGTAGGTATCCCAGAAAACATGTGTTTTAAAAGGGATTTGAATGAAAGTATTGCTTGGCAAAGGAAGTATGTTCCAAAGATGGCCCAAGTTCCAAGAGTAAAAGGAGTTATGGAAAAATCACATAGTCAAAAGCAAAGGACATGGATGGGGATAAGTTAAAAAGCACAGCCTGTGCCTAGGGAAATAAGGAGAATGTAAGGACTGAGATGAAAGTAATGTTTTTAGTAAGCTAGGCAGATGCCAATTATGAAAAGGATGGCCAGATCATCAGCTGTGTAGGCCCTGTAGCTCTAGCAACTGGGTCAAAATTGGTGTGTGTAAAATAGCATGGACCTGTGATGAACAAATACTTGAAAAATTCTCCCCAAAAACTTCAGAGCATTTCATAGGACTTTTCAATGCCTGGAGTGTTCCAACAAGCTCCAGATAGGACATTGCTATCTCAGTCTTAGACATCTATTCTTTTCAACTCCTTCTTGATACAAGGAGCTTTGTATCGCAGCACATATTACTTTACTTGTTGGCAGTTCTGTAGAATATCATTTCAGAGTTGCCAAATCTGTTTAGTTTTTAGCCTTTCTTCTTATTCAGTATTTTCCTTTGCTGGGGAGTTTGTTGATGATATAACTAATTAATACAAGAGACCACCTACATTGCCTCTATGCCTTCTGGTGCTAGCAGCATTCCAAAAACTTGATTTATGAATTTACCAACACTGAATAATAGCACATTGTCTCTGAATAAACACCCCAGTTTCTCTTGCAACAAAGCACCTACATTCCACATGCAGTTCTGTTTGGAAAAGAAACTCCCCAAAATAAAGTATATAATGAGGGTAGGGAGTGGTGAGTATGGGATTTTTGTTATTCTATGTGGCTATAGGTATACCCTGATCCTCAGTATAGGTTTACATAGCTTCAATTACTTCAGTAGAGCTACCTCACTTCAAAGGGGATCAGATTTTGTAGAACTTTCGCTTTTATTAAAAAAAAGATTTGCCAACACTCGGGTTCCTGGCAGCAATCAAAACTCCAGTATTTGTAGAAAAATTTCAGAAAAACGAGGAAATGTTCCAAGCTTCACCATTTTCCAAAGTATTCCTTTTGTGATCTGTATGGTCAGTACTGAAATCTGGAGAGGGAGAAGTGATGTCAAATACCTGGAGCCAATGTGTAAAGCTTATTCTGGAAAAACTCTCAGTTCTATGTATAGTTCAGAAACCTATTTATATCTTTCCAAGAATGCTTGTTGAACTGGGATCCAGAGCCAAAACAGTAAAATACAAGGTTAGAATTGGCCTGTGACAATTTGAGGCAGCAGACTATTCATGTTTGCTTGATGAATTGGGTGTGTATTATTTTAACTATGTATGTAAAGACACTATGATGAGGAGACTTGAGGAAGCTTGCAGATGTATTGGCTTCTGCTGTTAACTTCATTTTTGTTTCTGCCACTGAACAATCAAACTCTAAAATTTTCTTGGATCTGTCGAATTTGCTTGTTTGAGGTTTTCTTTAGTGTGCACAAGGATGGCATAGTTGTTGGTATATTGAAGGTTAGGGATGATGTTTTTGAGCACTATGGTCTCCAGGAAAACACTGTAAGCTAGATTGGTTGGGTTCTCCTCCCCTCATGAAAACTTTTGTATATAATAGAGAACATTTGCAGGCAAAGGTCTTTGAGTAGATGTGATATCTTTTATTAGACCAACTGAGTAGTTGGAAAAAAGTTCCTGCCAAGCTTTCGGGTGCAGTTACCCTTCTTCAGGCACGGGGAGTCTCTGCAGTTGAGACTCAGAGACTCCCCATGCCTGAACAAGGGTGACTGCACCCGAAAGTTTGCCAAGAACTTTTTTCTAACTATCCAGTTGGTCTAATAAAAGATATCACATCTACTCAAAGAACCTTGCCTGCCTATGCCCTTAGACCAACATGGCTACAACCAAAAACCCATAAAGAATATTTTGCTTACAGTGAAAATTTCCAGAAGATTTGTTTTAAAGCCCACAAAGTTGATGAGAATCTTTCCAGTTACTTTAATGGGCATGCATTATGACCAAAGAGGTTTCTGTCAAAGAGCTTACTCTAATTGGAGATGTAGAAATAATTCTTTTTTGGTTTGCCAGCCATTCTTATTTTGCATAAAGTTAGTTTCAAATTGAATATGCCTATTGCCTCTTGACTATTTTGCTGACAAATTGATTATTCTTGCCCTCTGGTTCTATAGACCTATGTGGTTCTTTGTCCATCCCTCAATTTATTACTAATTCTTCCTGGAAAGTCTTACCTGAAACAAAAAATATCAGAACTTTCAATGAACCAAAAGATAGAAAAAAAATCTGGAAAAAAAAAGCCTGGGCTCAAATGAAATATTTTATTTCAGTTTTAAACATTTTTAAACTGTGGAAAATTAAAAAGCAAAAGCCATTTCAAATGAAAAGTGGAGACCTATAATTCAAAATATGTAGCTACTTTTTAGGAATTTTTGTCTCCTTTTTGTCCCTTCTCCAAGACAGTACTGCAAAACGGACACAAATTTGCCAAATGTTTAATATATTTTACACTGAAAAGGTGTTGGCTCATAGATGTTACCCCACTGTAGTCTTAATTTACTCCAAAACATGCCATCTCTGTGCCTGGAATTGTTTTCTCACCATTTGTACACTTATCTCTCTTCTTATCGCTCTATCAGAGTATCAGTTAGTGACTCACTCCTCATTCCTTTTGTGGCTTTTGCCTTGTCTGGCTTATTTCCCTTCTTTACTAGTTAGTGTGTTCTTATCATTTAATTCTTACTACACATATTTATCCTCTTAGTCTATCCTTATTTTAACCACAGTTCTCACTTTCTCTCAAATGCAGTTGTGTAGCTCTCTCTCAGCCCCACAAGTAGCAGCAAACTTTTTCTCTTCTGTATCTTCATTGCTCGAAACCATTTTGCACCATCAGAAAGGCCTGAGAAATCCCAGAAACAGGTTGGCATTTTACCCCTGGGATATGTCCTGCCTCTTGACAATGGGGTTTTGTCAAGATTTGTATGTTACTGCTATCACAATGTTAGAACTGAGGGATGCCCCTAGTTTTTATTGGAATATTTTTTGAGAGATGAAAAGTAACTTTCAATTTAAAGTTTGTGCCCATCCATACCTTGATTCATCCTAAGCAATGTTAATCCCTAATGTTTTTGCCTTATTGTCTAGCATCATTTTAGGTCCATTATTGGCTTCTTATAGCTGGAATCTACCGTGTTTTAAATTAATGTTTCCAGATTTTCTGTATAAATGTAATAACATATCTTTAGATTGCTATTTGCACCAGCAATCTGCCTAGGGGCAGGTTGGGCTAGGGTCAGGGGAAGTGGACAGCATGAAGGTGACCACCAGGTCTAGGATGGTGTCCAGCACCTGGCAGTCCTCCTCTGTGGCCTGCAGTGCCCTGGCCACAACTGCACCCTTCTCCCACAGGGCCTCCATGCACTCATGCTCCAGTGCCAGGAGCTGTGCCCTGAACTCCTGGTCTGTCCAGTCCCATGTGTCCTGCCAGACCACATCCTCTACCAGTCCTGCCAAGCAACGTCCTCTCCCACCATGTCCACGCGTCTGTCACCAGCTGGTCCAGGAGGAGGGTCTGATTCTGGAACCTCCTCTTGTGGAGCTGGTGCATCCCCAAGGTCTCAGCTGTGGGTGCCAGGAACTGTGGCCTCTCCCTTGTGTGCAGCTGCATGGCCTGCAGAGCCATGAGAAAGAAGCTGTTTGTAAGAGTTCACAATATTTCTGAGATAAGATGCTCTGTACCAGGAGCTGTGCAGTGCCTGGCCTCAGATAGGGGATTGGGCTTGCATGGGTGCCCAAGGCTCATGGTAAGTCAGCTGGGCAGACTAGGGCCCAGGTGGCCACCAGCTAAGCCCTCCATCCCCGCTCACTCCCCAGGGACCAGTGGGCTGCTGGGTGCTGGCATCAGATCTGTCATCCTGGTGAGAAGTGAGCAGCATTGTCCTGCAGGGGTCGGTGCTCAGTCCAATACTTTTCAACATCTTTATTAATGATTTGGATGCGAGGGTGAAGAACTCACTGGCCAAGTTTGTGGATGACACGAAGTTATGGGGAAGCATGGTCACGCTTGAAGATAGGTTACAGATACAGGTGGACCTAGACAGGCTAGCAAGTTGGACGGATCAGAACCTGATGAATTTTAGCATCAAGAAATGTAAAGTGCTCCACCTTGGGACAAGCAACCCCCAACACACCTACAGGCTTGGGGGCACCAAACTGATTAGCATCACAAATGAAAGGGACCTGGGGGTAATAATAGACCACAGTCTGAATATGAGCCAGCAGTGTGATGCTGTAGCCAGTCGGGTAAACAATACTCTGGCATGCATGAATCGATGCATCTCCAGCAAACTAAGGAAGTGATTCTTCCGCTCTACTCAGCACTGATGAGACCACAGCTGGAGTACTGCGTCCAGTTCTGGGCACCACACTTTAACAAGGACATGGACAAGCTTGAGAGAGTCCAAAGAAGAGCCACCTGTATGATCAGAGTCTTAAAAGGCAAGCTATACGAGGAAAGGCTGAGGGATCTGGGACTCTTCAGCCTCAGGAAAAGAAGGCTGAGAGGGGGCCTGGTAGCAGCTTACCGCTATACTAGGAAAGTACATTAAGGGCTTGGTGAGCAACTGTTCACCAGGGCACCCGAGGGGAAATCTAGGAGTAATGGCCACAAACTCCTGGAAGACTGATTCAGGCTCAACATTACAAAAAGCTTTTTCATAGTCAGGGTGTCCAGACTGTGGAATAAGCTCCCTCTAGTGGTGGTGCAATCACCTACCCTGGAAATCTTCAAGAAGAGACTACACAATCACTTTGCTGGGGTCACCTGACTCCCAGTTACCTTTCCTGCTTGGTGCAGGGGGCTGGACTTGATCATCTTCAAAGGTCCCTTCCAGCCTTACAATCTATGAATCAGTCAGCCTGCCTGTCCCACCCTGTTCCCAGGCCAGGACAGGCCAGGCCCGTGGCAACACCCACTGCTTGCTGTGGCTCCAGTCCCCACTGCCCCCACTTCTCCTGCAGGTCTGCTGGTCTCCTGTGCTGCCACCAAGCCCACAGCACCCAAGCTCAGGGGGTGCAGGCCTCCTAGATGACTGAGTTGCAGGGCTGCCTGGATCCCCACCCTCCCCGCAGGGGGCCTCTTCAGGCATTGGCAATGCGTAGGTGGTGCACGCAGGTGCACATGAACCCCCTGAGCATGGAGGTGCACCTCCTACGAAAAGGCGCCGTCAACAGTGTCGGCGATGCCTGCAGGTGGTCCCTGCTCACTACCCTACTTGCTGCTGACACTGCCAGCGGCATCTGCATGCGGTCAGCGATCACCGCTGGCTGCCACCATCACTGCTGGCGGTGTCTGCAGGTGGTCACCAACCCCTGGTTGGCGCTCACCACCCCTTCCCCCTGCTGCTGACACTGCCAACAGTGTCTGTGCGAGCTCCCTACTTACTGCTGCCACACTCCCACTGCCACCATACTCCTGCCACTGCCAGTGCTGCCATGCCCCCCCAGCTGCTGAGGGCATATGTCATTCATGTCTCCCGGGAGGTGTCCTTAGGCCAGCCCTTCCCCATGCCAGTGCTGCATTCTGAGCATGCCTCTGCTGTGCATATCCAGGGTGATGTGCGAGTAGCTGTTTGCATGGACTGAGGGCTGTCCAAGCCAGTACACCCTGCTGCTGCTGATTGCCATGTAAACCTGTGCACCTGGCATGGACCTCCTGTGCACCTGAGTTTTGATGGTGCGAGGGGCAAGCCCAGGCTCCCCTGCTACCTCTGCCACCACCTGGAGGGCTACCTGTGGCCGTGCTAAACATCCCTGCCCCCCACAGATGAGGACATCACTACTGGCATCAATGCATTCCTTGGCATGTGAAGCCCATGCCCACCTAACTGTGAGGACACAGGCTATTCAATAAAGTTTTGCACTGTCTCCTGCCTCCCTCTTTGCTGTGGGGGAGGGAAAGCTGGGGGCCAGAGGAGTGTGGCTGGTCCAGTCTGGGAGGAGAGGAGGGGGCTGGGGGCAGGGGCCAGAATGGGGAGGGCCCCTCCCCTCACTGTGGGGCTTACCATATGGGTGGGGCTGGCACGCTTGGCAGCTCTGGTAGGTCCCAGCTGGCAAAGATAGTGTGCTGCTTCTGGCAGACTCATCAGGTGATAGAGCGCTGTATGCGGTGTGCTGGAGCACTGTATGTGGGTGCCTGGCCAGGCCCACCCCCAGGGAGGAGCTGGTACTGCTGGCAGCTGGTGGGGACATGGCTGGTTGGAGCTGAGGTTGCAGAGCTGATAGGGCAGGCACTGACCCAGGCTCCCTGAGCTTCTGATGAAGGCTTGGAGGTGGGGAGCTCAGCGGGATGGGCTGCTGAAACCCTGAGGGACCCTCCCCCAGCAACACATCACCATGGGTGCCAGGCTTCAGTGGGGGCTCAGGCAGGCCACCGTTGCTGCTGTACACGGCACGGCTACAGCCTGGGTCCTGGGGCGCAAGGATGGTATCCAGGTATTGCATAAAGGGCATGGACTTGAAAGCACTCCCCGACTGGCGATTGTGGTTGGTGATGGTGACCCACTGTGCCAACAAGGCCTTGATTTTTATGTGGCACTGCTGTGCTGACTTGTTGTATCCATGTTCCTGCGTCTAGCCTGACAGCCCCTCATAGATGTGGGCATTGGAGTGGCTGCCCCACATGAAGTGCTGCTGCACCTCTGTTTCTCACCACAGTGCCACAAAGTCACCAGTCTCCTCCTGTGACCAGTTGGGGCCCTGGGTGGTGTCATATGGCATCAGCAATGATGCCATCAGGACTCCTGTGCTGGCTTTCTGGACTTCCATGCGGCTGTCCCTGTGCTGCTGGGCCTGAGCAGCTGCCTGCAGGTAGAAGGCAGCAACTAGGACATGGGACTAGGAGCCATGTGGCAAGGTGATGCCCTGCAGAACCTACAGGGCCTGCGCAGATTGCTGGGGGTTAGCTGTGGGCAGCTAATGCTGGCCCAGGTGACCAGGAGCCAGCTAAAGTTGAGCTCGAGTGCTAGCAGGCCTGGCATGAGCCTGCAGCAGCCTGCAGGGCTGGATGGCATGTGCCTGTCAGCCACATGGCACTGCAGTGCCAGGCAGTGACACTGGGTGCAGGCAGGCTGGCACAGGTAGCCCACAGCCTGTGCAGGGGCAGCAGAAGTCAAGAGCCCCCCAGGCTCCCTGCTGATGTGCTCCAGGGCTCAAACGACTTGTAGGCTTTTAAAGGGCCTGCATCTGGGGCTACCATAGAGGCAACCCAGCCCTGGGGCAGGAGAGGCTCCCAGCCCTGGGACCCTGGGGCAGGGCAGACTGGGAGCAAGTGTGCTCCCAGTTGGTATTTATATGTGTATTACTGTGTTGTAAGTACTCATGAGTAAATTTGCTACTTGAAGTTGCAGGTAGCAAATTTACTCTTGAGTAGCTAAGTTTACTGCTCAGTAAGTATGTGCATGTGTAGATGCACATGCTTACTGCACAGCAAACTATGCTAGTGCGCAGTAAAGCATCTTGTGTAGACACACCTTCTGTTGCTGAGTTCATGACGTTGCTGTCATTGCCTAATGAAGGTACATTGCCAATCATTACTTTCCTTTTTGTTTTAAGAAAGATCAGTGTCAACGGGCAGATGGACGAGTTTAAACCTCCTTCATCAAATTTCAGGGAGCTAAGGAAAAAAATAAGCTGTAAGGTCTGCACATAAATAGCATGGTACAGAGCAATCACTGACTTCAGTGAGAATGCCAATTACAAATGTTTTCTCTGATTAAAAGGAAAGTACACTGCAATTCTTGGACTTGGGATTTCTAATAGGCTGAGACTCCTGGCTGACCCAACTAACAAAGCCAAGACATATTTCCAAGAAAAATAAAGAAGCAAGAGCTTTCCTCATGCCCCTAGCTACCCAGTCACAACTTGTGAGGAAAGGCAGTTACCTTCCTCCATGTCAATCTCTCCTCTTGTGTCTGCCAAGAAACCACTTAAAGAAAAGCTTATTGTATTCTAAAAATAATCCGTTAGATCAGATTGTCAATGGGCAGATTCAGGATTTTGTAAAGGAGGGTGCAGAAGCAGTGATCAGCTCTACAGGGATGACTTTACTCCTTCTCCAAGCTTCCCCTGCTACTGGGACAGGCAAACCACATTGCAGAAGCAGCAGCGAGTGACTTTTTGTTTTTTTAAGTCCCCAGATAAGGTAAGAATATTCCCCCTCCTTTCCCCTCCATAAGTGCTGACTTTGTTTTTTGCCTGTGGGTGCTCACAGAAGTTAAAAAAAAGAAAACCCCAAAGCACAGCACTTTAGTTTTAACTCAGCATGTTCCCGTGCCAACTCCCATGCATGCTCAGAAGATGCAGCACCTTGTTTCAACCTGGCTCTGCAGCGTCTGTAAAGATGAGGTGCTTTAGTTGGACTATTTTGGAGCTTTTATTGAATAGATGATTGAATCAGCTTTAGCTAAAAGCACCAAAAAGCCCTGCTGGAGTGCCTGATCTTTACAGATGCTGCAGAGCTGGGTTGAAGCAATGCACTGCTTCTTCCAGTAAATCACATTTTGTTGGTTTTTAATTTCTGGAAGTGTGTCTCTGTGGGTGCTGAGCACTGGCTAATTTTTTTTGCTGGGTGCTTGAGCCCCAGAACACCCACAGAGTTGGCACCTATGTTCCCCTCCTCCCTGTGCTCAGTGGCACATCTCCCTTCTCATTCCCACCCCCACTTCTGCTGCTGTCTCCACTGTCTTTGGCTGCTCCAGGGACAGAGGGAGCTCCAGCGCCACACCTGCCCCACTCTAACTGGGGCTGCAATGAGAGGCTGCACGGGGAGCTGGTCTCAGCTTGGACAACAGCAGCAGCAGTGGCAGACAGTTTTATCTTCCTTGAGCTTGCTCCTAGGCTGGTGGGGAACACTCTTGAGGATCTGGCGGGGAGAATCTGCCCATTTCTGCTACTGCTGTTGTTGTCCCTGGCTGATCCTGGCTTCTCATGCAGCCTGACAACAGGGCAGGAGTGGCTCAGGAGCTCCCTACTACCCTGGGGAGACAGCAAGGATAGTGACAGGGGCGGATGGTGGAAGAAAGGAATGGGAGGGTATGAGACATTGCACTGAACATGGAGGGAAAGGAAGGGGAAGAATTCTTACCTAAAACAAAGACTTATTAAGTCCCTGGCTGCTGTTCCCAGAGAGTGGTCTAAAAAGAGGATATGGCCCATTACTACACCCCCTTTAGATCTACCTCTGGCGCTGTATGATTGTTAGCCTGTGGGCTGCATGCAGCCAGCAAAGGTTTAATTTGCAGCCCACAAGCTCTCACCCAGCCTTCACACTCCCCTCCTTGTTCTGGCTGCTGCAGTCTCTGGGTTTCCTCCCTTTCCTCCAGCCTCCACCACCTGCCCACCTCAGGAGGCAGGGCAGCTAGGTGTGGTGCAGTCCACAATGCAGCAGGGGAGCACACAGCTGGCGCCATGACTTGCAGGTGTGTGGCCCACCCAGTGTAGCCCGAGGAGCACCCAGCCCCTCGCTGCTTAGAAGTCTGACAACCTTATGTTAATTACTCTCATTCTAAGCTGCTTTTCTCTAAGGTTTCCACTCTAATCTGCCTTTTCTATTGATGTACTTCCCCACATATACATTAAGGACCAAATTCAGAGTTGAAGAATACAGTGATGTGAGTGCCATGCTTAATAAATAGGTTTTAAGGCAATAGTCTAAATAATTGCCTAGAAAAGTTACAGGGAAAGCAACTGTAAGGTGGACTGGGGAAACTAAGCTGTCCTATTCAGCTTCATTTTTCTTAGACTAGGGGTATTAAACATATGGCCCATGGGCCAGAAGCAGCCTGTGGAGGCAGTTTATTTGATACATAGGACTTTTGCCTGCACCTGCCAGCAGCCAAGGAGTTAATGTTGCCATTGCTAGAGTCTCATCACTGTGGCTCCCGGAGCTTCAGTGCCAGTGTGGCTAGGACCCAGGGAGTTAAATGCTGCTGCCTAATTTAGTGATTTTGGACACTGCTGGTGACTAAAATCTGCAGTATTCATGCCTTAGGAACTGGCCATTCTGGGTAGAGACAAGTGCAGCTCCCAGCTGAACTCGGAACAATTTTTGCAATGCATTCTGGGTTACAACATTACTCCTGACCAAACAGAAGTTCACTGTTGGTTCTGGAGGGTGGGGAATTTAGCTGCCTCCTAGGAGCCTGCAGCCAGATTCCCACACTAACGGCCTGGTTCTCTGCCAGTGCTCACGGCAGAGCGAGCTCCTTTTTGGTGCTCCCCAGTTGGTGGTGAAGGGTGAGGTGGGTGAATTGGAGCTCCCTCACCTCAAGGGAGACTGGGTTGCAATACACCCACCCCACCCTCCGGGGGCGGGGGGCGGGGGGTGGGGGTGGGGAATGACTGAAAACCCTCCTGATTGAACTCCCTCTGCTCCCTTTCCTCCCTTCCATTTTGAAAACAGCAGCAGGCTGGGAGCTTTGCAGACACAAGTTACAAAAGACATTACATTTTGAAATATCTTTATCTGATACCTCATGCAATAAGGGGTCAG
The DNA here is from genome assembly GCF_030867095.1 of Alligator mississippiensis. Classification (NCBI taxonomy): domain Eukaryota; kingdom Metazoa; phylum Chordata; order Crocodylia; family Alligatoridae; genus Alligator; species Alligator mississippiensis. The sequence continues at coordinate 163,542,626 of NC_081828.1, read as the reverse complement.
GTTTTCACCCAACTGGCCATTTTTAAGCTGTTCACCACCATGCACTTCTGTTTGATCACAGCTATAAACTGCTTTCTGTGGCCAGATCAGGCAAATATTGTCACTTCTGGCTGCACCCTCTGACACAGGCTTTGGCAGCCACAGAGAGAAGCTCCATAGGCTGGATATAGTGGTGGGTCCTCCAGCTCATGAGAAGCTCTTTAATCCAGATCTGGCCTGCCAACTCATTTGAGTTCACACATTTGACCTTCTCTTTACTCTCTTAGCTTCCATTATATTTACTGGTAAACCTGCTTCCTCATGGCTGAAGTCAAATGGGAATTTTGCCACTGATTTCAAGGAGAGCAGGTTCCAATGTTTTGGCTCCCACGCATCTAGCCATGTATAAATGTTTACAGATGTCTAATTTCACTGCCTTACACTTCCTCTCTGAATTTGGCCTGAAGTCTGCATTATCGTTTTGTATTACTGATCATGTTCTCTTTGAGCACATAAAAGCCAACTGTACTTACAAATAAAATGCATGCCATTTTTTTAGATGTTGACCAAATAATATACTGCAATCCACATTTTTCAAGGAGACATTTAACAGAACTAACCTTTTCTGGTCTGCTTCTCAAAAGTGAGCTGTAAGAATAAAGGGCATACAGCCCCCTCAATATTTTCTTTCCAAAGTGCATATAAAACCACCAGAGTATTTTAACATTCTACTTTTGCCATTAGCCAATATTAAAAAAATATATCTTGGCCATGACAGACCCAACAGAAAAAAGGTCAGTTTACACTAAAAAAGTTGGAAAGCAAAATTTTGGAAACTGGTCTTTGTAACATGAACACATCAAACACGTTTCGCAACTTTAAAAATGGTATCACTGGAAAATGTTAGCTTAACAGATGTGTTTGTTTAGGTGACTTTCTACTTCATCTGTGAGTAAAGCTTGCAAGCCTGAAGGAAGAGTTCAGATTCCCTGTAGTCTCAATTTTGGATGTAGAGACTGGGTAAATATTTTGGATCAAATGAGAATTGATCTAAACATTCATCTAAAACTTCAACCAAACTAAAAACCTCAGTTATGTTTTTTCTTGCAATATTTTTTAAATGAGCGTTATCGCTGTACTTAGTGGAACCAATTTTTTTTCTCCTTGACACTATTCTGGTATCATGAAAATGTCAGTAGCCGTCAGATCTTTTCAGGTGGGATTCCTTCAGGTCCTATGCTACATAACTCTCCTTCAGTGCCCAGTAATGGGATGTGTGCAGAGTTCTACCCTGTACCTTGATGATTCTCAACTGGGATATTGGTTCTTTAGGGAATTGGCCAACTTTTGTAAATCAGAGAATCCCCAAAGCTGTTCTAAATTATTCTGGGCATTCTGTAACCCAGCATTAAAGTTATAAGGTCTTCAGACTAATAACAGACAACTGGCTTGGTTTGCATTTGGCCATTTTGTCTCACAGCAAACTTCAGACCTTACAGACTGACAATCCCATTGTCCCACATTAAGTACCTGAGAATTATTCAAATTGTGGCTAATTTGACTTAATTGCCACTTAAGCCTAGTGTGTAAATGTCTGATGTCTTTTTTTTTGGCCCAATCAGCATTGGCAATGCATAGGAGGTGCACGTGGGTGCACGTGCAGAAGTGCACTTTTGGTTTTGCTGGTTTCGCCGCTGGCTCGGTGGTTGGCCCCCCCCGGTTGGCGATTGGCCACTGGGCCCCCCCATTGGCAATCTGGTGCCCCCCCAGACTTGAGAGGTACCAGTCACCCATGCCAATCAGACTACATTGAACCAATTGTCTCTTTTTAGCCCCACAGGGCTGCAACATTTCTTTCTCAATTTAGAATGTATTAATTTCTTATCTTTGGCCAAGATTAGAAATGTAAGTGTAGTAACTTCCCTCTCGCCACCCCTCCCAAGCAACTTCCCTCTGCCCTCCACCAAGTTTCTTGGAACTTATATGACATTTCTAGACTAAATAAGCTAAGCATCTACATTCATTTTGGGATACTCAGCTGCACCATCAAACCTACTCAACTTGTCCCTTTTCTGCTTACTGTGGGTTATATCATACTGCAATGACTGTGATTGCTAATGACACCTATCACTGAAAAATGCTGATGTGAATGATTCTCACTGACTTATATCATCAAGACAGAATATGGAACTACTTGTTTGGTTTTACTGTTTTTTTTGTTATTAGGTCAGGGTAGCATTTTTAAATATGATCCTATATGAAATGTTAATAAATAGGTAATGCTAAGTCTGTTTATTTATCCTTAATTTTAAATAAATGTGAATTAATAAAGTAATCAGCATAACCCGTGTCTGTGGGAAAGGGTGGAAGTTCAAATGAAGTGGAAGTTCTGCCATGAAGCAGATCTAAAGTTAACTGAAAAAAAGGGGAGTTTTTTTGTTGACTTCAGTGGACTTTGGATTGGTCAGCTGGACATTGAGTCTAATATTCTTTTGTCGTTCTACTTACAGTAGATTTATGTTTCTATAAAGCTATATTTTTTGAGGGATATGCACGTTTCCTTGTGGCCAGGCTCTTTTGGTTTATTCCTTCATTTTTTAATAAAACCTGAAAGGAAGAAGAAAATTCTTGGCAAAGATTTGTTCTTTGCAGGCTGACAATAAGGATTCCTGAAGGCTATTTCAGAACAATGCTCTTTCTCATGTAGATTATTGGCTCAGTTTTTTAGGGACTTCTTAAGTATATGCCCAGCTTATGCAACCAAAACAAAAGAGGGAAAATGCCAACATCAAATGAATGGCAACAAGTTTTACCAAGTTTATACAGCCATAAACCTAGAATAATTTTCCTAATATGACCAATTATCTTCATTATGTGAAGCTAATATTTTGATTATGTATAGTTTGTGATATAGGCCATACTTACAATCAGGGTTCCTTGGTGCTTGTTGCCAGGAACTCCAAAACCCTAATTTTTGGTGAAGGAACTGCTGTGAGGAACCTTCATTTAGTGTTTTACAGTAAAGTTTGGAACTGTAGCCATGGAAGCAGTTAATTTAATTTTCCCAGTGTAAATATGCCAAGGCAGGGGATCATTTTTAAACATAATTGCTCCCAAGAAAGGGAGAGAGTTGGGATTACATGCAGCACCAACTCGTTTTTCTGGTATGTGTTACTTTTTTTCATTTTCTTTCTGTCTTTCTTTTAATCTGTAAACATGGAGCTTAATTCTATGTGGACTGCTATTAGCATTGATTGTCGTCATCAGCCCATTGCAAGGTAACCACAAAGGAAGTGGAATGAGACCCAAACAGGGCAAAAATGGGAATAAAAATCCATTAGATTCTCCAAGATGCCTTGCAGCAAAATAGTACATGTCCATTACATTCTACCCTCATTATATTACCATCCTTTGAAGCCAACTATTTTGTATGTTACAGGGTGTAGTTAGTGAGGATAATAAGAATACTGTTTAATTTAGTTGCCAAAATCTAATAAAACAAAGAATCCATGGAAGTACTGAGAGTCTTTGTACAGCCTTAGATTTTATCATAAAGTGTTAACTTTAACAGATTATTATAGATGGAGAGTTTGTCACCATTTAGTTAAATGTTAATCTACCATGCTTTTGGAAGTTTTCCTTTATAGTGGTTATGAGCTGTTTTCATGCAAAATGCCTGTGCATGATTTCTTTTATTTTTGAGAGGCTGCTGCACATCAGCTTCCACATGGTTCTTGACAGACCAGGACCTTGGCAAGGAGGAGAGGACAAATGGATATGTTATTCCGCTGCAGCTTTTGTCCACCTTCACAGCCATGGAGATTCTAACATCTTCTGCCTGCTCCACCACTGAGGACTTGAAGAACCATGGCTGGGGGCTGGACAGGCTTATTATAATGGCATCTTATACTTGCCATGTCACAGCACCATCAAAGGATATATGTAACTTTTCAGGTGGGAAAGCATTGCCATCTGCTTATTCGTCAGAATTACTCTTTCTTATTTTGCAGCTAACCTTCTTTGAAGGTCATTCCACTATCTGCCACTTGTGGATGCTCTGGGCAGCAATACAGCTCTGCTGCCAGTGCTGACACCTCACTTGAGACACTGCAAGTCATTGGAGAAGTACCATCAACACTGCCTGTAGAAGATCCTTTGAATCCGGTGGAAAGACATGCACCAACATTAGCATCCTCTTACAAGCAAACATCATGAGCATTGAGGCAATGATTATCCAACATCAACTTTGCTGGGCTGGACACATCATCTGTATGTCTGAGTCAAGACTTGCAAAGCAAGTTTTATTCTCCCATCTTAGTCCAAGCGCATGCTCAAGAGGAGGGCAGAGAAAGCACTTCAAGGATGTCTTGAGGGCCAACTTGAAAAAATGTAACATCAGCATCAATTTGTGGGAGACTATTGCCCAGGACTGCCCCAAGTGGAGGAAGAGTCTGCTGCAAGGATCTCAGTACTTTGAAACCTTATGTTTACAACCAGAGATGGAAAAGTGGGAGTGGCAGAAATAGTGTGTTGTGGATCAAATCAAGAATCCAGAACCAACCATTCCACGAGGAAATGTGCCCGAGTTGCAACAGAGTCTGTTGATCCTGGATCAGCCTCATCATTGATCTTTGGACCCACAGATAAAGAAGTTAATGAAGACGATCATCCTCAACTGCAAGGGATTGCTGATGGAAAGAGTGATTACAGTTTGAGAGTAAAAAAAAAAAAATGCTCTGTGCTAGAATTTGGAAATGGGACATGAAAGTTCCAAACTCCCACATAATGTGGATGTCTTCCCTCTCTCCTCTGAGTTAGAGCCAAAAATAAAAGCAAGCAAATAAATACCAGGACATTTCTCCTCCTCCCCTCCCCCCCCTCCAAAAAAAAAAACCAAAACAAAAGCCCACCTCCATCAACTGAAAATCTCTCCTAGCAGTATTAGGGTGCTTTCAACAATGTTACAAAACAACATTATAACAGAACCTAATGATGTGTTGAAGAAAAATTGGCGGTGTCACTTTAAAACTAGCTTTGCTTTTTCCAAGGGAAACCACTTGTGCAAGTGGCAAGGCCCCCATTTAGCAAAGCATTTCAGCATGTGCTTAACATGAAGCATGTGCTAAGTGCTTGTGAAAAGCTTAAATACATATCATAGGAAGTATCTTTCAATGTTTTTAAAGCAGAAAAATATACTTAATTCCTCTGAGCTGTGGGAAGTCCAAAAATAACTTTAGAGACATTAACATGCTGTTAGTTTTGTTCAATTCCTACTGCTACATGAGGATTCAACAAATCTGTCCCAAAGTGCACATTTTTAAAGATGATAGTCCTACAATGCCAGCTTTCTGAAATTTCAGACCTGGCACTCTCTTCAGCTGTAGGCTGTTAATGATGTTAGTAATAGGCACACCAAGGCAGTACTGTCAACCCTAAAAGTTCAAAATTCATGAGGGTTTGGGGTTTTTTTTAACTTTTTAAAAAAGGGTTAATTTATTATTTTTGGCCTTTCCTTTGATTTTTTGGAAACTTCTTCCCTTCCCACCTTCACCTTCATCGTTAGCTTTAGGAGTAACTAGCAGTATGTGCAGGAAGCATTTTCTAGGTAAATCATGGTATACAGGGCTTATACAAGCACTTCTGACATGGCAGTAGGAAAACGATATGAAGGTTCTCAATTTCTTTTCTTAGCTCTGACAGACAGTAGATTGTGGTCCAGTGGCTGGACAATATAGTTACATATGGTAAGGCCCCCCTCACCTCTTCTCCACCTCATTTGGATCATGCAGAGGGACTGAATCTGTGACTTCCACCACTTGGGCTATACAGATCTCCAGATAGGAAATGGTGCAGGTCAGAAAGGCTGGGATGATACAGTTAGGGCTGATCCTGCTCTGAGCAGGGGGTTGGACTAGATGACCTCCTGAGGTCCTTCCAACCCTCATTTTCTATGATTCTGTGATTCTAATCTCTGCACAGTAGCTGCTGGATGGTTGTAGTAAGCTGCAGACCTGGAGTAGCCTGATACCTGAGAACTGGATGAACATTTTATTATCTGTATCATGGCTGTTTTGCAAAACCGGTGTGTTACAATCTGAACAGAGATATTAGCAGCAGTCTCTGAAAGAGCCAAATTGGAAGTTCATGCTCCCTAGCTTTGCATTTTAGTGTACCCTAATCCCTAGATTACCGGGAATTGTGGATAGGAGAGAGAAGAGTCTCTTTCTTTATTCTATCCCCTAATAAAATCATGTGACAAGCTGAAGCTTTTCAGATCCTTGCTGCAGGCAGTCCCTAAAGCATCAAAAGCAAGGTGGCAATATTGCTACTGAGAACCACCATTTTCATTTTTCACTTCTGCTAGTGAGGAATACAGCTCTCTGGGGCACAAGTTGAGAACATTAAATTAATATTGGGCTACATAAACCAAATAGTTTGAAATGAGCTACAAATGAATGAACATGCAATGTAATGACTTCTAGATATGGAAGTGCTTAGGCAGTGCATGTACAGAGAAATAAAAACATATGCTGATGGGAAAGTACCCCTTTAATGTTAACATTGGAAACATTAATATTTTGAATCAGAATAATACACAATTTTTGGAGACATGGTTACCAAAACCTGTGACAAGTGACAGCAGAATTTAACTTACCCTAGTGTCATAGTTTGGAACATTAATGGAATATTAGAGAAAACTGAGTTATGTCTGTGGATTATAATCCTGGTCATTGAAAGATTTGTGTGATATTAAAAGAGAAAATTTTACAAACTGGCCAATAATTTAAAGCAACTCTTTCATATTCTTGTCTAACCCAAGGTGGGTTTGATTTAAATCAAATCAATTTAAATCATGATTTGAATCTCAGTTTAAATCACTGGTCAAGAAGCCTCCATTTAGTCATTGTTTTCTACAAAAAGTGCATTCTTGTTGTTTCATATGCTTTATGCATTTAACTTCTTGAAACTTTGCACTTTTAGAGAAAGGTAAGGGCTTGACTGTGTGTACACAAACTTGCAAGGAGACAGTAGGGCTGATGGGTAGGAAATCAGGTCTGTTATCTCTCATCTCCATATGTTGCTGTTAACAAGAATGTTATCTCCGGAGACAAACTCTCCCTATGCCTGAAGAAGGGCGTTTGTGCCCGAAAGCTTGCAAAGAACAATTTTTCCAACTATTTAGTCGGTCTAATAAAACATATCACATCTACCCAAAGAACGGTGTCTGCTTATGATCTCTGGAGACACAAATCCACAGTTTGAGAACTGAAACTAAGCATCACAGACATGCTAAGCGCTGAGCACTGAGTGCATTGGGTAGACTGGTTTTCTTTAATCTTTACTAATCTATAGAGGAGCCTCTGGGAACCCCATAAGATTGGGCCCCTAATATAGTCCATGGCCTGTTGTGACATATTTATAAAACTTCTAAAAAGGTTACATGAATATATTGTCTCAAATAGTATATAATTAGAAGTTATAATCCCTATTCCATGGTGATATCTTTGAGCTTTAATATATCTTAAATTAAAATTATCTTTAATAAATTTATTTTTTAAAAAGAGCATCTTAACAAAAAAAATTTTTAAAAACGATTAAATTAAAAAATCTGATTTTTTGATTGTTTAAAAAATCATTGATTTTTATCCACCCCGCTGTAACTATATGTTATGATTTTTATGAAGTGGTTGACTATGTTTCATTTCAGTTAAACCAATGGAGCCTGATATCTCTTAAAAATACTTTATCTTGATGTCTAAAACTGGTAACCAGAAAATTGAAGAATTCAGAATTAGAGGGTTTTTAGGGGAAATACTGATTCACATCTCTCTGCCTCATCTTTCTATACTCATATAAATGTGTATTTATACACTTATATGGTTCCCATAGGACTGAATTCATTCATATTTGTAAAGTACCTTGCGACTATCTGAAAGCATAATAATTTTGAAACCCTAGTATATATTTTTAAATTATGTTTCATGAGCACATAAAAAAAACAACAACTAATCAATTGGAACTTGTATACCCCTTTCCTTCATGGCACTCTGAAAACATTCCTTCTACTAGAAGCATACATGTAGAGTTTGTGCCCTGGGCAAACCCTGTGGGAGAACGGGAGCAGCAGGGGTGTGGTTTCTGAGAGCAGGGAGTGGGCACAGCAGCTTTACCCCTGCTAGGTCCTCCTGAATAATCCCTGGCAGAGCTGCTGCCATCACCACCCTCTCTGTTGCTCTGCCCACCCTGGCTGTTGCTCTTAAAGCAGCAGCAGTAGCTGGGGCCTGTTCTGGAGCTCTCAGATGAAGTAAGCTGTGGGACTGGTCTTGCTGCTAGGGCATAGGCTCTGCAGGGTGGGCCATGATTCTGGTGCCCCTCCTAAATTGGCATCGGGGTGAAGGATCCTCTTATTCTCCCCTAGTTATGCTACTGCCTTTTATATGCATCTCTGCATAGTTTGAAATGTTTCAAAGAAAAGAAGGGATCTTCCTTTTACAGACCTCAGTCATAAAGGCTAGGGACAGACATTCAAAAATCCCGAGCGTGAATTAATTCACTCTTTGCACATTAGTCTAACCTGCCTAGATTGAATCAGTTTGGAACTGTACAGACATTCCCTCTGGACGGAGAAAATGCAGGCACATGCCTACAGTGGCTCCGGCTAGAAGCCAGAGGGTGCTAGAGCAGCCTTCCCTTCAAGGGGTGGGAGTGCTGCGAGACTCCAGCCCCTGGTTAGCACTCTGATGCAAAAGTGGTGTGTGCAGTCCATGTATCTGTTGATGATACTGAGCTTTTCAATCTCCCTCTCCCTGATCTGCAAACCTGACAGGCGAGGGAGCCAGAAGGGAGCTGATAACACAGCGTTCATCAGCCCGTCAACAAAACAAAAGCCTCTCTCATTAGATCAAGCTTTTTTTAAACAGTTTTTTCCAAGAAAGGAATGGAGGGGCATTACCAGCTGATCTGTTGATTAGCTCCAAAAAGCCCTTAGCAGACACTGTTCTGTCTGCCTGTCCCAGTGAAATTGGAGACACACACACACACACACACACACACACAGATACCTCTCAGCATTAGCTAGCATACCACATGCTGGCTACGGTCCATGAGGATGGGGTCCATGATGTGGGAGATGGAAGGAAGGGAGGGGAGGAATCTCTGCTTGAGCAGCAAGCAGTGAGTGGGGGTGAAGCAGGGGGAAGCAGTGGAGACCATGCTTTGCCTGGTCTCTGTTGGAGCTCTGGCTAGGGAGAAGAAAGGCAGGGCCAGCCCTGTTCTCTGGAGGAGACAGCAGAGCCCAGGGCTGCAAAGCATCTGGGATGCTGGGGGACTCTGTTTTAACTTAAACCAGAAAGGGGTCCTGGACAGACATTGCATAAACCAGTTTTACCCAAATCAGTTAAGTCTGATACCACATTCAACAAGGTTTATCTTAAACCAGTTTCAGCTGTTTTGAAACTGATTCATATGCACTGAACTTATGTTCTGTTACAGGTTTAAACCAGTTTTTGATCACTTAAACCGGTTTATGTGTAATGTTTGTCCCTAGCCAAAGGGTTTCAAGTAGAAGTAGTTACTAGAGATGGAAACAAAAACTAACAACATCTATCAGGAAGCCCAGTACACTTGCTAACTTCTTTTTTTAGTGATGTGGATTGAGAGACCTGATAGAAAAAAAAAATTAAAAAAGAGAAAAGAGGGATTAGTAAAGAGTACACTGGAAATTAGGTGGCCTTTGTACCATGGAAGATAAAATGTCTCACACACATTTCAAAACATTTCTCTAGGTTCCTCAGGTTTTGACTGTTTTACTCTTATTAGTTAAACTTGTCATGAGATGCAAATGGACAGGACTAAGTTCTGTTCTTGAGATGCACATGGGACTCTTGTTGACATCAGTGGAGTTTCCTGCCTCTGGGCAGGAGTTAGATCTGATAATTAGATAAAGTGATAATACAAGGTCCCCTGATTATTAGTGATGATAATCCAGATCCAGATGCAAAATCTGATGGTGCTTGACCTGTATCTGAATCTTATCCATATATCTTTAATAGATTTAACCCAAGCCTGTCTACCAGATGTTGGTAGTATTTGAACTCTGGATCTGAATTATGTGGCCTGAGACTCTGTTATTACAATAACAGTTATAAATACAATTCTTAGTTTTATGGTTCCTTAGTGAACTTTTGTTACCTATATTAGCCTGTTGTGGATTAAGGCAACGTAGCAACCACTCACCTGATAATAATCATTTTGTATAATGGACCATGATGGCTGACTGGAGACCAATTAATGGAGGAAAGGATGTCATTTGTTGACAAACATACCAGTTAACATGTGGGGAGTATATATTTATTCATTCCAGTGCAGAGGTCCCAGTGGTCAGTTTAAGGAAAAAAAGAAATAGTGGTGAAATTAATCATACTGACGCCTGTTTGTCTGATATTTTTGGCATGTTGTAGAACACAAGCTAAGTAAGATTTGGCCATGAGTTCTGAATTTTTTTTTGATCAAATCATATTTTTTTGGTAATAAAATAATATTTTTGGTAAAGTATTACCCTTTTATTTTATCTTTATTCTAAATAATGTATTCATATTCTACATTCACACATTACGAGTTTAGACTAAAGTATTCATTTGTCATCTAAAAACGGTTACAAAATCTGACAAGAAAAAATCAAGTTACAGAAATCATTTCCAGTGCAGGCTGTGAAAGGCTGGGTTGAGAGCCAAATGTGGGACTGATCAGACCTATGTTTAGAAACCCAGCATAAGTACTAAGCACAGTTTGATGAGAACCTGATGCATGTCTTTCCTTTCACTGTCATCTGCTGACATTAAACTGTAAAGTGGCCTGTGATGTCAGTTCTGAATTATTATATCCTGATTGCTGACTCAAAGGCTAGATGCGTAGGGAGAGTTTCGATTTTTAAGAATCAGGAAACTGGTTGAATATCTCTCTGACTGTTTTATCACTTGCATTGTCCCCTTGAGCAATATTAGTGGTGCATTCAGGCAACTTTTTTTACCCTCCACAGAGGTATTCTCTCTTTTCTCCTGGCTGGAGAAACAGCTGCTTGTGCATGAGTGGGGTTTTCTGGTTAAATTTCTATGTTAATATAAGGTGTAAATGATTTTCTTCAGTTGCAAGCTACTTTTAGATTATTTTATTTAGGGGAACGAGGGGATTGAAGCTGTGAAATTTGGAAGCCAATCTTTAACAAACTTGCTTGGTGCAAACATACTCTGGGTAGCTAGTTGTCCAAAGGGGTGAAGAGGGGAGATCTCTTTCCACACAAGCTTGTCAAGCCAGCATGCTGTGCCTTCCTAATGGCAGTACGATGTGAGTATTCTTTGCCATGATATGATGTACTCCAAGAAGTATTGTGCTTTTCTGAGGTATGATGCCTGCCACTATATTCCCCAGAATAGACCAGTGCCTGATCAATAATACTAACTTCTTTATCTGACCTGCCCAGAGTTTAGAAATACACAAAAGGCAGCCAGACTACATGGCCATTTAGTGCTAATTGTCAGACAGACTCAGACTGAACCAGATTTTGCCTCAGGATATTTTAAGTGTATTTATTGTGGCTTCAAGTCTAGTTGTTCTTCTGTCCCTTTCCTGATTACTCCATTGTACACCTCTTTTGGTATCAGGACTAGGGTCTTGTCCTTGGACAGACTTTCACAGTTCTCTAGCTTTTAGATCTGGTTTCAGTACCCAGTGCAGCAACTGTCCTGATGTGTCTGGGTTTCCTTCTTTCAGGGGTCTGACCATTAGTGAATAGAGTGACCAGACAGCTTCTTAAAAACAAGGTATTTTTGTTTTACAGTAGTAAAAAAGCATTTAAAGAAAAAGAGTTTAAAGATAGTAAAAATCCACATGTATGTCTATCTTTTGTGAATCCAGTGGGTGTCTCTGTCTCATGAACAACAACTCCATTTTGCAAAAGTGCTCTTTTTGAAACTTCTGCAGAACTTTTACTCTTCTGGTTCCCAGGCCTTTTCTTGTCCTGTCATTAACTCTGGTATTTGGATAGAAGTGACTGATCTGGATCTGTTATTGTTTTCTTTCCTGCTTATTTTTCCCAACAACCCCTATTAAAATAAACCACCATTTTCATGTAGTAAACATCTCAATACCTGGATCAGCATGCATGTATTAAAGATCAGCTCCAAATTTGTGTGTGTTCACCTCGCACATTTTTGGTTTGGCAAGAAATCTGGTGTGGTTACAATAGAGTAGTTTCCATTAAAAATCAACTTTTATCTGTTATTCTTTTCCTGTTGTGAGAGGAGGTGATAACTATGACAACCCAGATACCAAAATGTTGAAACTTTGAGTAGATGTTGCTTTTTAATGATGATCACTTAGGTTGCTGCAGAAACTTTTGCATATTCTCTAGCAGGAGAGTGATAAAGGAAAGGATACCTCAGACAGAAGAATCAGTGGAGAGAGGAAGAATAAGATGAAGGATAAGGGGAACATGCAAAAGAAGAAATAGAAAAAAATGAAAAAAATCAACCCTAATTAGAAAAATTAATTAAATACAGCATGAGTTTTAATAATGAAACAATTTGAAATGAACAGTAAAAACAACATGGGGAAGAAATGTCAGTGCTTGAAAGAAACAGAAATCTTGGAGTAGCCTGGGGAAATGGAGAAAGAAAAAAGAAAGAACAGAAATTAAGGGACCAGTTCAGGAGGAATTGGGTGAAGTGGGAGGTAAGAAATGCAAGCTAGAACACAATAAAGTTTCACTTACAATATTTATCTAGCACTGATTAGTAGGAAAGTAACTGTATAAGCTTTGGAGACATGTAAAATGCCAGATATTTGATGTTGTATTTGACATTGTTCATTTTAATGTTGTGCATCATACTCATCATCCTGGCAAGCAGAGTATTTATTTCTAATTTCCTGGTTGGAAAAAGTTACTTACAACTTTCCATTAATTTGACACTATTTTGAGAGCTGAAAGGTGCATTTTTTTCAGCACTGATGAGAAGTAGAGCTCTCTCTCTGCTGCCTTTGTGTTCCTCCTTCCCAGCTGACTTTTGGTTGTCCAAGTAGAATGAAAACAAGATTCAAACCACTCCAGGCTGTCTGCAAGATCCAACTCTGATTTGAAAAGGTTTGTGTATATGTTAAGCTATCCCCGTTGTGCCATTACACAGATTAATCTGAACTAAAACTGGGTTAATCATCCTGACCCAAACATGGTTTGGTTAAGAACAACCTGACTCCCTACCACCTTGGTTAATGAGGTTGTTCAAAGCTAAAATTAAATTTCAGCTCCCTCAGTTCCCTAGTCTGATAACTCTTCAGAACCCTAGTTTGAGTCTGGGATGTTAGAAAGAAGAATTTTTCTTGTCACTTACCTTACACGAATATTAAACCCAATGCTTTGGGTCAGCTGGAAATTTAACTCATGAAAGTCATTCTGGCTATGTGCAGACATTCCTGGGAACTGCTGTACAATCACATGGCTTACGTTAAGCCATGTGATTGTAAATCGGGTCCCAGTTGTGCAGACGTTCACTGATGCTGGACGCCACACTGGGAATGTGATCTAAGCAAATTGGGTTAGAGGGAGGGGCAGGTGGGTGGGATTGGGGGGATAGCTAGTAGGTCCTCGGGGGCGGTGGGGAGGTAGGTTCATGGGGGGAGTTGTTTATCTGGGGTTGGTGGGGGTGGGAGGCAGGGGATAAAAATAGCCCATTTGGAAAAGTACAGCCCTGGAGCTGTGGGGAGCAGCTGGGCTTTCCCAGCCCCAGGGCTGCACTCCAAACATTTACACGTTTGGTAGTTTGCACTAACCTGTGCCCAATCTAATATAGTACACTAAAGGTGCACTAAATTAGATAAGCTGAGCCATTTTTTGCCCAAGCTAACCCCCACAAACTTATGTACAGATCAGCACTTAGATCTAACCCTAGCCTAGTTAGATTGAACTAAGTATAATGTCGGCATGCAGCTTCTAGTGTTTAAGAACCTACGCTTGACAAGAAAAAGTTCAGCTTGCTAAAATGTTAAGATATTCACCTTTAGAACTTGATTCAAAGCCATGAAAGTCAACAAAAATCTTTCAACTTACTTCAGTCAGCTCTGAATCGAAAAAAGTCTAAGACATTTCATTTAGAAATGAAACCAAAATACAGATGCATTATCTGCTAATGTGTAACTAGCATTCCTCCCTGCTTTACAGTTGACAGGCCAGGTTGCGTTTCTAAGTTATTTTATTTATTGCTTTAAATATGGAATAAAATAACACTCACTGGTTCAGAATCTAACTCCTACTTCCATACTAATTGGCTTCTGCCATTTTCAGTGGCTCTGGTTTAAATGACTACTGTGTTTTCTGTGTTACATTGTACTTTTGTCTGATAAAAACCTCTGTTGTCTACATCTTATGAAAAGACTAACACATCACATCCGTGTCATGTTCAGGCAAGAAATAGGATCCTTTGTTTGGGATTTCCAGGATTCAGTGTCGTTAGGGCTTTGAACCTTGCTATGTCCAGACATTGCATAAACAAATTCATTCTGTAAGTATTAAGCCTGACATTTTAAGCCCTGTGAGAGGGAGAAAAGTGGAATAGGGTTACAGTGCTAAGATTTTCAGATATATTTTTAGATTATTTTTATGGCAGCAGGATAACTTGACATGCTAGTCATTGTTTGCTACTCACAGCTATAAAGGAAGGATACTACCCTAAATAAACATAATCTCGCACTACATGTCTAGAGACCATTCTAACTTTTAATATTAGTAGAGATTTATGATCTAGAATCATGATGTTTGTAATTCAGGGCATTCTTAAATTTCCATTTTAATTCAGAGTATTGGTGCATGAAACATTTGAGCTGCCCAGAGTTTTTGTTTCTTATGACTTAATTTTTTTAGGTGGCAGAATAGAGAAATACCTTACAGACTAACTACATTAGAGATGCATAAGCTTTCGTAAGTCCAAGATCATTTCCACAAATGCTACCTTCTGCTTGACTTCAAATAATATGGTGAACTTACCTCTCTCTTTGTTGTATTAGCTGGGAAAGTACAATGAGCTGTACCTGGTGAGGGAGGCTAATGACAGGAAGAGGTTATATATATAGCTAAACCCCCAGTTCTTCTTTTTTTAAATTTTGAAATACATTCCCTCCCCTTCCCCGAACCATTTCTGACTTCTCTCTGCCATCTCTATCCCTTATAAGTGATTACAATTAGTACTAGTTAAGTTAAGCTCTTGTATCTCTTATTGGAATAAGGCCCTTTTTATATTGTAAATAGGGTTCTGTTATGTTTGTATTGATTTTTACTGTTTTATATTGTATTCCTATAATTTTTTGCACTGATGTTTATTGTTTCATATTAACACTCTATGGTTTAGGCCTGTGTCTGTACAGTAATTCCAAGTTTCCATTTCTTATGGCAAGCCTCCACCTTGTGTCCCCTGCCCTATACAATATGTTGCAACTATGACTCATACCTACCCCTCCTATGTACACCGGTTTTCCTTGAATGCCTGAATCAAAAGAGTGAATGGATGAATGAAACACAATGATAGCAGGACCCCCTACTAAATCACCCAACCATCAAAACCAATACCTGGACCAACGACCCAACCATTGGAACCACCCTCAGCATTCAAGAAACAGAAGATTAGGCAACCCACCGTTGTGCCAGGCTGCACATGCTCAGTATGAACATCTGGAACCCTCTGGAACAGGACTGACATTGCCTGGACAGGCCCTCCCCATAGGAGGTCATAGGTAGCCTGCCCCATAAAAAGGGGTAGTGAAGACTGACTCCTGGAGACGCCATCTTCACCTGGACCAGACCTGCTCCACATCATGCTGCCTATCAACCCAGAGGCCCTGCTGGCGACCCCCTCTGGACAATGCCTGCTGGAGAAAGACCCTGACTAGCCATTGAGGACCCCCTCCCAGCCTGGATAGGTAGGTATCACACCCATCCTCTCTTCAACCAAGGACTTGGACTCTGTTTCTCTTCCCTACCACTTCCCTGGACTCCAGCCCTTTCACTGAGTCTCTTTCTCCTGCTAGCATTGTGTGAGTGTGTGTGGGAGTGCTTGTGTGAGCGTGTGTGGGAACCAAGATGTACAGTATAGTGTTCATTTAATAAAACTGTTATTTGGGACCCGGAGTTGGGTTTTGCTTCTACTGCGGTTCGGGCCCTGCTCCAATCTCTGCTCCTCGCCCCTCTAACTTCTGTCTCATTTCTCCTCTCCTGCTTCTGGCTCACTGCCACCTCCAACACCTGCCCCATGCTCCTGTGGCTCCAGCCATCCTGAGCTTTTCTCTGCCTGCAAGCCCCTGTTTCTTTGCTATTGCTTCATCCCCACTGCCTTTTCCCCTGATCTCTTCCACTGCTATTGCTTCATCCCCACTTCCTTTTTCCCTGATCTCTGCCGCTTCCTCTTTAGTTACCAAGCACCCCAAGCATAGGTACACCACAGGCACCAACACACACACCCTGTCACCTGAGTCAGTGTTTAACCTGTGTGTATATGTGTATGTACGTGTGTATTATGTATGATTTCATGTCATTATCATTAGGGTATGTATGTGCTTGAATTGGTGATATGTATGCGTGTGCAATTGTATACCATTCTCTCCTAAGTGCAATATTGAGATCCTGAGTGTTGGCCTGACCTCACAGGGCAACATATATGTATATTGACCAAAAAAGAAAGACCAGAAAGCTGTGAGTCCACCTTTAAATAGGGGGAACTCTTAACAGAAGATGCAAAGGTGGAGCTACTTTGCTTTAGTCTTCACAAAAAAATTAACTACAACAAGACTAATGATTATTTGGCTAAGGAAGGGGACATGCTGAGGGATAAGCAGGAATCTGTGTTTTCTGTTTGCTGCGAAAAAACATGGCAAAACACAGATTTTCTCCTTTAAAGGAGAAAAATGTGGATTTTCTTCTTTAAAGGAGAAAAATATGAATTTTCTCCTTTAAGGGAGGAAAACCTGGGAAACCATGGATTTCCCCTTGCAGGCTGATAGAGTTGCAGCCTGCAAGGGGCTGCTTGGGGTTGGGGGGAGCAGGATGCAGAGGGCATCACATGCATGTGCATGAGCACACATGCACATAGCAGCTAGGTAGGGTGGTAGAGAGCAGCTCCCACAGCTCCTTCCAGTTAAATCTGTGGGGGCAAAAGGGGGGCATAAGAGATGTGTTGGGGAGCACAGCTCTGCGTCACTGCCATGCCTCACTCTGGTAGCCATGGGGGTGTGGTGCTCCCTCCTGCACCAGGTCCTGCCTGCTGGGCCACAGATGTGTTTCCTGCCCTGATCTGGTCCAGCCAGGCTGCATCCTTGTGTCCTGCACCTCACTGTGGGTGCAGAAATCTGGGGGGCACATACTCCCCCAATGCATTGTCTGCGGCTCCCCAGAAGGTTTTTAGTGGCATCTCAAAGGGGTCTGCCCTGGGTCCTGTGATGTTCAACATATTTATTAATGATTTGGATGCTGGAATTGAGAGCCTGTGCAAATTTGCAGATGACATAAAAATGGGAAGGATTGTGAACATGGTAGATGGGACAAAAATGCAATTCAGGATCTAGAAAGATTGACAAAATCCCACATGACCTTTTCATAAATAAATTATTTATTTAGAGTAGGATGTGAACCAATGGCTTAGAGTTGAAGGAAAGTAGGTTTAGCGTGGATATCAGGAAAAATGTCTTCACTGTTATAACAGTGAGGTAGATGAATAGACTACGTAGGGAAGTTTTGTGCCCAATCAAGGAGAGGTTTCATAGTTTCATAGTAACTAGGGTCAGGAGGGACCTGAACAGATCATCTAGCCTGAACCCCTGCCACAGGCAGGAATGAATGCTGGGTTCACAAGACCCCAGACAGGTGATCATCCAACCTCCTTCTGAATTTGCCCAAGGTAGGGGTGAGGACCACTTCCCTGGGAAGTTGGTTCCAGATTTTGGCCACCCTAACTGTAAAATATTGCCTTCTGATCTCTAACCTAAACCTATTCTCCATCAGCTTATGACCATTGTTCCTTGTCACCCCAGGTGGTGCTGGGGAGAAAAGGGCTCTGCCTATTTGCTGTTAATCCCCCCTGATGAGCTTGTAGGCAGCCACCAGGTCCCCCCTCAGCCTCCTCTTGCTGAGGCTGAACAGGTTCAGGTCCTTCAGTCTCTCCTTATAGGGCCTGTCCTGCTGCCCTCTCACCAAGCAGGTGGCCCTCCTCTGAACCCTCTCCAGGCTGGCCACATCCCTTTTGAAGTGCAGCACCCAGTACTGGATACAGTACTCCAACTGCGGCCTGACCAAAGTCGCATAGAGGGGGAGTATCACCTCTCTGGACCGGCTTGAGATGCACCTTTGGATGCATGACAAGGTATGGCTGGTCCTCCTGGCTGCGGTCTGGCATTGGTGGCTCATGTTCATCTTGGAGTCAGTAATGACTCCAAGATCCCTTTCTGCCTCTGTGCTTTCAAGAGGGGAACTCCCCAGCCTGTATGTATGCTGTGGATTCCTTCTCCCAAGGTGCAGCACCCTGCATTTGTCTACGTTGAACCCCATCCTATTCTCATCTGCCCACTTTTGTAGTCTGTCTAAATTGAGTTGCAGCCTCTCTCTCCCTTCAAGTGTGTCTACCTCGTCCCACATCTTAGTGTCATCAGCAAACTTGGACAGCGTGCTTCCTACCCCCTCGTCCAAGTCGGCGATGAAGATGTTAAGCAGTGTGGGCCTGAGGACCAAGCCCTGGGGTACCCCACTGCTCACATCTTGCCAGGTTGAGTACAACCCGTCCACCACTACTCTCTGGGCACGCCCCATCAGCCAATTTTTTACCCATCCAACTGTATAGGTGTCAATGCCACAGTCGCCTAATTTATTAATGAGAATGGGGTGAGAGAGTGTCAAAGGCCTTCTTAAAGTCTAGAAAGACTATGTCCACAGCGACACCATCATCCAAGGATTACTTACTTGGTCTTAAAAGGCAATCAGGTTGGTCTGGCAGGACCTGCCTTTGGTGAACCCATGCTGATTGCCCCTGAGCATGATCTCCCCTGCAGGCCCCCCACAGATGTGCTCCTTGATGATTGTCTCCAAGATCTTCCTGAGCACCAAGGTGAGGCTTACAGGCCTATAGTTATTTGGGTCCTCCTTCCTCCCTTTCTTGAAAATGGGGACCACATTAGCCAGTTTCCAATCTCCCGGTATCTGGCCAGATGACCATGAATGCTCATATAGCTGGGCCAAGGGCTCCGCGATGACCCCTGCCAGCTCCCTCAACACCCTTGGTGGAGGGCATCTGGACCTGGAGATTTAAAAATGTCTAGCTCTTCCAGAAGATACCTAACTACATCTGCACTGACTGAAGGCCTGACAGAGCTATCCCCAAGATTGTCCCTACCTCTGGTAGGTGGGATATCCCGGTCCCTGTTCAGGAAAACAAAGGCAAAGAAACTGTTAAAAATATCAGCTTTCTTGTCTGGCGTGGCCACCAGATTACTGTTTGTGCCTTGCAGGGGCCCTACATTGCTCCCAATGTACTTGAAAAAGGACTTTTTGTTGTCCTTAATCCTGGACGCTAGCCTGAGTTCCATCTCTGCCTTGGCCTTCCTAATAGCCCTCCTACACTCCCGGGCTGAGGAGGAGTACTCCTCCTTGGTGATAGTTCCTCCCTTCCACTGGTTGTACACATCCCTTTTAGTCCTCAGGCATTGCTGAATGCCCTTTTTGAGCCAAGGGGGTTTCTAAGCACTCTTATCCACCTTGCTTCTCTCAGGGACTGTTATCCTTTAAGGTACAACCATCCCTCATGGACTCCCATCTCTTCTACCTTCTGGGCCCTTAGTGCCTCCCCCACTAGTCTCCTAAGCTCATTGAAGTTGGCCCTTCTGAAGTCAAGGGCTTTAGCCTTGGTGTAAGCCCTAGACGCCCTGCATTGGATAGTGAAATCCAGCAGGTGATGATCACTATTGCCCAGGTGGTCAAGGACCTGCAGTCCCCTCACCAGGTCATCCCCCGTGGCCAGGACCAGGTCCAGCAAGGTGTTACCCCTAGTGGTGCTGTGCACTTCCTAGATAAGGTGAAGGTCCTGTAATACAGCCAGGAACCTACACAAGCGGTCAGACCTTGCTGTCTGCTCCTCCCAGCAAATGTCTGGGTAGTTTAGGTCACCCATGACAATGACATCCCTTGACCTAACTGCCTCCATAAGCTGACTGGAGAAGTTCTGGTCTAGCTCTTCCCCCTAGTTGGGTGGTCTCTAGGTTGGATAAGGAAAGTTGGGGATGATCTAGGAGTAGCTATGCCTGTATTCTACTGGGTATTTCCCATACTTCGGTGCTTTGCTGATTGCCACATGGGACTGGGAAGGAATTTTTTCCCCCTTCTGCTGCTTCATGTGTCAGGGTTTTTTGTTTGTTTTTTGTTTTTCACCCTCCTCAGAAGCATTGCAGCGAAGACTGGACATTTTGACTGGGGTGTACCGATGCTTCTGCTGGGTCTTAAACCCAGAGATTCCTGGCTAGGAGGTCTTGTCCCTCCACTCAGGGTCAGACTGATTTTTGTATTTGGGGTCAGGAAGTAATTTGACCCTATAGTCAGATTGGTATGGACAGTGGGGGGGGTTGCCTTTATCTGTAGTAGGGTGTGTGGCCCTCTTCCTTAGATATCTCAAGCTTCTTTTAACAATCTTTGCAGCAGCAGGATGTTAACCACTTGTTCGTTTTGCTAATAGGTCAGACAATGGATTTGTATTGGATGGGTGGATAGGGATGATCCTGCCTCAGGGGGGTTGGACTAGATGACCTACTTTTCTATCCTTCTATGATTTAAAAAACTCACTGAAAGAGGAATTTAAATATGAAGTCCACCCACTCTGGACTTAGTGCTGATCAAAGGTGAGGGAATGGTAGGCGACCTAAGGATTAGAGGTACTCTGGGCAATAGTGATCACAATCTGATTAGGTTCGCCATCCACCAAAAGTCTGGGCATTCAGTCAGTAGAACAGAAGTCCTAGACTTCAGAAGGGCAGATTTGGTAAACTCAGGAGGCTAGTTAGATGCCCTCTGCGACCAGCAACTGGATGAGTTGGGAGTTCAGGAATGGTGGTGCTTCCTTAACGGGGCAATTCTGACTGCTCAAAAAGAGGCCACATGGTCAAAAAGTGGGAAAGGGGCCAAGAGACATGCTTGGCTCAACAGGGATATTAGGGAACTATTGAAAAAGAAAAAAGAAGCATATAAGCAATGCAAAAGTGATTCAGCAACCAAAGAGGAGTACACTTATATGGCCAGGGTCTGTGGGTATGAGACACGGAAAGCCAAGGCAGGCATGCAGATCAAGCTGGCAAGCAAAATTAAGGACAACAAAAATTCATAGTTTCATAGTTGGTAGGGTCGGAAGGGACCTGAGCAGATCATCAAGTTTGACCGCCTGCCATGGTCAGGAAAGAATGCTGGGGTCAAACGACCCCAGCAAGGTGTCTATCTAGCCTCCTTTTAAAGACCCCCAGGGTAGGAGCGAGCACCACTTCCCTTGAAAGTTGGTTTCAGATCCTAGCCACCCTGACTGTGAAGTAGTGCCTCCTAATATCTAGCTTGAATCCACTCTCCATCAACTTATGGCCATTATTCCTTGTTACTCCCAGTAGTGCTTGGGGGAAGAGGGACTCTCCCATTGCCTGCTGGTCTCCCTTGGCCAGTTTATAGACAGCCACCAGATCCCCTCTCAGCCTTCTCTTGTGGAGGCTGAACAGGTTCAGGTCTCATAGCCTCTCCTCATAGGGCCTGCCCTGCTGCCCCCTGATCATGCGAGTGACCCTCCTCTGGACCCTCTCGATGTTGTCCACATATCTCCTGAAGTGCGGCGCCCAGAACTGGACACAGTACTCCAACTGTGGCCTGACCAATGTCATATAGAGGGGGAGGATCACCTCCTTGGACCTGCTCGTGATGCATCTGTGAATGCATGACAAGGTGCAGTTAGCCTTCCTGACCACGTCCCCACATTGGCGGCCCATGTTCATCTTGAAATCTATAATGACTCCAAGATCCTTTTCTGCCTCTTTGCTGACAAGAAGGGAGTTCCCCAGCCTGTAGGTATGCTGCTGGTTCTTTCTCCCTAGGTGCAGTACCCTGCACTTCTCAATATTGAATCCCATCTTATTCTCATCTGCCCACCCCTGCAACCTGTGCAGATCCAATTGCAGCCTGTCCCTCCCTTCTAGCATGCCCACTTCTCCCCACATCTTATTGTCATCTGTGAATTTGAACAATGTGCTTTTCACCCCCTTGTCCAAGTTGCTGATGAAGATGTTGAACAGTGTGGGCCTGAGGACTGAGCCCTGGGGGACCCCACTGCCCACATCTTTCCTGGTCGAAAATGACCCATTCATCACCACTTTCTGGGTGCAGCCTTCCAGCCAATTGGCGACCCATCTGACTGTGTAGGCATCGACACCACAATCTCCCAATTTTTTAACAAGAATGGATGAGAGATAGTGTCGAAGGCCTTCCTAAAGTCCAGAAAGACTACGTCCACCGTGACACTTGTGTCCAAGGCTTTTGTGACCTGGTCATAGAAGGCCACCAGGTTGGTCTGACAGGACCTGCCTCTTATGAACCCATGTTGGTTGCCCCTAAGCATACACTCCCCTGCTTGCCCCTCACAGGTGTGCACCTGGATAATTTTCTCAAAGAGCTTCCCCAGGACCGAGGTAAGACTAACAGGCCTATAATTTCCTGGATCCTCTTTCCTCCCTTTTTTGAAAATGGGGACCACATTCCTTTTTCCTTTCCTCTGGCACCTCGCCAGAGCACCATGAGTGCTCGTAAAACTGTGCCAGGGGTCCCGCAATGACCTCTGCTAATTCCCTCAACACTCTGGGGTGGAGATCGTCAGGACCTGCTGATTTGAACATGTCCAGTCCCACCAGAAGTTCCCTGACTAGGTCCTCTCTGACCCTGGGCCTGGCTGTGCCTCCCCTGGGACCATCAGGGATCCCGGTGGGGGGGATGACCTGGTCCCTGCTCAGAAAAATGGAGGCAAAGAAATTGTTAAATAGGTTAGCTTTGTCATCTGGTGAGATGAATTCCTTCTATAGGTACATAGGGAGAAAGAAAAAATCAAGCTCCACTGTGGGACCCCTACTGAATATGGAGGGGCAGCCCACAGTTGATTCCCATGAAAAGGCAGAGCTCCTAAATACTTACTTCACATCAGTATTCCTGAAATCAGACAGGAGCTGTTCACCTGTCCAGAGGCCCAGGGATTATGGGGAAGACATTAGACCACATGAAATCAGTCCCGAACAGGTGAGGGTACTCTTAAAACATTTGGACGTTTTCAAGTCTGCTGGGCCAGATGACCTGCATCTGAGGGTCCTGAAAAAAAACCTAGCTGAGCTCATAGCAGGGCCTCTGGTGAAGCTGTTTAAAGAGTTGTGGAACTCCGGAATGGTCCCGATTGACTGGAAGAGGGCTATCATGGTACCTATCTTTACAGTGGCGGTAAGGCACAAGCTGCCAAGACCAGGGATGACCCGGAAGCACTGGGGGGCTCATGACTCCAAGACTTACCTCCAGACATGCCAGCAGTGTGCGTTGGAGAAATGCCAACATCATTGCCACTGCGCTTTGTCAGCGTGTGCTGGCTTTGGTTGGCTGGGCTCATGCTGCATCGTGTCATAAAGATGCTCCTGCCCCGGTGGAGGGAGAGTGGGGAACTGGAAGCCGGGCAGCAGAAGAGCTGGCTTCCAGTAGAACTGGCCATGGCAGGGACATAGGGAAGGAACTGGTGCTGGTCCCTATCCCTGAAGACTCGGAGGAGTCTTACTACTCACCTGGGGGATGACAGAAGCAAGGATTGGACCTGTCCTGGGAGTGTGAGTGGCGACCAGCACATGTTGTCCTGCAGGAATAAAGAAGACTACTAATCATGAATGGTTTTGGGTGCAGAGGAAGAATTCTCTTGTGAGCCTAAAACAGCATAGTGGGTATAAAGCCCTTATTAGTGTGTTGAGGGATAAAGACCTGTCTCATGCATAAGACTGTGAATACAAGTAGCCAGAAAGTCTGATGGACTAATTTTGATTACAGGTTTTTCATACTTACGTTATCATTGAACTATGTATTTGGGGACTTTTGGTACATTAGTAACTATAATAACTGAAAAGTAACCAACTCCATCAGGTTAGCATTTGGACAGGGTGCCAGGGGAGGCCGAGCCCTGTAGAACATTGTTTGACTAATTAATTATCGGTAGAAAAAGTAGGAACCTCCCCTCCCTTTATTATATTACATCAAAGCGTGGCAGGCTAAAAGAGGGATTGCACCAGTAATAAGGGGCATCGGGAGTCAAACTGTCAGGTCCCAAGGGTGGGTGCACTGAACAAAACCCCTCAAGAAGTAAGCATCCTGCCAAAGTGACACACAGACATTTACAAAAGAGGGATGACCCTGCAAGCTATAGACCAGTCAGTCTGATTTTGGTCCTGGGAAAAATCTTTGAAAAAATTGTTAAGGACACCATCAATTACACGCTCATAACTGGTAGGGTATTAAGAAGCAACGAGCATGGCTTTGTTGAGAGTAGGTCATGCCTAACAAACCTGGTGGCCTTTTCTGACCAAGTAACTAACCAGCTAGACACGGGACATGAGGTTGACATCATTCACTTAGATTTTATTAATGCTTTTGATTCTGTTTCCTATGAGATTCTCTCAATTAAACTGGAGGGTACTGGCCTAGACCAGTCTACAGTGAGGTGGTTAGACAACTGTCTCAGGGGCTAACCCCAGAGCATTGTAATTGATGGGATGGCCTCATCCCAGAGGGCTGTCTCCAATGGTGTCCCCCAGGGATCAGTGTGTGGGCCTGTGCTCTTTAACATCTTTATCAATGACTTGGATGAGGGGGTGGATAGCACAATGATCACATTTGCAGATGACACTAAGCTGTGGGGAAATGTAGGCACATCGGAGGATAGGGTAAGGATTCAGGATGACCCTGACAGACTGCTCCGATGGGCTGAATGGAATCAGATGAGGTTCAATAGGAAGAAGTTCTGGGTCCTTCATCTGGGTAGGAAAAACCTTCACCATAACTATATGATAGGTGGTGGTCCACTGGCTGGCACTGCATCTGAACGGGATGTGGGGGTGACAATTGATCAGAAGATGAACATGAGCCAACAGTGCGATGAAGTTGCTAGCAGGGCAAACAGAACTCTGACGTGCATCAGCCAATGTGTTGCCAATAGATCCAGAGAGGTACTTCTCCCCTTCTATTCAGTGTTGGTGAGGCCACAGCTGGAGTACTGTGTCCAGTTCAGGGCACTTCACTTCAGGAAGGATATGGATAAGCTTGAGAGGGTACAGAGAAGAGCCACCCATATGATTAGGGGTCTGGAAGATAGGCCCTATGAGGAGAGACTCCAGGACCTGGGTCTGTTCAGTCTGAGCACCAAGATCTAGAGGAGCAACTCTAAAAGCAGGCACCCCTTGGGAGGACGAGGACCAATGGGCACAAGCTAATTGAGGAAAAATTTAGTCTGGACATAAGGAAAGACTTCTTTTCCATAAGGGTAACTAAAATCTGGAGTACACTCCCAATACCGGTGGTGCAGTTACCATTCTTGGAGGTGTTCAAGAGGAGGCTGGACAAGCAACTTATTGAGCTCTTTTGAGCCTGATAACTTCCTGGGTATGGCAGGGGATTGGGCTTGATGAACTTACAGGTCCCTTCCGGTTCTTTGATTCTATGATTCTATGATTACACATTTCTTAAATTTAAAACATATTTTAAAAACATTTTGAAATATGAATTCTAAATGTTTATACAATTGATATAGTAATTTGTGTACAGCTGGGTGAGAAAATCCAAGTAAGCAGAAAATTGACCACTCCACCGCTAAAGGTCAGCTCCTCAGCTGTTATAAATTTACTTCAATAAAGTAGTGCCGATAGTCGGAAGCAATCTGCACCTGCTTAGGATTTGCTTGAAATTTTCTTGTGTATCTCAGGGTCAAAATGGTACTTTTTAGAAGTTGAGCAGACAGCAGAATAAATTATATAGGGTTAACATTTCTAACTCTAATGTCAAGAATTCAGTAAAAAGCTGAAAATAATATTCATGGAATTACACACCAGAATTTAGACAGCTATGCTCTTTTTTTCTTTGGACAGGAGTTTATAAATCATCCCTTTTTGTATAATATAACAAATCCTGGTGTGAAATCATGCAAAATCTGCAGTCTTTCATGCTGGTCAAAATCTTATCTTCACAGTTAGTGTGGTAATATAGGAGCTTCGGCACATAAAGGGACCTTTGGCATGCAGATCAGTCCCTGTCCACAAGAAAAACAAGAAGTAAAAATGACATAGTATCTCCTATATGCTTTGCATTATGAGAATGCAAGCCATCGCTATATTACTTTGGCTCTAGAAAGTCCTGACCCAATGCTTGTTGTTGTTAATAGGTTTCATGAGTTTTTAGATCACATCACTTTTAAACCTTCATGAACTTTTGGACCCTCTCTTGCAGGGATGTGCTGCTAAGGATGATAGGACCAAAGATGCAAATGAGGATCAGTAGCTGTACTGCTACTGTTGCTGTTGCCAAAGAACAAAAAAAGAGGAAGGTATGTATCTGTGTATCCAGGAAACTGCCAGTGCTGACATTGATTGGAATCTGAGGTGGAGTCATTCTGGTCACATTTTTTTTCGCTGTATTTCATGGTGATATTTAAATTCTGTAATATGTATTATTTGCCTTTGCAATGTCTCCTTTATATTGAAGAGCAAATTAAGCAGCATTACATGTGCACTGAAAATGATTCACCTTATTGGAGCTTGCTGGTTGGCATAGCTAACAAAGCAGAAGGAACTACCAATAGCTCAATGTTGGAATTACAATATGGGCAAATGACAGAGACTCAATTGTCATTTCCTGTTTTTGTTGTAGTTTTCTGTTAGGCTGGTTGTGAAACACATGGGCACAGATGATTTTGCATAAAAAGTTTCTATTTTTTGATATGCTTGGTTGGGCTTGGTGTGTTTTGTTGTAACCTACAGGATGACTCCGCTCTCTTGGGCTCTCTTGGACCCCAGTTCAGTGAGGCAATTAAGCACATGCTTACATGTAAAAATGGGAGTGGTCATATAAAATTGAGTTAACGTTCAGCATCAGTGTATGTTCTTTGCTGGATCAGGGCCTTGGATAGTATTGCTAAATTGTGTTCCTTCTGACCTTGTAAATGCAGCTCCAGTACTGTACAAGGACTATAAAGAAGAGTGCTGGTTGCCAGAGAATCTGGCATGGGAGCTGTATAGGAGTGACACAACCCCTCCCTGCAGGTCTCAGGATAGGTCAGAAGGGGGCTGAGGTCAGGAGGGAAGAGTAAGGAAAAGATTCCTACTGGTCTGGATTGTGAATGTGCCGTATGTGAATTAGTAGTAGACGAACAGACTTTGTTAGGAGCAGAAGGCATGCCTTATCAGTGGCAGCAATCCTGACAAGCTATAGTGTAGACAAGTCACTGCTAACTTTTTAATCATTGCAGCTTCTCAACCTGCCTTAAACAATCCAAATGTAATCACAACTTTATAAAACTATCCAAAAATGAAAATATTGTTTGGGATTCTCCTGGAACTTGTCAGTGGCAGCAGTACCTCAGTATGAGGATGACAATCTTCCAGTAAATAGAGAAGGGACTGGTGAGTCTGTAGGTGACTGAGGAGGCCAATCCAAGGTCTGCATGTTTGACTGCAAATGTGGCAAATAGTTTGGGGAGGAAGGAGTAGATGCTGGTGATGTCAGGTCACAGCTGTGTCCTTCTGTTCCTCTTTGGAGAAGGACACCTGCACATGACTTAACAGGGATGCTGTTGTGCATTATCAACTGCATGATACTTTGTGAGAAGGAAACCTTATCTGATGGCAATAAAAACCCAGACTGGAGGTTACTATTCTTCTGCAACCTTCATTCCTTGGTGCATCTTCATCTGCCTGCTTCATTTGCTTGGTATTCTTTCTTCGTTTGCCTGCTCTGCCACTGAGGACTTTTATTTTTAGATTGCTGACATTGCCGCTGTGGGTGATCCTACCAGGAATAAGATAAAGAAACTCCAGAGGGCATTGGTCTCGAGGAGAGCACACCAGCCTCTCCACCATGTCAAGGTTGTAATCTTTGGGAGGTTTGGGAAATATCTCTAAAATGAAATTTTAGAAGTTGGGCAAATTTTGATGGAATTTCTAAGTTTTGGGTTTTTTGGCCAAAGAAAATAATTCTAGTTCAAAGACAGCCAAAACTGGAACAAGAGAAATGTTTAAGGGGAGATATAAAGTACAGTAATATGTATTTACTGAAAATGGGAGACATGCCTGAAAATGACAGGCAGAGTGCCAAAAACACCCACAAACTTAACTTGAAGATGTTGGCATGCCAGGGGCAGATTGCGGGGAGCTGTAAGGGGCCTAATCCTTGTTGTGGCTGTGCAGCCTTGGCCCCTTCCCCACTGTTCACCCCAAGGTGCACATGCCAAGCAAAATGCCTTCGTATGCCATGCTCTGGCACTCTTATTCAAGAGATGCAGATCTGCACCTCTGTTTATCCTTGAATAATTTCTTTTAGAAGGATATGGTATTTGTGATGAACCAAGGAATATGCTTAAAGTAATATTTTTAGTGAGGTAATCACTTGTATTAAATCAACTTTATAGCTGAGAAAGCTGGGCAAAACTTGAAGGCTAAGATTCCCTAACTCAGGTCTGAGAGAAGCAGATACATCCTGCACTAAATATCAATTATTTTGCATATGTTGAATTAATTTAGACATGTTTTAGACCATGCCAAGTTAATGTTTACCTGCAGAATTTCTGATTCACCTCTCATTTTATCAACAGTGTGCAAACCAGCTTTTTGTTTGACTAGAATCTCCTTGCCTTAAGTTGTTACTGTTAGTAATGTTAGTATGCTGTAATATTTAAGGGTAACCTATAGGTACCTGTAATTGATTCCATTTTATATTGCTATCTCCTCATAATAAAGGGCAGATCATTACTGGGTCACCCTAAAGACTTGCCTTTCAGGAGCTGTATGTCTGTGTTTCTTTTGGGAAGTGTGGGGAAGGGCCAGAAGGAGAAACTAACAAAAGTAAAAAAATAAAAATAAAGGCTCATTCTTAATAAGCTCATTGTCTATAATTCTCATAAAAGGACTAGAACAAAAAGATAGAGGTCCCAGCTGCCAGGAGAGATACCTAGCTGAGCAGGAGCGGGCAATCTCCCTGCTACAGGTGAGAGCAGAAACCTCCTGAAGTGAGCTGACTGACACTGGGCTAAGGACTCAGAGCCCAGCACTGAGAAGCAAGGGGAGATTAGCTTTTCCTGGGCCAAGTGAACAGGAAGCCTGGCCAGCTGACCAAGGAGAGAAAGAGAGAGTTTGGAGTTTGGGAAGCATTGGTGAACTCAGGAAGGATCCTGATTAAGTGAGGGCACCCAGAAGACTCAGGGCTGGTTATGTCAATGCAGGAGGTGCCCTGAGGAGCAAACACACCCAGGTCTATTTGCTATCCTTTTAAATTACGTGGACCCTGCCAACCAAGTTTCTCATTGACCTCCTTCAGGTGCAAGTATGCCCAGGAGACTGGAAACTGGGAACCATTTATGTTGGCTCAGGAGGGACCTGTGGGAGTGGGTTCCCCTAAGGACCATTTATGTTAACCTGGAGTCTACTTTCTTTTTCTTGTTTCTGCTCATGTTAGTAACACCCAGTGGACCAGAGTGGCTCTGGGAAGAAGCATGGAGGCTTCAGAACTTTATCTCCAGCACCCTGTTGATTTTTCCCTGTGTTTTTTTGTGTGTTTGTTTACCCCTTCCTATTTTCCTTGTTGGTTTTGGAGGGGAAGGTAGGCAGCAATCTACCATGAGGAAGCCAGGGAGGGGGTTGAAGCCCAGACACTCAGGCATATCAGAAGCTGGCAATTAGGGAGCACATGAGGCTTGAGCCCAAGCAGCTTAGAGCAACCCTGAGTAGGCACCCGAGGGCAATGCTCCAGGTTGCCTGAGACACAGAGCCAGAGCATAGCCCTGCAACACACATTCAGGACTATTCCCAACGTGTTTATACAGCTTAATGGCTGGCTTCTTTTGTGCCTGACCAGAGTGAGTGGGAAAGGCTTATTTTCTTGCCAGTGGTCCTGGGGTTGGCTACGAGGCCAGATAGACATGTCCTGTAACATCAAACTTTGTGGGCTATATCAAGGCCAGCAGCTGAAGTAGAGGTTGCAAATGATTTGTGTTCCTTCTGCCATTTTCTTCTGATGG
The DNA here is from genome assembly GCF_030867095.1 of Alligator mississippiensis. Classification (NCBI taxonomy): domain Eukaryota; kingdom Metazoa; phylum Chordata; order Crocodylia; family Alligatoridae; genus Alligator; species Alligator mississippiensis. The sequence continues at coordinate 163,512,309 of NC_081828.1, read as the reverse complement.
GGGGGTTTACTTCCTAGTTCATATCCGCTGGAATTCTGCCCCCTCTCCCTTCCCCTTGCAGATTATTGGGTACCAGGGTTGTGTTTATCATACAGGCTATTCATCTCCTGCTCCCACAGGGTATATACAGACATTCAAGGAGGTTAGGGGGAGGTTAGCGGGAGTTAGGAACAGCCACCCAATCTAAGGTAAGTTGGGATGGGGGAGCTAGTAGGGGGGATAGGTTTGGAGAGATTGGAAGATCAAGCAGGCTCCAGGGAGGATCAGGGGGTAGGTGGGATCCACAGGGCATTGGTGGGATCAGGGGAGTGATCAGATTCTGTGGGGAGAATCGGGGTGAATTCTTATCTATCTATGGAGATAGTGGGGTCTGTGGGGGGTCAGGGGATAGGTGGGGCCCACAGGAGGGATCAGGGGGAAACGTGGAGTTCATGGAGGGGGTAGTGTGGGTCTGCAGTTGAGATTGAGGGGGCAAGCGGGGTCCATGGGGGGAACATGGTGATTGCGGAGGTCAAGCATGGTTCATATGGGGAAACTGGGGGGCAAGCAGAGTCTGCAGGAAGGATCAGGGGGCTAGCAGGATCCATAGGAGGATTGGAAGGATCAGGCAGGCTAGTAGGATCCATAGTAGGATCAGGGGAGCTAGCAGGGTCTGCTGGGGGGATTGGGAGCAAGTGGGATCCCCAAGGGTTTGTTGGGGCCTGGGAGGGTTTGGTGAGATATGGGGGACAAGTGGTGTCTGTAGGGTGGGGAGGAGGGTCAGGGGGATGGATGCTCTCTCCCCCACCCCCCCCCGGAACAATGGCTATTTATAACCCCCCATTCCCACATAAAAAAACTCCTCCCAGCAGTCCTACACCTCTCAACCTGCTCACTCCTCCCCACCCCATCCTGACTTACATCCTTAACTCCTGGCACTGGCCAACACTGGTAAAACCAGCACTGGGAGTGGCTTGCAGGATGTGGGGTATGGCAGGCTTGGGAGGGGGGCACTATTTGGTCTGGGGCGGGGGGGTATTGGATTGTCCATTTGGGGAGGGGCTGGGGCTAAAAATAGCTTGGTGCCAGGGGGAGTGCAACCCCAAAACTGGGGCCAGCAGCTAGGCTTTCCCAGCCCTGGGGCTGTGCTGGGAACTGTACAGAAGTTCAGTTAGATTGGTCTGGCTGGACCTGATCTAGATTAGTTTGCTTTAAAGGTACAGTTAACTTAGACTGGGTCAATCAGTTTTAGTCCAATCTAAACTTCCTGAACTTCTGTTTTGTTTGCACTTAGATCCCTAGTTAGGTCAATCTAAGTGTTAGGTCTGCACCTAGGCAAACTAAGTTAGATTAGGTAGCCATTTTTAATACAATCTAGCCCCCTGCAACCTCCCCAAATGTCTGTATGTACCCCAAATGATGTGTGTTTGGGCTGCCTAGTCCACTGAATCACAAGATCACCAGCCACACACTACTGTGTCCCCACCCTTGTTGCTGCTTTGAAGTGAGAACCACCACAAAAAACCAACTTCTGTAAATAATAGAGCTCCGTGGTTGTGCTGCTGCTTGAACCCTGCGTGCCCAAGCAGATTAGGAGGAGGTTTGACCCTAGCTGTGTAAACATGTCAGTGACAGCCTAACAATACGGTTATAACCTTTGTTTGAGTTCATGTATACCGGATAAAAATCTACTAGGCAAATATTTTGTGTATGCTCATTAGTGTGAATCAAAAAAAAACAAAAAACTTGTAGGAACTTATCTCAGAGTCTTTTATTTCATCTTAAATTCATCTAGAGAATGTCCTAGCCCATTATAGTTATTTATCAATTATTAAAATACATGTTTCTTTTCAAACATCCCCTTTTCTTTTTATTCAGCTTTAGGTGGTTGTAATGCTAAGACTCACTGTAGCACAGCTACTCTATCTCACTGATTTGGATGTAGTAGCAGGTATGGCAAATTGGCTACACTAATCTTTTTGTTTCCAAAGGAGAGTGGATGGATAAGGAATTAGCCAGTCCTACAAAACCATCCATTAAAGCATTTGAAGAGCAAATATCTCCTGAATACCTGATCAACAGCCTTTCTTCATGGATTTCCCTCAGCAGGGGAACTAGGATGGCCCATTATCAAAGTTATCTTTGGTTTCATTGGAGAGTATGTTTGGAATGGTGAATAGGAAAACACTGAGAATCTGAAAGGTGCATTGCAATATCCAAGGATGAGGCTAGTTCACTGTTCCAGAATGAAGAAAAACTAAATAAAGGGAGGTCTGTCCAATTTGGTTTGATGGTCAGATTGGCATGTATTGGGATAACACATCTATTTCAGAGTTTCCTGAAGAAGGATTTTTTCATAAGGGATAAAAAGAACCACATATGGTACTTTTTATAATAGTACAATGATATTATATATATATTTTTAATGAGACTGGATAGGAAATCCTGTGAAGCAGGAAGTACTGTCAAGACCAAGCACTTAGATGGTAATGCTTAGAATTTTGGGGAGGGTCTCATAAGGCTGAATGACTGAGTTATGATATAAGCAAACATCCACTGTTTGGTCTACTTATCTCAGTTATTTGCATGCCACCTGTCATTGTTTGCAAACTATACACGGAAGATTCCGCACCCACACTATTTAAGCTGCTACATCTTCTTCAGACCTGTATATATGTATCTTTCTTTCTTTCTTTCTCTCTTTTTCTCTCTCTCTCAGACACCACTAATCAAAAACCTGTAAGTAGATTGGGCCCAAAACTGAGCACCCAAAACTCCTAATGAAAATTGGCACATAAATGTGTCTCAAACTGGTACCAGAATTCGTTTGATTGTTAACCTCTTTGCATCTCAGTTCCCTTACTTGTACATAAGCAGAGAGAAGAGAGAGAGAAACTCTGGTTTTGTGGTTTGTAAGGTCTTTGTAACCATGATCATTGTGGCCACAAGAAAAAGTAAGTACGTTTGTACTTGTTTTTTCTTTCAAGGCCTGAAAGTTCAAGTGTCTTTTGGGTGTTTAGTGTGCTTGGAAAGAGGGAGTCATTTGAGACAGGCACATCTGATGTGTCCAAACATCAGAAACCGTTTTATTATTGTGTTGTTCTCTATGGCTATAACTCACTGTTCTGAATTTTTATTCTGCTTTTCTAAAGAGAAATGAAGGAGAAAGAAATGTCACACACTGGTATAAAATTAAGGTTATAGAAGCTGCGGAACAAGTATTTCGTAAATTGTTTATTGCAGTAATGTTTGTGGTGTTGTTCTGTGTTGCAAACTTGGACTGTGGACTGTGGCATGAGAAGCTGCTCAGCTATAGGTACCTGGCTGGCAACCAAGAGAGAGTTTGTGATGACCTGAGTGCTTTCAATAGCAGAATGGGCAGCTAGATCCGTTGTAGTTAAGAATTGGTCTTGGTTCTTGGAAAAACTGACAGAACCGCAGGGGCAGAGGGACATAACAGCAGGCTTGGAGGGTTATAGATGGTTGCAGAAAAATTGCAGAACAACTTATAGCTTTACAGACTCACTTCATATTGGAGTGGGGTAGTGGATCAATGGTTCCCAATAAATGGTGAAATTAGCCTTCATGCTACTCTCTAAAAATCAGAGGGGTTCCTGGCTGCAGGTTTCAGACAGCCTATGTTTTCAACCCTGCCATCCTGCCTAATCCATGAAGGCTTATAGAATAGCTAGAAAAGCAGGGTGGAGGAAAATAAAACCCTCTTCCTTGTGCTAGTGCTATTGAAATTCATGTGTGTGAGTTTGGCTCTACATATCAAACTGCTGCCAAGAGCAAAGCTGAGACAGTTAGTCAAAATACCCTCATTTGTGAAATATAAAGGTTCAGTGTATGATACAGGAACTTTGATAAAGGGTGCAGTATTGCACACTGATCCTTTGTATTTTGTGTTATTCACAACAGCCACTACCCTGGTAAGATTAACTGTGTTGATCTTAGGGGTATACATAACTTGCTGTCACACAGGAATCCTGCTCTTGCCTTTTATAATTACATTGCTTAGCGGTTCCTGTGCTTCCCACCTGACTCTGTATCCCAGCTGAGCTATTTGCTAACTGTTCACCTGATCTTTGCTGCTGGGAGGCAAATAATTCATGGAATCATAGGGTTGGAAAGGACCTTAACCCTCTGCACAAACACAAGAGTGCTATTTCTAAATCACGCCCAGGCAATGCTTTTGCAGCGTCCTCTAAGAAAATCCCCAGTAAAGGACATCCTGTAAATTCCTTGCTTAGTCTGTTCCACTGATGAAGTAAACCTGAGTTCACAAAAGCTTGAGCTCTCTACATATATCTCACAGTTAGTCTATAAAGTGCATGTCTAACCTGCCTTCTGCCTGATTTCATGCTAACATGGCTAACTATCTCATTCTGTTCTAATCCCATGCTGTTCTGAATGTCAGAGCATTTTTCCTGATATCTAATCTAAATCTACTTTGATGCAATTTAAAATTGGCTATAAGAGAGCTTGGGCTGTACTCTGCTTGAAGGGGCAGCCACCCTGTATTATGCGTTAGAAAAATTCCCACAGGAAAGATGGACAAGGAGATTCAGCAGACTTCTGAATTGCTCACCAGCGATGAGACTAATCAGTGTTCTAAACCTTACATTTTATATTGGCTATATGGAGTATACAAAAACTTACGTTATGTACTCTGACCAGTGTAGCAATCATTGGGAGATGCTGGCATATATGTACCTGAGAGCAATGGCATGCTTTCCAGAAAGGAAGAAACCAAAAGAAACAAGCTGCTGTCCAGGATGCACACCAGGATGTAGGCAGGAATGAGTGAGTGCCAGTTGCAGCTTTGTGAGCAAGGCTTTGTTTGCATAGTTTAGAGGGTTACTCATTTCTGTTTAAAGCTGGCCAAAGGCTGGCAAATAGCTACAGTTCAAAATAATCATTCGCATACCGTATCATGTGGTCTAAGGTTATGAGCTTTTCTGAAGAAACAGCTTTACCGTGAGGGTTTTATTCAGTTAGCTGTGGTACGTATCGGATGACTTCTCTGGAAAATGTTAATCTAAAAACAACTGTGTTTTTAAGAAACCCCAGCGAACACTGTGAAGTGCAAAGGCAGCATTTATATATATGAGTGGAATAACAGGAATCAATGACTTTGGCCTTAACTTAGAATTTCCTAACTTGAGATTTAGATCACAGTGAAGTTTTATCTAATGCCTCTGTGGTATGAAAACAGCTGCTCATGTTAGGCTTCTTTCATCTTTGGATCCCAAGTATAGTCTAATCAATGCAGTACTGCAAAGAGTGTCAATGGCCACCTTATCTTTTTCACAGTTTCTGATATCACTGACACTGTTACTCTTGCTTTAAGCATGATAGATCAAAGGCTAAATAGGGTCTGAAACCAAACTGCTTTGGAGCTAATTTTTAAGTTAAAGACCACTGTGGCAGAGCACAGGGTGTCTCTGCCACTTCAAGGGCCTGGAGCTGGCAGCCTCCAGGTGCCTGATTAGGGCAGCCATTTTAGAGACATGGGCTGCCTATATAAACAAGGCAGTTTGGCTGCAGGAGGTCAGGCAGCAATATTGCCTGGTTGTAGTGCTGCTGTGAACAATTGGAGGTAAGGAAGAGCTGCAAGGGGTTGGCAGGAGGCTCTTGGTCCTGGGCATGACCTGAAACTGCACCCTGCTGGGAGCGGGTGGTCTGGTGGGGCTCTCAGTGGCGTGAGAGCCCCCAGGAAATGCCAGGCCAGTTACCACACCAGTGAAGGGCTGGTTGGGGTGCCTTAACCCCTAGCTCCCACCACCACTGGGTGGGTTACCCATGTGTTTGTTGGGGGGCCCAGATGGGCCAGTGTTGTGAGGGGCCCAGAGAGGGTGGACCCTGAGATTGGGAGTGATGTGGGTGTGGTGCTGCGGTTGCCCCTGGGAGGATGGGGAGTAGTGGCACGGCGAGGCCCAGTGACAGAGTGAGCGGCTAGAGAGACCCAGCCCGAAGGGGAGAGTACCCTCGACTGGCCCAAGCTGGGGCCAGGACTACGGTAGTCAAAAGGGCCGGGGGCTCACCGTGAAGGACGCCCAAGAGCCGGGGGCCTGGGGTCTCGACTGGCCTGGAGGTGGGCCAGGGCCAGGTAGCCGAAGGTCCCAGGGGAACCACACCCGAGAGGGGAAGATAGCTTCGGGGGGGCTAAGTAGCCTGGATGACGGCGGAGTGGCCGCCTGATCGGAAGGATCATAGAGGGGTCCTGTTAGGACGGTTCTGCGGCCCAGTATGGGGCTGGTGATTATAGTAACAACATGATGCCATCTGCGAGGCTTGGGCTGCGGTATTAGGGGAGGTCGGAGCCGCAGAGCACCCCTGGCATCGGGGCACTACAATGGGCAGCCTCCCGCTTAATTGATATCGATATATAAATCAATTATCAAAGGCGTGGTGGGTGAGATAAGCGGGCGGTTGCCCAGAGACAGGTGGGCGGGCCACGAAGAGCTCGGCCCTGAGTAGGCCCCTGTCACGGTGACAGGTGGGCGGGCCACAGTTCGGCCCCAGGAGGCCCCCTGTCACAACCACTTATAGGAAAACTAATTTAGTCTATACCCATGCTGGCCCTGTCCTGTGAACTGTTGGCTTGAATCTACAGGGCTATCAGTGAAGTTTAATATTTGTTGTTAAAGTACTTCCTTTGTCATCTTACTATATTATGCCCTTTATCCTGCAAGCTACTCCACAGGATACAAAAATCTGCTTGACCAGACTGGCATGATCAGGACCTCATTGGACATATGTGTCCAATGCCATAATTCACTTAGCTTTTATTTCTCTCTCTCTCTCTTTTTATAAATAAATAAATAAATAAAATCACACACCAAACTGCCAAGGAACACCTTTAAAAAAAAGATAGAATATATATACGGAAAATCCAGTCGTTATTTACTTGACTGATGCCATAATTCACTTGGCTTTTATTTCTCAGTGCAGTTTCCTTAAACTAGGAAATATTACTAAGTCGACTTGCCCGGCGAACCCAATATGACAAAATCACATTAACATGTCAGTGGTCTCTGAATGACAGAAAATATTCATGTGGTTAATAAATTATTCAAATCCTTAGGGATCTTTTAGGTGCCATGATTTCCTCATCAATAAAATAATTAACTGTAAACAAACAAACAAAAAAAAAAAGCATAAAAGGCAAGAATTCGGTTTGAAATCTCCATAGATAAATATTCTGCACAGCACTCTCACAGCCTCATCTCATCAAACTACATATAGGAGGTGATGGGAGCTCTTGATAGAGGAATCAAATATCAGAGGAAAACCATTTGAAAGCTGAATGTGCCATTGATGTTATGGAAAACTCCCCTCCCTCCACCCCCAGCATTTTAATATTTTTATAATGCTTTGACTAATTAGTAGGAAGTATAAATATAATACTTGCAAATAACAGGGTCCAAAATGGGTTGTAGTTGCCTGGATTTTAGTCATGTGTAATTCTTTGGAAGTCCTTATGGAGGAGCCATTCTTGACTAGAGCTCTGCTGGAAATTGTTTTCCCAACACATGACATTTCAAAATGATTTAAACATTTTAAAAGATTTTCCTGGAAAAAAGAGAGACAGAATAGCCAATAGCAGAAAATGGGAGGGAGGGGAGGGAGGCCCCCCCCCCCCCCCCCCGGAACAGTCTATGCAGGATGGTTAGGGTGTTCACCTAGTTTATGAGACTGGAAGGTCAAGGACTTCAATTTAGGTCTATATCCCAAAAGAAAGTTCCAATTGCTGGTACACACAATTGGCGCTCTTTCTGGCCAACAAAAATGTAATTATTTTTACTATGTGAAACAGTGCCAACAGGAAAGATTGAAGACATCCCAGTAATTTAGATAATTGATAATAATGGCCTCTGCACAGCTTGTGTGTACATTTTGTGTAGTTTTGGCATCAGTAATCTCACCAGACAACTGTTGTGCAGAGCCTGGAAGTATTCATTTGCCACTTCCTTGGTCTTGCTGGTTCTTGGTTATTTATTCATTGTTTTGTAACTATACTTTCTTTTTCCTTTTTCTTCTCTCTTTTAAGAGCTCCCATAATCACAATACCTGCTGCTAATCCCGTGAGTATTTTTAGATGGACATGTCATAAATTAATTTAGATCAAAAGTGTAACACTCATTTGGTTCCACAGGCCAAATCTGGACTGTGGGGCTTCCCACAGGCTGGATTCAGACCACAGGACTTCGTGTGAGCCAACCAACCCACGAACAGTGGCAGTGGCATTAATCCCTGCAGCTGCTGGACACTGACGATGCGTAGGGGGTGCTCAGCAGTGGGTAAGGTCTGTGTAATTGGGGTGGGGTAGAGTGGGGAGGGGGGTGGGCAAGCCGTGTTAACTCCCTGGCTCCCTTAGCTGTTGTGGAAAAGCAGCTCCAGCAGTCATGGGGATTAATTCCACTGCTGCAGGGCTCCAGCAGCCCTGTAGGCTGTATGACCCATCTCTGTGGGCTGGATCTATATCCCTGATAGTCTATGGCAGGGGAGTCAAATGAGCCCATGATCTGAATCTGGCCTGCAGAGCTTGAGTCAAAGCCCAGAGACTTTGCCCCAACTCCAACTGCAGTGGGGAACATTTCCATGGAAGCAGCCAAGCACCTGTGTGAGGGCTGCAATGCTGGAGCCCCAGCAGCACCATGGGAACATGCCTACCACCACAACTTGTTGCTGCAGCAGCAGCCAAATACTCGCAATGCTGAGCTTCTTCCTGTTGTGCTGCTGGTGCTCCAGCACTGAGGATCTCGCCTGCTTGGCTGCCAAGCACTGAGGTGAAACCAGTGGTGCTAGAGTCCCAGCAGCATTGTGGGAAGAAGTCGGGAACCATTACTTGTTCCTGTGACTGCAGCTAAGGGTCTGGGATGCTTGGCTTCTTCCAGCTAGGTCCTTGACTGGTTGGAGCAGGTACTGTATGTGGCACTGTATGGCATTTGCCTGTGGCGCACTCCCAGACTGGCCAGAATGGGTAACATATGTTTTATCTGGCATGGGGTGGGGGGGGAGGGAAAGGGTATATGCCCAATTTGGGGCATGGGGCTGGCACCATGCCATTCATCCAGCCCATGGACTGGTCCTGCACCACTCATTTGACCCACTGGGCCAGATGAGTTTGACACCCTTGGACTATGGCCTTTGGATGCTTTTCTGCTTTCATGCAAAAATTTCCCCAGTTCTGTCATAAAAAGCAAGTTCTGTTTCACGCAAAACCTCGCCCCTGCTTTTCACTCGCTGAAAACCTGCATGAAAAAAGTTAGTTTCACGATTCTCTTGCAGCTTTCTGTTAGTGTCAATTGTGACTTACAGCCCTATATGATACAGTATGTATATATTTTTTTTTTAAATCAGCTTTGAACAAATCTGTTATTGTCTTCACAAGGAAGCAAGGAATTGTATGACACGGCGTTCTACTTTTTATTAAGATTACCTACGATGTCACAAACATACTCAAAGCTCATGCTAGGCCAAATTGAGCTCTTAAATTATATTTGTCCTTAATTCCTAGAGATACCTTTCCAACATACAATAATGACCATTAACAAAATATCTATGTTGTAGGACAAATTACAGTGGCTCCTGGAGGATTTATTTGTGAATAAATTATATGAGAAAATGCATGCTTGAAATAGTGTTTATAAATGCTATCCTACTTAATGGAAAAAAGGTCCTCATTGCTGATAAAACTCTGTCTGGCTGCAAGTCGTCAGTTAACTGCCAGTATATACTTATTCCCAGCGTAGCAGCAATACTAGTCCAGCTGTGTTAAAAATTCAGTATATTAAATATAATTAAAATATTATAAATCACCAGTGAAAGTGGTTTACATCAGTTGTAATCCTCAGTCAACTGCTACTGAAGTCTGCCTGTTTGTGAGAAAAGCAGGAGGCCAAAATTAAAAGAAATTTAAAAGCAATCCATTATTTTTAAGAAGAATCAATTTCTCTAGGACTGTTTCTAAAATATTTTTATGTTCCGTGCCAAGCAGAAAGAAAAGCTGGAGAATGAAAAGCGCCTGAGAATCTGTGTGAGAATCAGGAGATATTTTTGCCCAGACCAGAAATAGTAGATAGAACAGTGTATAGGTAAGAAAATATTAGCCTTTTTAAAACTTCCTACACATCTAAAAGATCTCCAGATGCTCTCAATATACACTATGGAATAGTGGATTGTTTTCTTTTTTTAGATTTTAATAGTAAAACTAATGGCATGGACCATAGTAATTGCAACTTTATTAACTTTATTTCAGTTTTTGAGTGATATATTTTAAAATTATTTCTCTATGAAAATAGAAATCTTATAACACTAAGGGAAATTACCTATTCTTCTGGGCTGTGAGCAGCTGTGGCAAGCATAACTATAATATAATATTTAAGGGAAGGAGAAACTCCTTCATTGCAAACAGCTTTCACAGGATATTTGATATGCAGTATTATGGACTATAAACTGCAATCAAACAGAAACAATCACTTTGATGACATGTGCAACATCTGGGTCAGAGGCAGCTTGACAGTGTTTCCCCCTTGGGGATTAACCATGTCAGCTTTAATACGACATTTAACATATTTAACCACAAACATATGACACATCTTTTGAAATCTTTATTGTCTAAACAACCTATTTCTACATGCGTAATTGACAACAAGAATAAAATAAAGCCAAGTTTGAAATGATGCTCTGTAAGCCTTTATCAGTTTTGTCTTTTAGGAATAATCTAGAGAATATTATTAAACACGAGGCATGTAACTATGGATTGTTTCTTTCTAATAACAGCCCATAAGCATTCATATTTACCTCCAATTAAATAATATCTTTCAACTGACTGTAGGTAGAACCTTGAATTTTGCATGCAACTATACACTTACTGTGGTTTCAAATGTGTTGGTAATAAGTTATGATACAGAATTTTTAGAACTGATTTCTGTGCCTAATTTAAAAAATGAGAGAGGTAGATCACTGAAATAAACACATAGCTATCAATGTCATTATTAGCATTTGCATAATAATTAGGTAACTCATCTTGATAATGAGTGAAGCACTAATGTTCTAGAAGCAAAAACTGGTTTTGATAAGTTCCCCCAGCTGCTCTATGATAAGTTGCTTAAGTTTACTGACTTCTTAATAAGCTTGAGAGAAGCCATTTTGAACCCATTTTGAAGTTGGGTTCAAAATCCTCACTAAAAATGATAGGTTCTAGAGTTGGAGAGAAACTCTTAACCTTCTGAAATACAGTTCCAAACTATGCAGACACAAATGAACTGCCGTCTTCTGTCTATTCCTAGAACTATTAGCAAAGCACAGTCTTTCCTAGCTGCAAAGGATGGATTTCTACTTAAACTGAATTTGTATTGCTAATCTTGAAAAATAATGAGATGGATCCAAACTAGCATATACATTCCCTAGTCTCTGGGAAGATTCACCTTCATATTGTTAAATTCAAGTCCACACCTAGGAATCCAGTTTGGTCAAAACCCCAAAGGAGCCTATTCTTGACTTCTAACTATGACCCCATTTTAGTTTTTATTTACCCTCATCCCTAGCTCTGTTGTAATGCAGATTGGGATGTGAATATTGCTTCTTCAGCCCAGACCTGCTTTAAAAGATGGGAGGGGAAGAACCATGGGGTAGAAGCAGAGGGGAAGTGAACTCCTGGAAGGTTTGTTTTTGTTTGGTTTTGTTTTGTTTTAAGCAAGCAGAAGACACATCCATTCCTAATTATGGTAGCCAAAATTCAACTAAAGGTTGAATATTTAAAACTAAGATACAAGGAAAACAGATGTAAAGCTAAGGTCTGGATTTTCTCTCTCTCTCTCTCTCTCCATTTTTGGAAGGGGGGAGGGGCTTTCTTTTGATAGTTCTGGCATATGGATCTCTTAGCAGCTTTAGAGATTTGGCCCTTTAGTCCAATTTTCTCCCAGATGTGCTTAATGATACGTTTCCACACTTGTAAAAAAAAATGTCAGAAGGCAGGTAAGAATGGCACCTTCTAAACTAACTCAGAAAGGCATAAGCTTTCATAGGTAACAGTCTAATTTGTTGGATTCTATGAATAGATTTGCAGAGACCAGGGGTACTAAATAGAAAGGAATAAAGTAGTTTAAATACAAGGGATAGAGAAAGGGAGAGAAACGGATAGAGAGAGGTGAAGGAATAAGAAAAGCAGTTATCACATTTGGCCTGACTTAAGACTAACAAGCAAATTACCTCTTTCTCCACATTTGTGTCATTGTTGAGGACTTGGATAGAGTAGTGCATCCAGAATTAGTTCCCTTATTTGGATAAAGATGAGGATGAATGGGAATGAGTCCAGAGAAGAACAGCAAATATAACTGAAAGTCTGCAAAATATGTCATGTAAAAGAAAGTCAGAAGGAATGGGATTATTTGGTTTGGAGAAAAGAAGGCTCGGAAGAGGGAATTTGATTAGTTTTCAAATACAAAAAATGGTTGTTGCATAGAATAACTGGTTATCTCTTTACATCCACAGTGGACTGGACAAAAAGTAATGGCCTCATTTACTGTTATTGTGGCCATTGAATTGCCACAAGGGAGATCTAGTTTAGATATGAGGAAGAATTTTCCAAATGTGAGAATATTTAAGCACTGAAAAATATCACTGAGGCCCCTGGAAGATATTATTTTAATCAAGCAACAGGAAACATCATACCATGTGACCTGCTTCATCTTCAGAAGCCAAAGTGTCCAGAGGGAAAAAGATTTTTGCATTGGAAACGCTTGCCAACAGGGGAAGCTGGGGAGCTACTGGCAGGGGCTGATATTCTTGTCTTCAGCTGTGCTGGGAATGAGATGTCAGCTGGGCTCTGCCCCCCCCCCCCCAAGGGAAGGAGTTGCTTTCCTGACACAGTAGAAGATCCAGGGAGACCTGCGGGAAGGACAGATGGGGAACAGGATCAGCAGGGGTCCAATTACCCAGAGACCTTAGGAGATGATATTCTGAATGTACTTGCCTTGCGCACAGGTTTCTGAACAAACTTTACCTCCTCCCCATCCTGTCCTTGTGTCAGACAAGTAAATCACGTCAGGTGAGTGTTTGTTTGCCTTCTGGCTTTCATACAGATGTGCTAAATCACTTCTTAAAGAAGCAGCCTTGGAGAAAGTTTAGAAAAAGGAAGGAGGGGTAGCGGGTCATGCTATCTGTTGCTGTCCTTTGGGGCAGAAGAGTAAAGCAAGAGTCACAGAAAGTTCCCTTGCAGCAAGTATGGGAGTGCAGAGGAAACAGCCTTTCTTGACACTACAGGTAACCCCCGCTTAGCACTCTTAATTGGTTGCTGAAAAAACGACTGTAAAACAAAATGAGTACTAAGTGAAACCAAAAGTATTTGATGTTGCAAGATGGTGACCGCAATTGTTTTTAATGACCCAAGATGGTGACTGCAAGCGTTATAACAAAACTCGCTGAGTGCTAAGTGGAATCAGGTATCAATTTAAAATGAGCCTTATAGCAAAATAGTGCTAAGCAAAACGGTGTTAAGCGGGGGCTGCCTGTATCACCCTGGGCACATCTACACATCCAATTAATGTGGCTGAATAAACTCCAGCACAGTTCATGCTGGAGTTTATTGCTCCTGGACACCACATTATCACATATGCCCCAATTCATGGCACACTGAGCAGGGGCGGAGCAGTATTGACTGGCAGAGGGCCCTGGGTCCCAGCCTGTCAGTCCAGGGCTGCTCAAAGCCAGCTCAACCTTCTGCAGAGGGACTGACTGGGGAACAAGGCTGCTTCAGTGGGGCTGCACTGAAGCACCCTCATCCCTAGCCAGCCCCATTAGTGTCTACAAATGTGTTGTGGTGGAGTAAATAACTCTGCTGTAGGGTAGTACTTGTGTCTGGCAGTACTATCCTACACGGTGTTAATTAGTTTACTCTATCCTAATAGTAACGCACGTGTTGACAATATTATTTTATTTCGGAGCTAATTAGTCAACTGAAGTAAACATTTTGTGTAGACTCATCTCCTTTGTATAACAAGCCATATGTTCAAATTAAAGTTGCAAAAATATATATTTTACAAGTAACATCTTTGAGGCTGAATCTCCATTTTTGCAGCTCATTATTGAGTGATAAATTGCTTAAACATATGGCATGTTACAATTTATCCCATGATTAATGCAATCAAAGGACAAATGTAATGTCTGCATGGGCCCAAGAGATGTCTATAACCTTAATGAAAAAAATTACCATTTTAGCATCTATAATGTCATTTAGACTAGAAATAGGGGAGAGTGTATGTAAGAGAAAGTAGTGTAAAGTATCTGCTTGCTTTAGTAAGGTTGAGGTTGTAGGCTATATCTGAGTCAGAATAGAAGAATGTAGCATGGTGCATATTGGGAAATGCAGTAACAGGAAGATGACAGCCCTTTAGAGAAGTTGAAGACAACAGAACTTCTTGTTACCATTTGAAATGTTTCAGACATCTGTCACTTACTACAGACTGGTTAGTGTGATAGGCTATTAAATCCATGTTTATTATGACAAACTTACCTTTGATTTAGTCACAGAGAGAAGCTTTGTATTTTTTCCCATTTCAGTTTAGGATAAATCACTGTTATCATGGCATGCCAGCATGCTTCCATGAGAGCCAGATTGTTCCCTCTGGTTTACTCTTTGGTAGCCAATGTTCTTTTTCTTCATACTGGAAGAGCTTAGTCCAACACCAGCCTCAAATGGAAGATGTGAGATGTTAAATGTATTGTTGTCAGCATTTCTTAAATTAGTTCCTGTTTTCTCCCCTGTCTTTCCTCTTTTCTTTTTGAGAATGCTCATGAACATATGTCACAGGCCACACTCTTACAGAAAACACATAAGAGCTGCTATAGTTTAACCAGAAGTTATGGGCTTGATGAAGCAGGATTGCCAGCTCAAGACAATTTTTTTTTTTTTTTTTTTTTTTTATTGACAATCTGCACACATTTTACTGACAAACTTCTTATTTCCACTGTTAGTAAAAAACAAACAAACAATGTTTTGTGTTGGCAACCTGCATGAATGCAGCATTGCTTTTATACCCTGCACCCTCACCACAGGGGTCCTTTAGCCACCCCCACATGCTGATACCCCAAATGTACTTTGTGCCATGCTGCTCCTCCAAGCCCAACCCCAGCCTGACCCCCATCCAGAGTCATAACAAGGTATTTCAGTGACTGGGAGAGAGGTGGGGGGACAGAGAGGGGAAAATATGCTGATCACCTGTGAGTAGGTGGGGATGGTAGGGAGAGGGGAATTTTACCAACCACTGCAAGCTGCACTCAGGCAGCAGCTGCTACAGTTACTGTGTGAGCATGGATGTTGTAGCTGAGGGATGGGCTTGATGCATGCTAGGGCAGCAGTCCTGCTGTTGCAGACTCAATGAGGCAGCACGACCAGCCCCATACTATTCAGTCTTCTTCCATTTCCCTTCCCCAGTACACTTCTGGATGCTTTAATTATGCTGCTGCCCCCAGCGACTCCTCTCCTCCTGTCCTGGCACAGACCCCCACCAGCATCTCTTTCCCTGCTTCTAGCCCCACAGCTCCAGCTCTGTGCTGACCAGCCCAGTGACTACTGGGACATTCAATGGCAGCACTTGCTAGGATGGGAGGGGAGAAGGAGCTACGGACACAATTCACTGCTGGGCTGCGAGCAGCAGTACCTTTTGGACGCCATGTGGTGCTGCTCTGCTCTCTTTGCTAGCACCAACACTTGAATGTAGCTTCATTCTGACACAGATCTTGAAACAAGCTCAGTGCTTTGGCTTTTTACAGATGATTTAATTGTTCTTACAGACATCACAGACATGCATTTTTAGGCTGTATTTTTATGG
This sequence comes from Alligator mississippiensis, assembly GCF_030867095.1. Classification (NCBI taxonomy): domain Eukaryota; kingdom Metazoa; phylum Chordata; order Crocodylia; family Alligatoridae; genus Alligator; species Alligator mississippiensis. Next base: position 163,496,488 of record NC_081828.1, on the reverse strand, counting down.
ACCATCTGTAAATTTACAGGAAATTGGCAACCCCTTGATGAAAGGATCATTTGTTGAAATCCCATGGCCTGTATTATAGAAGCATTCAGATTAGATAATCATAATGGTCCTGTCTGGCTTTGATATCTATGACTATATTCATCTGCATTTGGCATCTAGGAATATATGAATATACAAAATTAAGAGCTTTCTAACTCAAAAGTTGAGGAGGGAGAAGGGAAAAGACTCTTTTCAGTCACTCTTCCTGTGGTTAATCCTAAATTCTACAGACAGGCTAAATGTCCCAGTAATTATGGTATACTTTAGTACTGAGATTTATGTTGTCAGTATATGAACACCGTTGCACAAAAAGACCCTGGCACATTTTACAATACTGTAGTAGCAGTGCTCTTTGATCTGATTTATTTTTAATACAGACTATGCCCTTTCATGAGAGATTTAACAAGAATAACATGGAAATATAACTTCTCCAGCAGCAAGTTTGTGCTGATATATGATTACATGTAGAGAGTTAAAGTTTGGTTTGGTGTCTGGAACAAGTTTAAATTACCAGAAATGAGCATGGTAAAATGGGATGCTGCCATCAACTGAGACAAATCAAAATAAACATTTTCTTTTAGGGAAATATTCATGAATTGTTAAAGTATTGTAACAGCCTTAATTTAATAGCTATTCACACACAGTCATTACCTAAAAAGTGCAAAAAGTCTTATAAATGGCATTTTAGTTTTACTCTATTGTATGCTGTCTGTGTTTTTTATATAAAGTGCACAATGTAATTTGCTTGCATAGGCAGGATAGTAAGTCTTCATAATTACTAACAACAGATGTTTTGCATACTACGCTTAAATGTGCATGAATATTGCAAATTACTTCATTACAAATCATTTTTGTGATGGCTTGGGGAATCTAGGTGCAACTTATGATTTCTGGTTGATATTATGAAATTGGTGTTTCAAGTTATACCTCAGTATACGGTGAACCTGCCTTGAATTTACTGGGGTCATGTCATGTATCTGCCAGACAAAGGGCAATGATCAATAATTTGGCCAGTTATGTCCCGTTTCGATGGACTGTGTATTGGCTGAAGCTAGGAGATCTAGTTTCTTCAGCTTCTCCACAGAAGGAGGTGAAGAGTTGAAATTTCCCAAACAGGAAAGAAATAATAAAATGGGAATTCAAAGCAATGGACAAAAGGGATTAAAGCAGCACTTCAAAAATGTGTTCTTTACAGGTAGGATAAAGACTCATGCTTTTGGAGGATCAGGAAGCTATAAGTTAGAGGGAGCATCAGAGGGGCATGTTTTGGTGACAGTGGGCTTTTTCAGCTGTGGGACCAGTTAAGGCCAAAGTCAGCTTGAAGTAAAGAATGAGAAATAGAGATAGGGACTAACTATGAATTAGAAGAGAAACATGAGCTGCAGGAGAAGGATCCTGGATGTTTTCCTACCTTAATCCAAGAATGCTCCACAAAAGTGCGGAACTTTAAGAATATAGGGGGGGGGTGTGTGTGTGTGTGTGTATGTGTATTAGGGCTGTATGAAATTTCATTGGGTGTTTCACTTTGTGGCTGTTTCAATGTGTTTTGAGCTTGAAACAATGAAATTGAAATGAAACAAAAGCCTTCGAAACAGCTTCAAAATGAAACAAGGGTACTTGAAACATTTCTAAAGTTTCAAGTTTCAAAACTGGGCTTGGCTTCAGTGCCAGTCCCAGCCGGCGGCAGCAGCCTCCTGTCATCTGGCACAGATTTGGGGGCTGTGCCCCCCTGGAGGATTCTGGCACAGCCCCCAGCCCTCCCAGGGGGCGCCAGCTGCCGGATCTGCATGCCAGATGACAGCATGGTGTTGCTGCTGGCTAGAGCCAGCAGCAGGACCAGTCTTCCAGGTGCTGGGTGTGGGCCGCACCCAACACCAGTCCCAGCTGGCACCAGGAGCCTCCTGTGATCCAGCAGGCAGATTGGGGCCCGCCTGCACCCTTGGGAGGAGTCCGGCAGAGCCCCACAGCCCTCCCACAGGTGTGGGTCCCTGATCTGCTTGCCAGATGACAGGAGGCTGCTTCTGTTGCCTGGTACTGGCACTGGGTGCAGCCCAGACCCAGTGCCAGGAAGACTGGTGCTGCTGCTGGCCCCAGCTGGCAGCAGCAGCCTCCTGTGATCCAGCAGGCAGATCGCGGGCCTGCCCACACCCCAGGGAGGGCTGCAGGGGCTATGCTGGACTCCTTCTGGGGGTGTGGGCCCCTGATCTGCCTGCTGGAGGCTACCACTACCAGCAAGTGAAAGTTTTGCTTGTCAGCAACTTGAGGTGCAGGTTCCCAGAAACCTCTGCACCCATCTCCTTGAAACCTGGCAAGCTTCATGACCTCAGAAGGGGCTACCATTCCAACAAGTTTCATCCAAGCAGGCTAGAAATGAAAAAGTTATAGGCAGTTTTGTGCTTCCCCATTATAGCCTATGGGCGAAACGTCAAAACAACATTGGAACAGTTTTGACAAAATGAAATGGAACAGTGCTTTCAAAATTTAAATGAAACTTGAAACGAAACACTGTTCCATTGAAATGTCAAAATGGAAATCAAAACAAAACGGAGCTCCCCCGTGTACTTGGCAGCAGACCCAGAAGCTGCCCCCTCTCCCCCGCACTCCTGTGGGGCTCTCTATCCACCCAAGCATTGCAGCATTCACAAGCTGCGCTGGTACCTCGAGGTATGTAGAAAAAACTTTTAAAGCTGTGTCTATGTCCAAATTGCTGATTTTTCTGAATCGGCATTGAATCTGTGCATTCAGATTCGGCCGAATCAAATCAGGGACAATGATCTGAATCAATTAATCAAATCACTGTCCCTGATATGGGCCAAATCCAAATCTTAATCAAACAGGGATCACTTTGGATACCCCTAGTAGATATGTATATTTTCTCCCAGAAGTGCATAATGTAGTTTAATGGTACTTTTTCACACTTGTGAAAAATGTCAGAAGGCAGGTAATTTCATGCCATTTCACTAAAGAGTCATTGAGCTTAGAAACCCTTGCAGTGCACATGTCTGTTTTTTGCTATCGCTCATCTTTGGAGAGTTGAAATGTAAACCCAGAGAGCCCACAAAATGGAAGTCTGGGCAAGGGTGTAATTTAAACAAAGGGTACAAGAGCCTAGGACTCTGTGGGACTATTGCTCCACTTCTGTGAAAGTGTAAAATGGAGAGAGAGAGGCTTTGTTTAAGAAATGAACTGAAGAATCTACAGAAAGGAAAGAGTGGTGCTGGGTGAAGGCTAAGGGAAGGTTAGAGCACATGATCCCAGCATGATGGGACACAAACACTTTACCCTGGTGAGTATCCAGCAGACAAAGCTCTGCCAGAGCAATCACACTGACCTAACGTTTTTTTCAAGGTTAAAAGGACGTTTTGGCAGGACTTGGACTCCCCTTGAACATCCTTCAGACCCATGCCAGGACTCTGGCAGGATAACCAGTCCAGCAGAATTTAGATTTGCAGCTCCATTGAGCTATGAAGGCTGAAGTGTAAGTCATACAGGAGTAGAGGATCCCAGCTTACAGTAAGATCTTGCTGTGACAAGACTTTCTTATTTCAAAATGCAAGACACAATGGTGCCATAACTTAAAACAATATGATTTGAGATGCCACAGAAAATGTAGTTTAAGTAGCAAACACTGTTTAAATGCTAAAAAGATAATGAAGGGTGGGAGACTGAGGAAATGGCTGTGCCCCAAGGCAATCTTGAGAATCATAACCTGATACCATGGGAGCAGTGCTTCAAAATCCCTGTCTGAAGGAAGAAAAAAGTAAAGAGTTAGCTATGTCAACTCTTTTCTGTGCCATGGTTTCCCAGTTTTAAAATGAGGAGAATGTTGTACAGCAAGTTGAAGATGAGAAATCCCATTTTATATGCAAAGTATTTTCTTTATTATATAGCAGAATGTGTCAACGCTGCTACCATTTGTATTTCTATTGTAGTTAAGCTATTCTGTATTTTGTTATAAAAACACTTGAGGTTTTTTGTTTTTTTTACATGCCTTTTATTCCTTAACTCTTGAGTAAAAACAGAGTATGAGCTTATACTTGACAGAATTATATACAACTCAGTAACTAATGTGTGGCAGTTCGATGATTGATACCCATTTTGTCTTTCTAAGAATGTTTATTGGATTTTTTTTTCTGAAACATTTTTGCTGCTGTAATTGTACTTTGAAAACAGAAGCAATAAAATCATGTTGTGCCTTTAGCATTAATCCATTTGTTTGTTGTTACAGGTAGCCTAAAGGTCTCTCTTTCAATCACTATATTAATCCATTTTTAATAGTTGATCTTATCAAGCTATAAGAAATTAATCCAAAAAAGCAGAATAATATAATTAAATCATACTAAAATGTTTTCAGTTCTGCTTGGTTATGGCTTAGTTTATTAATGCTATTACTTTAGCTTGTGATAGTTGTAGTCAAATGCTGAAAAATACCAGTATGTCATGGGGATACTGCCCTGTATCCTAATACTTCATTAGAGAAGTGTATATAATAAGAGTGTTTCTTATTTAAATAATCAATTTTTTTTTTTTTAAAGTTTCTCACTTAAAACATCTGGTTTGGTCCAGAAAGAAATTACACCCAAAAATATCTGCAGCAAAATGTTCAGGTTTTTCTTGAAAAATTAATTTGTAATGGACATTTTTTATTAGAGCAGATTTTTCTCTTATTGAAAATTATTCACAGGGAAACGTATTTCCTGTCCAGGTCTAATAATTAGACAGTTTTCCCGTGAATAGAAACTCATAAGAGAAAATTCTCTACTTGTGTATATTGGCACCACTTCAGCAACTCTAGCAGAGATGTGATAATATTTACCAGCAGAGAATCTTTTCTCCTGAAGTTCTCTCAGATTATATAAAGAAGGTTGAAATGATTGGGGTGCTTTTTTATTTAATCACTATCCTGTTAAGGGACAGGGTGACTTGCGTTCTACTACTTGCTCAGGCACTGAGCCCTGCTGCTTTGTGTTTTTAGTTTCATTACCAGTAAAAGAGAGTTAGGTAATGATTCTTAACCACTTCTGTGAAGTGTATGAGAGTATGAATGGAAAGTTCTACATAAACATTATCATATATTTTTCTAGTTTTATTTTGTTATTTCCTTGGCAACAATGATCCTGATATGTTTGAACATATCCCCAGCTTCTTTCATTGTAGGGCACCATGAGAAATATTCCCATGAGATAAAGGTCTGGTTAAAAAAAACAAAAGGAATATCATTCATTATATCTGCAACACATTAATCATTGAACTGTATAACACATTGTGTAAGGCAACACTATCAGCTATAAAGAATGAGGAAATTAAAGGGATTTTTAAAAATTCCCAACTGCTTTGACAAGAAAACATGTATCTTTTTTTTTGTTTGTTTCCCAAAATCTTCCTCCTTTGTCCTCAAAACCTCACTTGTAATCTCCCTTACCAAGCTATCTCTAACCATGACGTCCCATCTTCTTGAATCATTTCATGGCCTTCCTGGTTTTTACCACATCAAGATCCTTTTCTCCCCTGGTAGGCTTTGCACAGATTCTTTCTATTTATCTGCTTGTAGGTCTTCCTGCACTATTCCTCTTTTGTGCATTGGCAGCAAGACTGTCACATTTTGTTCCATGATAGGCAAAGCAAACAGGTTGCCATTAACAACATTCGATCGGCTTCTTTGGAGATTTGTCACACCAAGTATGGGGGGGAAGCATATTCCAGAATTAATGTCCTTCCTGAGAGATCTTGTATAAGTCTTCCACCCTTAATTTCATCATCAGTGCTAAAGACAAAGAGTTTGTCTCTTCAGCTGACAAGACACATTGCATGCTAGAATGCAATCATTGCCTTTCAATCTCGCTGGAAATAAAATAATCTTTTAAGAGGAAACCATTAGAAAGAGAATATGAACAAACATTTTGAAACCAGCCTCCAATAAATACAAAATATGACTGTGACCAAACCAACAGGACCAGAAAAAATGAGTGTTAAGCTCCCCCTGGCCAAATTCAGATCTTCTCTACTAATAAAAATGGCAGTTTCATCTGCTTATCCCAGTGCTGAATTTGGTACACTATTCTTAGTACATCCTGCTCCCTGTGGAAATAGAAGAGATGTCTGTGAGAACAGAAAGCTTTTAAGAAATACACACATTCTTATATCTAAAACTACTCATTTGTAGGAATTATAGTCATCTTGGAATTATTGTTTTCAACTCCATGTTCTCTTCTTCCTGTACAGCAGATAAGTACAGAGGAATTGTAAAATCATTGTGCGTGTATTTTACTTTTTTCAGACCTTTTGGTTGTAGCTTCCCCATCACCCCCTGCCATTTAGCCTTCCTTAGCTCTGGCAGATTAATTTAGCCTCCTTAACCTTTTCTTTTGGCTCAGTTTGATAACTTTACATCATGGGGACAACATCAAGGAAATTAAGTAATTATGTTATTTCATTTATATAATTGGATTGGTCTGAACTATATTTGAACCTGAATCCAAACTTGGGGGAATATAAATATTTGAAAATTTATAAGGAGGGAAAATGGTTTCTGGTTTTGAGACTAACAACTCAGTGTTTACCGAGGATATAGGACAACATGGACTGCAAAAGACAAGGTCATAGACCTAAATATGAGTCACAGGGCCATACCTCTATTAAGCCACAACGGTAAGGCTTATGTTGTCCCTGATTGTCCTGGCTAACAAATACTTCAGAATCTATTTCTTACACTAGTGTCCACTATAGAGTTGGGGAAATATAGTCCATAATTGCAGACACAGCCATGCTTTTTTGTAAACTTTGTGGTGTGCAACTGTCTTCATAGTAGTTCCATACTAGAATCTGTCACTAGTATAAAATGCCCCAGACATCAGAATGGCTCTGCTGCTGCGACCAGTCTTTACTCTTGCCTGTCATGTGCTATAGGAAATTTTTTTTTTCCCCAAACCACAGGTCTCTCTAAGATTAAAGAGTACCTGCCAAATTTGCCCATGCTTTGAACAAATCCTACAACCCACTTATTTTTATCTTGCCATAGTCCCAGAAAGACAAATCTTCCAACTTGTTCCCAGACTCTAAAATTAGAAATAAATGTTCCCAGAGAGTTTCAATCCCAGAGCATGCATACATTTAACACACAATCCGGCACCTGCTGCCACATGTCCAGCATGAGACTTGATCTCATTGACTGATCTTATTTGGAGGGACAGAAATCAATATGTGCAGGAAGGGGTAGGCGTGGGGATATAGGGTGGCAGGTTGGCTTTGATCCTGCCAAGAGAGTTCTGTGCCAGAAACAAACGGCCCATTATGCCAGCAGTTGTAACTACAGTTTTTACTTTCATCCTGAATTCACTTGTTTTTGAGACAAAAGGTTAAAACACCCTGTAAGGTGTGAGGTTTTGTCTTAGGTTTTCTTCTAACTTCTACTGCCATTAGGTTTGGAAATAAAGTGAGCTTAGATAATGGAAGTGTACTTGGTAATTTTAATGAGCAATTTTAATGAGCAACATGTGTATAGTACAGAATCGCCAGTCAAGGCTATATAACACATTCCAAAATTATTTCCTTTCCCATCAAATTCTATCTATATTCAGATAACACAGCTTAAAAATAGCCCTTCGTGCCTCTTACATTTTTGTTTCTATGCATCAAAAACAAAGAAAGGGCATTGATTCAGCTGATCTAGTGCCTGTCTCTAACAGTGGTGTGTATCAGCTGTTTCAGAAGAAGTCAAATGAAACCATGTAGTAAGAATAGCCTGCTACCCCCACCATGAAAGTTTCTTACTGACCATCAGTATTTGGTTATGCCTTGAAACATGACAATGTATATTCCTTCCCAATGTTTCACTTTAGTTACAAAAAACAAAACAAAACAAAAAAACAGATTGACTGAAAGATTTAATTAAAATACCATAATGCAGAAGCCATTTGAATGGAAAGCATGTTATGCTGCATGTAGCAGCATCAAACTTGTCTCCAGCCCCAGGCCAGATCCAGAAAAAATGGTTCCTTGGGACTGGATTCGGACCTCAGGGAGCCTCCTTGGGGCAAGTGACAGCGGGCAAGAGGTTGATGCAGCTATCATTTGCCTTCTGATGCAAACATGTGTGCCCACTGAATTCCCAGCCCCTCTGGCAGTCCCACAGGCCAGGTGAAATAGCTCTGCGGGCCACAGCCAATCTGCAGGCCATATGTTTGACACCCCTACTGTATGGCAATGGCAGACTACACCAAGGTTCAAATCCAAAAAGGTATTTAGGCGCTGCCACATCCTGGAATACAATATTTATAAAATGGGAGTTTAGGCTCTTAATGTGATTTACATCTTATATAGCTTCTGTGATTGGGCCCTAAAGTGTTGTGGGTTTGTTTTTTTTAATTTGCATTCCAGGCATTTGTTGATATATTCTAAGATCTTGCTTGTCTTTTGTGGATTTGTTTTCTTTTCACTGTAGGCACATGCTAAGCCAATACTGCTGTCCAGTGATTTTTGTACTCTATAACTGATCTATTTATCCATAGTTGCTATTTAGGATCTTAACCCTCCAAGTATATATTATTTCTTTACATTAGTTTATATAAGGCTGAATTTTTCACTGCTGAGCCATCACTTATGCAAGACTTAAATTTAAGAGGCATAGAAAGAATGATGTTCTTTTCCTTCAAGTAAAATACAGCAATTAATGGTCAGATAAAGGAAGAAAAGCATTCTGCTTGTTAACTATGTATACCTCAAGCTATGAGGAATTGGACCCTTTGCAGCTACCAGTATTTAAAATACTATGTGACACTGACCATTGGAACCAGTTGATATTAAATATCATAAAACAACTTCCTTACTATCAAAACAGCAGGAGTGTGGAACAAGCTGCATAGGGAAGCTGTGGAATTTCCTCCTTCAGAGGTTTTCAAAAAGAAGCTGGATAGGCATTTGCTTGGGGCTGTGTAGGAGTAGTGCATCCTGCATGTTCAGGGTGTTGGACTAGGTAATCCTTGAGGCCCTTCCAACCATAGTATTTTAATTTGAGGCACACAATGAAATGCACTTGAACCAATATTGTGATCAGAATTCTTGTCCTTTGGAGACACTTGCATCTAGTCTGGACTTAGAACCTGAGCTTATACCTATAAAATGAATTGAAACCAGAATGTAAGACCTATGCCTTCTGTGGTAGATGTGGTATTTAGGTATATTTTTCTCTAGCCTTTATGTACTTCTCAACTCAGCATCCTTTTCCCTCTTTTGTCTCTTTCTTTTGTTTAATTGGCAGCTTTCAGTCCATCAAGCTTTCAGTCCATCATATAGGAGAACTACTCAGGGTGCCCCCATATCAATGTATCTGGCTTTTCCCTATGTTATTCTAATACTCCTGTAACATGAAGATTAAATGGATGGTCAGAATGCCAAGCAGAGCAGGGAAGAACTTATGTTGTGGAAATGGTATTTTATCATCATTGGTAGGGCTGAGCATACTCTGCTAGAAAATATAAACACTATTATTTCTACAACCTGAAGAGGGAAGAGTTACATAAGGGTATGTGATACCTCATCCAGAACAATAAATCAACAGATACCACTGTACCTTGTTGTGTGCAGTTCAATGATCAGTTAAGTGATAACATGGTAGAAGAAAGATAAAGTGGAACGTGGGGCTTTTGATGTTTCTCTGAGTCTACTTTCATAATTTTTATTTTTTACTGTAATCCTCAACCTTTTCGTATCAGCTCACGCACAGTGAGAGGCTGGCATTCTGTGATGATAGAGGGCATGTTCAATCATCTATTGTAAATTAATTAATTTAATGCTAGATTTTCATGTGGTTCAAAGGCCAGATAGTTGTTTTTGTAAGGAACTGTGGCAGTGAATGACAGATCATCTAGTGCTTTGCCCACAGATATCCCATAAAGAACTTGGAAATGAAGTGGAGCTGATTTTGCATCTCTTTGGTGTTGTGCTCAACGCATAATCTTAAAAAAAAAAAAAAAAAAAGTCAACAATTGCTCAAGACACTTGGAGAGTCAATATTTTAGATATAGTTAACATCATACGAACATTCCACACACAGTTGATTAAATGAAAAGCAACGCTAAATAGCACTCTATCTATAGTACATATTTCATTCATTGCTCAGACCTGGCCTCAGGCTTGTTTAAAAAAGTACCAGATGTTTCTTTGCAAAATGTATTTGTCTTTGTGTGATGACAGATGCTCTTTGAAATCCTAAAGTATGTAATAGCAGAGTTTGCCATCTGAAAGCAGGAAATTCAATTTGTTTTCTCAGAGGCACTACTGAAGGGCAAAACCCAGTAAGAATTGCTATATAAACTAATGCTTTTTAACATTATGTACAAGTCCTGCCACTTTGAACCTGGCTTCCAACACTGTTCCCAGACACAAATGGGGAAGTCAATTTCCAAACTAAAGGGACTTCTGCCAGTGGGAACCTTCTGATCCTGTCTTGTATGTTGTTTTTCTTACATGCAAGTTTACCTTTCAGATTAGTCACTTAAAATGGCCTCAGAGAGTGAGTTTTTAATAAATGAATCGCATTGCTAATGGGAAGAGAATGCACTCTCTGAAGAGCAATTAAACAAGATAAATATGGACACTTCATTATATAGGCTCTTAATATTTTCAGTAAACTCAATTAAAATGTCACTGTACAGCTAAAGAGAAATACACGGTATTTACCAAACTCGGTAAGAGCAGAATGGATTTCCCTGAAACTTTCCAAAACAAACAAACAACAAAAAAATTGCCATTAAGATGAACTCGGTATGTGAAGTTATAGTCTCTTATACTGAGTTAAAGTGCTTGAGAAAGTGATGAGTGAGCAGAAACAAGAGGCTGGATTGAAATAAGTGTTCAACTAGAGTCAAGCCATACTCCTCCAATGACTAAAGGAAAAAAAATTGCTGTGCTTCAGCTTCTATTGCAACCCCAAAACTTGTGTGAGGTTTATGGCAAAGTTTGTCAAGATTCACAGACTGGAAGATTTTCATGCCAAATGAGTTAATTAGTGGTTTGGGGTAGAAATTGTGTAAATCTCCGTGGGTTTGGCTGTAGTCAAAGCATAATTATGAGTCTGAGCTGCTGAAAAGGGAAGCCAGAGATCTGAAAGCTCTCTGACACACTGTACAGGGACAAAACATCTCAGTATCTATCTGGTCTTCAACCATTGTTTAGTAATATTAATTATGAACACTTTCTATGTCCTTAACTAATAACTGGTTGTTACGGTAATATTGCCAGGGTACTTTTATTTCTTTGTCTTTCCCTGCACCTTTAGATTTCAAGGCCTTGTCTTTTCTCACCATACTGGAATTTTTTCAATGAGTGCAAAATCATTGCTGCTGTCCTGTTCATTTAAAAACTCTACCTTTTCTAAAAGGACACAAAGCAAGCCATCAAAAATGATTATATATACTCTTGTAAGTACAGCATGAAAGGGTGCTAACCCACTAGGTCTACTATAGAAGTAGTGAATCTCTAGAGGGAAATTGCTTTTAGGAGTGATCTACTGGAAAACCTAAGTAGAAAAACTTCAAGTATGTTGCGCAATGAGCGTCTTGGACATCATCTATTCTTGCTAACTATAGTGAGTTTTCTTCATTAATTCCTTGAGAAATTGTGTAATTTTTTTTGTTTTGAAGTGTCAGACTGAAATCCTGACTCACCTGGAGTCAATGACAGATTTGTTATTGACTTGCATGGGGTCAAGTTTTCATTGTGTATGACACCTCAGGAGTTTAAAGTTAAACTGAAATATGTTCCTTTATGAAGACCTTTTTCACTATCTCTGGTTTCCAGGTTTCCAATAAACTCTCCCAAACCCTGGACTCAAAGCTGCATCTGACATAATACTGAGAGGGACTTCCTGGTTCACTGAACCCAGTCTCCTGCCATCAGAGATATATCATCATATAATGCTGTTAATTAATTTATCTCATGTCTATCACCACAGTACCAGGTTAGTGTCTTCAAGTTTTGTTTCATCATTGGAGCTTTCAAATCGTGCTGTATTTTATACTGTTTTATTCTTTTGGTATTTTGTCAAAGTGAGATAATTCCACTGATTTACAGCAGCCAGTATATAAGGGACATGAAGCATCAGTGCAGAACAGATACAGACAAAATTATTACCAAATGTGTTTTTGTATATTATTTACAAAATTGATAAACAAACAGTGTCTCATGTGACTTTTCAACATGACCATGTAATTTCTTACTTCTAGAATAAAACAAGTGGATCCTTTTATGATTTTGAGTTCTTTTCAAAGCAAGGTATAGAGGATTTCCAGTGGGTGGTCTAAGAATATTGTCTTTTGTTCAACTAAATTTCCTGAGATGTGAATAGCTCTGTGTTTACTAAATGAGTCAGTGCAACAGGAATATGTTATCAGATAATTCACAAGGAAAATCGATGACGATAATGGGGTGAAACGTGAATGAACATCTTTTTGTGCAAGACTAATGAAGCCAGTGGCTACTGGTTATAAGCTCCAGACATATCTCTGATGGGGTGATCAGACCAGGAAATGCCTTGGGCTAGATCATTTAAAAAGGAAAAAATAGACTTTTTAAAATGCTGCATGACAAGCCTGCCTTCGGCAGCATAGTTTCTGAAAGAATTGTGTTAAATGAATTGTACTAAAGATGACTCATGACTTGGTGGGCCGCTTCTTGTTTCAGATGCTAGTCTTAATGTTGGTGCCCTAATTTCTGGATCATGACAAGGGATATTTAACCAAATATCCTAATCTTTTAACAGGTATCAGACAGACACATCCACTCCTCTTCTCTATAGTTCTGTATCTGTTTTATAAAATTATGCAAAAATTAAGCATGCCAACTTGGTCTCAGCTGATGGCAACTTTTAATTTGTGTTTTTTATTAGGATTTAGGGACCGGTTGATGTTTGTGTTAAAGCCCTTGGGATTTCAAACTAATAAAAGGAAAAACTTGGACTCTTACGAAGTTCAATAGAGGGCTTTGATTTTATAGCATATTCAGAAAATCAAGCTTTTGGTACTTTTCAACCATGAAAAGAAAGTCCATTCTGACAAAATCTGGGAAAGCAATGACATTCAAACAAGTGTTTAATGTAGGCCTAGACAGTTATTTAAAAAAAAGTCCCAAGAAGGACCTTTGCCAATGTATTCAGTAGAATTTTTCGGAAATTACCATTTTCAGTGTTTGCTGTGAAGATACGGAAAACTGGACTATTTTGCTACCTTTTTATCTAGAGACGTCATGGGTTTGGGAATGTGGGATTCAAAATAATGCAGTCATTCATCATTTGCTATTTCTTATTCTCCTCTGTTGAATTTCTTTTCTGGCCAGGCTTATTTGGGAAGCTTGGTGTGGGATAGAAATCAGCTGGACTGTAAATAGATTAAAATTTTTATTTTTAAGGAATCCTTTTCGGTACTTTACTCCAAAATGCCAGTGATCAAAAGGTAAACACGTATGGGTTCTGTTGAACAACATGAGTAGCTTGTAAAAAGAAGGAACATATCTATAACTAAAGATTTTATTATTGGCAGATCAAAATCAATGGTTTCATTTAGCAGTTCACAATTTGGACTGAGAAAATTCATAGCAGATGTTCTTTGTAAAGACTCAGATCTCTGTAAGAAGGTATGATTTTTGTAGAATATTAGTCCAAAATAACTATTATCACCGTTTTCAAGAAATTTGTTTGCAATCAAAATACAAGTGGGTAACTATTTTTTTGCTAGACATCAAAATTCAAAATCATGGAGGGGGAACTCATCACTAAAGTAGACAGTAAGTCATTTTGGCTGCTTGCTTTATTATGATCTATTCAATCCAAAGCCAGAAACATTGATTAGGAAGTGACTGCAAAGGAGTTTGTTTCGATAACATGTATTGCCTCTTTTACCAAGCTTAGTTTCAGGGCCTGTATCTCAAGGTATGTATGGACGTTACATTTAGATCAACCTAACTAGGGTTAGGTCATTCTAAATACCCATCTGTGCAGATTTGGGGGGGGGCAAATTGGGCCAAAAATGTCTTAAGTTACATTGGGAGTTGGTTAACCCCATCTAGGGAATGTCTGCAAGGATCCAGAGCATAGCTTGGGCTGGGAAAGCCTAACCACTTACCCCAGCCCCAGGCTATGCTCTCCTACATCCTCTATTCTGATCAGGCTGTTTTTAGCTCCCCAACACACCCCCTGGCAGACCTGACATGCTTCCCTGATACCGTTAAACCCGCAACCCCACAGACCCGCTAGCCTCCTCTGATCCCGCTGTTCCTCTTCTACCCCTAGTTACTGACATCGGGTTCCCCACAGGCTTCCAGCCCCAGAGAACATCTATGCATGCCACTCCTGGTCTACTATCTCACTGCTTAAAGTAAACCGTGTGATCATAGACCAAGCGTGGCAAATGTGTGTACACCCTCAGACTGTTAAGTTGTTCAGTGGCTGTGGAGGAAGTTCTCAAACACAGAATTTAAAATAAGAACACATCTTTACAGTAGTCAGAATCCAAGCTACTATACACAAAGGCTTGAGGTGTTTTTTTTCAATCTCTTAGAAGAGAAGCTAGCTAAAATAAATATATTTGGAAGCTGAAGATTAGGAAGTTGTGAATCATCTTTGGTGTCTGATTCTACAGCATGCATAGGTATTAAGGGCGCTCGGGTTTTGTAGAAGTTGCTCAAGTCTTTGTAGGATGAAACAGTTTAGTTTCAAAGGTGTTTGTCTGCAAAATTTTAACAAAAAGGAAAACATTGAAGGGATTTTTCTGTTTCCCTAAAAGGCTGGCTATCACTGAATATGAAACACTTTCCACTTTACTAGAAATCCAATTTGTGCTGAAAGATATGTGTTGAACACTGAACAGTGACCATTAGTTAACAAAAAACAGAAGTAAATCAGTTTTGCTTTTTTCACTAATCTGCAGGATGGAAACTCTACTTAGTCCCTAAGCTAGTTCCAGAAATCAAAAAATTTGCTTGAATACTTGGCAGGAAAGCGGAAAAGAACACAACATAAAATCAGCTGCATGTAAACTTTCCTCTTTAAAAACAGAACTCTTTCATGTGAGGTGACTTTCTAACTGCCTGTCTCTTTCAAAAAGCCTAGCCCTGGTATTTAATATTATATTAGTAAGCAGTTATTATTCAGTAATTGTTACTGGCTAATTATATTAATTAGAAGAGGCAGATAAGTAGAAAGAATCATGACTGGCTAATTACAGTAAGTAATATATAATTAAGTAATGGGATAGGAAAACCTCCACAAGAAACTCTGGCCAGTAATGAAAAATGAACAAGAAAGGTTTTAACTGAAAGCCTTCTCTGAATACACAGATCCACATTAAAAGATCTTTTTATCTTTTATACAGCCATACTTTTGTTTTGTTTATGGCAATTCATTCATTCATTCCCAAAGTTCAGTCCAGTCCCAGACTGCTTAGAGCATGACCCCGCAGTTCTTTCGTTGTCCTGAGGTTGCCACACTGACAAGAAAAATTTAAATGTCATATTTATGCTCAGAAAGTTGGCAAGTGCATCTTGAAACAAAAATGCTCACATCAAACAGACAACTATCTGGGGAAATGGTTTACCGTCCAGAGACCGGTATACATTAGTAGCCCAAGTAACTAAGGCTTGGCAAGCAGACAGCCCAATGAAGAGATCCTGAAATGACCTTACAAAGGTCAACAGTCTGAGATAGCACTGTAGTGTGTGTGTGTGTGTGTGTGTGTGTGTGTGTGTGTGTGTGTGTGTGTATTATACACCCTCTGAATATGCTTTAATGTTGTTGCTCTAAAAGCCTGCTCAGATTTTTTCTGATTGTTTTTGGCGCGTTCCCTTGGCATGAGACTATCATCGATGTCAAAATGATCAAAGAACCCATTGTTATAGTGGAGTCAGTGACTCTGAATCACCCATCCCTTGGCATATTTGTTTGTTTCTATCGTTTATTTGAAGATCAGTAAAAATAAGGATGCTCCTTCTTATCTATTTTGTGCATATTGGCATTGCTTTTGCTTGACACTAAGTATTCCCCTTCAAGAATTGCTATAAGTATTTTCATACAACGAAAACCTCTTCACAGTAATGTCCTTTGAAAAACAAATATGGCATTTTCTGGAGAAATTTACATGGAGTAATTTAGTTCTGCAAGTTTAAATATGCACATATTATAATTAAATTCTGCATCATTAGAGTAGTTGGTGCAAAAGGGTGCGAGTGAAGAGGAAGAAGAGAATGGAGAGCCTCAGACATAAAAAAGATGGAGGCAGTAAGCAGAATGCAAATCAGCCAGAGGCAGAGGAATGAAAGAAACAGCAGGTAGGATACATCCGTGATCACTTGGAGTTGTAGAAGAATCAGCAGACGGAGTAGGGCATGGAAGTCTTTCCAATTTGAAGGGAAGGAAATATTCTGGAAGATAAAGCAGTTCAGGGAGTGAGTCAGAAAGAATAGCAAGCAAAAAGGTAGAGCTGGGGGTGTGTTTTTTAGCTGAATGGAAGATACTTTACGGGGAATGAATGGTAAATGGTGTTTGCAGAATTCTTAGACCAGAGAGGCATTTGGCAGTATCTGAGGAAGAAAAAATATACTCATAAATGTCCAACTTGTTCAGACCTTAAATCAAACCTTCCAAAATGGTTTGCAACTGCAGACGATCCCAAACCATAAGTAGGAATCTAAACACGGCACCCAAGATTTGAACATCATAAGAATTTGGCTCCCTTTGGATTGGTATACTATATTAGGTTAATCACTAGTTCTTTCTCTCACACCTATTTTGAAGCTTCCACTGGACAAGTTGGTGTAGTCCCTTGTTTTAATTACTAGATAATTTTGCCCTTTTAAGCATATCATTATTGGTTGTAGTTCACTGTATTAAAACTGGAGTATGTAGCAGAGCATCAGGCTTCACATAAATGGATTACAAGTGTGTACTCCTAGAAGTTCATACTTCATCCATTATCTTTCCAGCAAATACACATCTTTCCAGAAAATACACACCTCTTAAAGACTAGTTGCTGCCAAGGACCCTATGAGCTAAAATGCTGCCCTACTCCTACAAGGTCAGCATTTTCCCTGTTCCCTAGAAACTATGCTTAGATACAGTTGGAAGCATAAAACCGCTTTTTGCCTTTCTTACTGTTATGTTGAAGAATTATAAAAGGGGCTGCCAAAAGTGGTTGCATCTCCTAAGGAGTTTAGTACTATTCTTCAAATTGTTTGCATAAGCTTCTTTAAGAAAAGAACACATGCTTTTTCCTACGGTATGAGCAAATAATTTCCCTGCAAAAAGAATATCTGTTTGGATGGAAGGGCAATATAAACACCACCTCTTCTTGCTGCAATTCCATGGATCAAAATGTTGTTCAAGTGTACAAATTGTGTAAATGTCTAATAGTGTCTTAAAGATTCCAGCAGATAAGTTTTTGTACCCCATACCAGTGTAGCCCAGAGACCAACCCACTGGAGTAGGTCTTCTTCATTGTGTAAAAAAAACAGAATCTCTCCTATTTTATTTGCCCTGAGCTATTTATTGCTGCAGCTCTCTTCCCTCATAAAAAACTATTTTTCTTTAGCAAATGAGTTAAATGTGTTAAGTTTCGTTCCTGCCCAACACAGATATCTGCTCATTAGGCATCTGCATTATGGAGTAAGCTGTGGATCAGCAGTTAAATATGAAACTTAAAGCAGATCCTTGTTAACTCTGGTTTGTTTTAAGTCCAACACAGATGTATAACTGTTCATTTTCATTTAGTATCTAATATATCCCTGAGGTTTCAGTATTTAAATGTCATCATTTTCCCTTCCATGCCTCAATCTTCATTCTGCACCTCCTTATTAAATATTGTTTCCAGCCACGATACTCTTACTGTTATTTCATTTTCCTTCGTTTAACTTTGGAACTGTATTTTCCCCAATATGTTCTCTCAATCCAAAATTGGAACCTTGACACTGGGTGAGATCCTGGCAAAACTCTATTAGCTTCAATACAGCTAGGCTTTTACTCCCTCTTTTCATTCAGACAAATTCCCTTTGGTGGTAGATGGCATATAATCCTGGATGCTAGGTGCAGCCTTTGTCCCACAGTCAGCCTGACCA
Source organism: Alligator mississippiensis (assembly GCF_030867095.1). Taxonomy (NCBI): domain Eukaryota; kingdom Metazoa; phylum Chordata; order Crocodylia; family Alligatoridae; genus Alligator; species Alligator mississippiensis. Next base: position 163,478,353 of record NC_081828.1, on the reverse strand, counting down.
AATAAAACAGAGAAATACTGAAGACTTGGCCCATATGGAATTGGGTGCTGCTGTTTTATTCTACTGATTGTCATTCATGCCATCAAGGGAAGACTCTCTCTAGCAGCATTATATTTGCAAGCTGTGCTTACTGTACTAGTTCATAATTGAAGATCATTGCTTTCTTGATGTTATGCAAAATCTTATTTCTATTTTATATGATTATAAAACAAGGACACATCTTCTTAACATTTATGCAGTCTTGTGCAATTTCTACTTCTATATGGACCAAGCACAATCCTTGAACTTTCCAAGCCAGTGTAAACTACAAGAAACCAGAATTACAGATGATAATGCTTAGATTTCAGGAGCTGGGTGGAGGGGGAAATATAACAACATGAATATGACATAGGAACAAATTAACTTTAAATTCCCTGCTGGCACCTTGAGCTTGTACACGTGTTTGGCAAAAACAAAATACTTGAAATCTGAAAGCAAGCAGTGTTGTGGTGCCAGATATGCTTAGCACTATAAAGTATTCTTCCAAATACTAAAAGCTGCTCTAAGGTTGTTGGAAAACAGACAAGTGCTAATAGCAAAATATAACCTGTAGCTGGGATTACATGTGTATAACTTCCATTAATAGTAAAACATGTATTGGTATGTATATGTATTCAGGAGAGACTAGACATCATACAAGAGCAAATGTGGGTCTCCATTTTGCAGATTTACTGGCAATTTGACTCTATTCCATCCACAATGTTATCATAAAGGCAATTGCTAATGAAAGTTGGTGCCAGCAAAGGCTCTCTATCTCTCAGCAAATACTCTGTGCTTTCTCGTGCCACTGTTTCAGTTTCCACATTGATCATAAAACAGAAAGTCAGTGGGGACATCTTGAATTTAATCCCTGTAATCTTGTCAGATTCTAAATAACACGGATACATAAAATACACATTTTATTCCATTAAAGTAATTCTTTTAACTTAATTTCATGTTCAGTTGATGTCATGTCATCCAGAATAAGTGTCCCTGTCCAGAATACTGTGATAACATGAAATGCTGAAGGTCACTTGGAGGTAAACTTTCAGAGCTCCCATACACACTACCACTTAACACTAACCATTGTAAAGCTGAGAAATATTGATTGGCATTTTTTGGTCATGGTGGCTTGAACATTATGTTGACTTGGATGAGTTTGCAGGCAGTTGCTGGAGGCAAGAGGAGGAAGGAGGACAGAAGGAAGAGAGAAGCCAGGCAGCAGACCCTGCTCAGGAAATGTAAGTGATCCAGCTGCCTGTACGTTTGGTTTTGCTGGTTGTTTGTTTGGTGGGCTGTGTGTATTTGGGGCATGTGCTCTGAGAAGCTGGGAGTGATTTCTGACTGCTGAGTGATTGCTAATTGTTGTGGGATTGCTGAGTGCTGTATGACTACTGCCTGAGCCTGACAGAAGCCCTAACAAAGGGGCTGAGTCAGACCAGCCCCAGAAGGGTATAAAAGGAGACTCCCCAGGGAGCCAGGGAACAGGGACTGCAAACAGGGGAAGCAGTTTTCAGGCCATTTGCAAGCCAGTTTATGGGTGGTAGCATGACATGGCTTATTACCATACAGTAGTGGGGATGCATCGTACACTGCAGCTTCCTTCCTAGGCCCCAACTGGTGCTCCCTTCCCTTGCACCACTGAGGCCTCCACCCAGATGGAACCCATGGTTCCAGCCTCCACCCAGATGGAGCTCCTGGAACCAGACTGCAGGGGCTCCCTGGCTGTCAGCAACTGGGAATGAGAGCAAGGGCACCTCCACCAGTGGTGTATGCCCTGGAGTGAGGTCTTTGGAGTCCCAGGTGACTGAGCTCCAGGCCCAGGTAGGCAGACTTCGTGCCATCAAGGCCCATGAGCAGGAGAGTGATGACAACTACAGTCAGGCTCTTCTGAAGAATGAAGAAGAACAGAAGAAGATAGAGGAGAAGGTAGCCAAGAAGAGAGCTGGCTGAAAAGACCCACCTGGAGCTACCTTGAAGATGGTTGTCTCAGGCTCCAGGACATGCAGGGCTAGGGCTGCCCCTCCCCTGGAATTGCACAACAGGTATGCTTCCCTCACCATGCATGAGGAGGGTCCGATGGTGACACCTGGAGGAGGAGGTGCATAGTCAGTGAACGGCCACCCCCAAGGGGAGATGCAAGGTGGTGGTGGTGGGGGACTCCCTCCAGCAGGGCACCGTGGGACCCATCTGCTGTCCGGACCCCTTAGCCCATGAGGTCTGCTACCTCCCTGGGGATCATATCTGGGATGTTGTGGAGAGGATCCCAGGCTTGTCTGGCTCTCCGGCTACTACCCCATGCTCCTCATCCACACGGGCATAAATGACATGGCCAGGAGTAATCCGGACTGGGTCATGAGTGACTACAGGTCTCTGGGGGCTGGGCTCAAGAGGTTGGGGACACAGGTAGTCTTTTCCTCTGTGCTTTCAGTTGCAGACCTAGGAGGGAAGGATGCATCGAAGAAGTGAACCAATGACTCCGGCGGTGGTGCTACTGAGAGGGCTTCAGTTCCTTCAACCACCGCACACTTCAGGGAGAGAGGACTCTTGGGAAGGAAAAGCATCCACTTCATGTGGAGGGGTAAGTCCCTGTTCTTGGCCAGGGTGGCCAATCTTCTAGATAGAGCTTTAAACTAAGATCACCAGGGGGGAGCGAGGGGGGCAGGGAAACACTGACTGGAGCATGCCCAGGGATGGGCACACAAGAAAGCTCTGAAGTTGGGGACACTAGTGTCACAACCCAAGGGTGTGATTTTGTGTGTGCGCGCGCGCTTCGGCACTGCTAAATTATTTCCCGCCACTCGTAGCTTTCTTTGCAGGGTGCATTTCTAGGTTGCAAAAGAGAAATGCACGGTGCAAGGAGTTCCCGCCATTCATATACAAATTTGTGTCCCACTATTGGCCAGTTCTGAATTATTCCCACGTGGCGGCTAGTGATTGGCCTACTAGCCGTATAAGAGGCTTGAGTGGTTTCCGCCCAAGTTGGAGAACTCCGAGGAGAACCCCGCAAGGGAGGACTCCACAACCATCTGGAGGAGGAGAACTTCACATCTTGTGAAGATCTCTAAGCGCTGCAGAGCCTATCGGACCCAGCATGCATCTCAAGAAGGCTATAGGGGTCTGATCAGCCTCTCGCCTCTCCCCGTCGCCACCTGATCCCTCGACGTACCCTTCCCTGCGTGCAAGTTCCACGGAGCCTAGCAAACTTCGTGTGAGTGTATTCAGAGCTCTTTGCTTCGAGTTACTTTCTTTGGTTGACACGACGGGCTCGCGGTTTGGAGCCTCCAACCGGATGGGCTAGAAGGTTCACGGGAAGGAACTCTAGTCCGCCTCTCTTCTTTTCTGTCTGTAACTGCAACTCAAGCAAGTTTTCCTGCCTGCACCGTGACCATCTTCGGTGTAAGTAAAATAATCTTTAATCAACCACTAAGCTTCCGTGCCTAATTCTAGTGTGCCGCCTGCCTTCCCCGACCCGGCGTGTCCGGGCTGCTGGCCACAGCCCGCCGCGTGAAAAACCCCCGAGGGCCTCGGACCGCTCCCGGCCCGCACAACTAGGAGAGCCACTCTTGCAAGAGCTGAAGGAATGGTTCTCCCTCAGAGTGACAGGAAATTAAGGGTCTCAATTGGAGGACTCAGGTGCCTGTACCCTAATGCCAGGAGCATGGGGGAACAAGCAGGAAGAGCTAGCCCTCCTACTCTCCAGTGGGCATTATGATCTAGTAGGGATTACGGAGACCTGGTGGGACTTCTCAAAGTCAATCTGCCATGGCTGGGCCTTTGACCTTTATCTAATTTTAGTCCCGGTTCGGACAGCGTCCCGTCCTATTGGTAGGTGTGGCGGCGAGAAACCCCCATGGGCCTCAGAAATGCTTGGGTTCTCCTTTTCCTGAAAGGGAAAGGAGAGACACCCGTGCCTCAGGAAACTCACCTCCAGAGTGGGCAGGGATGGAGCCACCACCATGGGGAATTTAAAAACCCCACCGAAAGCTGGCAGAGGGAAAGCCAACAGGGAGCATGCTGGATGGAGGGAGGCTCCATGTGCCAGCAACAGTGGCTCTGCTGACAGTGTCCTGTGGCAGAAGAGTGGGAGCTGTGACTGGCACCAGGCTGGAGATGGGCAGTTCCCAGCCCGTCAGCGATAAGGAGATCTAAGTAGGCACTCATTTTGGGGAGGATGCCTGGCACTGGTGGCGAGGGCCCTGAGGCTAGGAGCTCAAGCTCCTGGTATAATCTTCATCCGGGTACTGGGCCGGATTATTAGAGTCAACACCACACCCCAGTATTAAGGGGTTTGACATATTGTCGGGATGAAGATCACAATATCGAAGCAACTGGTGAGTGGATGGGGTGTAGGGGAGGCGGAGCCCTGAGGAACACTGAGGCACACCCGTGAGTACCTCCATCTCTGGGACAAGAGGAGAAGAAAACACCACTGAACCCCCTCCCTCTTGTCTGCCATGACTTTATGGTATACAAGCTGGGGGAGACCCTGACCATGGGGTGGAGCCATGCTTATGGTGCCTACTTGGAGCGTGACAGTAGGCCTCACATTGGCCTCATTCGTTATGGTGATCCCCCTGGGGTATCTTCCCTCAGGGTGCTCTCTCTCTCCTCCAGAGGTTACTCACAGCTTTTGTATCCATCCTTCTTTTTCCATTCTTCTCTATAGGTTCCCTGCTGTCCCAGTCTTTCTTAGCATTATCTGGGATCCACAGTCTGGAGAGAGGTAAGTACCCTTGCTCCCCTGAGCCAGTCTTAGCAGGGCATCCTGCTCCTTGGAGTTGCTACCACTTGCTCCTGCTGGGACAGTCATCAATTTCCTACCTCTCCAGGCACTCAGCAGGCCTCACTTCTGGTCCTCCTTGAATGTGGGTCAGTGGGGCTTTTATCTCACTTTCTGAGGGCTGGCTGACAAACCAGCAGAAGCAAGCAGCTACAAGACATGCCCATGCCAGTTCTGGGGCATGCGCCTGATCCCCAGTGGCATTCTGCAGCTATTGTTTTCCTCCCCTCTGACACCGGCATGATTTCTGACAGCGTCGTCTCTGCCGCTGCATCTTTGATGTTCAGTGGTATTGGGCAGCGGATGCTTTTCTTGCCACTGTGGTGGCAGAGGTAAGTTTTGATTTGTGGCGGTGTCCCCACCACAGATCGGTAAGACAAGACTTGCCTGCAATGAAGCTATGATGGCTGTCGTTAAGAATCCTCCCATCTGCAAGTGTATTACACACAGACTCCTTGATGAATATTTCCAGGATTTTCCCTGGGATAGAAGTTAGGCTAATTGGCCTATAGTTGCCCAGGTACTCTCTCCTCCCCTTCTTAAAGATGGGCACAACATTGGCCCTCTTCCAGTCTTTAGGGGCCTCCCTCAAGCACCACATGTTTTGGAAGAGTTTCGCCATAGGTCCCTCAATGACTTCGGCCAGCTCCTTTAGCACTTTTCGATGAAGTCCTGCTGATTTATAAATGTCTAACTTTTCTAACTGGTCACACACCAGCTCAACATCAACAGTAGGAAGGCAGTCATTCCCAATATGCCCATTCTGAACCTTATCTAGTATGATTTTCCCTTTAGTCCAGTGAAATACTGAAGCAAAGTAGTCATCCAGGAGTTCAGTTTTCTCCTGAGTATCGGTAACCAGCTGTCCTGAGTTGTTAAGCAATGGCCCCACACTTCATTTTCCTCCTGTTCCCTATATACCTAAAGAAGGACTTTTTATTATCCTTGATTTCTGTTGCTGGTTTAAATTCAGTCACCACCTTAGGCTTTTAATCTGCTCCCTACAAGTGTGGGCTGTTGCTGTATAGTCCTCCTTGGGGACTGTCCCAAGCTTCCATTGTTCGTATGCCTCTTTCTTCTTTTTCAAGAGGGCCATGATATCTCTATTAAGCCAACAGGGCTTACCAGCCCTTCTGCTACCTTTCCTCCACCTGGGAATGGTCTCCTTTTGTGCTTCGAGGATTATGTCCTTGAGGAACAACCACTCTTCATGAACTCCTTTCACCTTCACAGTCCTTGGCCAATGACTAACAACATCACTAGTTGGCGTAAGGTGGGAGCTGGAGCCACGAGACAACAACCTAAGCGCGAGACCAAAGAGGCAACCAGGGGAAGCTGGATTAGAGAACTCCCTAATAATAATCCATAACGTCAAAGACGTGGCAGGTGAGAACCTCTGAGGACCCTTTTAGGAAATCTTGCTGGGGGGCAAGCTCTTGACCTGAAAGGAGACAGCTGTGTCCAAACAGCTCGAAATGGCAAAGCATTCAAGTGAACGTCTAAGGCAATTACACAATCTAATCTCCTTCTACAACCATGTAACTCACCACCTGGATAAGAGAGAGGAGGTTGTCATTGTATACCTAGACTTCCAAAAGGTCTTTGATCTGGTTTCCCATGATGTTCTCACGGGAAAATTGGAGGATTGTGGGCTTAACTGCTTGACAGTCAGGTGGGTAGGAAGCTGGCTGCAGGGTAGGATCCAGACAGTTCTAATGAATGGATCTGTGTTATCTGGCGAGAAGGGGCCAGTGGTGTCCCTCAAGGGTCCATGCATGGTCCAAAGCTTTTCAACATCATTATCAATGATGTGGGGCTGAAGAGCTCACTAGCCAAGTTCACAGATGACACCAAATAATGGAGGAGCATGGTAACGCTTGAAAATAGGCTGAAGATACAGGTGGACCTAGACAGGCTGGCAAGTTGGGTGGATTGGAACCAGATGAAGTTCAATGTTGAGAAGTGTAAAGTGCTTCATCTGGGTACAAACAATCCCCAACATATTTACAGGCTTAGTGGCACCAAACTGACTAGCACCATGACTGAAAGGGATCTAGGAGTAATAAGAGATCATAGTATGAACATGAGCTATCAGTGCGATGCTGTAGCCATCAAGGAAAACAATACTCTGGCATGCATCAACCGAGGCATCTCCAGCAAAACCAAGGAAGTGATTCTTCCACTTAGCATTGGTGAGACTGCAGCTGGAGTACTGCATCCAGTTCTAGGCACTGCACTTCAACAAGGAGGTGGAAAAGCTTGAGAGTGTCCAGAGAACAACCACCCATATGATCAGAGACTTGCAAAGCAAGCCATTTGAGGAAAGGCTGAGGGACTTGGGTCTCTTCAGCCTAAAAAAGAGAAGGCTGAGAGGGGACATGGTAGCAGCTTACCGCTATATTAGGGGAATACATCAAGGACTCACTGAACAACTGTTCACCAGGGCACCCTAGGGGAAAGCCAGAAGTAATGGCCACAAACTCCTGGAAGACTCTTTCAGGCTTAACACAAAGAAAAATTTCTTCACAGTTAGGGTGTCCAGACTGTGGAATAAAGTCCCTCCAGAGGTGGTGTAATCACCTACCCTGGAAATCTTCAAGAGGAGACTGGACGGTCACCTCACTAGGGTCATCTGACCCCACTTGTCTTTCCTGCCTAGTGCAGGGGGGTTGGATGTGATGATCTCACAAGATCCATTCCAGCCCCTTACAATCTATGAATCAAATATTAAAAAAGTATCCAAAAAGAGGATTTTAAAATGCTATGACACTTCTGAAATGATGTTTCACATTTTCTTTTTAGATTTAAATTTAATTATTTAGTTTTTAATATTAAAAAATTAGAAAGCTTTATAAGGTCCACATTGGAACAAAATAAAACAAAATATTTCAGTTAAGACAATTCTCTCACTCTCTCTCTGTTCTTTTTCAAAATTTTGATTTTAGGCAATTTCAGCATTTTTGTTTACACTGTTTCTAAAGGGAAAATACAGCTATTGTGGATTTTCCCACAAATTGGAAAATCACCTCTATAAAGGCATTTTTTGGACAGAGGAGATCTGTGGAACTGCCTGAAGTTGGTACATCCCAAGGACAACATGAGTCTAAGAAATTACACACTAGGAAAATTATGAAAACCCTAAGATTCTTGTGTAACCTCCTCCCCTACTTCATAGCATGAGTTATGACACAAGGACATTCAAGACTCCATGATGCTTTTCACAAGGTCAGGGAAACAGTTTCTGCCTGTGGCTCATTTTTAAAAATTTAGGTGGAGCACTGTAATCTTTCTGAGATACCATGTGATCATGGAGGGCTTCTAAAACTTGTTCTTTTGTTCTTTGCTTATGGCTACAGGGTAGAATCCCTACCAGGGCTTCTTCTGGCTTGATAAATACTACCGGCAAAAGGAGGAGCAATGTGTCCTCCAATAGATTCTTCACAAAATATTTGAATTTCTGGCAGTGGTTGACATGCACAGAATTAGGATGTGGATCCACTCTTCTGTTTCCCTCTTCATTCTGAATCTGCGAAGTACTTCTCTAACAGAATTCTCATTGGTTACGCACTGTCCTGACCACACTCCAATTGGGTAAATGTTTTAATTTGGTTTTAAAATTTCCATCTCCAATTGAAGCAGATATTTTTTTTGCACCTGGTGTAGGATTGCTATATTTCCTTCATAATGTATCACTGCAGAAGGAAGTGTAGCAATACTAGGTATGTAAAATCTGTAGTGTAGTGTGATTCTGGTGACTGAATAAAGTTAAAAGGAAGACAATTTCAGGGGGAGCAGCAGACATTACTAAATTTTGCCATGCAGCATTTCAGTTCTGAACTTAAATGATTTCACTGGATAACATTTTGTTTATTTATAGATTCAGTGAGAAGATTAGTACCAAGCTAATAAAGAGCACTTCTCAGGTTATATTGAACCAACACACCTGATACGGATACAGGGTATGATAGAGAGAGCTAAACCAACAAACAGATGTAAAAGATCACTGTTATAAAGGGAGGGGGGCAGTGCTTTAATTTTTATTTATGGCGATTTGGCATTTAGTACCCATTCCTGTCTTTGGCTTATGTGTTCTGTTTTGTGAATATTTCTAACTATAAAGAGGGAGATCCTCAGCTGGTGTCAGTTCATACTTCTGTTAACTTCAGTAGGCCTATGACATACAATGCCATCTGAGAATCTCCTCCCCCTTCACACACATACATAAACTGGGGAGGATAAACTGTTTGGGAGCTCTTGAACCAAATCATACACCTGTATGTACAGATGGATATATTCATGATGATAATTAGTGCTGGTGAAGCCTCACCTGGAGTACTGTGTCCAACTTTGGAACCCACATTTCAAGCAGGATGTGGATAGTTTGGAAAGAGTGCAGAGCAACAAGAATGATCAGGGGCCTGGGAGAAAATATTTATGAGAAAAAGATGAAAGAATTAGGGTTATTTAGTCTGGAAAAGAAAAGATGTATGGTGTATTTGATAACCAACTTCAAATATCTGAAGGACAGAGAGAAGATGGAGATTGGCTTTTTTTTCTGTCTAAAGGAGACAGGACTAAGAGCAATGGTCTTAAACTGTAGCAGGGAAGATTTAGGCTGGAGATTAGAGAAACCTCCTGAATACAAGCGTGGTCAAGTGTTGGAACAGGCTTCCTAGAGAAGTTGTGGAATCTCCATCCTTGGAAACTTTCAAAAGCATTTAGACAGACTCTTGACTGGGGTGGTTTAGTCAGGGATGATCCTGCTTTGAGTAGGGTGTGGGCCAGATGACATGATGAAGTCCCTTCCAGTCCTACTTTCCTATGATCATATATATGTTTATATAGATATTATGGTAATATTAAACTTGCATAAATTATATTTTTATTTGCAAAGTATTGCATTAATGTTGCATCAAGTATACTTCTACTTTCATGTCAAAAATTATACTTTTTTAAATGTATTTTTATGAACTAAAAGAGAAACCCTGAGGCTACAGGGGGTGAATCAACCTATACTTAGAAGGGATTAGAGGACATTTCTCTGAGTTCAGATTATCCTGCAAATACTAGCAGCATGTCTGGTACTGGGGTTTGTGTGGATCTTGTCCTAGGTTTCCTATCACTGTACAGAGGTGAATAAATAGTGTATTATGGGACAGTTATGTCCTTCCTTCACAGTAATTAAGTCAGCAATGATTTTAGTCCAAGACATGGAATTCTTTAAGCACTACCAATTCCTTAATAATACCCATTTGAACCATTTGGCCAAGCCATAGATCCAGTACATGAGCTGCTCTTGTATGTCTATGGGATAGGTGCTTGATGACCCTTTGGGCTTTTCTGAAATGTAGAAGTTTGTTGGACTTAGAGGACAAGGATGATATATTCATAGTGGATTGGCCAGTAGGCTTCTGAAGCAGGGAGTCATCATAGTGTAGTGAGATCATTTTATCTTGCAGACCTAGGATAACCAGAAATGGCTCCAGAATTTCCACTTGGCAAGAAGACTGCAATTGGCTGGTGGCCTGTTTAACTCATACTTTCTTTCATTCTCTTGTTAAATTGCTTTTCCTGTTAAAACTCTCTGTTCTAGATCCTTAGTGAATGACTTATGTGAACTGAAAGAATCCTAAACTCAATAGATTGGATTTTACAGAGATGTGTAGAAATCTAATTTGGTGTAAGGTACGTGCTGAAGTTTGAAGGAAAGTGCCAGTTGCAACAACTTGGAGTCCTTTAAACATCCATAGGAACTTGACTTATAGTCTTCAAAGGGTACAAGAGCTGAACAATAAAATCATGAGCTACATGCAGTGTTTCCTCTTAATTCAATGACAGACTCTTAGACTCTGTGGAAATTTAGTTTTTAAAGACCAGTCTGCATTTCATTATGCCAATAAACTCTGTAGGTCTATCTGCCTATTAGAGAAAACATCACTGGCATTGTTTTTAATATAATGTTTTTAATTTGCTTGAAGAATACTAAAAAGGAGTTAAATCCATCATCCTCCAAGCAGTGTCTGAGAATTTTCAGCAGCCTGACATGCAGTTTTCCTTCTTTAATCGCTAACTAATGCAATGAAAAATAGAAACATAAATAAAATACATGTAGACAAAGGAAAATCCTAGTGTGGCCATTATGGCCCTTTAAAAGTGGAATTTGTAGTTGCAGAGCAGAAAGATAGGAGTAAACATAGAAACCTGTTGGAAGTAAAATATAAGGCTTCCTGCTTTTGGGGTCAGAAGTAACAGAAAGGAAGGATCCCAGGTTAAGTAAACTACACTGTAGGTCTCAGCAGTAGGCAGGAGAAGCTACCAAAAAGGAAGGGTATATATCCTCTGTTCCCACTAACAAAACTTGGATAAGGAAATCTGAAAAGCCTCAAGAGATTGGTATCCAGTAGTTTGACTTTATTCGATCTTACTCTGGAACTCTTGTATGAATATAAGGTTGAGCCCCAAAATAGGTGTTGTGGACTGAATAGCTTTGAAGTGACTTATTCTACCTCCCCAGACCCATGTGTCTGTTTATTCACAACTTGAAAGTTAGCTTCTCCTTGCCTATTCTATAGTCATTCTCTAACTTTTCATTCATATCACATCACTTATAATTTCCACCCCTTCCTTTTTCTCTTTCCCTTGTATTGTCTCTGTTTAATTCTGTAGTCATCTCTCTCCCTCCCCCTCCCTCTCAAAAACAATATTTTCCTGACCTTTCTGTGTCCTACTTTTCCTCTTTTCTCCTCTCCAAAAGCCACTCTCTTTCTTAACTTCTTCCCCAGCTTTCTATTAGTGGTACCCATCCATCCCTTTTCTCTCTTACTTTGTTTCTCCTCCTTCTTCTTCATGGCTTCTTCCTGCTTTGAAATAGGTCCCTGAATGCTGGAGTTTTTCAGGTTGCTTACTTTCCTAGGCAATCCCTTCTTGCTGCCCATTATCCATACTCATGGTCAATTGAGTGGAGCTGATCCAAAGCCCATTGTGATGGGAGTCTTTGTATTGCTTTCATTGTGTACAGGTGCACTCATTTAAATCTGGTCTGTTGCAAAGAACATGTTTCTTTTTTTTTCTAGTTTGATCTGCAACGTTAAAAATCTGTTATTCCATAACAATCTCAGGTTTTCTCCTTTTTTAAAAAAAGTGAGTGGAATACACTGATCTTATAGATACTTAAACCTAGCTGTGTTGTACAATAACTAACTTACATTTCCCAACAATTAGGAATTAGCCTTATCAAAGAAAGAGCCTGCAATGAATGTGTTTTATTAAAGCTTCAGAAAGGATATAATTACCAAAGGAGCCTCTTGAAAGTAAGGCTTTTGGAAGCTTATTCTGTTTGACATTGGTAAAAGGCAAAAGCCTCAGTTAAAATAAAATGACAGCTGTTTATATAAGCAGATCCTAGTTACTTTAATTATTGCTTTTGGCAGGATACAAAAAGATTAATCTTTCCTAAATCTGCCTAATGTCTGCTGGCTAGAGGGTTCAGTTACCCTGAAAAATCTTCAGCCATTACCTAAGTTAAATATAATATGCATGGGGCAATGTTACCCAAGATAGTTTCACTTGGATAAAGTGGTAAGATTGTTCTCATTGACTAATTTAATTAGAAGCCTGTGGAACATGAGATACACACAAATCTAATTTCTACAGCACACTGGTTTCTTGTTAAAAAAAGACTTTCAATATTTGATGTTAAAATATTTTATTTCTATTTCCTGATGTAAATCAATTACCTCAGTATCATTTTTCTCAGCCACCCTTTTTAGAAGCCACTACACATAAACAAAAATAATTTATATTTACAATGTGGAAAAACTGAAAGTGTCATGTGATTGGCTGACAGAGGAGGATCCCAACACAGACATTAAGAGCATTTAATTTCAAATGTATTGCCAGATCATCAACAAGTCTTTGAATTGATAAAACAGTGTATCAGTAAGCCACAGGAGCCTGTACACTAGTGTTCTGGTCTACAGCTAGGCCAGGTACAGGCATTACACATTTTCTGGTTTAGTTGGTCAATACCCATAACATTTCTGGTCATTTTCTGGTTGGAAACTGGTCAATACCCATAACAGAAGTTCAGAGCACATAGACTGCTTTAAAAATGTCAGAGCCTGGTCTTAGATAGACCTGGATCAATGTGGCATCACACTTAATTGATCTAGGTTAGACAAGTGAATCGAATTGGAGTACCAGGTCCAGTCACAAATCAAGGTAGATAGCTGTCTGCTGGCATCCCAGAGGCCTTTGCAAATCCCTGCTAGCGCCCCCTCCGCCCACATGGAGCCGGGTGGGCTGTAAAAACCTGTCACTGACACATTGCTGATGGTGGGTGGGGAAGGGAAGGGGGCTCTGTCATGCTTGGCTCCCTGGCACTGTGCCAGTTCATGGGGGGCATGGGCATACCCACCAAGAGACCCCCACAAGCCACTGCAGTGCCAGGGAGCCTGGCACAGCTGAGCCCCTTCCCTCATCAGGAGTGAGCCTCAGTCACAGGCTTCTGCAGCCAACCCAGCTCCCTGGCATTATGCCTGCTTGCAGCAGCATGAGTATCTCTTGGTGGGCTCTCACACACCCACCAAGGGACACCCATGGTCCTGCAAGCCAGTGCAGTGACAGGGGGTAGGCGGACTGGAGATGCCTGTCACTGACTCAGCAGTGTTTGGAAATCACTGGCAGCCTGGAGAGGTTGTGTGTCATGCTCAAGTACCCTCAACTTGCTGGCCTCAGCTGATGCAGGCAGCCTCCTCCCCACCATCCCCAGTGTGAATTTCTGTTCTGTTCTGTTCTGTTTCCTCCCAACCTAAACTAGGATGCTTACAAAAATCTGCATAGGCTTGAGCGATTACACATCAGGCTTTTTGAATGTCTGTACCCAGCCCTAAAGATTTAAAGCTGTTAGCAGTGAGTTGATTCAACTGTGGAGAATAGAACTTGAATTTAAACAACTTGGCCACTACCTTAGAAAGTACATTAAAGCTGTGTACATAAACTTCTGCTGAAATGTCTTAGTGCTTTTGTGCAGAAGGATGGTTTAAAGCTGTCAATTTTTCTCTGTCATCTTCCCACTTCTCTTTACCTACGATTCCCTTTCCTAACCAAGGTGGTCAGTTTTGTGTCCTTGTCCCATTGCCTTTTGTACTCTCTTTACTAATTTAACAGAGAATGTGCCAGAATTTGTTGTTGAGATCCCAATTGTGCACTATTGGAAGCTGGAACTCAAACTTGTTGAAAACATTTTTCCCAGTCCCCAATTCCTCAATGAAAACTTTCATATGAAAAAAATATTTGTATAGAGGAAATGCTGAAGTTGAAATTTAAAATATGTTTTTTTCTATTTTAGTTAGAAAATTTGCTTTGTATTTTGGTTTGTTTTTAGAAAGTAATTTAAATTGAAAAATAGTTGCAACCAAAATTATTTGTTTTTTTATCATGGTTTTTTGTGCATTAATTAAAAGTGAGATGGAATTTTTGTTTTATTAATAAATTTCCTATAAAAATAAAAGCTTAAAAATCACAATTTCCAGCAAAAATGTCACTGTCTATTGCAAGGGTGGGCAATTATTTGGGCCTGCGGGCCACAAAGGAAGTTTTAGTGAGATGTCATAGGTTGGGTCAGTGCAGCCAGAAGGAGCCATTGCCACTGGTACTGCTGGGAAGTGAGTCCAACCACCACGCTGCCCCATTCTTGCTGCATACGGGGTGGTGGGACCGGCCGCACATGCCACAGCCTGGGCTGCCTCTGTGCCTAGGCTGGGCGGGTCCAAGGGACCCACCATGGGCCAGACAAAATCCCTTGGTGGGCCACATGTGGCTGTATTTTTCCCACCCCTGATCTATGGAATGTAAAATCAAAATGTAAAAATAATTGGAGAAATATAACTGTGCAAGGTATTTTGTCCACTTGAAAATAGTAACTTATACCAGCCTCTGGCTTCTTTACTATTCATTCTATCCAGGAAGAGCACACACCAACTGAAGATGCTTCCTCAGCCTGATGAAGGGTGTTCATACCCAAAAGCTTGCTAAGAAGAATTTTTCCAACTATTTGAGTTGGTTTAATAAAAGATATCAGAGTTACCCAAAGAACCTTGTCTGCCATACTCTTATAAACACCTTTTGGGCTATTAGGTACAGATATGATGTCTGTGGATATAGTCATAGAAGTATCAAAAACAAAAGAAGCTTTTTTTCCCTCTTTTTTAAGGTTCAAGACCTGAGCAAACATGAAGGGGAAAAAATCATTCCAACAGATTACCTAAAAATTTACTGTATACTGTACTGTATGTACTCCCTAGACTACAAACTTTGCTAACTCCTTGGGGTTTCTTTTTATTTGTTATGCTTAAGGTCATTCTTTTGAAGTATTTGCAAGCTAGCAAACATTCATGTTATAGGGGTAAAAACAGAGGTTCATTGTTTTTAAAAACATGTTGTCAATCCCACCATAGCTAAATTCAACTACTGTAATGAGTATCTCCATTTTGAGGTTGAGAACTCCCTGACATGTGAGCTGTACTCTCTGCAGGGCTGCAACAGGCTATGAAAAGGTGCCTTTATGCAATTTATACTGACTCGAGGATGCCCTAAATTGTGCCCAACTTCCATGAAAAACCCTCCCAATTAGGGCTTGTATATCTGACATAGACATGCTAAACTGGTAGCAATCATTCAAATAGTCTTCCAATGCGGGGCTAGTCTTCAGATCCATTAAGTCATTCTAGCTATCCCTTGGAGCTCCTGGAGAGCTGGGGGTCACCATTTTAATGTTCTGTGGAGAGAATGTCTGTTGGAGGAGACATTACATTTTGAATATTTAGATTTTTGTAATGCCTTTCCGGTGTATAAATCATCTCTATTGCTCTAACAAACATCGTGTCACTAGTTTTGGAACATTCTATAAAATTCTCGGATCTCAGAATAGAATTCTGCTACAAGAAATAAAATGTCTTGTATTTCTAAGACATCTATCATAATATCCAGAGGAAGCAGAGCTATGCTTCTCCTAAAGCAATGAGAGCTTTCTCTCTTCCCTATGAATCCAACTCCTAGTAGATCTGATAGATCTTTTGACTTGCAAATTCTTCTTCCAAACCCCAGAAGAGTCCCTGTCTCTGAAGATATTCTACATATATTTATGTAGAGAGGGTGGAAGGGCAGTAAAAATGAAAAAAAATATTCTGATGTCTACATATCGTGCAAAGAGTGTTCTGAAGAGAAAACAGAACTCATGTTCACCCTTGGAGGGCTTGGGGGTGGGGGGATGGGACAGAGGTGGCCTGCACTAGCTGAGGCCAGGAAGCGAAGGGCACTCTCGCACACCTCCCAACAAGCTGCCAGTGGATTTCAGAACCAAGCAGTTAGCCACTCCTGATTGGCTAGTGTGGCCCCAGCCCCCCCTCCCCCCAGCTGTCAACTGTGGTCAGGGCTGTGTGGCAAGGGGGCTCCATCCAGCAGTAGGATAGTTTTAACTGTTAGGGCAATAGTGAGACAAGTACTCTCTAGTTACTACAGGCTCTGGGTCACCCTTAGGCAAGGCATTGCACCCATCAGCCTCCCTTACCAAGATTATTGTTGAAGCCATTGGATGCGCAGGACAATGGATCTTCTCGTTTGGTGGATGCCTGCAACTGGGACAACAATAGAGGAGACTTGCACAAGTTAGCTGAGCACTGCAACCTGCAGCAAGAAATGGCAACCTACTGCAGTATTTTGCCAAGCACAACTCATGGTCTTTCCAGAATTAAGAAAATCACACAATGGTATTAAAGGGGTTCCTAACAGAAAAGGACACCTTGCCTGGTAAGGATAGTCATATGCGACAGATGACTCCTAACCATCAGCATGCTACCGTTTCCACTCAGAAGAGAGCAGTCAAAGTGGCAACGTGGAATGTGAGGATTCTAAATCAAATTGGGAAATTGCATAATGTCAAGCATAAAATGCAGAGATTAAAGATCAGTATTCTAGGTCTGTGTGAAACACATTGGGAAAAGACTGGAATTATTGTTACAGAAAAGTGTGAAGAGCATCAATTCAGGAGGTCAGATGCATGAAAGACGATCTGGGTTGATTTTTGATGAAACCTCAAAATGTTTGCATGGTTTTTATTCATAGATTCATAGATACATAGATGCTAGGGTTGGAAGGGACCCGAACAGATCATTGAGTTCAACCCCCTGCCTAGGCAGGAAAGAGTGCTGGGATCAGATGATCCCAGCTAGGTGCCTGTCCAGCCTTCTATTTAAGACCCCCAAGGTAGGGGAGAGCACCACCTCCCTTGGAAGCCCATTCCAAATTTTGGCCACCCTTACCATGAAGAAGTTTTTCCTGGTATCTAGCCTAAATCTGCTTTCTGTCAGTTTGTGACCATTCTTCCTTGTTACCCCAAGAGGTGCAATCCCTTGCTGTGTCCCACTAATGAATTTGTAGGTGGCCACAAGATCACCTCTCAGCCTTGTTTTCCGGAGGCTGAAGAGGTCCAGGTCCCTCAGTCTCTCCTCATAGGACTTGTCCTGTAAGCCCCTAACCATACGAGTGGCCCTCCTCTGGACCCTCTCAAGTTAATCAACATCCTTCTTGAAGTACGGTGCCCAAAACTGGACCCAGTACTCCAACTGCGATCTGACCAATGCTGCATAGAGGTGAAGTATCACCTCCTTGGTTCTATTTGTCATGCATTTTCTGATGCATTATAAAGCGCGTTCAGCTTTGCTAATGATTTCATCACACTGACGACTCATGTTCATCTTGGAGTCCACTATGACTCTGAGATCGCTTTCTGCTTCTGTGCTGCTGAGAGGGTCACTTCCCAGCCAGTAGGTGTGCTGGATATTTTTGCACCCTAAATGCAGCACTCTGCACTTGTCCTTGTTGTACTGCATCCTATTGTGTACTGCCCACTTTTCTAACCTGTCTAGGTCTGCCTGCAATCGTTCTCTACCCTCCAGAGTATGCACTTCACCCCACAATTTAGTATTGTCCACAAACTTGGATAGGGTACACCTCACAACCACATCCATGTCACTGATGATGATATTGAAGAGCACAGGTCCAAGGACCAAACCCTGTGGGACCCTACTACTCACGTCCTTTCAGGTTGATACCAACCCATCTAATACCACTCTCTGGGTGTAACCGCTAAGCCAATTTGCCACCCACTTGACCATGTGAACATCTATGTCACAGCCTCTTAATTTATTTATGAGAATGGGATGAGATACCATATCGAAGGTGTTGCTAAAATCCAAGAAAATAACATCCACCTTTACTCCTGCATCTAAGCATTTTGTGACCCTGTCATAAAATGAAACCAGATTGGTCAGGCATGACCTACCTGCTGTGAATCCATGCTGGTTTCCCTGCTGCATTATTTTTCCTGCTGGAAATATTTTGGGCAATATCTGATAGAGTGATGTTTGTGAAAATAAAGGCTAAACCTTTTAACATTGCAATAATACAAGTCTATGCACTGACAGCTGAAAGTGAGGAAGAGGACATTGATCATTTCTATGAAGACCTTGATAAAGCAAGAAAGCAGTGCAATCCTCAAGAAATGGTCATAGTGATAGGAGATCTAAATGTGAAAGTGGGCCCACTGCGAGGGACACCCAGAGCTGAGGGCCTGGGGTTCTGACTGGCCTGGAGGTGGGGCCAGGGCCAGTGTAGCCAAAGGTCCTGGGGGGACCACACCTGTAAGGGGGAAGCAGCTCAGGGAGCTATGCAGCCTAGCAAGGTGGAGTAGGCCGCCTGAGTGGAGGGATCCATGTGGGATTCAAATAGTAGGATTCTGGGGCCCAGAGTGGGGCCAGTGAGGTTGACAACAGAGGATGCCATCTGTGAGGCATAGGCTGTGGTGTAGGGGAGGTACGGAGCTGTAGACAGTGCCCCCTGCCATCGGGGCAAGAAATGGGCAGCTTCCTGCTTATTAAGATCATTGCTTAATTAATTAATATCAAGGAGTGGCGGGCAAGAAGGCGAGCAGTTGGCCCAGAACAGGTGGTCCGGCCAAAGGTAAATCGGCCCCAAGAAGGTATGCCTGTTACAGTCACCAAACTCTGGCTGTCCACTGCTCTTAATGTAGACCTCTGTGTTGAGCTAAAATCCTCTAGCTTGCATTATTGTAGCTTTAGTAGGCTTTTAGCTGTGTTTATTTGAACTTAGGCCATATTAGCATTAATGAAGCTAAGGGGAGCTGTGTAAGAGGAACTGAGTCATAGATAAAAGTAACTTCTTGAAAAAAAACTAACCAATCTTAGGACATCAAATCTTGATTAAGGGTTCAGGTATCCTAGTTCAACCAGCAGGATGACATAAGGTCTAGGTACAGACATTCAAAAAGCCTGAATCTGAATTGATTCAATCTTTGCAGGTTAGTGTGACCTGGCTAGGCTGTACTGGTTTGTAACTGCACAGAAATTCTACCTGTTGATTCACGAAGGACCATAGCCAGCATGTGGTTTGCTACCTAATACACAGACACCTCTCCACAAGGCAGAGGGGATGGAGGAATTCCTGCTTAGCAGGGAGTGGGGGGGGAAGCCCACAGTCCATGCTGGAGCTGCAGCCAGGGAGCAGAGGGGAGGAGCCAGCCTTGCTATGGAGAGCACCGCCCAGCCCAGAGAGCATGCCAGGATGCTGGGGGTGTCTGGTCTATTTTACACCAGCAAGAGGTCAGGGACAGACATTGCATAAACTGGTTTGACCCAAATTAGTTAAGTCTGATACTACATTCAACCAGATTTATTTCAAAGTGGTTTAGCCATTTTCAAACTAGTTTATGTGCACTGAACATCTGGTCTGTTACAGGCTTAAACCAGTTTCAGAACACTTAAACCAGTTTGTGTGTAATGTTTGTCCCTAGCCGAGAACAACTCCTTTCTGACCATATTTGTTGAAGTATCTAGTGATATCATAAGCCTTTGAGATGGGGGTTAAAAGGGGCTCAGTGCACTGAAAAGCATTTATAGAATCATAGCAAATTAGGGTTGTAATGTACTTCAGGAGGTCATCTAGTCCAACCCCTGCTCAAAACAGAACCATCCTCAACTAGATCATCCCAGCCAAGGCCATGTTTATCCAGGTCTTAAAAACCTCCAAGATGGAGATTCCAGAACCTCTCTGGGCAATGTGTTCCAGTGCTTTACTACTCTCCTAGTGATAAGGTTTTTCCTAATATCCACCATAAACTTCTCTTGAGACAGTTGCTTCTGAAAACTTGAGACAGTTGCTTCTTGTTCTGGCATCTGTCACCACAAAGCATAGGCTGTCTAGCTCCATCCTCTTTGGAACTACCCTTCAGGTAGTTGAAGGCTGCTATTAAATCCCAACGCAGTCTTTTCTTCTCCAGACTATACAAGCCCAGTTCCCTCAGCTTCTCCTAGTAAGTCATGTGCCCCAGGCTCCTAACCATTTTTGTTTCCCTCCACTGGATTTTCATCAATTTGTCTACATCCTTTTTCTAGTGGGGGGCCCCAAACTGGACACAGTACTCCAGATGTGGCCTCACCAGTGCCAAAGAGAGGGGAAGAATCGCTTCCTTCAATCTATTGGCAACGTTCCTACTAATGCCTCTCAGTATGCTGTTAGTTTCCTTGGCAACAAGGTTATACTGCTGACTCATATTCATCTTATTGTCCAGTGTAACTCCCAGGTCCTTTTCTACAGAGCTGCTGCTTAGCCACTTGGTCCCCAGCCTGTACCAGTGCATGGGATTTTTCAATTCTAAGTGCAGGTCTTTACACTTGTCTTTATTTAACTTCATGAGATTTCTTCTGGTCCAATCCTCCGATTTGTCTAGGTCTCTGAATCCTAGCCCTACTTCCTCCAGCGTGGTGTCATCTACAAACTTGCTAGGGTGTACACCATCCCATCTTCCAGATCATTGGATGTTTATTTTTCTGGGATCCTGTGACCCCAGCTAACTTCCTGCCCCTGGGGCAGGGGGCTGGACTCGATGATCTTCCAAGGTCCCTTCCAGCCCGAATGTCTATGAAATCATTGAAGTTACTGAACAAAACCAGCCCTAAGACTGACCCTTGGGGCACTCAATTTGATACTGGCTGCCAACCAGATATCAAGCCATTGATTAGTACCCTTTTTGCCCAACAATCCAACCAGTTTTCCATCCACCTTACAGTTCATTCAGCCAACCCATACTTCCTTAGCTTGTTTGCAAGAATGTTGTGGGAGACCATATCATCTATATCAAAGAATTATATAACCTCTGGCATCCTTTGCTGCAATTGTCATCTGCAGCTGCAGCGCATCTTAGAACTTAGTCTCCAATTTTGGTAAGGTCTCTCTAATAGCCTGACCACCTGTTTGAATTTTTTAGGATTTTAAGATGTAAAGATTCTCAGTTGTAAGACTTTATTTCTTTTTGGATGATAACCGTGTATCTAGATATGTATTGTGTTATACCTAATTTGGTAGCAGTTTTTGTAACTGGATAATTCTAATTAATTATGCTTTATCTCTATTGAAAATTTCCTTTTCATGAGAATAGAAATCCTTAGCCCCCCAAATATACTCTATGGGTCAACACTAAAAACCCATATAGAAGCAAAGAATGAGCTTAGCAGGTTACAAAGTATGTCAGCAAAATGGTGACTTAGGGCACTTCTACATGTTGCCCTATGGTGATGTAGCGACGTGCCACATCACCATATGGAGCACTAAGGCAACAAAGCAGTCTCATGGGTCTACACATGATTAACAGCTATTTTGCCATGGCAGCATGCTCCCCTGTTTTAGCATGCTGCCATGGGGACAGTGGCAAAATCTAACCGTGCACTGTGCGCTTTAGTACTTCCAAAAGGAAGTACTAAAGCACGGCGCTGTAGCAATGTCTCCATACATGTAGACATGCCCCTAAGGATTCTGTTGTTTACTCCCAGACCTTTTTGCAACAGGAACAGACTAACTGAGAGATGCTGGGGAATTAGCTTCAGATTATCTCAACTTTATCATCAGTAGAAGGGGGATAGGAATGCTCTTCAATGTGTCTGGAGATCTAAAACAAAATGCTCTGCACTAGGAAGTGCTTGTTCTTGTTATTCATTATTAGTATCCTCTCTTCAGCCAGTGGCCTTTACTTAATAGTTCATGGGAAGGTTAAACATGTCTAATACACCTGGTCAATTGTGCAATGCTACACAAGGATAGGTTAAAAAAAATCTTTTCTGACGTAGCTGGAGATTATGCTATGCCCTGAAGAAGGAAGGCAATATTTTTGTAATTCTTTATCTTACTGTGTCTGTCTTTGTTGCAAATGTTATTCATTTTTTTAAAAAGGTTTTTTAGTTTTTACCTTAATTGAATTTTCAGTCAGTTAAGAAGAACAGGAGATGTAGTTTTCCCCTGAAGTAGAAAAATGCATGAAAAACAAAAGTATACACCAAAACCTAAGTAAATATAATATTACAAACAAAGTCTAGTTGTGCAATTATGACTGTATAAAGCCCAGCTCATGTGATTTTAAATTCAGTGTTGTATATTTAAAGCTAAGCAATGTTAAATAGGTATTTAATTTCCCTCAATAGCTGTACACATTTATGTATGAAATTAAGAACGTTAGTTCTTTATAGTATATTGCGTCAAGATTATGTATGTATTAAGTATATGTATAAATATATAATCTAATATATAAGACTGTAAAATTATTCATACAAATATATTTCCTAACCTTCTTGTACACAGACTATTATCTCAATAATCAGTTCTCCAGAGGAGATATATTTTGATGATGGTTTAATGAATCCTTTAATTTTTTAAACATCAGATAAAATGCAAACAAAATGTTCCAGACATTTCCAAACTATGTATTTCAATCATTTTTGACACTTCAGGCTTAAACAGTGTAACTTTGATGAATTCATAGAATATGTTGTTCTTATTTATAGCAATGGCTGTGCAGTTTTACAGTCATGGGTGGATCTAAGATTTTGAAAATGGGGGTGGCAGAATGCTTAGTGCATTGTAACATATCATACAACATCTATTTTTATCGAATTAAAGAGAAATTAGAAGCTTTATTCACATGCCAAGGGAAATTAGCACTATATTATTCAGTTTACAATGAAAAGAAAACCAAGTATAATTATTGGAGTGAGACTGATTATATATAAAGGTTTTTTAAAAAAATACAACAAACTAGGTAAAATGTCAAAAGATATTGTGGTATATGTCTGGCAGTCATTATAGTTAAATGTACATCACTTATTCAGATTCGTAAAGTAAAATGTAGGTGCCAAAGTGATGTTCAAAAGTGTGTTTATGAAGTGCCTGTGCTAAAGCTTATAGCAGTTTAAAAAAAAAGGGTAATATGCATCCATTCTGGATAAACTAAATGCATGTAGTACTACAGTAACTTGCTACAGCCATGTTTAATTTCAAGGTTATTGCTTTCAAATTTGCCCCTTGCTTCCATGTGCTCAGGGAGAGCAGGGTCTGACAGTGAGGAGAGCGGGGGGGGGGGCTGCCAGGGGCAAAAATTGGGGGGGAAGCAGAAAACAAACGCTACCCGGCCCAAGATTTATTTTTTCCTTCTAGAGCAGTGGGAAGAGGACAAATTCAAGGCAAATCTCCAATGATTAGATTCTATATTTGGAAAATTTATAAGAAATGTATACATTTTCCATATATAGAATCTAATTGTTGGGGGGGAGTGGGGGGGGGGGAGGTTGTCTTATAATTAGGGTCATGTATTTGAGTAAATGAAGTACTGGTCTGTTTTCTTGATGTGAAATGTTTCTCCTGACCTAGAGGCAGTTGTGGCTCTGAGTAATTCCTCATTGGTTAGCTTTCCAACACAGGCATGGTCACAGTAGCTACCAAGCACTCTTTTGTCGTACTGCCGAAAAGTAGAATCATTTATGATGTTAATAAACTCTTCTGTATCCTCAGCTTGCCTTTTTCCCCTGACATAGTAGGGGAGTTTCTGTAATTGCCTGTCTTGAAACAGTCAGGAATTGTTTTTGGCTTTACATTCTGCCAAGCTTCAACAATACATTATACACAGCTTATCAGGTTAGTGGCTTTGAGAAGTACCTAAACATACAGTTTGGGGTCTGTGTCCACGGCAATAGTAATCTGGTTTGTGACCTTTACTAATTTCACTTCAGGTTCTTAATCACACTGATCCCTAGGTTGCATCAGAGACATTGTGTTTGGGGGTAGGAACTTGCTGAATATTAGTAAGACCCGCTCCAATTGAGTGTGCTGAGGAGTTGTATAATACGAAGTAAATCTTACAGCTCTGCACGTGAAGCTGACAACCACTTGATGAAAATGTCAGCTGGCATCCAGGCATTTGCTGATTTGTCATAATTAAGAGGAAGCTTAGTAATTTCCTTCATAAAGGATCTACTGTGTTTTGGCTTCCTAATCATCAATAGTTGGCACAGATAAGCAAAATTAACCCAGCCATTGAAACTTTCCCATCTTCTGATTTTTCCCTTTTCCTCGTGTGTCTTATGTCATGGGATCCTTTAAAATAAAATCCTATCTCATCTATATTGTAGCTGTCAGACAGGGAAAATTTGTCAGCAAACTGAAGTCATCATTCAGTTTATCACTGTGTGGCTGCTGGCTTATCTGCCAGCTTACTCTAATTGTGGGTCTTTTTGGTTCTTTTGCTGAAGAAACATTTGAACTATTGACTTAACTGTCCCTTGCCTTAAAATCATTCAAGCCACCTGCAGTGGCAAGCTAATGGCTTCTTTTCTCTTAACGAGAGTCCAGAAAGTACTGCTCCCTGTCTTCTTCATAGAAAAAGAGACCCCAAAACATCAAGAGTTTTTCCTTTGCATTTATATTTGGAATTGCCCTTCACTTGGTCTTCTTCACAGTTGGTCCATAGCTTACCTCTGTACTTTAAGATTCTGCACCACCCTATGAACATCCTTCTTGACTATAGCTTGATCCTTGTTGGGCATGTCTATATGTGCTTTTTAACATGCATTAGGCTATCTTAAGGTGCATTAAAGTATCACTAAAAACAGTGCACTTTCACTAATGTGAATTAAAATAGGCTAGTGCACATAAAGCATCACTAAAAACATGGTGTGCCTGTAATTACAGTGTGTTGGAGCAGCTCGATTAACCAAGTCTGCTGGAGTGTGGTAATTATTGCGTGGTAATTACTGTGCTTCAGCCAGCCTCTGTCTGGTGTTTTAGAGTCCTCACACTAGAAAATGGTGGCGGGGTCACTTTAACAAAAGCTCATCAAATGTGCTGTAGTTCAAGTGTCCCCACTGCCATTTTGAAGCGAGAAGGTGCTAATACACAAGACACTTCAGGCTTTAATTAGAGCTGCTTTTGGAGCCACTCTAATTAAAGCACCCCTCACTCCTCCCCTGGCACGTGTGTAAAAGTGCCCATGTTCTTTAGTTAATGAGCTAATGCTCATTGTCCTAGTACCTCACAATGGAGGTACAGTAAAAGCTCCATTAACCAGCACCTTACAAGCTGGCATGCTCTATTGACCAGCATGTCAGCTTGTAAGGTAAGTGAAACGGGAAGTGCCCACTGTGGCACTTCCTGTTTCTCCGAGCCCCCACAGCCTGGGGCAAAGCACCCTGCGGTGCTGGACCCCCACAGGTTGGGGCACAGAAGGCTGTGCGGGACCCACCTCCTTGTCCCGCACGGCCGCAGAAGGGGCGGCGACAACCCAGATGCAGCGGGAGAAGCGGCGTCCTTGCTAAATTAACCGGCATATTTAGTTATCCAGCATCCCCCATTCCTGGGGGGTGCCAGATAACAGAGCTGTTACTGTACTTGTTTTCATGTGCATTAATGAAAGTGCTTTAATGCACACGCAGATGTGCCCTGTTAGTACCAGAAGCTTGACACTCTCAGATAATGTTGACTTATTTTTTAGGTGAACGACTTCCCAGCATTTTTGTCTTTGGGATGCCGGGATGTCCCTCACCTGAAAAATAAGTCAACATTTCTTCAGCAAAAGAACCAAAACAGATGTCTGCTCTTTAGCCTGGTGCTGCACTTAGCAAGGACAAGTATTTTCCAGTCCAAAATTGTTGCTCTTAAGCAGCAGCTATGTTGCTGATATTGGGTAGAAAATACATAACAAGGAAAAGTGATCCCAAGGGAAATGCTGCTGGTCAGTAGCATTTGCTCTTACAAGATATTGCTTCAGATGGGTGTCCAGCATATCAAGAAAGAGATAACTAGTTTAAGTAAGCAGGAGAGATCCCTGAATGACCTACAGACCACTTTAAATTGGGGAGACTTTCTAAAAAGGTTTGAAATCTATTCAGCTAAGCCAGTTTTGAAAACCAGCTGTAGTAAATTTACAGTGTGAGATATCCTAGAGCTAGTTAGAAACTGTCCAAAAAAAAAAGTTTCATTGGAAAATGCTAGTTTATTAAACCTATGATATTGTCCAAAATAACTTGTCTTCATCAAAGTTTCTGTCTGGAGTCCTGGTGGGTCTATCCCAGAGAAGATTATTGGAAAATCCGGGTCCCTACCCTGAAGGCGGATGCATCTGGTGCCAGGAATATCAAATTAAAGCAGCTGAAAGGACTGGGGAGCTTTTGGTTTACTGGAAATATTGAAAAACAGTTGGATTTGGTCCAAATTGAGACTAAAAAAAGTATGCAAACCAAAAACTGTGCTTTTCTGTCAGCTCCAATCCCAGTTCATTTTTTTACTGAAATCATTTCAAGTTAGAAAACCTGTTCAGCAAAACCCAGCCAGATTCTTTTACATAACATAAAACTCTCTTTGTGCTACTGTTCAAATCAGTTTAGCTGAATCATTTTTAAACAAGTTAGAAATTTCTTGTGTGTAGATAGACCATAAGCTTCAGCTTCCGGTGTTTGTTTTTTAGCTGGTGCAATTTCTTACTTGCCGTACCAACTGCATAAAATGATCAGACCTGATGGTAATTCTAAATATGGGTGTACTTTATGCAATCACTTTTTAAAAAGTGTCATTTAGCAGTTGTGAAGTCAGTAGCAGAGTAACCATATTGTGGCTTGACACTGTTCTTAGTAGTGATGATTTGGTAGGAAGTGGGCCTCAAGTTCCCTTAGCAACAAGTGAAGGATAAATGAAACACACAATGAATCATTAGGAGATTTCTGCTTTCAGTTGTTGACCATTATTCTAGAATAATAATAGTTTTAATGTGATGGCCCCAAGTACATATTTAACTGTATTAAGAGTTTGTTTGCTCAGGTATTCAAACTTATTAATGCTTAAAATATAATGAAAACAGAGACAATTAATAAAGCTTTTCCTACTCCCTGCTCTTCAAATCAGCGTTCACTTTTTCCTTCTACTGAAACATGCTTGGATAGTTTATAGAACAAAAGCAAAAAATAAATAACTGAATAAATGGGAGAAGCCTGGCTCCATTGTAGTCTGTTACAAAACTATGACTGATTTCAGTGAGGCCAGAATTTTTCACCCATGGTTTATGCCTCTCAGATCCATAGTCTAAGAACCAGATCATGGAAACTTGGAATGCTTTCGACTGTGATTAATGTAATGAATTTTGATTACTGGGGTTATCTCTTGCAAGTGTTTCTTGACACTAGCCCTAATTTAGGGCATGAGGCAATGCATGAAAGCAAAAAAATAGGAGGCTGGGGAGAAGAGGAAAGTATGCTTATTTTGTTCCAGTTCACAGTTCATTGTGTGTATGCCTTTCCAGGCCCATATTGGAAGCAAAAGTTATTGCATAATGCAGTTCAGAACTGGATTAATGCACTTTTAATATATTAGAGTACATAAATGAAGCCCTATAGTGCCAATATAAAGTAAGAAATAATCATTATGCACAGTACAAAGAATATTTGGTATGAGTGCTGGCTTAAGAATGAGTTAAGGGGTAGTGTTTCCCAATAATTGTGTGCATTATCTAGGGAAGAAACTGTTTTCGACTTCAGAGCAAAAATAATGTTATTGAAGACCTTGCTTCAGCAGTTCTGTCAAACACTCTCATAAAACTCCAAGGCACTGACATTGCACGCATTATTATTGTTTGGTTTCAGAACTGCAAAATTGTAAGAAACTTTTGGTATCCTGTGCAGGATTTTGAATTGGAAATTCTCTAGTGCTCATATTAATTCTATATCCTTCTTATACTGATAGCCTAAACATATACATTTGATCTTTTTTGTGATTGACTCAAGTTGGTTGCCATGTGGTCATTTACTGTCTATAGCTGTCCTTGGGAAACCACCTAAGGGCTAACATGCTCTTCTATTTTTCTATTCTCTGCAGGTTCTCAAACCATTGCCATAGTATCTCTGAGTGCTTTGTAGTGGAGCATTCAGCAACATGAACACATTCTCTTATATTCTCTCTCTCATCTTCTATGACAGGGAGCATGGTGCAGTGTACTGTTTTCTTTTGGTTGTTGTATGTTTTTATTTGTGTTTATTTTAGCAAAGCAAGATCAGAGAAGCCTGTGAGCAGAAAGGACTAAGGTTTGTGGTGGCTCTTAATTCCTGTAGAAGTAGGGCTGGAAGGGACCTCACAAGGTCATCTAGACCAGCCTTGCTCAAGGTAGGATCATCCCTGACTCAACTATTCCAGCCAAGAGTCTGTCTAAACCCTTTTGAAAGTTTACAAGTATAGAGAGATTCTACAATTTCTCTAGGTAGCCTGTTCCAATGCCTGACCACCTTCATAGTCAGAAATTTTCTCCTAATCTCCAGTCTAACTTCCCCCTACTGCTGTTTGAGGCTATTGCTCCTAGTCCTGTCTTGTACCACCACAAAAAAGCTCATCTCCATCTTCTCTATAATTGCCCCTCAGGTATTTGAAATTCTTTATCAGTACCCGCTCAGTCTTTTCTTCTGCAGACTAAATAACCCTAGTTCTTTCAGCTTTTCCTCGTAAGTCCCGTCTCCCAGGCCACTAATCATTTTTATTGCTCTGCACTGGACTCTTTCCAAACTGCCCACATACTTCTTGAAATGTGGGGCCCAAAACTGGACACAGTACTCCAGGTGAGGCTTCACCAGCACTGAATATTATCATGGATACATCCATCTAAAAATATAGGTATGTGCATTTGTTCAGTAGCTCCCAAACAGCTAACCCTCCCCATTTCATCTATGTATGTGAAAGGGGAGGAGATTCTCAGATGGTGTTGTGTGTTATAGGCCTACTGAAGCTAACAGAGTTATACATTTATGTTATGTTTAGTTAACTTTCCTAGGCTTCTAAACTTTTTTGTCACTCTCTACTGGAAGCTTTCCAGTCTGTCCATATCTTATTGAAGTATGGATCCCAAAACTGGACACAGTACTCTAGGTGAGGCCTCACTAGTATGAAATAGTGTGGAAGAATCACTTCTCTTGCATTGCAAGTGACCTTTTGTTTAATACAGCCTAGGTTGCTGTTGGATTTTCATGCATCAAGAGCACACCGTTGGCTCATATTCAGCTTGTGGTCTACTGCAGTGATTTTTTTCAGCCAGGGTGCCATGGCACCCTGGGCTGCCTTGACATCCCTGCCAGGGTGTCACAGAGTCACAAAAGTATGCAAACATGATTCACAAGATAAACCCAGAGATTTCAATTAGGTATTCATACTGTTGAAAGTGTTCTGATCTGCTGTGGTCTGTCTGAGGTCCTGGTAACAGAAAAATGGCTGCATTATTTTTCCGTAGTAAAGAAATGAGTAAAACTAAGAACTGCCATTTTCCCCAAGGGTGCTTTGAGTCTAACTAGGTTGAGAACCCCATGCAGTCCCCAGGTCCTTTTCTGCAGTACTGCAGCCCAGTCAGTCATTCCCTAGTCTGTATTTGTGCATGCAATTATTCTGTCCCAAGTGCAGTCCTTTCCATTTGTCCTTGTTGTATTTAGTCTGATTGATTGAAGATAAATTTCCAGTCTATGCAGGTCATTCTGGATCCTAGCTCTACCCCCCATGGTGTCTGCAACTCCATCCCACTTGGTGTTATCAGCAAATTTGCTAAGTGTGCACTAGATCCCATCATCTAAATCATTATGGAAGGTGTTAAACAATACCAGATCCAGGCCTTTTCCATACATCATCTTTATCCTTGCAGTGGAAAGCACTACTGTGCCTAAGGAGTAGAATTTTCAACCACATACTTGATCCCAGAGCTTAATGGTATCTTTAGACATCCTAAGTGTAAGCCATTCTATGAGAAGTAAGTGTTAGAAGCACAGGACAATATAGTCAGAGTAGTCTGTATTGCTGAGAATGTGCTACTGCATTCTGTACTAGCGGGAGTTTCCTGAGTGCTGACTGTGTCCATCTCCTTCCTACAGATATTGCACTGCTGTGGTCCAACTAGGAGGTAAAAAAAAATCATATTTACCTCAGGCTAGATCACGGTGGACTGTATCCAAATGAAGATAATAGAAACAGTTCCTCACAGGCATCACTATATGAAAGCCTAATGCCATTGAGGAATCTGAGAACATACAAACTCCTGATGAACTGATTATTTGTTGGTGTTTATCTTTGGCCAAGGAGGCTGCTTCATAGCTACAGATTCCTCAAAGCACTTGTCAACCAATCCACTTATCCTATGTCATCCTCAATACTGTTTTAACCAGGTATTTTTCATCCATGCATTAGTATGTGAATGTTAATGGTGCAGGCCCAATAGGCAAGTGACCTGTGAAAAGTCATAGAGCAACAGATGAAGAAATGAGATGTATTTATTTTGCAGAAGAGCCCATATAGAAGAGAATATTGACAACAATGTTTGGATATTTCACCAAGTATCACCAACTAGGAATCACTAAGGGCTTTTAGAAACCCTTTAGCCTCTAAAATAAGCACTAAATCTAAATTAGTTTTGGCTCTGCTTTCTATTGCTAACTAAGTGAGTTCAATTACAAGAGCTTCTGGCATAATTCAGTCATATCTTTGTGATGCTAATCACATTATCCTCTCTCATTATCATATGTAACACAGCTGAGTGAGCACCAACTGAGGATGCTTATAGAGCACCATGACTTCAGTGACACTGTTATACATGTGAGTAAAAAAAAAATTAGTCTTGGAGAAACTTGAAGTTATATGGTCCACCTTAATTCTCCCCATGTTTTTCTTTTATCCATCCCCTGTCACACTCTGTTTCTACCACCAGCACAGTTCTGTAGAGCAGAAGCATATGGAGTATCAGGATGATTTCTCTGTTTCCTAAAAAACTGTTTTGTAAAATCTTTCATTCTTGCTAAAAGAAAATGAAAGTGTGCAAAATTGCTTCTGGCTACCATCCCAGGGCACACAAAAAGGTTAGTTTAAATTAATATACTGACTCTCATATAGGGAATAACAGTATCACTGCTTTTATTGACTTTTCACTTTCTTTGGGTATACATTAAATTATAGAAGCACATTCACATATGAAAGATATGGCTGGGTCATGATATACCCCTTATTTTCTGGGCTGAGCTCAGCTATAAAAAGTTTGCTTCTTTATAGCTGAAACTGAGTATAGAAGTTTCAAAGCCAGAACAAATTTATTTTAACCATTTTCTCTCTCACCCTTATTGTGCCAGTGTAGGGCTAGTGTTCCCCAGGAAGGATAGATCTTATACCAAGCTAAGTAGTGTCTTACTCCACGGGGATCCCACTGATTACCATAAGGCTATTTGAGGTGAGACGCAATGTATGGTGTGACAGAACACCCTTTAGAGTGTCCGTCACTTCTAAGGGCTAGAGCAGCGAGCTGCCAGATGGCTAACGAGAGTGGCCATTTTGGGAGAGCTGTTATAAGAGCAGAACACAATGAGATCAGCCAGCTGGGAGTAACATTCCCCAGTGGAGCTCCTGTTGCAGGAATATCTTGGAGGTAAAGGTGAGGCTATGTGGAAGGAGGAGGCCTCAGTGGTCATTGGCATAACCTAAAATTGCACCCTGCTGGGATACAGAGGCCTGCTGGTCCTGCCTGTGGCAAGGCAGAGCCACTCAAAATACCAGGACCAAGAACCTCCCCGGTGTAAGGTGGGTTGGGGCACCTAGACCCCTGCCCCTACCTTTGGGTAGGTTACCTGGGAGGGGTGGGGCAGGTAAGGTTATTGAGAAGTGCCTGAGTCCCATGGGGTTTCAGACCCTGGAGGTGGGCCAGGCACACTCAAAGAGGGGCACCTGAGCCCAAGGGGGTGTAAGACCCTGGGCCCTGAGAGTTTCAGGGCAGAGTTGTGGAGCCAGTTAACCTCAGAGAGGAGTGGCTAAGCCCTAAGGGGTGGAAGACCCCGGGGCCTAGTGTAAAGGGGTGGAGTTGTGGCCCGAGAGAGGGACATAGTGGTTTGGTGAGGGGCCAGGGGTGAAGTAGGCATGTAGCTGAGCAATCACTCAGTCCTGTTCAGGTGAGGGTCACAGGAGAGACCCAAAAGACTGCACCAGGGCTGACCAAGGGGGTGTAGAGAAAAGAATGAGGCTCTCCAGGGAGTAGGGCAGAGTGAGCGTGGCCTGGATAGGCAGTATGCAAGATACCAGGTGAGAGAGGGGTGGTGTGTGTATGGCCCCGAAGTGGGCAGTATGATAAAGATATAACTGTGTGCCCAGTTTGGCCCAGCCTTGAGCTAAAGTATCATCACACGGTGAGACATCAGTGAGGCATGGTGAGGCATGTAGGGGTGGTAAGAGCGTGTACTAATCACTCATGGTCATTTGGGTGCGCAAAGGTCAGCCTCCTGTCTATTTGCCATCATAATCGCTTATCAACAAGGCATGCCAGGTGAGCAAGGTGGGCTGTTTGCCCAGAGATGAGGGTGGGGCCATAATAGTACTAAGCCTGGAAGGTGCTTTTGTCACAGATGATAATATCAGCATTAAGACAGCATCTGTATTAGACAAGCTGGAACCCATACCTCTTGTAGTGTAGTTCCGTTGGGCTCAGGCCACTTCTACAACAGTGACACAGAAATGGCAGCCATAAGCAAGTATAAAAGCACAAAGTCAAATACTAAGCAAAGACAGCTGTGACTTGTGCTGTTTGAGCTTTCTCTTGTCTCAAGGGTAAGGCTCAAACAGGGCTTTCTTTATCTACATTTGGGGGTTATACCAAAAGCAGTTATACTGGTTGCTGACCACAGATTACCAAACTGTAGCTAGCCAAGTACAGGCAAAGCCCCAGATATTTCTAGAAGTATTTGACATTACGCAGAACTGTCAAAAATGTCTGGACCTGTCTATTCTGCAGCCTCTATCATTGCTGCTATCAGTGACAAGTTGAATATTCCAGGTCCTAGGTTTCCTAATGTAGTCAAGGCCTAAGGCGCTATGGCTGTGTCCACATAAGGACTTTTTGCTATAGTTTTGGTCACCAGTCCAGCTCTATCAGTGGCAATAATGGTGGGACTGGCTGTCAACATTTATATCACCATTTCACAAAAATCAGTTCTGAACAAGGTCAGACAAAATGTTGGGAATGTTAGGATTGCTAGCCGGCAATACCACAGGTGGAGTTATGAGTCTTGGATTAGTGGTAAGAAAATTCCTTCTATTTCTCCAAGGGAGGAAGCCAGACATGTATATGTACCCTTTATACATTGTTAAATATAATGTGCGTTTATCCAGACATTTAATTTTATAAGTACAAAGTTTCTTCTTTTATGTTTTAATCTTCCCCATCTCTAAAACAAAGTCATATTATTTCTTTTGTGATCTATTGTGCAATTTTTGTACTGTTGCTTCTGCTTCTTTTGTTAAAGGGCAGAATAAAGGGGAATAAAAAAAAACCTACCTTGGGAGTTTAGGAAGTTATTAAGACAAGAAACTTATTCAGAAAAGGAACTTCTTGTTTCCCAGAGATGCTAAACTCAGACATAAGACAACATGTTTATTTTAAGCTCACCACATCTCTGTACATTAGTGAGAACTGCTGCCTGTGGCTCATTTTATTCCATCAACAAAGACTGTAAGAAGCTGCCTTTTTCCTCTCTTTTATCCTATATCTAAATACACAGATTTTTTGAGCCAGCTCTTTTTATTCTAACCTTTACAATTTCACCTGGTTAGCCCTTGGTGTCACAGATGGGAATCATTTTTCTGATTTTCAGTGTTATTGTTATCTTGGTTTGCAAATGAGAGATAATGGATAAGCCACTGTATTCTCTGAAGGGAAATTGTTCTCTCTTGTGCTAAAATGAGATTATGACAAAGATAATGTTGTCAGTGAATAACATTCTTATACAGATGCATACATGTTGGTAGCCTATTCTAATATTATTTGTTGTCCTTATTTAAGTATTGTTTCATCCTGGTGCTCCTTTTAAATAAAAGAAAAAAAATATATGAATTATTATTATGAAATAAAAACATCATGCATTGAACAATAACATTTATGGACAAATAAACACAACTATGCCTCTGCTACAGGTTACATATATTACACAATTAACCAAATTCTGCAATAAATTTAGGCTGACCTCGAAGTAGCTAATCGCACAATAAAAATATGACTACCCAGCTATAAAAAGAGCCAATTGGCTATAACGTTAGCACTTAAATGCAACAGCTCTATAGTTGGTTTCTATCCAGCCTTAATTTGAATGTGTAGCTGAGGTCCTGATAGTGGTCACGTCTACATCAGGTGTGGCTGATGAACTCAGACTGGGGCAGTGGAGCATCTCATGGGGGGAGGCAGGGGGGCAGGGGTTGCAGGCTCTCTGCTACCAGCCAGAATGCCTGGCTGGCTGCAACCCCCTCCCTGCCCACAGGATGCTCCACCACCCCACCAGTCTGGTTTTACCAGCTGCACCTGTTTTGTACAGTAGCATTGCATGGCACAAAGCATGATGCAATGCTACTGCACAGTAGTAATGAACTACTGCACAGTCAACATCAGCTAAAAGCCATTCAGTGATGCTACTGATCAATAACTCTGGTTGTATATACAAGTAATAAATAACTGTGCATTAACAACTGTGCAGTCAGCATCTTGTATAGACGTGGCCAGTAAGCACAATCTTAAATCCCACTGAAGTCAATTAAACCAAAACACATACTTAAAAGTGAATTGCTTTTCTAATCAGGACCTATCTTAGCGTTCACCTTACAGCAGTAGTATAACTAGGGCAGAACGAACAAGGCACCAGCCCTGGGGAATTGCCCCTTCAGGAGTCTGCCATGGCAGCCCTGTGCTGCCCCTGTCAAAATGCATCAAAAGTCAGAAAAAAATCACGTCAGATTTTTTTTTGACACTATGGCTAAATACAGACAGTCAAAAAGCCTGAAGCTGAATAGATTCAGTCTTTATAGGCAAGTCCAAGCTGCATAGATTGAACTGGTAAGCAAGTGAATAGATATTCGCTTTTGATTCCAGAAATGCAGCCAGGTGCCCACAGTGGCCCAGGCCAGAAGCTGTGGAGTGCTAGAACATACTTTCCTACTTGGCTGGAGCAGAGCGCTTGGGCCAAGGTTAGCCCACCCACCCTGCAAGGTGGGGTTTGCAGTAGAGATGCAAAGCATCCTGGGATGCTGTGGGACTGTAGATCTGGAGGGGATCAGAGATAGAAGCTCAATAAACTGATTTAACCTAAATCAGTTAAGTCTGTACTACATCCATCCAGGTTTATCTTAAACTAGTTTCAGCCATATTGGAAGTAGTTTGTGTGTGCTGAACTTCTGTTGCGTTAAAGATTTGAACCAGTTTCCGATCACTTATACTGGTGTATGCATCATTTCTGTCCCTAGCCTATGGATTCCTATCCAAAAATCTCTGGGTTTATCTTGTGAACTATGTGTATATTTGCACATCTTACAGTGCTAATATTGTGTGGCTCCCCGTGGCACCTTGAAAAAGATCCTGTGGCATCATAGTGGAGAATTACTGGGCTACAGTCACAGTTACTGGGCTAGTGGGAAGTGTCATTTCTCTTTTAACCAAGAGTTAGAACTCTCAGTTGGAGGGTTTCAATTACTTTTTTTAGTCAAAGGGGACTTGAATCTCTCTCCCACTTCCCAAAAGAATGTATTAACCACCATGGTTATCAGGTATTCTGGAATGGTGTAATTCAAACTGTCTTGTGGATTCCCTGTTTTCCAATTCAATGACTATATAATTTATACAAAGTGGAACAGTCCCCAAATAAGGGATTGATAGATTGGAGACCCAAGTTCAAATACACAATCTACATAATGTAGAGGAGGAACTTTTGAACTAAAGTCTTCTACCTTTAAGCACTGAGGTATAAGGTATTCCGAGGCAGGGCTCCCTCAACCTCTCCTTTTGGAGTTGTTCCATTTGGTATAACAGTTAACTTTTAAAATACATTGAGCAAGAAAAGGAGATCGACTCTTCCGTTGTGGATGGGATGATTTCATATTACACAGTGCATAGTGAAATATTAGAATGATGATTCATAACAGGCTTAGAAATTTTGAAACTTTAAAGGAAATTTGTGGTGGTAGGTTGCTAAGCAGTTACAAACTGGCTATTTGTTGGAATTGGACATGCATTACTAAAGTTGATGAAATCATATTACATTTATTTTGTAGTTTAATCCCTTAGCAGATTCAAATGCCATGCAACTTCCCTTTTTAACAGTGTCACAAACCAAATCAGGATGCTTCTGTTTCACCTTTTTTTATTTTAACCATGTTCACCACAGTGTGGATGTAAGCACATCTGGCCAATGCTTTCCTAGCCACATTCGTGTTCAAATGTCTGAAAGGTTGAGAATGTGGACAGCCTACCCAGATGGCCCAGATAAGTCTATTTCCCTACTGCACCCATTACAGGATACAGCAGTGAAGTAGAATGAACATTTTTGTGGTTTTAATTGGCTTCTTAAGGTTACTTAATGTCTCAGTCGTAGTGTATTCACTGTACCTTTAAAGAACTGTAGAGCAGGAGGAAGCAGGAGCCAAGAGGAGGAATTGGAAGGAAGAGAAGTGACCAGAATGGGAGTTTTAGATTTTGGAGAAAGCCCAGAACCAGCAAGTAGTAACTTGATGTACTGTGCTGATTACATCTAGCCTAGGCTAACAAAGTTAAATAAAGTTACAAAAAAGACAACATGTAGTTGGCATTACTTCTGTGGAATGCAAGTCATTAAAGCTCATCTTAGTTATTTCAACGAAAATTAAGTGAATTCTGCTAACTTCAGGAGAATCATGACTAGTTTCTGGCATGGGAGAGTTTAGTGGGTGAAGAGGCAAATATTAGTAGCCCAACATGCTTACTCAGATACAGATATTAGACAACTTTAGCTTAGGTCAATTAGGAAACTGCCTCACTACTACAAGGCCTCACTACTCAATTGCCTACTCTGAGCCACTCTTCAGATTCATTACTGAAATGTGAAGAGAGAATTTTGAAAGATTTTTCATACACAGTTTGACATTTTTAAAAATTAAAATAGTTTTCAGTAGCTCTATTAAACATTTGCCATAGTAACAGTTTATGGGAATTATCAGAAAAAATGTTTATAAGTGATTTATTTCTCAATGAAGAATTATGCAGTTGTGTATCTTGGGTGCACTGGCAGTTTCCTGCATTGTGTATCAAATGTTTTCATTTTTAGTCATCTCTTCAATAAAGAAGATTTTTTTTCAAGGGAACATATTGCCCTAAAGCACTGAGTGGAAAAGCCTAGCATTTCACAGAAGACAAGACTGTTTATTTAGATGAAAAGATACTATTTCATTCTGAAAGTAGATGCTTATTTGTATGAGAACAAATGATCCGGGTGGGATGTTAACTTAAGTTACTTAAACAATGATGGATAAAACAAAACACATAATGGTAAGATTTCACCTCTGGAATGACGCTTAAATTATTTATATTCTAGTAGATTATAAGAACATGACTGCAGTTTTGGACACAAATAAACCTACCTGGAAAAGAATTCTTGGCTGTTTAGGGAAATCACTCGAAATCATATCTTATTTATGCTGCCTGTAATGAGATGCATGGCTTAGCGGGAGAAGCCCAGCTGCAGGGGGTTAAAAAGATGATAACCTGTGCAATGAGGTATGCGGCTCTGGGGCTGAAGCCCAGCTGCAGGGAGTTAGAGAGAGGAGTCGGCTGACTTAGCAGCCTGGAGTCAGCTGATGAGGCTGATTGATTGATTGGCCCTAAGGGAAAGTTAGTGGGTGCAAAGGGAGGGAGGAGCCTGGTGTGTTGAGGAACCAGCATTGAGCTAGGATTGCCTCTCTCCCAAGGTCTGAGGAAAGACTGAAGGGTTTGCTTTTGTTTGCTATTTGTTTATTGCTTATATGATTGCTTACCTTGTTTGTTATGAGGACCAGAGTTCCCTGGTGGAATAAGTGGATTAAAACTGAAAGCTGACTGGACTTTGAGGAAAGCAGCTCTGGGGTGGGTCTAATGGAGGGATAGCCCGATACAGTATCTTATATATTTGGTGATCAGACTGCTTCTTCAAGGAAACTTATAAATTTGCTAGAAATGTTCCCTCTCCGATTGTCCTCTACCAGAATGTTAAGATCTTCAGTTAAGACTTTCAGTCTTAACATCTCAATATTATTGTGAAGCATCTAATGTGACAATCTTAAGTATCTTCTGTTTGAAGAGAGAAGTTATTATGCAGACACATTGCCATCAAAAAGAGGATAAAATTAATGCAGAAAAAAATAAAATTATGATTCTGATAAATTATTTTGGAATGAGAAGTATTAAAGAATCTTTCAGTCATCTTATCTGTTAGATTGTGGGATTGTTTGTTTGTTTTGTGTCTTGATTAAAATTGATCACTTCAATAATGAAAATGTGTTTGGCCGCCTCTTTCCTGGGTGTGCTCATATACAATGGAACCAATGTGATCTCTTGTTAAAGGAGAAGGCTTAACCCTGTAGTCAAATCAATGAAAAAAATTTCCAGTCAAGAAACAAAAGAACTTATGGCTTCAGTGGAACTACTCATATGCTTGATTATAAGCCTGTAAATCACATGCTTAAACTTTAAGTGAAAGTTCTTATTGAATTAGCAGCCCATTGGGCTAGAATGGTAACAGCATGCCAGTTTTTGTAGCCCACAAGAGAACGATGTAGAAGACAATGGAATGGCACGAAAGAGAATTATGTGGCTAGCATAATATCCAGCCCCCTTTGACACCTCAACCCAAATGACCATATACTTATTGTCACAGATTCCCTCAGGTACTTTCTCAGGATCCCTCTAGTCTCTCTTATTACTCCTTGAAGCCAGTTCTGATGTGGCTTCTAAAGTGGGGTATGTCCCTGGCTCCTTTGGTCTCTGAGACCCAGGCATTCATTGCCTGACCATCCTTGATGACCCTTCTAGGTCAGCTCCTGAAAGAGGGGCTTTACCTCTCCAAAAGAGAAAGGAGTGTACCTATGTACTCCAAAGTTCCAAGAAGCAAAGTAGATGACTTCTCTTCAATAAAAGCAATTATTGTGCAGAAGTCCTTGCCCCCTCCAAAGCAGTCCCTCTGTTCTCATTCCAGCCTGCATAGCTTCTCAGACCCCACAAAATTAGCTAAGCTGTTCCCCTTTCAATTTTTCTTGAGCCAACATTTTCCTTTTCAGGTTTTTTTTTGTTTGTTTGTTTTATTTAATTGTCCCTATCCACATTCCCTTTCCCCTCTGCCTACCTCCTACCCACTGGCTTCCAGGTACAGAGACAGTATCTCTTCCAGTGTTTGCTGATTGGAGTCTATTTGATATGCCAAGAAAGGCTATTCAGCTCTTTGTTACTGGATGTACATCCTGTCTTGGCATATAGGCAGCTCCGGGGCCTGACAAGGACGCTATTAGCTTTTCTTTCCCTATGTACGAGCTAATTAGGAAAACATGCATGCAGCATTGTCACAACATGAATTTGTTCATCTGGAGAACAGATACGCAACCCTAGCAACAGAGAGGGAGGAGCACATTCCATTGGTGGAAGAAGACAGGCCAGACCACTAAGGTGGGAAGGATCAAAATTATAGCCACCAAAAGGAAGCAATGGGTGGTGGTGATTGGAGACTCCTTTCTATGGGGGATGGAGGGAGCCATTCGCCAACCTGACTTGTTTTCTTAGGAAGTCTGCTTGACTGGAGCCTGGATCTGAGCTGTCACAGAGGGATTACTGAGACTCATCTAGCCCTCTGACTACTACAGAGTTCAGGATCCTGAGGAGAGGAAGGGTGGAAAGCAGTGGAGTAAGAGCCCTGAACTTCAGAAAATCAGATTTCAACTTGCTAAGGGAACTCATGGGCAAGATCCCCTGGGAAGCCAGTCTAAAGTGGAGGAGGAGTCCAGGAGAGCTGGCTGTACTTTAAAAACACCTTACTGAGAGTGCAGGAACAAATTATCCCAATGTGCAGGAAAACTAGCAAATATGGCAGAAGACCAGCTTGGCTTAGCCGGGAACTCTTCAATAAACTAAATAACAAAAAGGAAGCTTTATAAGAAGTGGAAACCTGGACAAATAACTAGGGAAGAATATAAAAGCATTGCTCGGACATGTAGGGATGAAGTCTGGAAGGCCAAAACACAATTGGAGTTGCAGCTAGCAGGTGATGTGAAGGGTAACAAGAAGGGTTTCTACAAGTGTGTCGGTTGCAAGAGGAAGATCAGGGTCCCTTGAAGAAAGTGTGGGTCCCTTCCTGAAGGGGGGAGGGGGGGCAACCTTGTGACAGAGGATGCAAAAAAGGCTGAAGTACTCAATGCCTATTTTGCCTCAATCATCATAGGCAAGGTCAGCTCCCAGACTACTGCATGGGGCAGCACATGTGGGGAGGAGGTAAGCAGCCAACAGTGGCAAAAGGGACTATTAGAGAAACTGGTTAGGGACTATTTAGAGAAGCTGGACATATACAGGTCCATGGAACTGGATGGGATGCACCCAAGGGTGTTGAGAGAGTTGACTGATGTGAATGCAGAGCCACTGGCCATCATCTTTGAAAACTCATGGCGATCAGGAAAGGTTCTGGATGTTTGAAAAAGGGCAAACATAGTGCCTATATTTAAGAAAGGGAAAAAGGAGGACCCAGGGAACTACAGACCAGTCAGCCTCAACTCAGTCCCTGGAAAAATCATGGAGAAGATCCTCAAGGAATCCATTTCTAAGCACTTGGAGGAAAAAGGGGTAATTAGGAACAGTCAGCATGGATTCATCAAGGGCAAGTCATGCCTGACCAACCTGATTGCCTTCTATGATGAAGGCAATCAGGTGACTGGCTCTGTGGATGTGGGGAGACTGGTGGATGTGGTATACTTTGACTTTAGCAAGGTTTTTGATACAGTCACCCATAACATTCTTGTTAGGAAGTATGGGTTGGTTGAATGAACTTTAAAGTGGAGAGAAAACTGGCTAGAGCATCAGGCTCAAAGTAGTAATCAATGGCTCAGTGTCTAGAGGGCAGTCAGTATCAAGTGGAGTCCTCCACTCCTCAAGTGGAGTCCTCCAGTCCTGGGGCTGGTTTTGTTCAATGTCTTCATCAATGACTGGAAGATGACAGAGTGCACCCTCAGCCAGTTTGCAGATGACACCAAGCTAGGGGGAGTAGTAGATACGCTAGAAGGTAGAGCTAGGATTCAGAGTCAGCTAGACAAATTGGATGATTGGGCCAAAAGGAATCTCATGAGGTTCAACAAGGACAAGTGCAAAGTCCTACACTTAGGACAGAACAATCTCATGCACCAGTACTGGTTGGGGGTTGACTGGCTGGGCACCAACTATGCAGAAAAGGACCTGGGGGTTACAGTGGACAATAAGCTGAATATGACCCAGCAGTGTGCCCTTGTTGGCAAAAAGGCTAATAGCATACTGGGCTGCATTGGAAGGTGTGTTGCCAGTAGGTCAAGGGAAGTGATTATTTCCCTCTCTTCAGCACTGGTGAGGCCACATATGAAGTACTGTGTTCTTTTTTGTTCCCCAGTATAAAAAGGATGTAGACAAATTGGAGAGAGTCCAGCAGAGGGCAGCAAAAATGGTGAAGGGGCTGGGGGACATGACTTATGAGGACAGGCTGAGGGAATTGGGCTTATTTAGTTTAGAGAAGAGAAGATTGGGAGGGGATTTAATAGCAGCCTATAACTACCTGAAGGGGAGTTCAAAAGAGGATGGAGCTAAGCTGTTCTCAGTGGTGGCAGATGACAGAACAAGGAACAATGGTCTCAAGTTGCAGCAAGGGAAGTGTAAGTTAGATATTAGGAAGAATTTTCTCATTAGGAGGGTAGTAAAACACTAGAACTGGTTACCCAGAGAGGTTTTGGACTCTCAATCCTTGGAGGTATATAAAACCAGGCTAGATAAAGCTTTGGCTGGGATGATCTAATCCAGGATGGTCCTGCTTTGAGCAGGGGGTTGGACTAGAAGACCTCCTGGGGTCCCTTCCAACCCTAATTTTCTATGATTTTATGATTCTATACCAGAAGTATCACAGCTAAATCAGTCTGTCATACTCATTTAAAGCTCCCCCTGACTAGGATCAGCCTTTGTCTTGTGCCTGGAGCAGGGCTCAAACCTCATACCATTGCAGCTATTGCAAGGCACCTTAGCTGCTCTCTAATCACATCCCATTTTATAGGTAAATAATGACATAAGCTGATCCCAAGGCATAGTACTCCAGCTGTTGTCCTTTAATTAGGTTTAAGGAGGAATAGGGGGGAAAAAAGAAGTAGAGAAGAGAGAACTAATGATTTGAAGTTCGACTTGGCCAAATGCAAGAGAGAAAGAAACAAAACAGCAGAGGAGAGAAAATAATTTTAAAAAAGAAGAAGAAGAAGATGAGATTGAATTTAAAAAGTAAAATGGAAAAAATGACAACAAGTAAGGAGGTAGAGGGATAACCCCAGTAAAAGAGAAGGCACACAGCTGGTTTGACCCAGTCAAGGTTCTTAAAGTGCTACTCAATAGGTAAATCTACATGTGCAATTAAGGCAAAGAAATAAACTCCAGCAGAGTTCAAACCAGAGTTTACTTCTTCTCGGCACAGTATTTACACACGTGTCCAGGACTGTAGCTCACTGAGCCGGGACGGAGTAGCCCCACCTAGGTTTCAAATGGCAGCATTGGTAGATGGGCTGGATGGGACACAAGGGTGCTACAGTGTGGGGCTAGCCAGTAGGCAGCCTCCACATTATAGCATCCTCATGCCCCAGCCAGTCCTGGTCACTGTCTACATGTGCATTGAGGCAGCATAACTTATTCCTCCATAGGATAGCATGTGTCCCAGACAATACTATCTTACAGCAGAGTTAAATTACTGCACCCTAATATGAGTGCATGTGTAGAGAGTGATGCTTTACTGAGGACCTTATTAGTCAACTCTTCAGTAAAGCTCATACGTAGATGCACCCAATGTGTTAAATTTGTATATGTCTCTTTGAGGGGAAAATAAAAGTTTGTTGTGCACTGAGACGGAATGAGATTTGGGACCCATCTTAAGGCCAGGTGTATCCTTGTAGATGGAAGAACAGAATGAAATATTATCAGCATATTTTTACCTCTCCAGTTCAAACATACTTACAGAGAAACATTTGAGTAAATTGAGGAAGTGTGAATACATGGTATATAATCCATTTCTCCTTTCTTAACACTAACCATATACATGCTATTATTAGAGATGGAGAGACACAGGATGTTCATACTAACTTTATTAGCTTCTTAGTTACTAGATCTGGTTATATAGCTTCTTACAAATGATTGTTAAAAAACTTTTTCTTAAAAGAAAACTGCACTAATAATTTTCCAGGTGATCTTACCTACTCAGCCTTTAAAGGTTCACTGAATAAAACAGGAAAAAAATCTTCCCTCTTTCTGTTTGCTATATATGTTCCTGTTCCAAGCTCTTGTGACAGTCTCTCTCTCAAAAATCCAGTAAGCTTAGATCTCGGAATGCTATCCCTATATTATTTAGCTTTACCTTTTTAATATGCAGACTCCAGCTTTCTTAGCTGCTATGGCTCATTCTCATAAATAGAGGTACAAAAAATAAGTCATTTGGATACATTTGCTGAGCCAAAGGTCACTCCACAGTAAAGGATGAATGAGAATGGCATTTCACCCTAGACTTTGATTCTTTTACTTCAAACTATATATCTTGAAGTATTTTCAGTACGGTTCAGAAAAGAAGTGCCATACTGTATCAGACCAGTGGCCCCTCCAATCCAGAATCCTGTCTCTAGTAGCTGTAGAACTGGATGCTTTAAAGGGAGAGCACTAATATATCTAGAGCGCTCTACTTCCTGTTCAATTTCCCTCCCTGCTATCCACCATTATTGGTTTAGAGCAGGCTTGTCCAACATATGGCCCGCAGGCCGCCATGCAGCCCGCCAAGCCATTTTCTCCGGCCCGTGGCGGTGCTGGAGCCACCGCAGAGCGCAGAGCCACGGCGGCGTGCGGCGCTGCGACGGCGGGGTCACCGCGGAGCACAGGGCCGCGGCAGCAGAGCGTGGAGCCGCGGTGGTGGCGGAGGAACCGCCGCGGAGCACAGAGCCGCGGTGGTGGAGCACGGAGCCGCGGCCGCAGCGGGGCTGCCGCGGAGTGTGGAGCAGCGGCTGTAGAGCGTGGAACCGCGACGGCGGGGTCACCACGGAGCACCGAGCCATGGCCACGGCGGGGCTGCCGCGGAGCACGGAGCCACAGCAGTGGAGCGCGGAGTGCAGAGCCGCGGAGGTGGCGGCGGGGCGGACGACCAGCCCAAGGGCCCCAGCCGGGAGCGAGGGGAGGTTAGCTGCTTACCTCCGCTGCAGCTGCCCCGAGGGCTGCGTGGAGCAGGGCTGCCCCAGCTACGCCTGATTGGACGAGCTGGGGACGGGCTCTGCCCCTTGCCCCCGGCACGTGGCCAGGGGAGCTGCAGCATGGCCCGCACCCTTCCCACATGCATGGTGGACGGACGCACGAGGTAAGTTCCCGCGCAGAGCTGGGGGTGCCTTAGGGCCTGCCGGGGCGGACGAAGGCATGGGCTAAGTTCCCGTGCGGAGCTGGGGGTGCCTCGGGGCCGGGCCGGGCCGGACAGAGGCATGGGGTAATTTTCTGTGTGGAGCTGGGGGCACCTCGGGGTGGGCAGGGCAGACGGAGGCACGGGGTAAGTTCCCCTGCAGAGCAGACCCTTTTCATTATCACTTCCTGCAACT
The DNA here is from genome assembly GCF_030867095.1 of Alligator mississippiensis. Classification (NCBI taxonomy): domain Eukaryota; kingdom Metazoa; phylum Chordata; order Crocodylia; family Alligatoridae; genus Alligator; species Alligator mississippiensis. The sequence goes on along the minus strand of NC_081828.1, from coordinate 163,433,526 downwards.
TAATTGGTGTCAAAGGTCACGTGATATCACTTCCTGATGTAATATCACTTCCTGTCAGGTCTTTGAATATGGCTTGCCGGGCCACTGGGTGATGAAAAGTTTGTGATCCGGCCCACATTCAAAAAGGTTGGACAGCCCTGGTTTAGAGACACCCGAGGAAACATTTCTATGAATAGATCTATCATCCATGAATTTCTGTAGTCCCTTTTTGAACCTGGATATGTTATCTGCCTCTGCTGTCTCTTGTGGTAATGAATTCTATAAGTTAACTAAATTCCATAAAAAAGTACTTTCTTGTATTAGTTGTAAACCTTCCTCCCGTTCATTTCAGTGGGTGCCCCCTAGTTCAAGTATTTGGGATCTTTTGTTTCCTGTTCACTTTGTCCATACTCCTTACGATTTTATAGACCTCTATCCTATCCCCGCCCCTTTGCAGTCTGCTTTTCAAATGGAGGACTCCTAGCCTTTTTAGTTGCTCCTGGTATGGCAACTGCTTCATAGCCCAGATCATTTTGGTTACCCTTCTCTGCACCTTTTCTACTTCTCTGCATCTCAAAAAAGATGTAGCAGACAAGAACTGCACACAGAATTCAAGATATGGGTGCACCATGGAGTTGTATAATGGCATGATGCTGTTCACTGTTTTGTTTTTAATTCCCGCCTTAACGATGCCCTGTATTATTTAGAAGCCCTTATTGGCTTTTTTTGGTCACTGCTGCACGTTGGGCTGACATATGCAGACAGCTCTCTCCAATGATTCCGAAGTCTCTTTCCTGAGTAAAAATGGCTAATTCAGAATCCAACATTGTATACATATAGTCGAGGTTATTTTCCCCGCATGCATTACTTTGCACCTGTCAACATTGAAGTTCATCTCCCATTTATTTTTGCCCACTCGCTTAGATTGGGGAGATGTTTCTGCAGCTCTTATCAGCTTGGGATTTGACTACCCACAATCACTTGGTATCATTTGCAAACTTGAAGATTTCACTATGCACCCCATTTTCATACAATTGATGAAAATGTTGAACAAAATTGGGCCCAGCACAGATCCTTGTGGAACCCCATTTTTGGCCTCTCTCCATTTTGCTCCATCCAATGGTTCCCTACCCTGTGCTTCCTGCACTTAGTTCATGAAAGAATCTTCCTCCAATCTTGTGGCAGTGCAGGTTTTTTTTAAAGGCTGAGGCGGGGCCTTCTCAAAAGCTTTTTGCATGTCTAAATATGTCAACTGGATCTCTCCTGTCCACATGCTTGTTAATACCCCAAAAGAACTCCAGCAGATTGGTGAGGTAGGATTTCCTGTTACAGAAACCATAATGACCTCTCTTCAGCAGATCATATTTATCCCTGTGACTGCTGATTTTATTATAGATTCTACCAACCTGCCAGAGATGGAAACAAGACTCCCTGGTCTATATTCCCAGGACCGCCTCTGGAGCCCATTTTGAAAATGAGTGTTAGCAACCAGCCAATCCTCTGGCACAAAGGCCATTTGGAATGGTAGGTTGCATACTATTGCCAGCAGTTCATCTTCGAGTTCCTTCAGAAGTTTGGGGTGAACACCATCCAATCATTGTGACTTAGTAGTCACAATGGTTTTTAAATGTGTTAATTAATTAATTAACAAATTAATTTAAAAATTTTTTTTTAATTTGTTCTAAAACATCTGTGGTCACTTCAGTGTGGTCCAGACTTTTTTCTAAGAAAGATTGATCTGGCATGGGAATGTCCTCGGTAACTTCTGTGGTAAAAAATGATGTAAAGAATTCATTCAGCTGCTCTGCTATGGCCTTACCATCCCTGAGTGTACCTTTTACACCCTGGCCATCTAATGGTCCCACCAATTCTCTAGCTGGCTTTCTGCTTCTGATATTCTAAAAAGTTTTTATGATTAAATTTAACATCTTTTGCCTAGGTTCTCCTCAAATTCTTTTTTGGCTTACTTTATTTCACTTTTACATTTAACCTTCCAGAGTTTATGAGCGTTCTTGTTTTCCTTATTTGGGCATGCCTTCCATTTGAAGGATACCTTTTTGCCTCAAATGGCCTCCTGAATTCTACTAGTAAACTATGCAGAGGTTTTATTGGACCTCTTGGTACTGTTTTTGATTGGTGGTATACTCAGGTATTTTACTGAGCCTCTAATACAGTATTTTTAAAAACTTCAAGCTGCCTACATGCCTTTTACTTTTTTGATTGCTCTTTTTAACTTCTTTTTAACTAGCTTCTCATTTTCATGTAATTTCCCTTCCTAAAATTTTATAAAGACGTAGTGGTTTGTTTTGTTTTTTTTGGGTTTTTTTTTTGGGGGGGGGGGTTCTCTCTAAAATGCTGAATGTGATTATGTTATGATTGCATTCACAGAGGGGCTCCCCAACAGATACCTTTTGAGCCACGTCCTGTGTGTTATTCAGAATTAGGTCTAGAATTTCTTCTCCTATTGTGGATTTCTAAGATGATCTTTTTTAGAAAGCAGTGGTTTATTACATTCAGAAATTTTATCTCCACTTCTTGCCCTGATGAGGGGCTTACTCAGTTTATGGATAGATAGTTTAAATTTCCCATTACTATTGCTTGTCCCATTTAACAGCTTCTTTAATCTCCCTAAGCATTTCATAATCACCCCCACCTTCCTGATCAGGTGGTTGGTAGTAAAATCCTAGTACTATATTCTTTTTATTCAAATACGGAATACCACCCACAAGGATTCTATGTTAGTTTTTCTTTGGGTAAGACGTTTATGCTGTTACTGTCTATACTATCCTTCATGTACATGCACGTAGACGAGTAGCACTGTATTACTCTGTCACGTTACAGTGGATGATGTTGGGTATTCACTTAATGACTTGTACAACACGTTGGGTGTTTCTACACATGCGTTTAAGTGCAACTAAATGTAATGTGCATTAAGAGATATTTGGTAGGTGTCTACACATGCAGGTGCCAAGTCCCTGCAGCCCTGCCATGTGCCCCTAAAGTTAGTGCCAGGTCGCATCTAGACATGCATTAATGCAATTTAACTAATCATGCCTAAATTTGATACCTGCATTTGCAGGTACCAAATTTAGGTGCATTTAATCTAATTTTTCCATTTTTAATGCACATGAAGGGTACTCGTGTAGATGTGTGCCTGTAATGCACATTAAAATAGGCCAATGTGAGTTAGTGTGTCTCATGTAGATATGCCTGTTGACAACTTAGCTGTTTTCTCTCTCCATATCTTGAAGGGGATATTGACAAGACACTGTCACTGACAAGGTTCTTCTATTACCAGTGTTTATTGCAACCTTTTAATGATTAAACCTAGTTAAATCATTTTAAATCTATTTGAAGTGTATTCTAAATGTTTATGCAGCTCTAATGTAATTCGATAAACAATGGTAGATAGGGGGAATTCTTGGTCCCACTAAAGGCATTGGCAAAACTTCCATTTAATTTAATAGGGTCAGGCTTTCACTTTGGCTTGACAGGAGGGGTAATATACATGGGGAGGGTTTTCCATTATTTTGTTTTGTATTTTACTATCAGCATGATGCTAGGTTACAAATGTCCTTCTTGGATTAACTGGGTATGGGTTCATCTTCATCATCAGAAGGTGACTGGAACTACTTCAGTTGATACATTCAAATAAATTATCTAGTTATTAGCAAGACTGTGGCTAAACAGAGGTTTTATGTTTTTCTAATGGCAGTAAGTTCATATTCTCAGACATGCGGCAAGCCTGCCAGCAGAGTGTGGCACTTGTTTTTGAGGAAAACCCAACCCTCCCCACATTCCAAGTTGCACATATCTATTGTTTTCAAACACAACCAGATGTGTCCCTTACCTAAAGGAAGCTTTCAGAATATGGAAGAAAACAAGAGAATCTGATGTGGAACAAAAACAGCACTTGACCTGTCTGTATGCACCAATAATCCTAACTTTAGCTGCTGGCAAAATTTTGTTGCATTTGGTTTTCTTTGTTTGCATTTGCTTTTTTCCCTGCAGTATGTAAAAGCAATGAAGGCTATAAATACTAAATAAAAATGCAGTTAATTTGGAGGTTTAATAAACAAATTCATGTTTGCTATCTCCTTCTAGAGCCTTCATTTTTAAATGCATTGTGGCTCAGGTTTGTTAAAGTAGAGCCGATATATTAAGCCTAGAAATTTGTATTCTTTAATATGCCAAACCATTTTGTGTTTTACAGATCAAATCTTCAAGACTAGAGATACGAGCCCAAACCACAGATCATGGGCTGAATTTTTCTTAAATTTGAGCTTATTGGCATCCAAAGTCTTTGGTTTGGCCTCAGCTCTACTCAGTTCCAGCATGAGTACTGCTTTTGTACAATATCTTTTAATTGTTTGCTGCTGCTGCCACCACGACTATGCAGGTTAGTTCCCATTATCTTCAAATTAAGCTTCTTGTTGCCTCCAGGTAAGTTCTCAGTTTCAGATGTCTGTGGGAAATGGAATGAAGTGATAATGTTACATTAAGTTAAGGTGGAATACAGTCACTGTAGAGACACTTTGCCAATTCATCCTGCAGCCATTATATTTATAATTAAGATTTCATCTTCGTATTATAATAATAGTTGGCATGACAATAGTAATGATGAAGATGATGATAAAGAAGCTATGGTGCTAGGAGGAGGTGAGAGAAGGACAGTAGATGTGGACTGTGTCAGGAAGGTTGGAAACAGAAGCACTAAAAAGATGGCTTACAGAAAGAAAAGGAGAAGAAACGGTGGCAAACAGGATAGGATTTCAGTAAAGATCTGGCTGCAAGTTTGCATCCAAGCCTTTATAACTGCAGGTTTTGCATTTGGACCCTGATGGAGCACTTTACTTTGATCTCCTCCCATTAATTAAAGATACCCAAGACCTGAAAGGACCACAAACCTAAGACTGCAGTTTTTGCAGCTGTATTATATTTTTCAAGAGGTATCACTAGTGACTCACATGTTAACATTAAATATTTTCTGTAGAGTAGACTGCTGGAAAAAAATATTCTGGCAAGTATTTGAGAAGTTCTTCATTCCTAGGCTTTGTCATAAGAGATGATATATCAGAAATGTCCCAGTAAGCAAAAGACTTCTGTGGGCAACAGGGACAAAAAGACATGTAGTGGTAGCCATTAACTTGAAGTTTCAAGTGGAATGGATTCCTAGATTTTTGTTGTTAAATAAAAATAATTTCCCTACTTATTCTCTATCCTGTTTTTCCTCCCTCTCTTAATATTTTGTTTCTCTTACTTATGCTATTCTCTTTCTTGCTTGTATACCCATACCTGCACATGTCTTGTTGACAAGCTTGAGAGTCACCCTAAGAAAAAAAGTCCTCCTTGGCCTAAAGCATCAATTACTTCCTTATATTACACCTTTTTGGCCTGGTAGTGAACACACTGTTGGAGTGTACTGGGGCTCCAGTGGGATGCATGGTATAAGCTATAGGGAGAAAGACCTACTAGAAGATTTTGCTTTTACCGACCTCCAAATGCCTGTTCAGTGTAACAGGAAGCCTGCAGTTCTTGTTACTCTAAGAGGGAAAAACAGTAGCAACCAGTGCTCAGGCAACCTAACAAGGGCGGGCTGCAAAGAATAGACAGCCATACAGGGCCCTAGTTGCACAGCCCTGTATAATCTTCATCACTGTTCAACATCTTCATCAGCGACTTGGACGAGGGGGTAAAAAGCACCCTATTCAAATTTGCAGACGACACTAAATTGTGGGGGGAAGTGGGCACGCTAGAAGGGAGGAATAGGCTGCAACTGGACCTAGACAGGTTACAGGGGTGGGCAGATGAGAACAGGATGGGTTTCAACACTGACAAGTGCAAGGTGCTGCACCTGGGGAGGAGGAACCAGCAGCACACCTACAGGCTGGGGAACTCCCTTCTCCTCAGTGCAGAGGCAGAAAAGGATCTTGGAGTCATTACTGATGTCAAATTGAACATGGGCCAACAGTGTGGGGACATGGTCAGGAAGGCCAACCACACCTTGTCATGCATCCACAAATGCATCTCAAGCAGGTCCAAGGAGGTGATCCTCCCCCTCTGTGCAGCACTGGTCAGGCCGCAGTTGGAGTACTGCATCCAGTTCTGGGTGCCACACTTCAGGAGGGATGTAGACAACATGGAGAGGGTCCAGAGGAGGGCCACTCACATGGTCAGGGGTCAGCAGGGGAGGCCCTACGAGGAGAGCTAAGGGACCTGAACCTGTTCAGCCTTGTTACCAAATTTGCCCATTACTTTGGGGTGTGCTCATTTATTAGGGATAGTTTCTAGGGTCTTGGTGATTCTGTCAATGTGCTGCTTGTGTTACTATACGGAGCTGTATTTCTCCCTTCTGCAAGCCCTCACCCCCAGTGGAGCTATCTTGCAGGACTCAATCTCAATGGGACTGGGTTCCTCCAGTCACCAAATCAGTCATACACACAAATTAACGTGACACGCCTGATCTGGCCGGGCTGATCAGCATGGACAGGCTGACACCCTCATATGCCAAGAATCAGTTCATAAGAGCAACAATAAAATGCAGTCAAACACAAGCACACAGGTCAACAGAATCCCTCTGAATCCGGCTGGGTGTCCAGCTGACACCCTCATGGGCCAGCATTCAGTTCATAAGGGCACGTCTGAATCAAACTGGGTCAATCAGCCTGTACAAGCTGATCCCCTTATGTGTTTCAAACTCAGCACGTCCCAATCTTTGGCCTCTTGATGAGCAGACCCCACAATAATTTAGGCTTCGCAGGGATCTTTAGCATAGGTAAAAGAAGCGTTGCTGCAGAGCACAGGAGGAAAAAGAAGCAGAGAAGGAAAAATATACCCAATTACTTCCAGTTTGCCTATAAAAGTTATTTATTGCTAAGCATATGAAATATATAATAGTACTAGTAGTAATAGACATGCAAAAGAAAAACAAGCACAAACAATGACAATACTACCCTGGTTTCACTAAGTATTTGGGGAAACTTAGCTCAAGCTTAACTGATACAGTTCAGGTTCAGAAGTTTATGCCTAGAAAGAAGAGAGAGAACGCTGGGAATCTCACCGAGTCCACGGTACCCAGGCTGCAAAGCTGACAGGCACAGACTGTAGCACAATCCTTGAAGAGAGAGACGATCTGTTCTTCCAGCGTCCCAAGAACGACAGGGGATGGTGTCAGCACAGGAGTTTTCTTCTTCTTCTTTCTTTCTCCCTCTTTCCTCCTGCTTCTTCTTTTTCTTTCTCTTTCTTTTTAAGCACACACACTTACAGATTTTTATACCCTCAGTTCAGTTGCTTTGAAGCACCCTCAGTAGTGTAAATCATTGTCTTTTCTATTGACAAGGGGTTATCTGGTTTGGACCATCTCAGGAAACTGATTGATAATCAGGAAACACTTAAGATTAGGGAGTAACCCAAATACTTGGGAGCCAGCTTGAGATTCCTATGGATGGCAGATATCCTGATGGGATATCTCATGGTTTCTTCAGGAACAATAGATAGCTTGCAGGATCAGGATTTTGGATTTTTACTTGTTGTGCACAAGCCTCAGCTTAGCATGACTTTTCCAGATTTTACTATAGTCTTTTAACAGACTTAAAGCAATTATTGGGGTGCTCATAACCTTTTGTGGAGAGGACTCCCACCAGTCGTCTCGGGAAAGATACGACAACACCTGGGATTAGGGCTCCAGCAGGCTGGATGCTGTGATGAACCCTTAACCATTGTTCAAATGTTGCCCGTACCCCCTCGGACTCGGTCTCTTGCCTCAGCATTCCCTAACCCGGCAACCGAGTTTTAGTCAATCAAGTTTAAATAGGCCTCCCACAGTGGGACCGGGGAATGTACGGCCCGAGATGCCTATTAAACTTAGAGCTGTGTGTGTGTGTCTGGGGGGAGAAAAGTCCTTAGCAAATCCAGATTAGAACTGGTCTGATAAATGCTGAGCTGGGTGTGTGTGAACATGGGTTAATTAACATTGGAAGCACAGATTCCCCATCATGCAGCGCTCTCCTGCTTCTCTGGTCCCAGAATTCACTGCAGTCTCTGCTTCAGGCTTTCTGTTTTCCATCTCTCATGTAAATGAATGGTCATCTGGTTCCATCTCAGATGCAGATGAGACCGAGGGCAGTTGTTCACTCTTATCACCCTTATCTGGAGAGTTTTAAGTGCGTCTCTCACTGCATCTTAATCAGTTTCGTTTATGTAGAGGAGGGGAGGGGGGGTGGGGGGAGTCCTTTGTGAGTCAGACAGACTGCATCCTGTGCCAGGGTTGCCCAAGAATACAGAGCTGAGGCGTAACAGCCTCCACAAGAGAAGGCAGAGCGGGGATCTAGTGGCTGTTTACAAACTAGTCAGAGGGGACCAGCAGGCACTGGGGGAGTCCCTGTTCCACCAAGCACTACCGGCAGTGACTAGAAATAACGGTCACAAGCTGGCAGAGGGTAGATTCAGACTAGACATCAGGAGGCACTACTTCACTCAGGGCAGCTAGGATCTGGAACCAACTTCCAAGTGAAGTTGTGCTGCCTCCTACCCTGGGGGTCTTTAAGAGGAGGCTTGACCCCAGTGCTCTTTCCTGGCATGGCAGGGGGTTGGACTTGATGATCTCCTCAGGTCCCTTCCAACCCTACCAACTATGAAACAACTATGAATAAAAGAGGAAGGTCCTGGATAAGACCCAAGTGGGCTGGGGAAAGTCCATATAGCATAAGAGCCTATGGTTACATGGTAATAAATTCCTATGTAAGAAATGTAGGGGCAGCTACAGTATTACTGATCATAAATAGCTATCCTGCAGTGCTACACTTCAGTCCTGAACCTTGACTTTGGTTAGAAAGATGGATTTTGCCTCCCAACATCTTGCTCACTCACAGTTCTATGACATGGTTTATACAAGAGAAATGATTTTTTAAAAATTAAATTTTAACAATGTTGATGAAAGTCCAGCGAAGGTATTACCATTCCTTCTAAATACTATACTGTATTGTAGAGATTTATTCCTTGATTCCCTAGTGCTGGGATGAGAGAAGCTAGAATGACACATTAAGTGAGAAAAGGTAAGGAAGGGGTTTCAAAGGACCTGGATAGTTCGCTTGAATTTGACATGTTAGTACAGATGAGGATGTTAAAGGAATTCAAAAGATGTAACTAGAAAAAAAAAGAAAGGCATCATTGAATATATGCACTGCAAATCCAGAAGAACATAGTATCAGAATTTACATATACATAAGCATAGTTCTTCGCAACCAAGAAAGCAAGTGCTATAATTTCATAATTTTTTCTGATGCATATATTCAAAATATTGACTAGATTGAGTCTACTTATAGATAAATGATAGTTAAGATAGTCTAACTATCTCCATTTATCTGGTTCATGAACATGCTACACTGTTTTCTTTGTTCAAAGAACAACTCAGGTTTACTATACAAGCTCTTGAGAACTGTAATCACCATGATGTTTATCTTTTGTTCTTTGTTATTTCAGAACATGCATCACAAAATGTTGATGACCATAGCATGATTCATCACTTGTGGTTAAAAAGCCTGCCTTTGTTTTAGAGTTTCTGCTATGAGAACTTCTAGTTTTCTAGAGAAACTATATAGTGTTTTTTTCCCCTTCCCCCTGCCCCATCTTAGTTCTCTTATCTATGTCTTATAATCTCCCTTTGTTTCAGAGTCAGCTCAGGACATGTAACACTAGAATTCACATGACTGCAACAGGGTGTTGGTAAATCACTTGCACCATGATTGTGTCTTTGCAAACAGTTTTGATAGAATTTTAAAGGAAAGACCGGATTAATGTAACATCTACACATGTGCATAGCTTATGTACTTTCCAGTTCATAAATTGCAGACTTACGAATTAGCAATTTAGCAATTGCAGATCATTTCTGCAGTATTATAAAGATTCATTCTGACTACTGTACAAAGCAAAGACTCTCTGAAATAGGAAATTATGTGGTTTTTCATAGATCGTTAGGGGCTGGAAGAGACCTTGCAAATCATTAGGTCCAGCCTCCCCGCTCTAGGCAGGAAGACAACTGGGGTTAAGTGACCCCAGCAAGGTGACTGTCCAGTCTCTGCTTGACAACCTCCAGGGTAAGTGACTGCACCGCCTCTGGAGGGAGTTTATTCCACAGTCTGGACACCCTGACTGTGAAAGAGTTTTTCCTGGTATTAATCTTGAATCGGCCTTCCAGGAATTTGTATCCATTGGTCCTGGTCTTCCCCAGGGCTGCCCTAGTGAACTGTTGTTCACCGAGCTCCTGATGTGCTCCTCTGATATAGCAATAAATCGCTATCAAGTCCCTTCTTAATCTTCTTTTCTTTAGGCTAAAGAGGCCCAGGTCCCTCAGCCTTTCCTCGTATGGCTTGCCTTGCAAGTCGCTGATCATATGGGTGGCTCTTCTCTGGACCCTCTCAAGTTTTTCCACGTCCTTAGTGAAGTGCAGCATCCAGAACTGGACTCAGTACTCCAACTGTGGCCTCACCAATGCTGAGTACAGCAGGAGTATCACTTGCTTAGTTTTACATTGGATGATGCATGCCAGCATCTTATTTGCCCTGCTGACCACCGCCTCACACTGACGGCTCATATTCATGCAATGGTCAGTCATTACCCCTAAGTCACTTTCGGCCATGGTGCAAGTCAAGCTGTCACCACCAAGCCTGCATGTATGTTGAGGGTTGTTTGCACCCAGATGAAGTTTAATACTTCCAAGTGTAAAGTCATCCATCTGGTTCTGGTCTGCCCCACTCTTGAGCCTGTCCATGTCTGCCTGTATCTGCAGCCTATCTTCTGACGTGACCACACTGCCCCATAACTTGCTGTCATCCGTGAACTTAGCCAGTGAGCTTTTCACTCCCCCATCTAAATCATTGATAAAGATGTTGAAAAGCACTGGTCCACGCATGGATGCCTGAGGGACACCACTGGCCACTTCGCACCAGGACAACACAGATCCATTCATGAGAACTCTCTGGGTCTTACCCTGTAGCTAGTTTCCCACTCGCTGAATTGTTGAGCAGCTGAGTCCACAATCTTCCAGGATTCCCACAAGGATATTGTGGGATACTAGATCAAACGCCTTTTGGAAGTCTAGGTATATAACGTCTACCTTGTCTCCCATATGGCAAGAGACCTGGTCGTAGATGGAGATGAGATACATATCATGCATACATACTATGTTGTAGCAATTGAGAGATTTGTATTCAATATAAGAATAGCTGACTGAAGTAATAATGTATTGTTCTGCCAATCTTTAATCCATACAGTGGACATTTAAAAGGGAAGAAGTGATTTATGGCATTTTTTTGTCATAGTAAATGATGTAATCAGCTCTATAAGCAACCAGTGTTAATTTTCACAACTTAGTTATCCAAATGCCTGGAAAAGCTTAGCACAGTACCTGGGTTCGTATGCTAACATGAACCTTGTAGAAAGGACCTCAACATTATTTTTATCATCTAATGCAGTCTGAATTGTTAGTGTCCAAAAAGATGGCTCTTCAATGTATAATGAGCTTAGTTACACTCCTGTTCACAGTGGACAAGCACCAGGATTTGAGAATCAACATCCAGCATGGTGGCTTTAGCAGACAGGTTGAGGACTGAATGAGTCTGGGAAATAAATAAAAATCTTGTTATACACAAGTGGTCCCATCAGATCTTTTATGAGCAGTCATGTAGAAACTTGTGCTGCATGTCCACTGCCTGTGCTGCATCTATTCCATAGATGCAAAGAAGACTTACTTGTATAATAGTACTTCAATCAATTTAATAGCGACTTGCACCAGAGTACTGTACACAGCTGTTTTTACTAAGTATAGTCAGACGGTTACTTCATGATGTGTTTTGATCCTTACTATTTCAAAATGACAGTCAAGACTGTAGCTGTGTACAGATACAGTTAGTACACAGATACAGTATATTTGTCAAAACTAGTGTGCCATTTCAATTCTAGTGCCACAGCAGTGATAACACAAGTTAAGATTCATGCCTATTGAGTAAGAGTACAATATCCATAATACAAGTTGCCATGTTACAGCCTTGTTACATGGTAATTTTGGGTGGCTCCTGGAGCTCTTAACTCCTGGGTTGCCTGCACATTAACACCTTAAAGTGATTTTAAGCACCCATTATGCACCTCAAAGTTATGCCACTCCAGGGCTCAGAGTTATATGCTACCCAGCTCCTGTTCTATTAAGCTGTGACCACTCTCCACAGATGTGCTGCCCAAGTTGAAGTCCTTCAGTATCCCAGGATCTCTCACTACCCCTGACTGTAGAGTAGGGATAGAAGCCTGTCCTGGCTCACCAGCCTTCTAAGTTAGGGACAGACATTCAGGCACAGGCTTTTTGAATTTATTCAATTTTTGCAGATTAGTTTAACATGTCTAGATTTAATCAGTTTGCAAGTGTACAGAGATTCCCTCTGGACTGAGGAAATGCAGGCACATGCCTGCAGTGGCTCAGCCTAGAAGCTGGGGGGTGCTAGAGCAGCCCTCTCTTCCCTTCCATAATGCTGAGCTGAGGATGGGCATGACCAGGCCCTGGCATGACCTCTGATTAGGGAGGGATTTAAACACCCACCCTGCCTGCACAGTCCTAGGCTTTTCCCCACTTACTGCTCAAGGGGTGAGAGTGTTGCCATACTCCAGCCCCTGGCTAGCACTCTGAGATAAAGGCATGCATGCACATCTGTGGTGCATGCATCTGTTGATGATACTGAGCTTTTCAATCTCCCTGTCCATGCTTCTTCATACTGTTTGCAAACCTGACAGGCGAGAGAGCTGATAACGCAGTGTTTATCTACCCATCAACAAAACAAAAGCCCTCTCTTTAGTTCTAGCTGTTCTAGAACAGCTTTTCACAAGGAAAGAATGGAGGGATGTTACCAGTTAACCTGTTGATTAGCTCCAAAAAGCCCTAAGTGGACACTGTCCTGTCTGCCTTTGTCCTGTCCCAGTGAAATTAGAGATATGAACACACAGACACCTGGCAGCATTAGCTAGCATACCACATGCCTAGGGTCTGTGGGGCTGGGGTCTGTGCTATGGGAGATAAGGGAGGGAAGGGGGGATCCCTGCATGGGTAGTGAGCAGCAAGTGGTGGGGGTCGTAGGGGGAAGCCAAGCAGACCCTACTGTGCCTGAAGTCTCTGCCAGAACTCTGGCTAGGGAGCAGAGGGGTGGGGTGGGGCCCGCCCTGTTCTCTGGAGCAGAGACCCCATCCCAGCCCAGGGCTGCAAAGCCTCTGGGATGCTGGGGGACTCTAGTTTAATTGAACCAGGAAGGGATCTGGGGCAGACGTTGTAGAAACCAGTTTGACCCAAATCAGTTAAATCTGATACTACATTGAAGCAACTTTATCATAAACTAGTTTCAGCCAGTTTGAAACTGGTTTATGTGCACTTAACTTATGTTCTGCTACAGGTTTAAACCAGTTTCTGATCACTTAAATCCGCTTATGAGCAATGTCTGTCCCTAGCACTAGTGGCAACTCTGAGCTACAGCTCTTACTCCTGCCCCTGCTCACCAGGCCTTTAGTGGCAAGTTGTGGCTGTGAAGGTGGGGGACAGTCAGAGAAGGTTTCTAGACTAAGTGTGCGACTGTTACAAACTCCAAGCTAGCACTAACACTGATCAAACATTTGTATGGCTTACAACACAAGGTGTAACAAGGCCTTAATTATCATTAGAACTGGTTAGCTGTTGCTTTAGCATGCCCCAATTGCAACAGGGAAAGTGTCAGATACAGAGGATGGCAATGGAGACATGTTTTGCCCTACCAAAGTGATTTGCAATTTCTGACTTTCAAACATGATTGTTTCTTGTTGTTGTACACTTTAAATGTGGCAGAGAATACATTTGATGAGTGTAAAATTGCCTTAAAATACCTGTAGTTCTATACATGTAATCTAGTGTTCGAAAATATAGTGTGGAAAAGACAAGAAACAGCATTCTTTAATGAAATATAAAAGGTAATGGGAAGACAGAGAAATGCAAACCTATATTTTTAGAACATGAATATCTTAGTAAGATTCATTCATGAATGGAACAAGCTGGCTGCTATTCAACCACTACCACTTCCTAACCACCTTCAAAAATCAAAGACAAATTCTGCTGCCTACACCAAAGCCAAAATAAAAAGCACGAGCTATTTATAGGTCATAACGGTAGTATCATTTGAAGCAGCAACTATTTCGTAAATCAACCCTGCTGCAGTGTCACCTCATTATCAAAGACACACAAAGACATATCTGTATGAAAACAGATAAGTTTTCCCTTAAAAATGCAATTTCACCATCAAAAGACAACAGTTTTGCTTCTGTTAAGTTCCTTAGCAATTTCAGTCTGTTTTTCATTTAATAACAACTCATTATAATTTGTGGTTTTAGTGAAGCTCATTTCAATTTTCGCTTCGGAATTTTCAGTAAGTAGATCAAGTTTTCTTATTTATTTTGTCTTATCTTTTCAGATTTGAGAAATGTTTTCCCAATAATTTTTGCTTTGCAGGTTATTTTGAGCACTCATAACATGAACTGTGTTGGTCAAATTGGACTGAACATGTGTGTCATGTTATCTTCATTGTAACTCTCTTAATCAGGTTTCCAGGATTCACATTATCTGACTTAAAATGTACTTTCTGGGTGACATCATTCTAGTAAAAAGGACAAGCAGTAGGCCTATGCAATAGTTAAGTCCCATTTAAGAACTCAAAATCAAACAAGTGGCAATTAAGAGAGGTATGAGTGTTCTGCTGGCCCACTGTGCAGCAGCGATTTTTCACACCACAAGTACTCTGTGGGAGTCACTTAAATTAATGTTTCCACCAAGTCCTGTTCATAGATTCATAGCTGTTAGGGTCGGAAGGGACCTCAAAAGATCATCGAGTCTGACCCCCTGCATAAGCAGGAAAGAGTGCTGGGTCTAGATGACCCCAGCTAGATACTCATCTAACCTCCTCTTGAAGACCCCCAGGGTAGGGGAGAGCACCACCTCCCTTGGGAGCCCATTCCAGACCTTGGCCACTCAAACTGTGAAGAAGTTCTTCCTAATGTCCAGTCTAAATCTGCTCTCTGCTAGCTTGTGGCCATTGTTTCTTGTAACCCCCGGGGGCGCCTTGGTGAATAAATCCTCACCAATTCCCTTCTGTGCCCCCGTGATGAACTTACAGGCAGCCACAAGGTCGCCTCTCAACCTTCTCTTGCGGAGGCTGAAAAGGTCCAGTTTCTCTAGTCTCTCCTCATAGGGCTTGGTCTGCAGGCCCTTGACCATACGAGTTGCCCTTCTCTGGACCCTCTCCAGGTTATCCACATCCTTCTTGAAGTGTGGCGCCCAGAATTGCACGCAGTACTATAACTGTGGTCTGACCAGTGCCCAATAGAGGGGAAGTATCACCTCCTTGGACCTATTCGTCATGCATCTGCTGATGCACGATAAAGTGCCATTGGCTTTTTTGATGGCTTCGTCACACTGCCGACTCATGTTCGTCTTGGAGTCCACTAGGACTCCAAGATCCCTTTCCACCTCTGTGCCACCCAGCAGGTCATTCCCTAGGCTGTAGGTGTGCTGGACATTTTTCCTCCCTAGGTGCAGCACTTTGCATTTCTCCTTGTTGAACTGCATCCTGTTGTTTTCTGCCCACTTGTCCAACCTGTCCAGGTCTGCCTGCAGCTGTTCCCTGCCCTCCGGCGTGTCCACATCTCCCCATAGCTTTGTGTCATCTGCAAACTTGGACAGAGTACATTTGAGTCCCTCGTCCAAGTCACTGATGAAGACATTAAAGAGTATCAGTCCAAGGACCGAGCCCTACGGGACCCCACTGCCCACACCCTTCCAGGTTGAAACCGACCCATCCACCACGACTCTCTGGGTGCGACCCTCTAGCCAATTCGCCACCCACCGGCCTGTGTAGTCATCCACGTCACAGCCTCTTAACTTGTTCACCAGTATGGGGTGGGATACCGTATCGAAGGCCTTCCTGAAGTCTAAGTATATGACATCCACCCCTCCTCCTGTGTCCAGGCGTTTCGTAACCTGGTCATAGAAAGAGACTAGATTGGTCAGGCACGATCTGCCCTCCACAAACCCGTGCTGGTTTCCCCTCAGCATAATTTGCCCTGCCAGGCTCTCACAAATGTGAGCCTTGATAATTTTTTCAAAGACTTTACCAAGGATGGAGGTGAGACTGACTGGCCTATAGTTGCCCGGGTCCTCCTTCCTCCCCTTCTTGAAAATGGGGACCACGTTAGCCCTTTTCCAGTCCTCCGGGACTTGGTCCGTGCGCCACGAGCGTTCGAATATTCCCGCCAGTGGCTCTGCAATGATATCAGCCAGTGCCTTCAGCACCCATGGATGGAGCTCATCCGGGGCTGCTGACTTAAAGGCATCCAGTTCTTCCAAGTGACTCTGCACCATTTCAGGATCTACGCATGGAAGTCTGGCGCCTTGCTGCTGCCTCTCTACAACCCCAGTGAGAGACTTGTCATGTCCCTCACTTAGGAACACTGAGGCAAAGAACTCATTGAGGAGTTCAGCCTTGTCGCCCCTGTCTGTCACCAATTGTTTCTGCCCATTTAGCAGGGGTCCTATTCCTCCCTGGGCCTTCCTTTTACTCCCTATATATCTAAAAAAACAATTTCTTATTGTCTTTTACTTGGGTTGCCATCCTCAGCTCCATGGTAGCTTTGGCCCGCCTAACTGCCTCCCTACAAGCACGAGCAGAGGAGGTATATTCGTCTTTAGTGATCTCACCTTGTTTCCACTTTTTATGTGCTCCCCTTTTTTCCCTTAGGCTGCCCTGGATT
Organism: Alligator mississippiensis; assembly: GCF_030867095.1. Classification (NCBI taxonomy): domain Eukaryota; kingdom Metazoa; phylum Chordata; order Crocodylia; family Alligatoridae; genus Alligator; species Alligator mississippiensis. The sequence goes on along the minus strand of NC_081828.1, from coordinate 163,416,744 downwards.
TCTCTGGTCAGCCATGGAAGCCTCCTGGCCCCTTTCCCTCTTTTGCCTTGCTCGGGGATCGTCTTGCTTTGTGCCCGAAGGATTGTTTCCTTAAGGCACAGCCACCCTTCTTGGGCTCCCATCCCTTCAAAACTCCTACTCTGCAGTGCGTCCTTGACTAATCGCCTGAGTTCATTGAGATCAGCTTTCCTAAAGTCTAGCACTTTCACCCTACTAGTTACCTTACCCACTCGACGTCTTATGTTGAATTCTATTATTAGGTGATCACTGTCCCCCAAATGGCTACCGATCTGGAGGTCCCCTACCATGTCATCCCCTGTTGCCAATACCAGATCCAGTATGGCATTCCCCCTAGTGGGACCATGTACCTCCTGTGTCAGGTGGAGGTCCTGTACACAGGTTAGAAACCTGCGTGAGCGGTGGGACTATGCTGTCTGCGTCTCCCAGCAGATGTCCGGGTAGTTAGGTCCCCCATGAGTACTGCCTCTTTAGCTTTTATGGTCTCCGAGAGTTGCCTCAGGAGCCCCGCATCTATTTCTTCCCCTTGGTGTGGGGGTCTGTAGCAGACCCCTACCACCAAATCCCTTTCTCCTTGCCCCCCATGTAGCCTAACCCACAATCCTTCTACTTCCTCAGCCTTGGATTCTGTCTTGATGAGGGTTGATGTATATTGCTCACTGACATAAAGTGCAACCCCCACCCTTTCTTCCCCGACCTGTCCTTTCTGTACAATCTGTAGCCCTCAATATGTACCGCCCAGTCGTGGGATGAATCCCACCAGGTTTCTGTTAGCCCCACTAAGTCATAGGTGTTTAGTGCAAGCAGGAGCGCTAGTTCATCCTGCTTGTTCCCCATGCTCCTAGCATTAGTATATAGGCACTTGAGCCCTTGTTAGATAACTTGTTTCTTGAAAGTCATATAAAATAAACACTAAAAAGATGATTGAATGAACACTAAAAATGAAGACTAAATGTGATTTTATTGAAGAAAAAAAATCAAGTGAATATTCCCTTAAGTTCCTTCATAATTTTTTAGGGTGATATACAGTTTTGGTGAAAAATCTTTCTTGAACTCTGGTTTCTCATTTAACTGAACCAGTATTAAAAATATACACATTCTGGTGAAGATGGATACTAATACTGAGCCTTTCTACATAAATTAAGGTTAATGCATAATGGTTTTGCCAAAAATATCAGAATAGTTTGCAATAAAATACAGGAAAAGCCCATACAAGTCTACAAGACTTTCATAATTATGAATTTATAAAAATAAAAAGAGAAAACAATGAAATAACCAAAAATGGCACAACATTAAAAAATGTTAAAATGTAACTGTATTTTATTAGTGTAATTTATTAGTGTTGTACATAGTATACAAGCTTGTAAAAAAGAAAGTCCAGCTTTATTCAATACTTACATTTTTAATATTAAACACACAGTTCCAAGATTTTAGTACTAAAAATCCAGTATCACTTTGTGCAATGTTAATATTCTGTAGTGAGTCTGTTAAATACTGATATGTGCACATGCTCCAAAGATGGGCTTATTGGTAGGACACACATTGTGCTATTTGGTCAGATTGTACATAATATTAATGACAAAAAATGGAAGACTGTAATGATAATGATTTTTTTTGTTATTGTTCGTCACTTTTGAAAAATGATATCAAGTACCCTGTTTGGTACCGGTGGTCAAAGACTGATGTTGTTATATATGAAGCTGGGACACAATACTTCATGACTTTTGACAATTTTCCTTTTCATTTTTCTTCTGTATCTGCAGTTGTGTTTTGCTATGCCTTGTTCCTTGGGCTTTTCTCCTGACTGGAACGTAGGAAAGTAGAGCATGAAGGGACTCACCAAGTCGCCTAGTCCAGCCCCCTGCTCAAGGAAGGATCATCCCTAAATAAATCGCCTAAGCCAAGTGCCTCTCCAACCTGTTCTTGAAAGTTTCAAAGGATAGGGATTCCACAACTTCTTTAGGTAGGTTCTAATGCTTGACCACCATCATAGTAATAGAGATCCTTCTAATCTCCCACCTAAAGTTTCTGTGCTGCAGCTTGAGTCTGTTGTTTCTAGCCCTACAACCACAGAGAAAAGCTCATCTCTATCCTCTCTGTAGTCACCCTTCAGGTAATTAAAGATTGTTATCAAACCCCACCTCAGACTTCTCTTCTCCAGAGTAAATAACCCTAACTCTGTCACCCTTTCCTCATAAGTCACACTTGCCAGGCCTTCAATAATTTTTGTTGCTCTCCACTGGACTCATTCCAGTCTTTCCACATCATTCTTGAAGAAGGAGGTCCCAGAACTAGACACAGTGTTCCAGGAATACAGTAGAATCATGTCCATTGATTTGCAAGTGACACTTCTGTTAATACAACCCAGTACACTGTTGACGTCTTTTGCAGTAAGAGCACACTGACTCATATTCAGTTTATGGTCCACTATAACCTCCAATTCCTTCTCTCCAGTACTGCAGCCTAGACAGTCATTCCAAAGTCTGTATTTGTGCATGCAGAAGTCCCAAATTCAGGACTTTCCAGTTGTTCTTGTTCAGTTGCATCTGATTGATTTCATACCATTTTTTCTAATCCATTCATGTCATTCTGGATCCTACCCCAAACCTCCAGACTGTCTGCAACTCTATCCAACTTGGGGTTATCCATAATTTTACTAGGAGTGCACTTGATTTCGTTATCAAAATCACCAATGAAGATATTAAACTATACCAGACCCAGGACAGGCCCTGGGGAACCCCACTTGATACCTCCTTCCAACTAGTTATTGAGCTATGGATGACTACTAGTTGAGAACAATGATCCAGCCAGTTATGTATTTACTAGTACTTTGTAGTACTTTCATCTAATCTGTATTTCCTTAGTTTGTTAATGAGAATGTTGTAAGCGAGCATTTTCCTCCTTTCCTTTCTTAGAGATGGGCACTATATATATTTGCCCTTTTCCATTCATCGAGGACTTTACCTGACCTGCATGAGTTCTCAAAGAAAACAGCTAATGGCTCTGGAATCACCCTACCTAATTTCTTCAGTACCCTAGAAAACACCCCGTCCAGCCCTACCAACTTGAAAGCATCTAGTTTTTCTAAGTATTCCTAACCTATTCTGCTAGAGTTCTAAACTGTTTGACTCCTTCCCTCTCTACACTGCCAACTGTGCTCCTCATCTGTTAGCTGCCCCTATTTGCGAAGAGTGAAGTAAAAAAGATATTAAATGCTTGAGGCATCTCTGTGTCACCTGTAACTAGATTGCCTTCTGCATTTTGTAAGGGATCTATGATCTCTTTGGTCTTCGTCTTTGTTTTATCAGACTCCCTTTTTATTGCCCTTTATTTCTCTTACCAGTTGCATCTCCAACTAGTCCTTGGTCTTCCTAATCTTCTCCCTGGACACCCACGCAATATTCTTATACTCTTCCCTTGTAGTAGGACCAAGCTTGCACTTTTTGTGTATATATGTAACTATTTTGAACTAACAAACATCAGTCATGGATGTGCATGGTAAAAACACACAGAGATCAATCTATCTTGTGTGTTTCCTTGATGTTAGTCAAAGTTAATAGGAGGCTTTTCATTTCAGATAAACAAAGTAGTCTAGGAGTTGAAAGGAATCTACTTCACTCTGTTACATTTGTAAATAATAGAGAGCTTTGCCAGTTTTAAATCTATAAAACCCATCATCCCTGTGGGATTTAATAAGCATGACTGATCAGGAAGGAGATTCTAACAACCAGTTTTGAAGGGATTTATCAATTTAGCATGGTAAATTCAGTGGATAGATCCAGTAAAGTCAATGGGCTTTAGTGGTGTTTGGATCATGGTACTGACAATTCTGAGAAGTCTTATTTCCTTGGCTGCATCTTTTCTTTCTTTCTTTCTTTTTTTTTTTTTTTTGTCATACTCTTTTTGGTATTCAGATTGTTTAACCTTGGTAGACATGTGGAAAGTCATGGAAGAACTTGAGTCATTTAGGTGGCTGCGTGGGTATGGGAGTTGTGGATGTTAAAATCCCACAAAGGTACTAAAAGATCAAGTGGGAGGACAGGTTGTATTGGAACATGATTTTGTCACCATCAGAAGTAGTGGGCAGAGTTTCAGTTCTGTGTAACACTACCTAGTCACTCCAGTGTGAACTAGTATTAGAATAAAACCAGAAGTTTTCAGCCCTGGTAGGATTTCCGTCATTTGATCAGATTAGCAAAAATAGTAACATTTTACTATCAAGTGGTTAAACATTTCTGTGGCACAAATGTCAAGAAATGCCAGTGAAATTTAGCTTTTACTTTTGAGGTAGGATAGCTATGAATACCCATGTGAGTTACTGTGCTAAAACTGGCACATACATTATCCTAGTTTTAATTCTACTGTCAAGCTAGATAGAAAATCCTAGTGAAAAATTTCAAAATATTGCCAGGAAATGCACATAGAATATTATGAAACTAACCCAATTCTGTAATGTTAACAGTTTCAGTTTTAAAAATAAATGGGTGTGAATTTACTGTCAATTCAAGTCAATATAGTGACAAATAGAAAATCTTTTATTTGTACATATACAAGTGTTGTCACTATACTCAACCCTCATACTAAGCCTGGGAGCACCATTGTGAAGCATACCCATGTGCCAAATTCTGGAAAGTAAGCAATGTAGCCCTTTTAGAGTGGCACTGGGAGGTACTTACTGTTTTATAAGGGTGTATGAAGTGGGCCTTATTCGATTTGGATTCAGCCCAAATCAGGGACAGTGAGTCGATTTGTTGATTTGGATCACTGTCCCTGATTCGATGCCAAATCCGAATCTGAAGGTTTGATGGTGAATTTAAAGAATCAGAAATTTGGACATAAACACAGCTTTAAAAGTTTTTCTACATACCTCAAGGTACCAGCGCAGCTGGTGAACGCTGTGATGCTGGGGTGGATGGAGCATCCCACAGGAGTGTGGGGGGGGCCTCCACGTGCTCAGCAGCAAACCCAGAAGTGGACTGGAAGTACTTCTGGTCCACTTCCAGGTCTGCCAGGGAACGTGCTAGGCCCCCCCCCCCATCCCCCTGGCTCGGCAATTGGCTGCAAGGGGAGCCTGGGTGCCTCCCCCCTCCCCCCCCAACCAGGAGGCACCAGTCGCTGATCCAGAGGGGTGCCGGGGGGCCCCCTTGCATGCTCCCTGGTGGACCCGGAAGTGGACTGGAAGTGCTTCTGGTCCACTTCCAGGTCTGCTGCCGAGCACGTGGGAGAGCCCCCTGCACTTCTGTGGGACATTCCTTGTGCCCCAGCATCACAGCAAACACAAGCTGCCTGCTACCTAGAGGTATGTAGAAAAAACATTTAAAGCTGTGTCTATGTCCGAATCTCCAAATCTCTCTGAATTGATTTGGAGGGTTCTGATTCGATTTGGAGAGATTAAAGGGTCCTCTGATTCAATTCAGATTTGGAGATTTGGCCACCGACTTCGGCTGAATCTCCACCAAATCAAATCAGGGACTGAAGCTTCTTACAGCCCTACTGTTTTAGTCTGAAGTCAGACAAAAAGCAGATCAGGATAGCACTTTAGACCACATCCAGACATGCAGGGGTGTGTGCTTGCAGTGGTACAAATTGCCACAGCGTACACCCCTGCATGGGCACTTTGTTGTAGGACAGATTATCCTGCAACAGGCAAATAGCCCTTGCCTAGGTCCTCCCAGTTCTTCAGCCAGGGAGAGCTGTCTTACCTGGTGACCTAGAGCAGCAGAGGCACAGGTCAGGCAGCACAGAGGCCTGGCTGGCAGCCAGAGCATTGCTCTGGACAGCCTGGTTTCTGTGTGTGCCAGTGCATGCTTGTTCTGTGTATGTTGTGCTATTTTTTGTGCTGGGTTTTTTTTTTCTACCAGGAAATCCACTAGCAAACTTTGGCCCTGTGCTGCAAATTTGCAGGGCGGGGCACATTTTAACATTCACTGTGTGCAGTTTGTGGTGCCACAAAACCCCACACCCCTGTGTCTCTGGACACAGCCTTAGATTCATAGATTCATAGATTCATACATGTTAGGGTCGGAAGGGACCTCAATAGATCATAGAGTCCGACCCCCTGCATAAGCAGGAAAGAGTGCTGGGTCTAGATAACCCCAGCTAGATACTCATCTAACCTCCTCTTGAAGACCCCCAAGGTAGGGGAGAGCACCACCTCCCTTGGGAGCCCGTTCCAGACCTTGGCCACTCAAACTGTGAAGAAGTTCTTCCTAATGTCCAATCTAAATCTGCTCTCTGCTAGCTTGTGGCCATTGTTTCTTGTAACCCCCGGGGGCGCCTTGGTGAATAAATACTCACCAATTCCCTTCTGTGCCCCCGTGATGAACTTAAAGGCAGTAATGAACTTAAAGGCAGAAGAGTTAGGGACTAACTCATTCAGAAAGGCATAAGCTTTCATAGGCAACAGATGCTATGATGAAAGCCACTCTAAGCTGTTCTGGGCCTGCTTATTGGAACTCACTCAGAACTGCTCTAAGGTAGCTATACAGTCTCATTTTCAGGGTTTGGCACATGCCAAAGGAGTGAGTGGGCATGTTTCTTGGCAGCATTCTCAGGCTTAGCATGAAGGCAGAGTAGACTAACCAAATTGTCCATTTGCCATTGTCAAGAAAAGATGGAAAGGATTATTAATACCTCCCCGTGGGGTTTGGAGCCAGTCTCCCCTGTTTTATGCTGTATCCCCTTTAAGGAAATAAATGATTGAAGGATCAAGAGGCAAGGTGGAGAAGTGGGTGGAAGGTAGGAGGAGTTGGGGGTGTTAATCAGCTACTTTCTGGTCAGAATTAAAAGAAGCCAAACATCTGTGAGCTGACTGTGGGAGACTCCAGATAGGAAGTACTGGGAACTGCTGTTTCAAAGTGATAGAGCAGCAGCTAGACTTTATTATGAATTTTTTTATTTAGAGATGCACTTTAGCTCACAGCGCAGAGCTGAAGGTATAAGGTTGAAGCGGGTAGGCAACACCTTGAAAAACTAGAATATGGAGAAGAAACCTGTCAGAGGTAGTTTTCTGCAGGGACAGGACTAACGTTGCATGCATTCCCTCTAACTGGTCAAGTGGCAATGTGTTGTAAACTGTTGGTGAAGGCCGTATGTTCTTGTACTTCCAGGTGAGTGATAAGGCAATGCAATTGCAGGAAGCAACTGAGGCAGTGGCTAGTTGGAAGGGCTGTGCTCTGCCACATGTGTTCGGGGATGGCACCCTGCCACAACTTGGTTTTTGAGAAAACAAAGGTAATGTGTTTTAGAAAGCTAGCTATGAAGGCTGAATCAACATGATATTTCAAAACCATATCTTATGCTTTGCAGAAGTTCCATAGAGCAGTACTACAGAGAGGGTTGCAGATCTGCCCTAAAAGGCATTTTTTTTCAGCTCAGTGGCTGGGCAATCTTGCACACATTAGAAAATAACGAGTAACAGGAAATTTTCAAAAATGTATTAATCATAATGAAAAAATAGATTCCTTTCCATGTCATGCTGTGCAAGTGTTTGTAAGGGAATGCAGTTCCCTCTTGCAACATTTTTAACAAATAAAGGCCAATTCCGTTCCTCCTTCTAGTTCTAGTCTGGGTAGAATAAAGAAATGAGCTAGGGAACTGCAGTGGTGTAGAGGTGACACAAGTAGCACTATATTGTGTTTCTTCTCCCCACAGGAAAGAGAGCCTGTCAGATCAGGGAGAGGAGGCAGATCACTATGTGCACTTAAGTTTCAGTGCTTCTGGGCATGTCTACACGTGCCAGTATAGTGCCATTGTTACTGTGCCTACATCACAGTAGCGATGCGCTATAATAAAGGAGTGCATCACTATGGCTATGTAGCTGCGTCATCACTGTTTTTGCCCATGAACACTATGGTGACACATTGCTACAGTGATATGGCATCATGTGTAGACACACCCTGACTACAAAACTACCCATAGAAGATTAAATAAGTCTGTCTTCCCCTGAGACTGGTCTAACTTTCACCAGGTTGAACAAGAGTAGCATAAAACCACTTCTGCCTTATCCAGGTGGTTCCCTTAGCCTCTATATTCTGTGCTACAAGTCTTCCAATGCGGGATTCGCTATTTCTATGCATTTCCTCTGACTGGTAAAGTGGCAATGTGTTGTAAAAGATGATGCAAAATATTTAGACTAATGTGGTTTAGAAGGCACTTTGTTCATAATGAAAAATGTGGTTTAGAGAATAAGTTTAAAGAAAACTGTGTCCTTTGAGTAGGTGGTTATAAAGAAAGCAGACAGTCTCTGACATTTGTGCGTTTTCTAATTTTCCAGTGCATGAGTGGCGATTAAGGTTTTTGGCAGATGAAAATGGAAAATTTGTCTTATCTTGTGGCCATTTTTAGTCACAGACATGGAGCTCTTCTAAGATCTCTGGAAGGAATGAGCCACTGATTACAATGTATTTTATTGTTTTGTGTGGGAGCTAATGAAGTTGAACTTGTGCCAAAGAAATCTAACACTTTAATATTTTAATTGCTGGGAATGAACGGATTAAAAAAATTGGTGAATTGAAAACTGGAAAGTTCAGGCAATTGAAGCCATGTGGAGACAAATGAAGCTCATTTGATGTGAGGACTAAAAGACTGAGTACTTAGTGTAAAGCATCATTAGTTCCTCCAAGAAGTTAATAGTAGATAAGGCTGTAAGTATGGATGTAGCTGAAGCTACGTCTCTAAATCTCTAGCCTCAACGTGTGAGAAAAACCTAACTTATAATTTGTTAGAGTAATGTTTGTATTTTACATTTCAATAATTGTACTTTGGTATTTCTAACACAATTAAATTTCAGCTCCAATAGTAATTTCTGCACAGTCCAATATTCCTTTTGTATTAGTGCACATTTGTATAACTTACCTTTTCAAAATACAAACACTTAAAATAAGACTGAATTTGTCAGCAGTGAAAACGTAAAGCTTTCAACTCTGTAGTGAAAAAATTAATCAAGTTGTATTGTTTTGCTGCCTAAATCTCAGTAGTGTTTTAAGAATACTGGTATATTTGGAGTCTTCTTTCATTTAACATTAAACAAAGCCACTTCCCCTATGACAGAAGAATTGTTGGGAATCCTTTTAATATTGTGATCCCGGTTCAATGTTTCTGACTCATAAATGGAGCATTTTGGGAACTGACTGATCAACAAGAGGGTTCTAAGATTTCTAGTAAATTAGCCAGCTCATAGAATTATTTCCATATTCACTTGGAACTAATTTACTATAAGTCTTAAAGCAGTAGTCACCAAAAATATTGTGTTGATTAACTGATATACCTTTCTTAATACAAACTTAGTTTAAAAAAATATAATTCATAATTTTATAGTTGTTAGGAGCTGGAAGGGACCTTACAGATCATCAGGTCCAGGCACTTGGGTAGGAAAGACCACTGGGGTCAGATGACCCAGCAAGATGGGCATCAAGATGCTTTTTGAAGATTGCCAGAGTGGGTGGCTGTGCTACCTCTGGGGGGAGCCTGTTCCAAACCCTGTGTACTCGACTTGTAAAGAAGTTTTTTCTTATGTGTAGTCTGATGTGATCTTCAATCAGCTTGTGCCCATTATTTCTAGTTGTCCCTTGGGGGGCCTTGGTGAATAGTTGCTCCCCCAGGCCCTGATGTACTCCCCTGATAATGGTTCTGTTCTCTGATGTTTTTGATTTCCTGTGTGTGTTGCATTGTGGCTAACCATTCCTCCCAGGTTCATGACCATCATATTAGGTCTTCATGCATTTATCAATTTAACGTCATTCTCAGTTTGAAAAATTCTAATTTTAAGTGTCTGATGTCTACTTTGTTTCAGATCTTTGCCACAGTATTGGTCCTTACCATGCAGAGCAGATATTCATCACCTGCCAGACCTATAGAATACTCCCCCACATGCACACTGTCACGGCGGGGTCCTTCAGGAGGGCCGTGATCTCCTCAAGGCCCTCTCTCCGCGCTAATTCGGCCCAAGGGCACCCTCCATACTCGCCTGCCACGTCTTTGCTCTTAAGGAAAATGTAATATGGAGGCTGCCTTGCGTTTCCTTGGGCACGTAAACTCCTGGACCCCTCGTAGGTCTCCCCGTATGATGGGTGCTACTCAAGCACCCTAGCCTTGTGGGCTACGCGTGGCTCCTACCAGCCCCTAATACCACGCCCCAAGCCTCGCAGATGTACCTGACATTGGTGTGTCCTTCTCTATAGAGTCTGCCCCCTCTCTGGAGTCTTCTCTCACAAGGCACTCCCCTCTTCGGGGCTCGCCATGCCCTCCCTGGGCTTCCTAAAATGCTGCCCCCCTTCTCTGGGGCCTTCTCTAACACTACTCCTCTTCTCTGGGGCCTCTTCTAAAAGTGTTGTCCCACTCAGGGACCCTTGTCCACTTTGGGACTCTTACCTCGAGCCTCCAGTCTTTCAGGCCCACCGCGCTGCTTCCCCTCTTACAGGACGCTGTGCTGCTATCCCCTTTCCTTGGGGACCACCGCAACACCCTGTCCTTCTCGTAGGGCGCTGTGCTGCTAACCCTTTCTGTCTGGGTCCACCGCAGCACCCTGCCCCTGTCCTGGGTTTTTCCCTGCAGCGCTAGCTGATTACTGGGCTCGCTACGCTCGTCCTGGGCTTCTCAATCTGGCCCCTCTTGGGCCTCCTCACATATTGCCCCATTGGGCCTCCTCACATATTGCCCCTCTCGGGCTCCTTGTGCCCGCCTTGGGCTTCCTAGTAGTGCCGCCTCCTCTTTGGGGCTCACTGTGTTCACGCTGGGCTCCCTAATAAAATCGTCCCTCTCTCTGGGACCTGTTGTGCCCACATTGGGCCTTCTCAAGATGCCCCTCTCTGGGGCTGGGGTCTATGCACCCCGCGCACAACCCGGGGTCTCAGTTCCCCGCCCGCAACCCACTGGTTGCACTCAATTGCACCTCCACTGGCGCGCAAGCTGCGCCTTCCCTGGCGCTAGGGCACCCCACCCCTATGGGGTCCCTATGAGGCCTCCTCCAACCCCTACAGCCTCACCCAAGCCTCCGGTCGTAAAATACACAAACGCAAACTCAAGCCGCCTGGCTATAACTAAACTCAAAGCCCTATGGCTCCAACAACATTGCTCCATTTCAGCAGTACTTGCTGCTAGGCTCCTCTCCGCATCCTCACTCCCGGAGCTCCTGGCTGCTGGCGGGCAACCGCCAGCCTGGCCTTGACTCTTAGCTTTATAGGAGCCAGGCCCTGCCCCCTACAGGCAGCTGATTCTTATTAGTCGCCCTGGCAACCCACAGCTGTACTCATTATGGTTGCTGGGGTTTTTCCCCAGCAGCTTTCCCCTCTCTAGGAGCGGGGCAGCGAGGTGCGCCGCGACACACACACTCTGAACTAATTTCCTCAAAGTAATTATTTCTTTGTCAAATTAATTTCTGGTTTTCTGGACTTTGTAACCCCCAACTACTCTTTCCTCGGGATGGGCTTTTTTGTGGAATTCTTATTGCTCTTGATAGTGAGCAGCTAAGTCTCGTTAAGACTAAGTCATTGAGGATCATGCCCCATAAGTGGTGTGGCCAACTCCAGGCTCTACTATGGCTACATGTCAGCTGTTGAGATAGACAAATTGTAGGCCTGTGCGAAGCGGCTAGTATTCGCTTCGGGTTCAGATTCAGATTCAGCCGATTTGGGGGACAGTGATTCAATTTGGTGATTCAAATCACCGTCCTGAATCGATTCGGCCGAATCTGATTCAGAGATACAGCCACCACTGAATTGGCTGAATTTCCGAATTGGCCCCATCCCCTGCCCGCTCTCAATGGCTGCCCCACATGCTCTCCCGGCTCTTTAAAAAAAACAAAAAGCCCCCACTCACTGGCTGCTGCCAGGCGGGGGACAATCTGCTCTGCCACAAAGTGCCAGGAGCTGGGGTGGGCGGGGCAGCCGTGGGGGCGCTGGGAGAGCAGGCAGGGCTCAGGAGGTACTCAGGGGGGTTGGGGGAGCTGGCAAGGGATGGGGCCTGGCAGGGGTCCCCCCATGGTCCCCTCCCCTACCCCCTACTTACCAGCATGGAGTCTGGGTCCAGCTCCCTGCTGCAGCGAGCAGGCAACTGCCCAAATCACCAAAGCTCTCTGAATCTTTTCTGAATCAATTCGGAGAGCTTCTAATTGATTTGGACCTTTTAATTGGTCTCCTGATTCGATTCGGATTCAGAGATTCAGCCACCAAATCAGGCCGAATCTTCTCCAAATCGAATCAGCACCTGAAGCTTCACACAGCCCTAATACATTGTATCAGTATGTAAGTAAGCATAAGCCCGATATAGAGCAGGAATGCCTACTGTCAGGTGCTGTACTGCGCATTATGTGCACACTGCTCAGTGTGTTTTACAGGACTCAGGAGAAGGAATGGAAGGTATTTATCTAATTGCATATTGTTTTTCCACAGAATCCTTGCCTTGTTCCTTGCATATAAGGGATACACAGGGGAACAGAATCATGGTTATTTAGGCAATCCTATATCTCTCATTTCAAATGCTTGACTTGGCAATCTAGATTAATGTTCTTTTAATGTATCTTGTGTATGTAAGTATTTATATTTTATAGAAATGCATAAGCACACCCTTAGTGTTAATTTTGTTTGTCTACTTTTAAAAATTGCTAGATTCTACTGAGTTGTTAGGCTCATTTAAGACTTATTTTTCTAACCACATCCTGCCCTCCTGTGCATGTTGTTGCTGCTGCTTTTCTCAGAAAAAGAAAATGAGACCACACCTGCAGCTGATCCTTAAGAGCACAGTTCTGGTGCGTCAAAGGTTTTGATTTGAGATGGTCCTCTAAAAGTGCTTTGATTGGCTGTCATGGGAATATTGAACATACAACCCCTTCTGATTACAGTGCACTGCTTTTTCTTCACATGTATGCAAGCCAGTAAGAATGATAATTACAGGGTTGCAAAGAGAGTTGTTCTGGCCCTACATGACCTTGGAATAGAAGGAGATATGGAAGTATCCTCATGGCTACAAAGGAAGAGTAGAAAGAAAAATAGGGGATACAGTCCCCAACTTGGTAATACTTGCATGCTTAGTACCACTCATACCAACATCAAAGATATTTTACATGCTAGTTGTGGGGGCCAAAGGGGAATCAAGGATCAGGAGTCCTCGGGAATGCTAGCTGGGGTTGTGGCTGCGATCCCTTGACGGGCAGATGGGTACTCTATCACCAGAGCAGAATTAAGCACAGACGAAACATGTATCAATTGGAAAAACAGAGATGGCTTTACTTACACTGTAGAGTCGTATACAGCGCAGGCAATCGTAGTTGCAACAATTCTATTCTTTAATCGTTAATCGAGGAGCTCTTGTAGACAGGGTAGCTCGGGTCTAACTTGGACATGCAACACGGAGGATACGTCGCAAGGCTTCGCCGACGGGGAGTCGTTGGCAGGTGATCAAGCTGCCGGAGTTCCACTCCAGGGGGAATCGCGGAGTTCTCCAACTAGGGCGGAAACGCCCCTAACCTTTTATACGGCTAACGAGCCAATTGCCAGCCGCCACGTGGGAATAATTTAACATCAGCCAATCGTATTATGCAAATCTGCATTTCCTCGGCGGGAACTCTATCCACGCCGGAACTCTTCACCATGCCGAGACTTCCCCTGCCTTACCGTGCCTTGTGCTAGAAAGTTTCACTGTGTCGAGGCACTGATCCAAATCAGCTCTGACACTAGTCACTGAGTAACTGTTGCTTTGAGTGAAGAGTACAACATAGATTATCATCACATGGAATTTTTTTTTTTTTTTTTAAATCAGTGCTTGTTTATATGCTACAGAGTTCTTCTTGAGAGAGTATCTTGGGTATCTATGTCATGTATTTATTTGGTAAGTCTTTTCTCAAGGGACTGAACCATATCTCAGGTGATGGTGGGATTCTCTGCACTCTAATCACACTTTCCTATCTCTAATTACTGTGATCAAATAAAGTTCTCTTTGCTTATCTGCTCATTATTCTGCTTAAGGACCTGGCCTTGGAAGATGCTGACATGCTAGTTACAGGTGTTCAGCACAATTCCATGAAGGCTTTAAAAGACTGGTGACATCCATTGGGTGTTTCCTAGAGATAGATGAAAGGGTCTGAAGCCAGGGTTGGAAGAAATATTTTAATAATTTTTTATTGATGGTCTTACATTACAGTCAAAACATTTTATAATCAAGAATGAAAGAAAACCCCTATAAACTTAAAAAAGCATGTGTCAGTTTGGTACGTTCATTGTGACAACTGATAGACTATATAGTACATAAACCAGGAAAGGGTTTAACTTTGGATCCAATTTTGAGAAACATTTGAACATATGCTTAATTTCATCCCTGTTGAAGAAAGCATCTGACTAAATGTCACTGAGGGACAAGGAAGTATGTGATTCAAGATTCTTCTTGAATAAATATATATATTTAATCAAGGGCTTCAGTTGGGGGATGGGAGTGATAACAGTAAATTTTTTAGAGTCCAAATAACAAGTAGAATAATTTCTAACTAGAGGTGGGCTTGACCATAACGTTCAGGTCCATTTTTTTCTAGTTAGCAGGGTATTTGGAATCAGTGATTTGGCTGGAGGTTATTAGAGAAAGACCATAAAAACTTATTTTTTCAGATCTTGGTCTGATTTTCCTTAAATTCAGGTGTCTTCAGAGCTAAGGTATTGATCTAAGCCTTTTCTAGCATCTGTTCATTCTCACTGTTGCTTCTGTTTATGATTTTGCTGTGCATTTAAGCCTTTTTTAATCAGTTTCACATTTTTATACAAGTCTTTCCTGGCTGTTCTTTACTTGCTTTTCTTCTAATCATCTTATTTTCCAAAGGGAAAATAAAGAAACTAAGTCTATAGCACAGAGACTATAATATTTCTTCTAGAAACCTCTGGCCAAATACATTTAATAAATTAACTGTGCACTGAAGGCCTAGAACCTTTCCTAGAACTTTTATGAATTAAAAATCTTTACAATTATAACAACTATGGGCTTTGGTGCTAAGTAAACAATGGACATGGACCTGAACCGATAACTAGGTTTGCCAGCTCTGTCAATATTTATGAAGTTTTCTTGGATGTTTTCTAAAGGAAAAGGCAGTAAGGTAGGATGGAGAATGACAAAACTGCAATCTTCTAGAAGCAAAGCTCCTTAAATCATTCTACCTCTCTCTCTTCCTTTTCATGTCTGTTTTGTTTTCTTTTTTTCTAGTTATGTCAAAAAAACTGAATGGAAGTTTCACTTTGAATGATATGGGAATATGCACTTGTATCTTCAGTCTCCTTTGTTGAATAAGGGAATTGAGGTCTTATTAAATGAGAGGCATTCAGATAGAGTATGACACTGCATGTGTACCTTGTTAAAATAGAGCCTGTTATTTGGACATAAGCTGTTGAATGGGCTAGCGAAAACTAGCATGCTGGGATAGAGATGTGTCTGGATAACAATAGGAGCCTCTGGTTCCCTGTTTCACTGTTCAAGGTAGCCAAAATCCAGGGATACTAGATTTTAGGCTGTATTCCTTGTGTATCATCTTATTTAATCTCCCCAACTACCTACCACAAAGAAAGGGATGACTGCCCTGCTGAAATAAAAGGAGATATTCTCAGTATTTCCCCTAAACACTTTATTCAGTAGGTACAGGCAAACATAACCTGCCATCACTATGATCCCTATGGTGGACAGTGAAGGCAACTGAACATCACTGCTAGCCAACTTGGAGAGAATCCTACAACTAGTATTTGAATAGGCTTCTAGTGCTGCAGATACTTGGTAGACTACAGTGCTCCTAATGGTTCCACATCACAAAAGTCAGCTGGGGCAGACTGAAAATGAAATTTAAAAGAGAGTCAAGTAATGTTACCTTTTTAGGATTGCACATTTCTTATATATAATATAAAATCTCCCTAAGCCTGATGAAGTGTGTTTGTGCCCAAAAGCTAGCAAAGAACTTTTTGCCAACTATTTAGTTTGTCTAATAAAATTATCACATCTACCGAAAGAACCTTGCCTCCCAATGTCTGCACATTTACTAGTGTTTCATAATCAATCCAATCTAATCTAACAGCCGTCTACTTTTTGCTCTGGAAACCATTATTCCTGAACTGTAATGAATACAATAGACTTGCTCTTTACCAGTTACAGATTTTTTTTTCCTTTTTGTGCAAGACATTGCTACATAATTTTAAATTACAATGTATTAAAACTGATTCTCATCTTTACAGCCATAATGTAATAAATACTGTAAGATTATGAGACAAAGCCTAAAATGTTAAGTCCATTATTGTGCAGTGTTCTGTAATATGGTAGCTAGCTGGAAAGGGGAAAAGTTACACCCATGCTTTATAAAGGTATATTTATGAGTGTAACAAGTGCGTGACCTGGGGCTGGTCAAATAGTTTGCTCACTCACTTGTCTCTGGACAAACCGCCTGCCTAGCTGATAACGATTAAATGATAATAACAAGGCGGGGGGGGGGGGGGGAGGGGGAAGCGGAGCTACCTGTTTACTTGCCCCGATGCCAAGGGCTTATATACACAGCTCTAGCCTCCCCTACACTGTGTCCCATGCAGCCCAGATGGCATCTAGGGCCTAACACCTGGCCTAGAAACCTATGTCCTCACACTGGGACCTGTGCTCCAGAGTCTCATGTGGGACTCTCACTCCCCACTGGAGCTCGCATTCGCTGTGCCCTCACACTGGGCTCTCCTTCAATCCATCAGAGCTCCAAGCCCCTATTAACTCTAAGCACAGCTCAGGACCCTCTCACTCTCTTTGCACCCCAGTACTAGGGCCTCAATCTCCTGCCTTACACTGGGCCTCACAAATCCCCTTATCCCCTTGCCTGAGGAGCCTCTTATCTTGGCTTAGGGCCCCACCCCCCTGGAGCCTCACACCTGGATCCATAATGCAACTTGGGTCTCACAGGGAGTCTGGAAGCTGCCTCAGGTCCCTCCCTGACCTGGACCCTGTCTCAGGACTCACTGTGAGCATGAGCTCCTGCTCTGACTTCAGGGCATGCTCCCCTAGCCTTTCCCCTCCATGGGGTCACCCACAAGGCAGTGGGGGCTGAGGCTTTTTGGCACGCCATACTCGCTCTTCACTGGGGAGGCCCCAGGTGTGGCATTTCCTGAAGATTGCCCCACTGCCAGCAGTCTCACCACACCTAATCCTCTCCAGCATGGTGTAGTTTTAGGTCCTGCCCCAGGACCAAGAGTCTCCTGTCCTTCCCATAGCTCCTGTCCTTACCTCCAAGATGTCATGAGCAGCAGCTCTAGCCAAGTGGCGTTCTCCTGGCTGCTAACAGCAGACTGCTGGCCTTGCTGCTCAGAGCCCTGCTCTTAAAGGGAATAGCTGGGCTCTGTTCCCAGTTAGGCAATTGGGCCTAATTGGGATTGCAACCAGATTCAGGCTGCCTTGCTGCTTCTCATGCCCCTGTGGGTAACAAATCACACCCTGTGCTCTGTTACGATGAGACAAATCTTGCTGCCTCTTGAGACATACTGGTACATTGGAAATAAATTGACAAAGAGATCACAGCCACATAAATGTGGATATTTGCCCAACATGGTTTATATGACAAAGAATGAATCTTCACATATGTCGTACTATGGGCAGTGAAGTTTAGCAGTGCTATATTAAGCATTAATCTCATTATGCCCGGGAATTGCACATTATGCCAAGACAATATGATTAAATGAAATCTGAGGAAGACTGAATGCTAGTACGCTAAAAAGCTTGAAGTGACAATTATTAACTCTAACATATCTTAATTAGAGAGAAATGTTGACTCACACATTTTTCCTTAAATATTTTTTCAGTTTTAATAGGTTTCCTTGCTGGTCTTGCATGCTAAGTTTTTTTCCCCAACAAATCAAATCACAACAAATGAATTAAATTCTAGTACTAATTGAGTATTTATACACATTACACAATCCTTAATATTATGTTTATGATGTGTACCAGAAATTCTATATTTCTTGGATTACTTTCAAAATGTTCAGTTAAATTCTAGCTCTCTGAAATTAAAATTTGGGAACTATTTAAGGCTATGCATTAACTACTGTACAAAAAATAAATAACAGACCCTAACTCCATTCTGGCACAAACAATGAATGGAACCTAGCTCCAATTCCCTAAACAGAAATTGAATTGGAAGTGGAAAACCTAAGTGCCTCCTGCTGCTCTACTTCAAACTGAGAAGATAATAGAAGGCACTGATACAATAAGTAGCCATGATGGTGGTCCAGGGAATATGTGAGAAGTAAGATTTGTTTGGTAATACAGTTTATTGGAACTACTATATAGTTGGAAGAGATGTTAGAAAAGCTTTTGGAAATGAAATGCCCTTCCTTGGATCTGGAAGCAGAATAGATAGAGCATAAACTACTAGTAAATGCAATAAGTGTTTAATAAGTAAACAATATACAGTATGTAGACAGATGGACAAAATCAGTGGATTCCCTCACTGGAAGGAAGGTGAACTGAAATCAAGACTTAGAATTGACACAACTGGAATGGTCATGTTGTCTATTAGGTGGAACACCTCTCTAGTTATATGTTCTTCTTTACTACATTAATAAAGTAAAAGTAGGAAACCATTTCTATCCTAATAGTGTATTGATTCGTTCATAGGTTTCAATAACATGAATAAATATTAATATTTAATAGAACATTTTTGCCTGTAGAGAGGACCATAAATTATCAAAGGCCCTCTTTCTTTTCTTGCTATCTGTCCTTCTGGCTTTGTAAAACGTTATTTGCAAAATTCTGCATAATAGAGATGTACTTATTTTGAGACTAGATTCATGATCCTTTTAATTTCAATAGCATTCTGGTAGTTTTTATATTAATTTCTGTCTTTTTTGTTCACTACTTAGAAGCGTGATCCTGCTGGATCTACACTGCCTTTAATATTCATCTGAACTCATTGTTTTCATCAATGATATAAATGCACAATAAATATAAAGAGTGTTTAAAATAATCATAATCCATAAATTACAAAGTAAACTCTTTCCTTGTATGCATACTAAATTAAACAGCCAGCATTTTCACTGAACCTCAAACCCACTTGAAATTCACCGTGGGTTTGAGGTTTAGTGTATTTTCAGAACTTAGCTAACAGAGGCTTGTTACAGAAGCTTGATAGTGTCTGCCAAGTTGCACAAATCAATGGGAAACCGATGCATTTCCCTTTCAAACTCCCTTTCAAACTTCCCCATCCTAATACTTTGATCTTCAGGGAAGATCTGGACACTTACTCTCTTTTCCTTCTTTGACTCAGCATCCTCCTGCAAACATAAGAAAGAAGGGGAAAAGGATCTGGGGATTGTCTTGGATGAAGGAGTGAAAACTGCGAGAGTGAATTTGATATATATCCCTTGGAGTTGCAAATTCCATGAATGTGAACCTAAAACAAATCTTTGACTTAGGAGTTTTGTTCCAGTGAGATTTTTCTCAATATTGATTTAGACCTATTTATTTTTGTGTGTTGTCCCAGGCTCTAGAAGCCTAAATATTATGCTCATGCTTTGCAACCAAAAAAATCTGTATTTGTTAGATCTCATTCAAAATGTTCAATTAAATTATAACTATTTGAAAATTCAAATTGTTTGAATTTAAGTTGTCAAGACTGGCCAAAGACCATCATAAAAATATTCAGAAATTCTGAAAAATAAATATCACCTGATCCCTGTAGTATGGTAGCTTGACAATGCAGGGAATGGAACCTGGCTCCAGTTCCCCAAACTTGGAAGAGTAAGAGATGATAGCTCCATTGTACCATAGACTGTACAAACACCTTACACAAAGTTGTGCCAGTTACCTACATGGTTAAGTTTTGGTGCTTACACTTTTCACTTCCCTTCCCAAGTTCACTGATCCAGAATCCTGACCTGGCCTGATGATACTGTCTCTTGTTCTCAGCACCTGCACCAAGCTGAGGTGTGGGCTGTGTATGTTCATTCCCCAGAGCAGAGTACTGCCATTGAAATGAGAATTCTGGTTCAACGTGCAATATGGCATCAGGCTACAGTGAAAGTACGTATGGCTTGGAGTGGTTACCTGGAGGTCTACGGCCAGATATGAGGTTGGAAATGAAGCTCCGCTGTTGGCAGGGAATGGTGCAGCTTGTTTTCTAGAGTAACTCCTAGCTTTGGGGCGAGGGGTGGCTTATCCACTGTTCCATTAAGCATTTTTTGTGCTTAGTACAAGGGAAAGGGCTGCAAGTACCTCACTTAAAAAAGGAAAGTGATGTCATTGCCAACAGCTTCCCACATCCATTTGCAGGCACTTACTCCAGTGGGGCAGGTAATAGAAGTAGCTGCACCGCTAACATAGGAATTATATGAACGTGAACCAACTCCTGGGTTCCATCACCAGAGATCCTTGTTTCAGGCTTCTTTGTAGGCCATCTTGTAAGTTCCTTAATGCCAAGCCTGTCAGTTTTATATGTAAGTTCCTTGCATTAGAAATGCTCAGCTACTGGAACTTACACTCTTTACTGCCTTTGACAATATATCAGTCATATCCATATTTCAAGTAAAGTTGTCAAAATATGTTTTAAGAGACAAAAATATTACTTTGTGTCCATGAAACTGCGCACTTTAAACTTTCTTACTTTAAAAACATTAATCAGTGGTGGCATGTGTGCTT
Organism: Alligator mississippiensis; assembly: GCF_030867095.1. Taxonomy (NCBI): domain Eukaryota; kingdom Metazoa; phylum Chordata; order Crocodylia; family Alligatoridae; genus Alligator; species Alligator mississippiensis. Next base: position 163,396,104 of record NC_081828.1, on the reverse strand, counting down.
CTCCAGCCTCACAACTGCATCTCCTTCCATCTCCCATCAACTAAAACCTCCAAAACTAAGATTATCTTTTTGCCCATTGCGCTCTCTATATATATATCCTCCCATTTACTGTTTTGAGAATCACTTCAGTAGCTCATCCTTTCTTACCACATCAAATTCAAGTATCATGCCCTTCATATCTCTGCCACTTCCTACTTACATGATCTTGTTTCCTCAGAGAGCAATCTCACCCCTTCTGTTCTGCCAATAACACCAACCTCATCTATGCCTACTTGTTAAAGTCAGATTGCCTTTTATACCTGTTTTTTTACATACATAATGCCCTCCCTGAATTTATCCACAAAGCTACTACTCCCCTCTCCATAGAACTCCCCTTTAAGACCTACATCCCTGTGATTTATAAGAAAACCAGCCATTTAATAATGGCCAGACTAAGTTAACCTTACTTTATTTATATGTTCTTTAGAACTGCTTATATATTGTAACATTAATCATCATTGAACAACTGATTATGGCAAGTAAGGTCAATAATAAAATATTTAGTGTGTGTTGGTGTATTATAGAAAAAATGAAACAGTCCTAAATCAAATCTGAAAAACTTCTGGATAGGCTAAATGAGATTAGCTATGGTAGCATATACAGATAATGGAATTTGACTGGACATAAAAAGTGAAAACAATTGTATAAAATGATAAGGTCAACCAGAATGCAAACTTTGAAATGTAATCTTCAGAACTTGTTCTTCAGAATGAAACTAGGATCTTTCAAAATGTTGCATGAAAAAATCAGAGTGAATGGAAAAAATTTCAGAATAAACATTAGTTTGTTGGTTAGAGCAGATCCAGTAGAAATCCCTATTCTAACTGATTCTATGCCTCAATAAATACCTAACTATACAAAGCAAGTGGCAAGATTGTTGCCCATGGAAGCTTATTCCTCTCTGAGTCAATTAATCTCCATGGGTACGTACACATTAGCATGGAGACTGCTCCGACATGCTGGAATTCCAGCATGCAGACTCAATCAAGTCTGCTGGAGCATGGCAATTACTGCACCCCAGCAGACTCCTGCATCTCATGTATCAGTGTCCCTACACTAAAAAATGGTGGTGGTGGGGGGGGTTGTACTTGAACTAAGGCTCTTCGAATTATATTGTGTCTTTTTTAAGCCTAGGGATGCTGATATACAAGATACAATTTTTTTTTTAATTAAAATGTCTCTGGAGCTGCTCTTATTAAAGTGCCACCCCCCACCCTACAAACTCCTGCAAGACTGTTTTAGGCTGGACATAAGGAAAAACGTCTTTACTGTCCGAGCCCCCAAGGCCTGGAATAGACCCCCTCCAGAGGTGGTGCAAGCACCTACTCTGGACTCCTTAAAGAAATGTCTGGGCACTTATCTTGCAAGGATCCTTTGACCCTAGCTGACTTCCTGCCCCTGGGACAGGGGTCTGGACTTGATGATCTTCTGAGGTCCCTTCCAGCCCTAATCTCTATGAAATCTCTGAAATCCCCAGAGCACGTGTAAAAGTGCCCTTTAAGGTGCCACTCTGCCCTGCCTTCTGTCTGACTTCAGACTAACAGGGCTAGCTATTTCTAATTATACAGAGTGGAACAGATGTGGTTACAGCAATTGCTGGGATGTAGGGGAGAGAGACTTTTACTTGCATCATTTCCATCATAGGTGAATGCCCTAATCAGTAGGATATTTTTGGATTGTGTTATCTCTTTGCGTATGTTTAGAAATTCTACATTGGAACTGAGAGGTCTTCCCTTGCAAACGAGCTTGCAGAAATAATATGTTTAAACAAAATTTTTAGTTTCAAAGTATCAACATTTTTCAAAGCCAAAAAAATATTTAGTCTAACAATACCTCGCCAATTTGAATGGAAAGCCTTGAAAATAGGAGAACTTGCAGAGATTAATAAATATGTTTATAGATCAAAGTCAGCTCATCACAAGTTAATTGTATACAACTGGAATACCATGGGAGGACAGTGCAAAAATGCAACATGGTGACCAAGGAGAATTTTTTCCCATTTGGAAATTTGGAAAAAAAAAGTTGTCGCTGAAACATACAAAAATGTTTTGAAACTGCCAGATCTTTAAATTCTCAGTTGATGCAAACTCATGTGGTTTTGTGGGCTTTTCTTTTGCTGATTTCTGTGTAGCTGTGAAATGAGGCTGGTATTAATGGTAGAATGGAAGAGGTGAGATTGTTCTATTAAGAAAGAATATCATATAAGTAGAAAGTGACCAGGGTTTTTTAAGAAACAACAAAATAGTAACTGGGTGCATCTACACATGTAATTAATTCAAAGCAATATACTCAAGAGCAGTTTAAGACAGAGTAAACTACTCCCAGGTGCAGAATCTACACATACACCCAAGACAGCAGCCATTTGAACCCAGGTGGAGCAGTTACACCAGGGCCACTCCTGCTCTGCTCTGCCCCGAGGCCCCAGGTGGGAGCTTTTGGTGGTGGAAGGCCTGGCTGCGGTACAAGAGTGCTAAAAGTATTGAGCCATGTAGCTAGGTGGTCAGTCTGGCACCCTGCTGCCTGGGCTGACCAGGTACAATTTATGCCCATGGTAAGTGCATATGTGTGTATTTAATTACAGTTCATGGCTCTGCTGTAAGATAGTACTGTCCCTAACACTTTAGTGGTGTTAATTAATTTACTGAAACCTAATACCATTGTATGTAAAGATGATGATACTTTGCACCTAATTAGTCTACTCTGCGGTAAAGCATGTATGTAGATGCGGCCAATGTGATTCACTTACAGCAAAAATAGCTAGCATTTGTTCTGGATTGTGACTAAAGTTGGGTATTTTTTAATTACATTTTCCAAAAAATCAAATTTTGGAGGGATTGAAACTATTCATAATTTTGGTCAGATGGGACAAATGTTTGTGGCAGAAAAATAATGGAATAATTCCAAAGATGTTAAAAAGATTTAATTTTGAACAATGTTAGAATGATTTTTTTTTCATTTTGGAAATGCCAATGTGCTTTGTTTAGACAATTTCAAAATGAAACTTTTCTAATTTTCTTTTTGACATTGCATGTTTCATTCAATAATAGGACTCATTGTTTTAAGTTTCTACAAAGAGAAATTTGAAGAAAAATAGTTTGGTTTTGAGCTAGCTAAGTATTTTGGATTAATGCAAAATGAAATGTTTGTGTTTCTCACTGAAATAAAAACTTCCTGATATTTCTGTTTCAGTACAATCCATACAATCAGTTTTTCTCACTATTTCCCCAGTTCTGTTTATACATGATTTTATGAATACATTTGTGGATAGAAATCGGAAACAAACTATGCTCTGATCAACTGGAAAAACAGATGGGGTATTTTGCGAATATTCTGAGTGATTCTCAGAATTCAGTGATTCTCCCATCTTTAAAAAGGGGAGGAGGGAGGACCCAGGCAACTACAGGCCTGTCAGTCTTACCTCAATCCTGGGGAAACTCTTTGAGAAGATCATCAAGGAGCACATCTGTGATGAGCCGGCATCGGGGATGATGCTCAAGGGCAACCAGCACGGTTTCATTAGGGGCAGGTCATGTCAGACCAACCTGACTGCCTTTTACAATCAGGTCACAAAAGCAATTGGATGCAGGTGTCGCCGTGGATGTAGCCTTTCTGGACTTCAGCAAGGCCTTTGACGCTGTCAACCACCCCATCCTCATTAAAAAACTAAGTGACTGTGGCATTGATGCCTGCACAGTCAGATGGATTGCTAATTGGCTGAAGGGTCGTACTCAGAGGGTGGTGGTGGATGGGTCATATTCGACCTGAGGGGAAGTGGGCAGCAGAGTCCCCCAGGGCTCGGTCCTTGGGCCCCAACTGTTCAATTTCTTTATCAGCGATTTGGACGATGGGTTGAAAAGCAACCTGTTTAAATTTGTTGATGATACCAAAATTTGGGGTGAGGTGGGCACGCTAGTAGGGAGGGAAAGACTGCAGCAAGACCTGGATAGGCTGCAGGGGTGGGCTAACAAAAACAGGATGCGTTTCAATACTGACAAGTGCAGGGTGCTGCATGTGGGCAGTAGTAACCAGCAGTACACTTGATGGGAAACTCCCTTCTTGAGAGCACGGAGGCAGAAAGGGATCTTGGAGTCATCACTGACTCCAAGATGAACATGGGCCGACAATGCGAGGTCACGGTCAGCAGGGCTAACCAGACCTTATCGTGCATCCACAGGTGCATCTCAAGTAGGGCCAAGGAGGTGATCCTCCCCCTCTACGCGACACTGGTCAGGCCGCAGCTGGAGTACTGTGTCCACTTCTGGGCACCCCACTTCAAGAGGGATGTGGACAACATTGAGAGGGTCCAGAGGAGGGCTACCCGCATGATCCGGGGACAGCAGGGCAAACCCTACAATGAGAGGCTATGGGACCTGAACCTGTTCAGTCTTCACAAGAGAAGGCTGAGGGGAGACCTGGTGACCGTCTATAAACTCACTAGGGGGGGCCAGAAGGGTTTGGGGGAGACCTTGTTTCCCCTAGCGCTCCCTGGGATAACAAGGAATAACAGCCATAAGTTGTTGGAGAGTAGGTTTAGATTAGACATCTGTAAGAACTACTTCACAGTTAGGACGGCTAGGATCTGGAACCAACTTCCAAGGGAAGTGGTGCTGGCTACTGCCCTGGGGGTCTTTAAGAAGTGGCTTGATGCCTACCTGACTGGGGTCATTTGAGCCCAGTTTTCCTCCTGCCCAGGCAGGGGGTCAGACTTGAAGATCTACAAGGTCCCTTCCGACCCTACTTCTATGATTCTGTTTCCCTGTTCAGTTTTGCTACCTGCCTGAATGCATAAAGCTAAAGATACAAATGAAGCTGCAAAGTTAAAGAACTGGTCAGGAAAGATAAAATAAAGGCAGATACTGCAACTTCAAAGGAGGTAAGATGACAGTGGCTGGATTGTTAAGTGAGGGATAACTGGGCAACAGCCTAGGATCAAAGAAGATCTCTAAAATCCTAGAACGGGTAGGCAAGGTTTTTTGGCCGGAGTGCCAAAAAACCCACAATGTCTACCTTGGAAGGTGCCAGAGTACTGACATGCCAGAGCCCGGAGCAGCTGTTTGCAGCCTCCTGGCTGCAGCCAGCCCACAGAGGCCAGTATGCTTGAAGTGGCCTGGGCTCCATGGCTGGCATCAGCTGCTTGGAGCCGGGGCTGGTGATGGTGTGCCGAGCAAAATTGCTTTGCATGCCATGCTCAGCACGTGTGCTGGGGGTTGCTGACCCCTGTCCTAGAAGGTGGTGGGGTGAACTGGAGTGGACTGCCATATGGATAAAGAAGATGCTGATGCTATGAACAGTGAGCCGCTACTTCTTTTAAGTGATGGAGTTAACTGGGCTGAGAAGGATTTACAAAGATGTAGGTAATATCCAGGTGTGTAGGTGTTTTACCTTTTTTACATTTTTTTATAAAACTCTGTACCCTTGAGGAATGGTAGATAATGCTTTGTTTTGAAGATGCTGATTCTGTATAACTGCAAACACATGCTGCTGCATATTCCCATAGGGAAATTCATGTCAGGTCCAAGCCTCAGTTGGTCAGTATTCAAGGGCTATAACCCAGCTCTTGGTCTGTGTATTTGAATAACAAAATTATATCGCATCCTCCACCTTGCCCAGAGATGTGCAGGTATCTTAGTGATCATGCCACACGTCACAGAAACCAGAGAGGAAAGCACCCCCATGGATTTAGACAAAATTATTTTTTTTTAAATATACACTGGGCATGCCTACAGGTGCATTAATGTGCCATTGTTACTGCTCATTAAGTTTAGTACCTGTAAAAATGTGTATTAACTCTATGTGCTGTAAATGGCACTACTGCACAGTAAACATTGTCTTTTAGTGCTGTTAATGTGCAATAGACTCATTCTACTGCGTATTAGCATGCCTTTTGCTGTGACACGCTAATGCACAGTACAGTTAGTCTACTGTGCATTTAGTATCTCGTGTAGATGCACCCACTAAGAGCTAAAATCTGCCAGTAATATTTTACTTCATGACTAATCCCATTAACTTAAAGGGAGTACTTGCAGGATACTAGTCAGAGGGCATATCTAAACCACTATACCTGTGCATCCCAGCTGGGACAACCACAAGTGTGCCCTGGCACTTGTGCTCGCGCATGTGCCCCAAACCTAGAGGTACACCAGTGAGGCCACTCAGGACCATTCTTCTGTGGTCACTCTCAAGACCTGAATCTCTTGTGAACTTAAAAGCAGCCTCAGGGGATGAGCACAGAGTAACTGTGCTGCCACATTTCCAGCTTTGGCACGTAGAAGTGGGAGTGGGGGTGGAGGGGAGGGTGTTCAGAGCCATACCACCCAGGTTGCGAAGCCACCACAGTTTAGATATGCACAAATAAGGAGATAGGAAGCTGACCTTAAAAAACAGTGACTTCTAGAAATAAGATAGATCAAAAGTAATACAATCCATGGAGAAACATGTGCTTCTGTAATGGGATCATAGCTATACTTTTTCACCTCATGCTGCCTGTGAAATAAGCTCAATTACAAGAGAAAGCAGAAAGTGCCTCCAGCTTGCTAGCCTGATTTTTTTTTTTTTCAGCAACAAGCATATAAAGGACAGATTTGTTTCCATCTGTGTGCCTCTGTACAGCTGTTATGTTAAATAGATTGAGGAGACTGGGAATCTTACTGGACTAAATACAAATGATTTCTGTGTTTTTGTATTTAGTTAGCTGTGACCAAGCTACTCAGAATGAAGTTCTCTTTCATAAAGGAGATGGAGGAGATGGGTGTGAGGTAGGGTGGGTTCGAAGAAGGAATATAGTTCCAAGGTCATTTTTAATGTATCTCATTTTCATTTTCATTTGCAAATATTAAATACATGTATTTTTGGTTCCATGGGCACATGTCTGTTATGTCCTTAGCACAAAAAAGATTAAATTGGAGTATGTTGCACAACTTCATATTGTTAAACTTGCCTTCTCTTAGGATAGTACCAACGAAGCCAGTTAAAAACATACATTTAATAATATTTTTAATTGCACCCACTATAATGTATTTACTTTTTCTAAAACATTTTGGCATTAAACCAGAAATATGTCAACAATGAAAGGAATGCATTGCTTTGTTGAAAAGTCTTGTCTACACCACTTCTCTTCTTACAGAATGCTGGCTGACATTAGAAAGGGGTCAAGTTATTTCTTTTCTTTTGTATCCGAAAGTCAAGGCATATTAATCAGTGTAGTTAGACTTGTTATGTATATGTAAGGCAGCTTATATTACTATGGGATGAAGTTTGGAACAACCTTGGAAAGGAAACTTTGGTTCAAAATGTTCAAAATGTTGCTAATAGTCCCCACTTAGCCATCATTGTTAGACACTTGTGGCACGTCCCCACATGCAGGGGTGTGTGCTTGCAGCAGCAATAGTAGCAGCACAAATTTGTACTGCTACTTTTTGCTGGTGCACATGTCTCTGCATGTGCACTTGGGTGTGGGGCAAAATGCCCTGCAGTGGGGAAACTGCTTTTTCCCCGCTTCTCCTAGCTCCCAGCGTGCTGGAGGAGCCTGGGCAGAACTAGAGGTGCATCTCCCAGGAGGACTGAGCCTCCAAGTCTGTCGGCACATGCTTCTGTGGTGTGCACCATGTGGCCATTTTTTGTGATTTTTCTTCTGCTACTGGGATTTCCCAGTAACAAATTTTGCCCCGGTCCTGCAAATTTGCAATGTGGGATATATTTTAATATACCAGATGTGCAGTTTGTGGTGCCACAAACTGCATGTGCCTGTATGTCTGGCTCCAGCCTTGGAGGAGCTGAGAATCAGTAACAAATGCAGGGTCCGGTAGAGGAATGTACTAGTAGCCTAACTAGGAATAGAGAGGAGGGGTACCAGAATCACCCCCAACCCTGTCGAGTCCATGCTGTGGCAGCATACCTATGCCAGGAACTTGAAAACAATTCCTTGTTGCTGCTGCTGCTGCTTTAAAGGAGCAGTGGACTCCTAGTGGACTCCAAGATGAACATGAGCCGTCAGTGTGACGAAGTCATCAGGAAAGCTAATGGCACTTTATCGTGCATCAGCAGATGCATGACGAACAGAACCAAGGAGGTGATACTTCCCCTCTATCGGGTGCTGGTCAGACTGCAGTTGGAATACTGCGTGCAATTCTGGGCACTGCACTTCAAGAGGTATGTGGATAACCTGGAGAGGGTCCAGAGAAGGGCCACTCGTATGGTTAAGGGCTTGCAGGCCAAGCCCTATGAGGAGAAACTAGGGCACCTGGACCTCTTCAGCCTCCGCAAGAGAAGGTTGAGAGGCGATCTTGTGGCTGCCTATAAGTTCATCATGGGGGCACAGAAGGGAATTGGTGAGGCTTTACTCACCAAGGTGCCCCCGGGGGTTACAAGAAATAATGGCCACAAGCTAGCAGAGAGCAGATTTAGACTGGACCTTAGGAAGAACTTCTTCACAGTTAGAGTGGCCAAGGTCTGGAACGGGCTCCCAAGGGAGGTGGTGCTCTCCCCTACCCTGGGGGTCTTCAAGGGGAGGTTAGAGAAGCATCTAGCTGGGGTCATCTAGACCCAGCACTCTTTCCTGCCTATGCAGGGGGTCGGACTCGATGATCTACTGAGGTCCCTTCCAACCCTAACATCTATGAATCTATATTTTAAACAAATATTTGGAGCTAAAAAAACACAAAACAAAACAAGCAATTGGAATCTGGGTGCCGAAGTCATTATGGAGAAGTCATCTGCAAGAAGACTAAATACAAAGTAGGTTCAGAAAGTGCTCTAAAGTCTTAATTTGCTCTTAACTTTCATTAAAAAAAAATATTATTGTGTTAATTGAAGTAAGATTCATATATGAGAAGAGGGAGACTGTTTCCAAGGATGTTGCTTCCCACAATAGGCCATTTTTAATTTCATCAGCTGCTCTGCACTTTGGCAGAATCCTTTGGGGGCCCTATAAAAGGAAAGAACTGAAGATCCTTCCCTTATCACACACCCCTTCACTCACTTATTATTTGGACTGCACTGATGGGGTTCAGAGATTAATGATACACTGTGGGCGTGCCTAATTTAATACGGGCTTACATCCACATGTGCACATCCTTAACACACATTAAAAATGGTGAAATTAGGTGAATTGTGCCTATTTTATATATTGTGCAAATGCAGGTATCAAATTTAGGTGCAATTAATCAAAGTCTATTAAAGCAAGTGTACACATGACCCAGCACTAACTTTAAGGCTGGGTCTACCAAGCCACTAGGGACACATGGCAGGGCTACGGGGACTTGGCACTAGCTTTAGTGTCAATTTCCTGCATAGGTAGATACCTGCCAAAATTTCTTAATGTATATTAAATTTAGTTGTGCTTAAATGAGCGGCTCAGTGTGCCCTGTGGGCACATACACACATGCGGGGAACCTGCTCCAGTGTGCTGGAAACCCAGTGCATTGGAGCAGATTCTGTTAAGTCTGCTGGAGCACATAAGTTGACATGCTCTGGCAGCCTCACATGTCACATGCATCAGTGGCACAGCATGTCTCCATGCTGAGAAAATGGTGGTGGTACACTTTGAAATAAAACACACAATTGATGCACGTGATATCAGCGTGGGTGCTTTTAATTAGTCTAGCTTTCTAATGAAAAGTGCCCAGTGCCGAGTCAGAAGCACGTGTAAAAATGCCTTGTGTTGCTATAAATTACTCCAATGCAGACTTTACACTAATCAGAGCCTCTGTATTAGGTCCTAGACTGATTTTATGTGAATTGGCCGTATGAATGTAATAATTATCTCCATAATTCTGTTTACTATGATATATTAGTAGGAGCTGTTATATTTTTTCTTAGGAGTTTTGTTCGCTTTCCTTTCTTTTTTAGCAATCTCAGAAGACAAAATTCTTTAAATCCTCAATTATTGTTAATCCCATCCTCTCTTCTGTAACTGTCTTTGTCTAACGGCAGAGTGATCACTTCAGCTTTTTCTATCCTCCATTGTTGTTTTCTTTATTCTCCTTGTCCTGTTTTGTCTCCACTCTCTTAGCCTCCTCCCTTTGTATCCCTGTATGCACTCCTACATGCACCTATTACTTTGGAAGTTTGCACTTTCTTTCTCCTGTCATCTCCACACTGCTCCTAGTCAGGGAATTCCATTTCTCATTCCTTACTTGCTCCTCTGCTTCCTGTCATTCTCCAATTGAGTCACCTTATTTATCAATCTGAGCAGTGTCTGAATTCAAATAACTGATCTCAGACAATCCCACTTGAACTATGGCACTAATAATTCTGAATAATATCTCCCAATACATAAACAGTCAATGATTTCCTAAAATATATGAATCGTTTGAATCTCTATACATATGTCATCATTCACCATTTCTATAAGCTTATACCTATGTGTTTGACTCCAGTAATAATGAGATACTGGTTACGTGCTGACCTGCATTCAGATGGTATGAAAATGTTCTACTTAAGAGAAAAGGTAATGCATTTACTTGAAAGAGCACAGTAACTTGGAAAGCTGTTCTTCCATAGTTAAAATGACTCAAATGCTTTTCTCTTGCAGAATAGTGAGTGTGGTTGTAGCATTGTAAAGTGTTACAAATAGGTTCTGAATATCAGAAAGTTTTTAATGGGTGATATTTTGAAGATCTTTGCCTCAGAAGAAGGTGGCTACATAATGTCTCATTTTTAAATAACTTCTGACAAAGCTATTGATTCAAGTTGTATTCCTTTTTTCAGTGACTTGATCAAAACTTTTGTCTTAAGAAGTAAAACTTAAAACAATCTTTGAGGGGTTCCTGGGTCTTGCTGTAAACTGGGACTGTACAACTGGCAGCTTGTAGATCACATGCAGACAAAGAGTTAACATGCACCTCTGGGCTCTCACTCAGCCATTGCTCCCCACAATAGTCCAGGCTCCCTTTTCCCTTCCTGCAGGTTCTTCCTGCCTTTACCCCAGTAGTAGGGCGCTGTAGCACCACAGGGAGCTGAGGATAAATCCAGGGCCATGCCTAGTGGTGGATTAGGGCTGTGTGCTGGAGGGAGGATCCTGTGGAGTAGTGCAGTGGGAATCATCCCTAGACAGCCCCAGAGTAAACAGCATAGAGACAATGCTGCAGTTAAAGGCGCAAGGATAATTTATGCTGTCTTTACAGAGATCAGTTCTAATCAGTATTTCTTTGCATCAAGATCCAACTTTCTACAGATACAGTGGAGAGGAACTCCTTTCCTTCTGGCAAACTCCCTAAGTATTGCCAGGCTTCCCTAACAAAGCTTAATATCATATGAGGTCAGTTGGCCTGCAGCCAAGCCAGATGATTAGAAAGCTGGTCCCTCCCTAAACCTGTTGCTTTCTCCTGGTTTCTCTTTCCATTTCTGGATGTGAAGCATTTCTCTGCCAGTGGGTTGTGACTTTGTCATCATGTCCTGAGATAAATTTATACTGTGTGGGAGTCCTGGAGTGTTAAATTTCTATCAGTCCTGCATGAAGGAGGTGTCTCTTTTTACAGGCGCTCACTGCAGAGGAGTGAGCTCCTGTAAGCTATGGAGTGAGCTCACTGAAAGCTATGGAATATGTTGCAAGGCAGAATGAATTTTAATGCTGAATTCTCCACTGTAGCTTTCTAAGTTCTCCCAATAATGACTTCTCTCCCAAGTCAATGATAAGTCATCTTGCTGTTACAAAGTCACTTGTTTCGGCTGCTATGCCTGGTTTATTTCTGAGCGCAAATATTGGGGACCATTTCCCTACTTATTTGTTACAAGAGGCTTTCAAAAATATATTACTGTATTCTTCTATTGATAGGCCTAAGAGCATCAAGATAATTGCAGGCATGAATTTCACAGCCGAGTTTCCCGTTCTAATTACTTGTCTGTGGTCTTGACAAGTTTGAATCTGGGCTTTATTAGCCCCAGAATCTTAACAGCTGATTTCTGTGACAGAGTAAAATAATATATTTTTGGTAGTAACTCAGCTTTTCAAAGAGAGAACATTTTGAAATGGCCCAATTTGAAAGATAACCAGTGTGGAAAATTAATGTGATCTACAGTACTATTTTTTTTCTGTTGTACCTGGGAGCACCACACTGTAGCACCACAGGTGCTACATATAGTCATGAGTGGAACCATCTGAACTTAACTGATGTTAGAAGTAAACTCAAGGAAGTCCATCTTGTAAATGCCAAGTGTTTAGGTGGCAAAAAGTGTACATGGATTGTTGTGGCTAAGTCCAAGGATGAAAAAGCATTGCCAGTCATTTTTGCTATCTGCATATCCATGAAGAAGTGGATTCATTTGGATTCACAAGATCACACTCTCCCTTTGGAAAGCAGACGCACAAATTCTGATAGATTCTTATGCTTCCTCTTTGTCTCTAAGATCCACTAGTTTCATGGTGTTGTTTCAGAACTGTTTCTATTAGCCCATTGCCCTCGGACTAGGAAATCAGGAAAAAATGCTAAATAAGAAGATGTAGGGAATCATAGGCATATTGGCATCCCCATAGCTCATAATGTCTCCAAGTCTATTACAACAACTATACAGGTAGCAGAACTACATTAATGATTCTATACCTAATATGCTGTTTACATAGGAGATGCCTGTGTGCAGGGCTATCCCTGGGGTGGGTAAGGATGGTGGCAAATCAGGACAACTGCCCGGGGCCCTGTGCTTAGCGGGGGCCCATGGAGCCGGGTGGAGCGGTCGAACTGACTCTGCGCTGCTGCTGGCTTTATGACCAGCCACTCGGCACCCTCCCCCTGCCACTGAATCCAGCTGCTCAGCACCCCCACTCCCTGCCACCGAATCCACCACTGGCTTCCATGCATCCGGGGGCAGGGCCCCACACAGGCTGATTTGCCCCGGGCCCCGCACCCTGCTCCAGTCATCTTTGCCTGTGCGTAATTTCTTTTGCTGTGGAGAAGCTGCTGCATCTCAGCTACCATATGGTTCTTGACAGAACAAGGAGGCCAAGACAATTGGAGATCTTGTTCTGCTGCAGCCTCCATCTATCTACGCACCCAGAGATTCTAATATATTCTGCCTGCTCCACTGTAGACCCAGGGTTGGGTGCTGGACAGGCTTATAATAGAGGAGACCTGTATGCACTATATCACAGCACCATCAGAAGACATATGTGGCTTTTCAGGAGGAAAAGCATTTCCATCTGCTGTTCCCACTACATCCTCGTGGTGGTGCTGCTGCTTGGTTCACAACTGCTTATTTGTCAGAGTTACCCCTGCTTATTTCACAGATAACCTATCCTGGGTGCATCCGCATGAGATGCTTTACTGCGCATTAGACTATTCTAATGTGCAGTAAAGCATCAGCATCTACACATGTGGAACTTACTGTACATTAAATTAGGCTAATGCTTCGTTTGCTAGTACCAACAAATACAGGTACTAGATTAATAGCGCATTAGCTACTGCACAGTAGCGCACATGTAGGTGCTGATTGGGAGCAATTTGCTCCCAGTCATCCCAGGCAGCAGGGGGCTAGAGGGAGTAGAAGGGGTGTGGGAGCTGTCTGTGGCTCCTGTGCTGCTCAGCCCCAGCTTCCCCCAGGCATGGACAGCTCTGTTCCCGGTCCCAGCACTGCTCAGCTCCCAGCTCCCCCCAGGGCTATGTTCCTACAGCCCTGCCACTGCCTATACAGCACACACACCAGTCAATTTCTGCTCCCTGCCTATGCCTGGGGGGAGCTAAGCAGTACTGAGATCAGGGGGAGCCATGGGGGGGCAGGGGGGAGGGGGGAAGACATGAGGGGGAAACAGCACCAGTCCTTGGCACTGCTTCCCTCTTGTATCTCCCCTCTCCCCTTCCTGCCCCGGTTCTGGTGCTGCTTCTCCCCCCTGTATCTCCCCTCCTGCCCAGTCCCAATGCTGATTACTCCCACATTTAAACACGGGGCATCACCCCAAGCCAGTGCCACTGAGCTGGGACAAGAACCTGAGCTCCACATGGCTGAGAGATATCCCCCACTCCTGGTCAGCTCCCCCCACCACTCCCTGGAGCCTAGGCCTTACCCCTGTGGCCCCTGCCAACCTGGGGTTGGCACCCAGGGCAGCCTGGAGCTCCTCCTGGCTACTACAGGGGAGTAGAGCAGGGCAGGGGGTAAGAGCAGCCCTCGACTAAACTCCCATTGAGAACAAATTTACTCCTAACAGGGGTACACATGTAGATGTGTGCCTTGGAGCCCTTTAATGAACCTGAATTTTCTTTGCAGAAAATTTAAGTACACTTATTGCACATGTAGATGGTCATCTAAATCCCTCTGAAGGTCATCCCACTATCTGCCACCTGTGGACACTGGGTAGCAGCACAGCTCTGCTACTAGACAGATGTCCTTACTGAGGTAGGCATACAAGAAAATGGGACTGATGCTTAACATTCAGAAGACTAAGGTTCTGTATCAACAAAATCTTAATGAGCAGTCCCCAGCTGTACTAATTTAGATTTACAGTGAGACTCTGGAGAATGCTGAGTATTTCCCATACCTCAGAAGCCATCTGTTGTGGGAGGCTGATATTGACAAAGAAATTCAACATCACCTCATATGTACAAGTGCAGCTTTCAGATGCCTGAGGGAATGTGTGTTCAAAGATCACAACATCAGATTCAAAGCCAAGCTTATGGTTTATCAAGCAGGTGTGATCCCCATCTTACTGAATGGAGATGAGACTTGGGCAGCATATAGGAGATACCTCAAATTGCTGGAAAAGTACCATCAATGCTGCTTAAAGAAGATCCTTCAAATCCAGTGGGTAGACAGATACACCAATGTTAGCATCCTCTTGCAAGCAAACACCACAAGCACTGAGGTGATCATCAACCAACATCAACCTTGCAGGGCTGGCCATGTCATCTGGATGTCTAACTCTAAACTCCCAAAGCAAGTTTTATTCTTGTAACTCAGTTAGGCATACACTCAAATGGAGGGCAGAGAAAGTGCTTCAAGGACATCCTCAAGGTCAACTTGAAAAAAATGGAACATTGACATCAACTCATGAGAGACTATCGCACAGGATAACTCCAGGCAGTGGGAGGAAGCGGCTGAGTGGGCCGAGGAAGTTCTTGTACCGCCCTGCCCCCTACTTGGCCCAGCCCCCCAGGGACAGAGTAGTGTAGGGGAGAGGGTACTTACCAGTCCCTCTCCGGTGGGACAGGGTACCCTAAATCCTGGGTAGGGTCCCTCCTAGCCTGGGAACAGCATACCACTGATGGCAGGCCCACTGCACATATGCGCAGTTTAAAAGGGCCTGCCAAACCAAAAAAAAACAAACAGGCTCCAGGAGTGGTGAGAGATACTCGGGTGAAAGCCTGCTGTGCCCCCACTCCCCCAAAGCCCCCCAGCAACCCCCAGCAGCCACGGAGCTCCCCACCGACCCCCAGCACAGCCGGAGGTAAGCAGGGCCCGTGGTGGCAAGGGGTTAACCCCAGGCAGTGGGAGGAGTGTCTGAGTGGACCAAGGAGGGTCTCGCCCTGCCCCGGCCCCTACTTTGCCCAGCCCCCCAGGAAGCCACGCAACTGGAGCCTCGTAAACAGACCACGCAAACAGGTGTGCTTGTCTGCCTGGTGTGTGAGCATGGAGTTCGTCCAGGAGGGTGCTTGGGAGGGCCTGAGGCCATGCCTGTGCACCCCCTTGGGTAGGCATTCCGAGCCGAAGCCGGCCTACCAGCGGCATGCTGTGGATGGGCACACGCTACACCCCTCGGGTCCCCTTGGGGCCTGTGTCCCGCCCCCCCGGCTCCTCAGAGGCCTCCACCCAGATGGAGCCCATGGTTCCAGGCTCCACACAGATGGAGCCTCTGGCTCTTGGCTGCAGGGGCTCCCTGTCACTTTTTCAGGCTCTGGGTCCCAGGATCATGGCCACCTCCCCTTGTGAGATCTGCTCCCTTTTGGAGTCTCTGGTGTGCCAGCTGGAGGAGCTCCAGGCCGCAGTCCAGAGACTGCATGCCATCAGGGAGTGCGAGCAGGAGATCGGCTCCTACTCCCAGGCCCTTCTTTCCCAGGAGATGGAGGGTAGACCACAGTCTCCCTTCAAGACAAGGGGGGAATCAGGGACCTTTCATTCAATCCAGCCAAGGGGTTGGACCAAGGTGGTGAAGGGCCTCAAGGCCCGCCGCACCAAGGTCCCCCCACCGCTGGAGCTTTGCAACAGGTACAAAACTCTTGCAGCCCCTTCAGAGCCTGCTAAGTTGCCAGCTCCTGCAAACACCGGCTCTACTGTAGCTATCGCAGTGTTTGTTGTGGGAGACTCCATCCTGAGGGGGCTGAGGGAGCAATCTGTCGCCCTGACCCTTAGCCCAAGAAGTTTGCTGCTTCCCTGGAGCCTGTATCTGAGACATTGCGGAGAAGATCCCTCAGCTTCTCCAGCCCACAGACCACTACCCTATGCTCCTTATCCATGTGGGTACCAATGACACAGCTTGGACCGCTCCCAGCTGGGTCATGAAGTGCTACAGGGATTTGGGAGCAGAGCTAAAGGGTCTGGGGGTGCAGGGGTGTTTTCCCTTGATCCTTCCAGTCTCGGGCTATGGGCTGAGGAGGGAGAGGAGGATCCAGGTAGTAAACCGAAGACTGCGGCGCTGGTGTCATCAGGAAGGCTTTGGCTTCCATGACCACAGTCTCTTCTTTAGTGACAGAGGCAGTGAGCTTCTGGGAATGGACAGAAGGGAGGAGGCTCTTCTCAGGCAGACTGGCTGACCTGCTCCAACGCCGGGGGACCGGTGGACTACCACCACTGCTGGCCCACTGAGCAACCCTTGCAAAGCCAGCAGGCCAAGGCACTGAAGGGAGCCCACCCCTGCCCCAGTCCTGGAACAATCTGTAGGCAAGGCAAGGGCCCCGAAGGGGACATTTGCCTGTCTATACATGAATGCCAGGAGCTTGGGGAATAATCAGGAGGAACTTGTCCTCCTGCTTAACACACATCATTACGACATCATAGGGATAATGGAGACCTGGTGGGACTCCACCCATGACTGAACCACATGTGTAGATGGCTATACCCTGTATAGGAGGGACCGAGTGGACAAAAGGGGTGGAGGTGTAGCTCTCTATGTCAAGGAGAGCTACATGTCCCTGCAAGCTGATACTGGCAACCAGGGTGGATGACTGGAGACCCTCCTTCTGGGTCAAAATCCGTGGGGGACCTGGCACACGGGACACAGTGGTGGGAGTCTACTGCAGACCTCCCACCCAAAGTCGAGAGCTTGACCAGGAGTCGCCTAGGAATTGGCTGAGGCCGCATGCTCCCAGTCCATGGTTGTCACGGGAGACTTTAACTACCCAGACATCTCGTGGGAAGAACGCTCGGCTAAATCTGAGTGGTCGCAAAGCTTTCTCTCATGCGTGGATGACCTCTATCTGACACAAGAAGTCTATGGGCCAATGAGAGGTAAAGTGCTGCTCAACCTGGTACTTGCAACCGGAGATGACCTAATCAGTGACCTAATGATTGATGGGAAGTTGGGTGACAGTGACCATGAGCTAATCACCTTCACCGTCCGCCGTAAAGCTGGCAAGTCAGTCATCAATACAGAAGTCCTCGACTTCAGGAAAGCTGACTGACAAACTCAGAAGGCTTGTCAATGAGGCCCTAAGGGACCACGACCCCAGGGGGAGGGGAGTTCAGGAAGAGTGGTTGCTCCTCAAGGGAGCGATCCTCAATGCACAAGCTAGTGCTATTCTGTCTTGGAGGAAAGGCAGCAAAAGGGCACAGCAGCCCCCTTGGCACTCCAGGGAACTAGCGGGTCTCCTGCAGCTAAAAAGAAAGACCTACAAAGGATGGAGGTTGGGATCCACCTCCAAGGAGGAATATTCTGCGCTGGTCTGGAGCTGCCGGGAGCAAACCAGGAAAGCCAAGGCTGCAACTGAACTCCAACTAGCCACAAGTATCAAGGATAATAAAAAATCCGTTTTTAGATATGTGGGGAGCTGGAGGAAAAGCAAGGGCAACACTGGACCCCTGCTAAACCAGATGGGACAGCTGACAAATAACGCCCAGGAAAAAGCCAACCTACTAAGTAGGTACTTTGTGTCTGTCTTTCATCAGTCCCATGGGACGCTCCTGCCCGTTATGGGACAGGGAAGCCCGGATGAGGGAGATTCCTTGCCCTCCATCAATGCTGATCTCGTGAAGGAACACCTTGAGAGGCCGGACACCTTCAAGTCAGCCGGCCCTGACAATCTATACCCCACGGTACTCAAGGAGCTGGCTAACATAATAGCTCAGCCCCTAGCATGGATCTTCAAGAACTCCTGGCGCTCTGGTGAAATGCCCGATGATTGGAAGAAGGCCAATATGGTGCCTATCTTCAAGAAAGGGAGGAAAGTGGATCTGGCAAAGTACAGGCCCATCAGCCATCAGCCTGAACTCTATCCCAGGAAAGGTCTTAGAAAAGATTATCAAAGAGGCCATTCTTAACAGATTGGCCGATGGCAACATCTTGAGGGATAGCCAGTATGGGTTTGTTGCTGGTAGGTCTTGCTTGACCAATCTTATTTCCTTTTATGACAAGGTGACCTTTCACCTGGACAAGGGAGAGGAGATTGATGTCATATATCTTGACTTCAAAAAAGCCTTCGATCTGGTATCCCATGATCACCTCTTGGCAAAACTGGCCAACTGCGGCCTCGGGTCCACCACGATCTGCTGGCTGGGAAATTGGCTCCGTGGTCAGACCCAGAGGGTGGTGGTTGATGGAAGTCAATCGACATGGGGCCCTGTGACCAGTGGGGTCCCCCGAGGCTCTGTCCTTGGACCCATATTGTTCAAGATAGATTCATAGATTCATAGATGTTAGGGCCAGAAGGGACCTCAATAGATCATCGAGTCCGACCCCCTGAATAGGCAGGAAAGAGTGCTGGGTCTAGATGACCCCAGCTAGATGGTTATCTAACCTCCTCTTGAAGACCCCCAGGGTAGGGGAGAGCACCACCTCCCTTGGGAGCCCGTTCCAGACCTTGGCCACTCGAACTGTGACGAAGTTCTTCCTAATGTCCAATCTAAATCTGCTCTCTGCTAGCTTGTGTCCATTGTTTCTTGTAACCCCCGGGGGCGCCTTGGTGAATAAATACTTACCAATTCCCTTCTGTGCCCCCGTGATGAACTTATAGGCAGCCACAAGGTTGCCTCTCAACCTTCTCTTGCGGAGGCTGAAAAGGTCCAGTTTCTCTAGTCTCTCCTCGTAGGGTTTGGTCTGCAGGCCCTTGACCATACGAGTTGCCCTTCTCTGGACCCTCTCCAGGTTATCCGCATCCTTCTTGAAGTGTGGCGCCCAGAATTGCACGCAGTACTATAACTGTGGTCTGACCAGTGCCCAATAGAGGGGAAGTATCACCTCCTTGGACCTATTCGTCATGCATCTGCTGATGCACGATAAAGTGCCATTGGCTTTTTTGATGGCTTCGTCACACTGCCGACTCATGTTCGTCTTGGAGTCCACTAGGACTCCAAGATCCCTTTCCACCTCTGTGCCACCCAGCAGGTCATTCCCTAGGCTGTAGGTGTGCTGGACATTTTTCCTCCCTAGGTGCAGCACTTTGCATTTCTCCTTGTTGAACTGCATCCTGTTGTTTTCTGCCCACTTGTCTAACCTGTCCAGGTCTGCCTGCAGCTGTTCCCTGCCCTCCGGCGTGTCCACTTCTCCCCATAGCTTTGTGTCATCTGCAAACTTGGACAGAGTACATTTCACTCCCACGTCCAAGTCGCTGATGAAGACATTAAAGAGTATCGGTCCAAGGACCGAGCCCTGCGGGACCCCACTGCCCACACCCTTCCAGGTCAAAGCCAACCCATCCACCACGACTCTCTGGGTGCCACCCTCCAGCCAATTCGCCACCCACCGGACTGTGTAGTCATCCAAGTCACAGCCTCTTAACTTGTTCACCAGTATGGGGTGGGATACCGTATTGAAGGCCTTCCTGAAGTCTAAATATATGACATCCACCCCTCCTTCTGTGTCCAGGCGTTTCGTAACCTGGTCATAAAAAGAGACTAGATTGGTCAGGCACGATCTGCCTGCCACGAATCCGTGCTGGTTTTCCCTCAGCATAATTTGTCCTGCCGGGCTCTCGCATATGTGAGCCTTGATAATTTTTTCAAAGACTTTGCCAAGGATGGAGGTGAGACTGACTGGCCTATAGTTGCCCGGGTCCTCCTTCCTCCCCTTCTTGAAAATGGGGACCACATTGGCCCTTTTCCAGTCCTCCGGGACTTGGCCCGTGTGCCACGAGTGTTCAGATATTCCCGCCAGTGGCTCTGCAATGATGTCGGCCAGTGCCTTCAGTACCCTCGGATGGAGCTCATCCAGGCCTGCCGACTTTCATAGATTTCATAGACATTGGGGCTGGAAGGGACCTCGGAAGATCATCGAGTCCAGCCCCCCGCCCAAAGGGCAGGAAGTCAGCTGGGGTCATAGGATCCCAGCAAGATAAGCATCCAGTTTCATCTTGAAGGTGTTCAATGAAGGTGCTTGAACGACCTCCGGTGGCAGGCTGTTCCAGACCTTGGGGGCTCGGACAGTAAAGAAATTCTTCCTTATGTCCAGCCTGAAACGATCTTGTAGTAGTTTGTGACCATTCGACCTTGTCATCCCTTGGGGCGCTCCAGTGAACAAACGTTCCCCCAGATACTGGTGGTCACCTCTGATAAACTTGTAGGTGGCCATCAGATCACCCCTGAGCCTGTGCTTTTCCAGGCTAAAGAGCCCCATGGCTCTCAGCCTGTCATCGTAGGGTCTGCTTCCCTGACCTCTGATCATGCGCATGGCTCTTCTCTGGACTCTCTCAAGCTTCTCCACATCCTTTTAGAATTGTGGAGCCCAAAATTGGACGCAGTACTCCAGCTGCGGCCTCACTAAGGCCGAGTACAGGGGGAGAATGACGTCCCGGGATTTGCTTGAGAAGCATCTATGGATGCAAGCCAGCGTTTTGGTCGCTTTACTAGCCTCAGCATCGCATTGCAGGCTCATGTTCATCTTGTGGTCAATGATGACCCCCAAGTCTCTTTCTTCCATAGTGCTAACCAACATAGCACTGCCGAGCCTATAAGGATGCTGCAGGTTTTTTTTCCCCAAGGTGGAGAACCTTGCATTTATCGGCGTTGAACACCATCAGATTCTCATCCGCCCACTTGCTGAGTCTGTCCAGGTCAGCCTGGATCATCCGCCTGTCTTCTGGTGTGGATGCTTTGCCCCAAAGTTTGGTGTCATCTGCGAACTTGGCCAGTCCACTTCTGACTCCAGTGTCCACATCATTAATGAAGATGTTGAACAGTATGGGTCCAAGGACAGAGCCCTGGGGGACCCCACTGGTCACAGGACACCACGATGAGTGACTTCCATCAATTACTACCCTCTGGGTCCGACCCCGGAGCCAATTTTCCAGCCAGTGGATCGTGGAGGACCCAAGGCGACAATTGGCCATTTTCTCCAAGAGACGATCATGGGACACCAGATTGAAGGGTTTTTTGAAGTCAAGATATATGACATCAATCTCATCTCCCTTGTCCAGGTGATAGGTCACCTGGTCGTAGAAGGAAATGAGATTGGTCAAGCAAGACCTACCCGCAACAAACCCGTGCTGGCTATCCCTTAAGATGTTGGCGTCGGCCAGTCCATTAAGGATGGCCTCTTTAATAAACTTTTCTAAGATCTTCCCCGGGATAGAAGTCAGGCTGATGGGCCTATAGTTAGCTGGATCCACTTTCCTCCCTTTCTTGAAGATAAGGCACCACATTGGCCTTCTTCCAGTCTTCGGGCACTACACACCAGAGCGCCAAGAGTTTTCAAAGATCCGCGCTAGAGGCTGGGCTATGATGCTCGCCAGCTCCTTGAGTACCCTGGGGTGAAGATTGTCAGGGCCGGCTGACTTGAAGGTATCCAGCTTCTCAAGATGTTCCTTCACAAAGTCAGCATTAATGGAGGGCAGGGGATCACCCTCACCCGGACTTCCCGGCCCTGTAGCGGGGATGGGCGTCTCATGGGGCTGATGAAAGACTGACGCAAAGTACCTATTTAATAGGTTGGCTTTTTCCTGGGCGTCAGTTGTCAGTTGCCCCATCTGGTTCAGCAGGGGTCCAACGTTGCCCCTGCTTTTCCTCCGGCTCCCCACGTATCTGAAAAAGGACTTTTTATTGTCCTTGATGCTGAAAGCTAGTTGGAGTTCAGTTGCAGCCTTTGCTTTCCTGGTCAGCTTCCTACAGGACCGGACCAGTGCAGAATAATCCTCCTTGGAGGTGACTCCCATCCTTCATCCTTTGTAGGCCTTTCTTTTTAGCCTCAGGAGGTCTGCTAGGTCCCTGGAGAGCCAGGGGGGCTGCTGTGCCCTCTTGCTGCCTTTCCTCCGAGATGGAATAGACTTAGTTTGTGCATTGAGGATCGCTCCCTTGAGGAGCAACCACTCTTCTTGAACTCCCCTCTCCCTGTGGTCACAGTCCCTTAGGGCCTCACTGACAAGCCTCCTGAGCTTGTCAAAGTCGGCTTTCCTGAAGTCAAGGACTTGAGTGTTGCTGACCGACTTGCCAGCTTTTCGGCTGATGGTGAAGGTGATCAGCTCGTGGTCGCTGTCACCCAGCTTCCTATCGATCACTAGGTCGCCGACTAGGTCATCCCCAGTAGCCATTACCAGGTCGAGCAGCGCTTTGCCTCTCGTTGGCCCATAGACTTCTTGAGTCAGGTAGAGGTCATCCACACGAGAGGAAGCTCTGTGACCGCTCAGATTTTGCTGAGCGATCCTCCCATGAGATGTCTGGGTAATTGAAGTCACCCATGACAACCATGGTCCTGGAGCAAGCTGCCTCAGCCAGTTCCTGGGCAAACTCATGGTCAAGCTCAGGACTTTGGGTGGGAGGTCTGTAATAGACTCCCACCACTGTGTCCCCTATGCCGTGTTCCCCACGGATTTTAACCCAGAGGGTCTCCAGCCGTCCACCCTGGTCGCCAATATCGGCTTGCAGGGATCCGTAGCTTTCCTTAACATAGAGAGCTACACCCCCGCCCCTTTTCTCTACACGATCCCTCCTGTACAGGGTATAGCCATCTATACCCGTGGTCCAGTCATGGGTGGAGTCTCACCAGGACTCCGTTATCCCTATGGCATCGTAATTGTTTGCACTGAGCAGGAGAATGAGTTCCTTCTGCTTATTCCCCAAGCTCCTGGCATTAGTGTACAGGCAGGCAAGAGCCCCCTGGGGGGCTCCTTCCTTGCCCACAGATTTTACCAGGGCTGGGGCTGGGGTGGGCTCCCTTGAGTGCCGTGATCTGACTTAAAGGCATCCAGTTCTTCCAAATGACTCTGCACCATCTCAGGGTCTACGCATGGAAGTCTGGTGCCTTGCTGCTGCCTCTCTACAATCCCAGTGAGAGACTTGTCGCGCCCCTCGCTTAGGAAGACTGAGGCAAAGAACTCGTTGAGGAGTTCAGCCTTGTCCCCCCTGTCCATCACCAATTGTTTCTGCCCATTTAGCAGGGGTCCTATTCCTCCCTGGGCCTTCCTTTTACTCCCTATATATCTAAAAAACAATTTCTTGTTGTCCTTTACTTGGGATGCCATCCTCAGCTCCATGGTAGCTTTGGCCTGTCTAACTGCCTCCCTACAAGCACGAGCAGAGGAGGTATATTCGTCTTTGGTGATCTCTCCCTGTTTCCACTTTTTATGTGCTCCCCTTTTGGCCCTTAGGCTGCCCTGGATTTCTGCGGTCAGCCAGGGAAGCCTCCTGGCCCCTTTCCCTCTTTTACCCCGCATGAAGATCGTCTCGCTTTGTGCCCGAAGGATCGTTTCCTTAAGGCACAGCCACCCTTCTTGGGCTCCCAGCATTTCAAAACTCCTACTCTGCAGTGTGTCCTTGACTAATCGCCTGAGTTCACTTAAATCAGCTTTCCTAAAGTCTAGTACTTTCACCCTACTAGTTTCCTTACCCACTCGACATCTTATGGTGAATTCTATTATTAGGTGATCACTGTCCCCCAGATCGCTACCGATCTGTAGGTCCCCTACCATGTCATCCCCCGTTGCCAATACCAGATTCAGTATGGCATTCCCCCTAGTGGGACCATGTACCTCCTGTGTCAGGTGGAGGTCTTGTACACAGACCTTCAATATCTTCATTAATTATGTGGATATTGGAGTCGGAAGCGAACTGGACAAGTTCGCTGATGATACCAAACTTTGGGGTAAAGCATCCACACCTGAGGACAGGAGGGTGATCCAGGCTGACCTTGACAGGCTCAGGAAATGGGCAGATGAGAACCTGATGGTGTTTAATACTGAAAAATGCAAGGTTCTCTGCCTTGGGAGGAAAAATCTGCAACATCCTTATAAGCTCGGCAGTGCTACACTGGCTAGCACTATGGATGAAAGAGACTTGGGGGTCATGATTGACCACAAGATGAACATGAGCCTTCAATGTGATGCTGCGACTAGTAAAGCGAGCAAAACACTGGCTTTTACCCATAGGTGCTTCTCAAGCAAATTCCAGGATGTCATTCTCCCGTTGTACTTGGCTTTGGTGAGGCCACAGCTAGAGTACTGCATCTAGTTTTGAGCTCCACAATTCAAAAAAGATGCGGAAAAGCTTGAGAGAGTGCAGATAAGAGTCATGCGCATGATCAGAGGTCAGGAAAACAGACCTTAGAATGACAGGCTGAGATCTATGGGGCTCTTCAGCCTGGAAAAGTGCAGGCTCAGGGGCGATTTGATGGCCACCTATAAGTTTATCAGGAGAGTTCACCAGGATCTGGGGGAATGACTGTTCACCAAAGCACCCCAAAGGATGACAAGGTTGAATGGTTATAAACTCCTGCAAGATCATTTCAGGCTGGACAGAAAGAATTCCTTTACTGTCTGAACCCCCAAGGTCTGGAATAGCCTGCCATCGGAGGTGGTTCAAGCACCTACTTTGAACGCCGTCAAGAGATATTTGGATGCTTATCTTGCTGGGATCCTATGACCCCAGCTGACTTCCTGCCCCTGGGGCAGGGGGCTGGACTTGATGATCTTCCAAGGTCCCTTCCAGCCCTAATGTCTATGAAATCTATGAAATGGTGAAAGAGTCTGTTGCAAGGATCTCAGTCCTTTGAAACCCCATGCTAAGCAACAGGAGATGGAAAAGTGGGAGTTGCAGAAACAGTGTGTCATGGACTGAATAAAGTTTCCATGTGGGGTGAGTGGCTCTGGATTCATATACCTGAGTGGTAATAGAATGTATTGATCCCTGATTGGCCTTGTCAGCCATCTTTTGACCCACAGATAAGGCAGTCATGGAATACAGTGATCAATCATCTTTTACTGTGAGGGATTGCAGATGATGGTAACCTAATATTTCACATTGTGCTGCTGCTATAGCTCTATTAGTTTGTAATTTCCTGTTCTGAAAATTCAGGTAACCTTGTACTTTTGTGCTATAGGGACTATACTAAAATGTGGTGGCTCCTGATGCTTCAATACAAGGGCAGATCCAGAGGGGTGCAGTGACATGCCTGAGGGATTCTTAAGTGCTTTGGGGATTTGTTTAAAGTAGGCTATCTGCACTGGTGTGTGTGGAGGGGTGAGAGGAGGCTGGGAGCAGGAGTGCAGCCATTCTTCCTGTGCAGGTCTCCACCCCTCTTTGCCAAATATGGATTCACCCCTGTCTGAATAAATACTGAAAAGTTTGGGTATGCTTTGATTATCTGCATTGTCTGAATTGAAATTTTTGTAGAGTATCTAAAAGGAATCTCCATTTTAGCCTGTCAAAAGACTTTACTGAACTAATTAATACAATAGCTCTGAGGAGATAACTTCCCATGTATTTTTTGTAATGTTAAACAAGCTAAAGTGCATTGCCTAAAGGAGGTATGAAAGAAACAGCATTTAATCAACATCTATCAAGTTAAGTGGACTGTTTCAGCACAGTGATGCAATTGTAGTGATTGTCTCATAGCCAAGTGGGTGTATGAAGAGGAGACAGGTGAGTAAAGAGTTCCTAAGTCTATTCTGTGGAGATCAGAGCTGATAAATGTCAGTTTTATACAACAGTCTGTACTTTTTGCTAAACTTCTCCAAGTACCTTCTGAGAGAGAACAAATTGTTCAAAACAAACAGTTTTTTAAAAATATTGGTCTAAAGGTCACAGCTAATTATGAATTAATTTTACTTTAATACATTTAATACTACAAATATTTAAAAATAGATATGCAAAAATTAATAACATTTCAGTCGGCAAAACGTTTTGATAGAACAGACAGCTTTCTGATTCAGTATCTTAATCGATAGGAATGTGAGACAGACAAGCTCCCTGAATATTAAGGTGGGTTCTTTCCTACAGTATTTCAACACTGAATATGGACAAGAAAATCATGCTTCGTTTCTTCCACAAAGGGCACTGTTCAGAAATCTTTTACTGCATACAGCAAAAATTGAAACTTTCAGTTTAAGTGTTGTAGAACTTACTGCAGTGATCAAAAATAGAAAACTTGTGAGATTGCAACTGGCACTATTTGTAATATGAAATGAACAAGATTGGTGGAAAACTCCAGATAAAGAATCTTGGGATTCTGGGAATGTCAGATACTTCAAATGATCTAATCATATTTCTTAAAAATTACTGCTAAGAAGTTTACTCAGTACAGTTACTCTACATTTCCTGTAGGCCTTAAGCATTTACAATAACAGTATTTGCTGATTATAGGTCACTGAGGCTGCGTATACACAAAATGCTGGCTGCACAGTTGTTCCTGTGCAGTTATTTAGTACTTGCATACACAACAACTGTAGTAACCAAACAGCTTTTAGGTGATGCTGACTGCACAGTAGCTTGTTATTACTGTGTTACTACACAGTAGCTTGTTACTACTGTGCAGTAGTGTTACATCACACTTCGTGCCACACAATGCCACTGTGCAGTAGTAATGAGCTACTGAGCAGTCAGCATCTCATGTAGATGCAGCCTGAGTGTATGAAATCTTATCATGAAATTAAAATGTCTCAACTGAAATTTTGATACTTAACAGACACTTCTGAGTATGGAGAAAATCAGAACTTAATTTCTTGATTTCATTTGAATTGCTGGCAAAACATAGTATTTAGAGCCTACCATTTTATCGAGATGTTTTACATATGTCTGCTTCCATTTGTTTTTTAGTTCTCTCAATAGATCTGCTTTCATAGACAAAGGGTGCCTCTACATGTTCCATTAGGGGGCAGCAATAACCTGTGGAGAGTATGGCTCTGCAGTTTATTGTTCCCGGGAAGCTCCTGGGCACATGATATACACAACACATTGAGCTGGTTTGCAGCAGCCCTGGCTGGAAGGAGGTCTGGGGGGTCAGCTTGTGAGTCTGAGGCTGCTTTTACTGGGCTCAATGTGCTGTGAAGGGGCTAGCTTGGGCACGAGGGTGCTTCAGTGCTGTTAGCCAGCAGGCCACCCCACACTGAAGCACCCTTGTGCCTTTGCCAGCCAACTCAACATCTACAAGTCCTATGCTGCTGTGGAGTTCGTTAGTTTTATGCAGCCTAATAGGGGCACATGTGTAGATGCTGAGATGTTTACTGCACAGTAATTTGTCATCTGTGCAGTAAATGTCTCATGTAGATGCTCCTTAAATGAGTTAGATTCTGGCACACTTATTCAAGCTGAAAAGAGCTTTACTCTTCAAATTGGGTTACTGAAATTAATGTTTGAAACATTTGAATATTTGCAGTTTTAGGGGACTAGAGCTAGCATAATTTAACATTTTCTACTTATTAAACATAATTTTCAACACTTGTTACATCTTCCTCTAAAAGAAATAATTTTTCCTACAACCTTATGACGAATAGATCCAAAGATCCAATAGATCCATTTAGTACTTTTGGAAGTACTAAATGATGGTGCAGTAACAGGCCATACTGCACCATGCTGGTGGTACACAGTTATTTTTAGCTGCTACATTGCCGTAGCAACATGCTATAGTGAGGCGACATAGTGTCTCATGTAGATGCGCCCCAGTGATCTGGGAACTCACCAAGTCTACTTGAGTTCTCAGAGATTAGCCAATGGTTCTGAAATTAGCTCAGTCAGTTCCTTCAGTAGCCTACAGTATATCCCATCTTGTCCTGCTGACTTGAAAGTATTTAGCTTCTCCAAGTAAACCCTAACCTGTTCTGGTATTACTCTAGGCTGTTTGTCTCCTTCTTTATTTTTGCTGCCAACTGCCCTTGTCATCTGGTAGCTGCCCTTATTTGTGAAGACTGAAATAATAAAGGCATTAAGTGCTTCAGCCTTCTTTGAATCATCCATAACTAGATTGCTTTCTGCATTCAGGAAGGGACCTGTGGTTTCTCTGGTCTTCCCCTTCATATACTAGTCAAGTGCCTCCTTATTGCTTTTTATGTCCCTTGCCATTTCAAATTGTGTCTTGGCCTTTCTAATTTTCTTATTGAATACCCATGTGATAGTCTTCCGTAGAACTGAGACCAAGTTTTCACATTTTGTGGATTCCCTCTTGAGTTTCAGCTCATTGAAGAGATTGCTGTCTAGCCAGGCTGCTCTCCTGTTGCACTTCCTATTTTTTTATCACATCAGAATAGTTTGTCCCTGCACCCTTAAGAAGGTCTCCTTCAAGTATGGCCAACTTTTCTGGACTCCTTTTCCCTTCAGACTTGCCTCTTAGAGGGTCCTATCCACCAGTTCCCTGAGTCTGTTGAAGTCTGCTTTTCTGAAGCCCAGGATCCTTATTCTGCCACTCTTCTTCCTTCCTCCCCTTAGGATTTTGAATGCCAGAATTTTATGGTCACTGGGCACATCTACATATGTAATTAATGTGCTTTAAAGTTACTGCACATTAAAATAAGGTACAGTAAACTGCACCTGGGAATGTGTCTACATGTGCACCTGCATTGGAAGCAAATTTGCTCCCAACAGGAGCAGTTGAGTTTAGGGCTGCTCCTGCCCCCCTGCTCTGCTTTGCCCCCCTACAGCAGCCAGGGGGAGCTCCAGGCTCCCCCAATGGCAGCTTCAGGTTGGTAGAGGGCACAAGGGTCAGGTCTGGGCTCTGGGGAGCAGGGGAAGGAAGCTGTCCTAGAGCAGGACGACAGCTCCCAGCCATGTAGAGTCAGGATCACAGCCTAGCTAGACACCTCTGGCTTTCGCTAATGCGCCGTGGCTGAATGGCAGCAGCGTCCTGAGCTCTCCCCTCACTTTGCTTGCTGAGGGAATGGGAGAGCTCTGTCCCCAATTCTAATCCTGCTCAGCTCCCAATTCTGCAGAGCCAAGAGAGAAGCAGCACCAAGATGGGGGAGGTTTCTGTCCCCTTAGTACCTGGCTGGAAACAAAGAGCTTCCCCACCCCCTCAGCTCTGCCACTGCAAGCACAGCACACACCCCAGTCGGCTCCCACTTCCTGCCTATGCTTGGGGGGGAGCTGGGAGCTGAACAGCACCAGGACTGGGGGGAGCTTTGGGGGAGAATAAGCAGTGCCGGAACCAGGGGTAGCCATAGCAGGGTGGTGGGTAAGCAGCACCTGGACCAGAGAGGAAGACACAGGGAGAGGTAAGCAGCACTGGGACCAAGGGGAGCTATGTCTCCTTCCTGGTTCTGGTGCTGCTTACCCCTTTTGGCTTCCCTGGTCCTGGTGCTGCTTACTCCCCCTCTCCCCACGCCTGTGGCTTCCCCTGGTCCCAGTGCTGCTCAGCTCCTGGATACCTCCAGGCATGAGTGGGGAGTGGGAGCTGACTGGGGTATGCACTTCATAGGCAGCAGCAAGACTGAGGGGATAGGGAAGCTCTCTGCCCCGGCCTGGCATTGAGAACAGAGAGCTCCCTTGTCCCCTCAGCAAGCAAAGCAAGGGGGGAACTCAGGGTGCTGTTGCCGCTCAGCCACAGGGCATCACCTAAGCTAGAGTTGCCAAGCCAGGCTATGATCCTGAGCCCTGCACCAAAGTGGCAGACAGCTTACCCCCACCCCCTCTCATTGCCTAGGTCGACCAAGAGCAAATTGCTCTTGGTCAGCGTCTACATGTTTGCTATTATTCAGTATTTCATAGATTTCATAGACATTAGAGCTGGAAGGGACGTCAGAAGATCATCGAGTCCAGCCCCCTGCCCCAGGGGCAGGAAGTCAGCTGGGGTCATAGGATCCCAGCAAGAAAAACATCCAGGTTTCTCTTGAAGGCATTCAGAGCAGGTGCTTGAACCACCTCCAGCCATTCCAGACCTTGGGGGCTCGGACAGTAAAGAAATTCAGGCTCCCAGCTGTGAGAATTCATGGTACGCCCCTGTAATTGGGAGCATGGATCAGCTGATGGGGCTCCCAGCCATGGGGGAGCACCTGGCCACACATTCAGTTAATGCCATGATAGGAACCAATCACATTTATTACACTTTTTGTGGAATAATTTTGTGGCTTATTCCTTATTTTATGATGCCATTAATTGCTTTAACATGTGGTCAGGTTACAGCTTAAGATGTGATTAACTGGTTAGTTATGTCTTAAATAAATATAACATGTGGAAGGGGCCTAGGACCTCCAATTTTTTGTTCGTTCCCCATACTTCTCACACGAGCATATAAGCATTTTAAGGTATCTAACTGACTGTTCATCTTCTTCCTCAGAACATTGCTAAGGCTTCCATTATTGCTTTACCTTACTAAGTTTTCTCCAGGTGCCCAGGCTGTTTACCTACCTCTGGGCTTTTGTTTATATCCCCCAGTGAACCTAGTTGAAAGCCCTCCTCAAAAACACTAGGTATGCTAAAACATTCTTCTCTCTCTTTGTCATACATAACATGAATCTATGTTATGTATGTAATAGTTTGGGTGAAGAAGGCCATATTATTATTTTTCTCTTTATGAAAGTATACAAAAGAGGGACTTCTCTATAATTCTGAGGATGTGTCTATGCAAGACGCTTTACTGCACAGCAAACTAATTTGCTGCACAGTAAAGCATCACTATCTATACATGCACAACAATTAGGGCACAGTTGGCTAATTTAGTGCACTACTGGATAGTCCCGTCGGATACAAGTGATATCTGGCAGTGTAGTAAATTACTGCGCTTAAGCACACGTGTAGATGGTGACATCAGGATTAGTTTACTCTGGCTCAAATTGAACCAGTCATATTATTTTCATGTGTAGATGCGCCCTGATTTGCTCTATTTGTTTTGTAATAGGTGTAAACCAGATCAAAAGAGTATGAGTAATTAGTTAGTACATTGCAGTAGTGAATAGACTAGCTCTGAAAACTGTTCATATTCAGGTATTTTGTAGCATTTGTGTTTTTTAAAAAGCTGCATACTTTTTCTAGAGAATCCTACCTTTACCTTTTGGGGTTAATAAGATGCTATTAGCTAGATGCTATTAAAACACAGTTTCAACTGTAAGTTTATTTTAGCCTGTAAATTTATTCCCAAATACATAAACACACTGATTATGGTACAAAAATGTTTGTCAGGTCTATGGTTCTTGCAGTATGTATTCAGACCTAATTAATGAGATTAAAATAAAGAACACATGTTCTCTCCTTTTTCAAGTTATCTATAATTAAGGAATTGTGAAATTTCTGATACATGGTATACTCCCTTTAGGTGCATCACCTTATGACTGTAAAAGATATGTACTCCATGTACATAATGCTCATTAACTACAAGAACAGACTGTGCTCAGCTTTTCCTAACTTATTAAGGCTTGTTACCTTGTTCTGCAAAGCACCTTAGGCATCTATCTAATTGCAGCCTTGAAATTGACAAGACTTAGTCAGCTCAGGGCTCTTTTAGACACCTTGTAATTGAAGTTTCTTCTATTATGCAGTTAAACAGAGTAAACCATGCAACTGAAGAGCTCCTGCATACCCGCGTTCTTTATACACTTAAAGAACAGCTATTCAGATACTTTGTTTTGTTCTATAAGCATATTCTGGTGAGAAAATGGAATTGGCATTGTGTTGAGCTATCAAGGGAATTTCTCTTATCCAATATGCATACAAGTGGAGTACGATACACTATTTCATGGTGTTATTGTATAGGATTGACAACTAGATTTTGCAAATGTTTGATGTAAGATGCAGATTCCCAAAAGATCTTTATCCTATTCTGTAAGCACAGACTGCTGTTGAAGCCTTCCAAAAGTGATAGATACAGAACTTCACTTTTTATATACATTAGTTTGACTGGTTCCGACTAGAAATTTTGAATTAGCACATAACAAACATACTAATTTGACAGGGAAAGATAACAGGAATAATGTGCACTGGATATTAAATCTCATAAATGTTTGTATATAATTGTTTCTATTCAGCTAACATGATAAGGTAAACAGAGAAATTGAGAGTCCATGCTAATACTGATACAGCTCATTAACTGGTATTGGTGCAAAGAAGGAAGAAATGCACCTAAAAAGGAAGTCGAAGATTCCTCTTGTGCAGAGAGTATCCAGGTCAGAGAGGACCATTATCAGCTGGCATTAATTTTGAATGGATGTAAGGAGGTTCTTTTTTGCTTGGTGTGCCAAACTCAGGTCTTGCAGTCTTGGAGACTGGAAGCATTCATGCCTGAGACGCAGGTGCTAGTAACCTTTATATCTCACCTAGTATGTTAAGTTTTGGGCCATAGTTCCCAACTGGTACCTTAATATTACCTATTTAATTTAGATCAAATATTTTAAGGATAGACTTAATGCAAGGCCAGAGCTGGAACAGATCAGCTCACTGGCTCCCTGGCAAGCCCCTGCAAATACATATACTCTCCTACACCAAGCAGGAAGAAGAAAAGATATACTTTGGCCATTATAGGTAGAGTAGAAAGACAAAAAGTCTTCAGATAGTTCCTATAACAAAGGGACTTTCTCCATACTTCTGTTACACCAACAAGTACTAACAAACTCAATAGCTATGTGTATTGTAGTAACATCCAGGCTATCAATAGGGATTATACCCTTGTGCAAAGAAAGTTTTCCCACCTCAAAGAGCTTGTTACCTTAAGACCTCTTCTCCCCTGCTGTTCATATTTTTCTGCTTTAGGAATCCCAAATGCCTTCCTCTGTAACCAAAAATTCTTTAGACCTGAAAGGTAGGGGTGTACGAAACAGGCCCAACTTGATTCGGATTCGGTCCAAATCAGGGACAGAGATTTTGATTTGTTGATTCGGATCACTGTCCCTGATCTGATTTGGCCTAATCTGAATCTGAAGATTTGATGCTGATTTAGAGAATCAGTGATTTGGCCATTGATGTAGCTTTAAATTTTTTTTCTACATACCTTGAGGCACCAGGCGTGGCTCGTGAACGCTGCAATGCTGAGGTGGATGGAACATATCACAGGAGTGCGAGGAGCCCCCCTGCATGCTCAGCGGAAAACCCAGAAGTGGACCAGACGTACTTCTGGTCTGCTTCCATGTCCAGTGGGGAGTGTGCAGGGCACCCCCACCCCCTGCACCCTCCAGCTCAGTGACCAGCCGTGGGGGGACCCTGGGCATCCTCCCAGACCCAGGAGGTACTAGTCGCTGAGCCAGAGGGGCCCCCCTGTATGCTCCCAGGCAGACCCAGAAGTGGACCGGAAGTTCTTCTGGTCTACTTCTGGGTCTGTTGCTGAGCACACTGGGGACCCCCCGCGCTCCTGTGGAACACTCCATGTGCCCCAGCATCACAGCATTCATGAGCCGCCAGGTACCTTGAGGTATGTAGAAAAAACTTTTAAAGCTGTGTCTATGTCTAAATGGCCGAATCTTTCTGAATCTCTCCAGATTGATTCCGAGGGTTCCGATTCATAGACATTACATAGATTTTATAGACATTAGGGCTGGAAGGGACCTCGGAAGATCATTGAGTCCAGTCCCCTGCCCGAAGGGCAAGAAGTCAGCTGGGGTCATAGGATCCCAGCAAGATAAGCATCCAATTTACTTTTGTAGGTGTTCAATGTAGGTGCTTGAACCACCTCCGATGGCAGGCTATTCCAGACCTTAGGGGCTCGGAGAGTAAAGAAATTCTTCCTTATGTCCAGCCTGAAATGGTCTTGTAGGAGTTTATAACCGTTCAACCTCATCATCCCTTGGGGTGCTGTGGTGAATAAACGTTCTCCCAGGTACTGGTGGTCACCCCTGATAAACTTATAGGTGGCCATCAGATCACCCCTGAGCCTGCGCTTTTCCAGGCTAAAGAGTCCCATGGCTCTCAGCCTCTTGTCATAAGGTATGTTTTCCTGACCTCTGATCATGTGCGTGGCTCTCCTCTGGACTCTCTCAAGCTTCTCCACATCCTTTTAGAATTGTGGAGCCCAAAACTGGACACAGTACTCCAGCGGTGGCCTCACCAAGGCCGAGTACAAGGGAAGAATGATGTCCCGGGATTTTTTTGAGAAGCATCTATGGATGCAAGCCAGCGTTTTGCTCATTTTACTGGCTGCAGCATCACATTGAAGGCTCATGTTCATCTTGTGGTCAATGATGACCCCCAAGTCTCTTTCTTCCGTAGTGCTAGCCAGTGGAGCACTGCCGAGCCTGTAAGGATGCTGCAGATTTTTCCTCCCAAGGTGGAGAACCTTGCATTTTTCATTGTTAAACACTATCAGGTTCTCATCTGCCCATTTGCTGAGCCTGTCCAGGTCAGCCTGGATCGCCCTCCTGTCTTCTGGTGTGGATGGTTTGCCCCAGAGTTTGGTGTCATCTGCGAACTTGGCCAGTCCGCTTCCGACTCCGATGTCCACATCATTAACGAAGATGTTGAACAATATGGGTCCAAGGACAGAGCCTTGGGGGACCCCACTGGTCACAGGGCACCATGATGATTGACTTCCGTCAATTACCACCCTCTGGGTCCGACCATGGAGCCAATTTCCCAGCCAGCGGATCGTGGTGGACCCAAGGCCACAATTGGCCAGTTTTGCCAAGAGGTGATCATGGGATATCAGATCGAAGGCTTTTTTGAAGTCAAGATATATGACATCAATCTCATCTCCCTTATCCAAGTGATAGGTCACCTGGTCATAGAAGATAATGAGATTGGCCAAGCAAGACCTACCCACAACAAACCCGTGCTGGCTATCCCTTAGGATGTTGGCATGGCCAGTCCATTAAGGATGGCCTTTTTAATAAACTTTTCTAAGACCTTCCCCGGGATAGAAGTCAGGCTGATGGGCCTATAAGTAGCCGGATCCACTTTCCTCTCTTTCTTGAAGATAGGCAACACACTGGCCTTCTTCCAGTCATCGGGCAGTACACCAGAGCACCAGGAGTTTTCAAAGATCCACACCAGAGGCTCGGCTATGATGCTCATCAGCGCCTTGAGTACCTTGGGGTGTAGGTTGTCAGGGTCAGCTGACTTGAAGGTATCCAGCCTCCCAAGGTGTTCCTTCACGAGGTCAGCAGTAATGGAGGGCAGGGGATCTCCCTCACCCGGACCTCCCCATCCTGTAATGGGCATGGGCGTCCCATAGGACTGATGAAAGACTGACGCAAAATACCCATTTAATATGTTGGCTTTTTCCTGGGCGTCAGTTGTCAGTTGTCCCATCTGGTTCAGCAGGGGTCCAATGTTGCCCTTGCTTTTCCTCCAGCTCCCCACATATCTGAAAAAGGACTTTTTATTGTCCTTGATGCTCGAAGCTAGTTGGAATTCAGTTGCAGCCTTGGCTTTCCTGGTTTGCTCCCTGCAGGACCAGACCAGTGCAGAATATTCCTCCTTGGAGGTTAATCCCATCCTTTGTAGGCCTTTCTTTTTAGCCTCAGGAGGCCTGCTAGATCCCTGGAAAGCCAGAGGGGGCTGCTGCCTCTTCCTGCCTTTCATCTGAGATGGAATAGAATTAGCTTGTGCATTGAGGATCGCTCCCTTGAAAAGCGACCATTTTCCTGAACTCCCCTCCCACTTGGGTCGTGGTCCCTTAGGGCCTCACTGACAAGCCTCCTGAGTTTGTCAAAGTTGTTTGACTTTCCTGAGGTCCAGGACTTCCATGTTGCCGACTGACTTGCCAGCTTTACGGTGGATGGTGAAGGTGATCAGCTCATGGTTGCTGTCACCCAGCTTCCCATCGACCACTAGGTCGCTGATTAGGTCATCCCCAGTAGCCAGTACCAGGTCGAGCAGCGCTTTAACTCTTGTTGGCCTGTAGACTTCTTCACTCAGGTAGAGGTCATCCACGCACGATAGGAAGCTTTGCTACCTCTTGGATTTTGCTGTGTGATCCTCCCATGAGATGTCTGGGTAATTGAAGTCACCCGTGACAACCATGGTCCTGGAGCATGCGGTCTCAGCCAGTTCCCGGGTGAACTCCTGGTCAAGCTCTTGACTTGGGGTGGGAGGTCTGTAGTAGACTCCCACCACTGTGTCCCCTGTGCCGTGATCCCCATAGATTTTAACCCAGAGGGTCTCCAGTCATCCACCCTGGTCACCAACATCAGCTTCCAGGGACATGTAGCTTTCCTTAACATAGAGAGCTATACCCCCGCCCCTTTTATCCACTCAATCTCTCCTGTACAAGGTATAGCCATCTATACCCGTGGTCTAGTCATGGATGGAGTTGCACCAGGTCTCCATTATCCCTATGACATCGTAATTATTTGTGTTAAGCAGGAGGGCGAGTTCCTCCTGTTTATTCCCCAAGCTCCTGGCATTTGTGTACAGGCAGGCAGGTGTCCCCTTGGGGGGCTCTTGCCTTGCCCACAGATTGTACTAGGGCTGAGGCAGGGGTGGGCTCCCTTCAGTGCCTTGGCCTGCTGGCTTTGCAAGGTTTGCTCAGTGGGCCAGCAGTGGCAGTAGTGCCCCCATCCCCTGGCAGGCTTAGTTTAAAGCCCGGTGGAGCAGGTCAGCCAGTCTGGCTGAGAAGAGCCTCCTCCCCAGGGGAGAGAGGTGGAGGCCATCTCTTCCCAGAAGCTCACTGCCTCTCTCACCAAAGAGCAGGCTTTGGTCATGGAAGCCAAAGCCTTCCCGATGACACCAGCGCCGCAGTCTTTGGTTTACTACCTGGATCCTCCTCTCTCTCCTCAGCCCATAGCCTGAGACTGGGAGGATCGACGAGAACACCACCTGTGCCCCCAGACCCTTTAGCCCTGCTCCCAAATCCCTGTAGCACTTCATGACCCAGCTGGGAGCACTCCAAGCAGTGTCATTGGTGCCCACATGAATAAGGAGCATGGGATAGTGGTCTGTGGGCTGGAGGAACTTAGGGATCTTCTCCACAATGTCTCGGATGCGGGCCCCCAGGAAGTAGCAGACTTCCCGGGCTAAGGGGTCGGGGCGGCAGATTACCCCCTCAGCCCCCCTCAGGATGGAGTCTCCTACAACAAACACGTTATGTTTTGTCTTGGGGAGAGTGGAGGTGGTAGCTGCAGTTGAGCCTGTGTTGCCTGCGGGAGTTGGCAACTCGACAGGCTCTGCTGGCAGGCTCTGTTGCTAAGCTTTGGCGGGGCAGGGGCATTGGTGCGGTGGGCCTTGGGGCCCTTGACCACCTTGGTCCATCCCCCTGACTGGACAGAATGGGAGGTCCCGGAGTCCTCCCTTGTCCTTGAGGGAGACCATGGTCTACCCTCCGCCTCCCAGGTGAGAAGGGCCTGGCGGTACGAGTCTATTTCCTGTTCACAGTCC
Organism: Alligator mississippiensis; assembly: GCF_030867095.1. Lineage (NCBI taxonomy): Eukaryota > Metazoa > Chordata > Crocodylia > Alligatoridae > Alligator > Alligator mississippiensis. The sequence goes on along the minus strand of NC_081828.1, from coordinate 163,358,565 downwards.
CTGATGGCACACAGTCTCTGGACTGTGGCCTGGAGCTCCTCCAGCTGGCGCACCAGAGACCCCTTTCTGATCCAATTCAGAGAGATTAAAGGCCTCCTGATTCGAGTCAGATTCGGAGATTTGGCCACTGAATTGGGCCAAATCTCTGCTGGATCGAATCAGTGACCGAAGGTTTTTACAGCCCTACCTAAAGGTTTGTTGACTTAAGTATTTTTGCCCTGAAACAGCCTATTCCTCTATTAAGCTTCTATAAGTAACATTTCTTTTTCATAGTATTGACTGCATAGGTGACTAATGACAGGGGAGTGTACGTGCCTCCCCTGACAGGGCCAGTGCTCCCCCTGACAGCCAGCACTGATGTTGTCAGCAGGGCTGGTGTGCCCCCTGACTGGTCCACTGCCATCGGCGGCTTCTGCAGGTGCCCCCCCCAGATTCAGGAGGCACCAGTCACTCATGATTGACTGGTAAATTTGTTCACCCAGGATTACTCGCCATTTTTACTCAAATATGGTGATCCCCCAATAATTAGATTCTATATATGGAAAATTTGTACATTTATTATAATTTTCCAGGCGTAGATCTAATTATTAGAGGTTTGCCTTGAAGTTGTCTCTCTCCCATTGCTACAGTGGGGAAAATAAATCTAGCAGGGGGTTCAGGTGGCACCCTTGTGCTGTGACTCCCCAAATTCTTCCCCCTGCAGCCCCTTATAGTCAGATCCTTGCTCTTTCTGAGCACATAGAAGGGGAACATTTAGAAACACTGACTTTGAAATAAACATGTCTATAATATTTTGCATACTACTGTGGGTATCCATAGGCTTATTTCTTCAGAATTGATGTGTTTTAGCTTCTTTTTTTCAGAAACTGCTGCAAGTTTTAGCACAGGTCCTCCATAAACACACTTTTAAGCAGCACTTTTGGACTTATACATAGTACAAACGGTGTATAACATTAGTCCAAAGCCAAAAGGCTCATGATTTACCATATAGGTCATTGGGCCATGCCCCAGCAGAGTCAATGTTTCAAGCCATCATGACCCTATAGCACAGCACTGCTCAGTATGTGTGTGTACTCCACATACCCCCTCAAAGGAGCCATGTGCTAATTAGCCCCCACTCATACCTGGAACTGGGTGTTCTTGTCATGGGTCCTGGGATCCTCCAAAAATTGATATGTACAGGGCAGCCTGGTCCAGCTCCACTTCTTGGGAGGCAGGGCCACACTGTTCATATGCACCAGGCTGAGAGGGAGGGTAACAGAGGGATTCTGTGTGAACTGTTTGGGGCCTTATTTGGTGGTGTGTGCCAGACAGTTAAGGCTGGTGAACCAAGAAACAGGAATTATTGGAAATGGAAAAGAAAGGCACAAATCAGCAATTGAAGTAAAGAAGAAGTAAAAATGTACTCACTGTAGTGGCTCATCATAACTTGTAAAAGAGTCAGTGGTGAGGGAGATTGAATGTGATGGCCACTACCACATAACTTATTCAGGTAAGTTACACTAGCTTATTCCTGTGGTAGATGGGGGACTGCTTTCAGGTTTTTCTCCTAGCTGTTTCTTGGCCTTTTGACTAGGAGCAAGGAAGACTAGAGGGCATCAGAACTCCAAGGCTTCTGTGCCTGGGGCTTGCATGTAGGATGCTACCCAAAGAAAAAACATTTCTAACAGCATTTCTGGCACCAAAGGAGGGTGTCAGCACTTGCTCCAACCTCTCCAAGTGCTGGCCTGGTATTGCAGTAGCTCCACTCCCAGTTCTTGTTTCCTTCTGGGGAAGTACTGCCTTTTTCTAAGACTCACACAAAAATGGTTTCCATCAGTATGTTTGCCCAATATAAGCCATGTGTTTTATAGTCCTGGTCAGTGTTGGCTGCATTTAATCGACTACATAATTGGTTTCCATTACTGAGCTCATGCTGTTTTTAGCAGCTGTTTAATGATAGACAGTGTATTTAGTGAGGTTTTCTTGCATGCAAATGTAAGACAAGTAGCATTTTTCCCCATGCTGATTTGGGGGGAAAATTTCATTTTGAGTAAATACAGTATATACATTTGTAACCCTTTTAAATCAGTTTTTAAGACTGGCTCAATGAATTACATCTCTATGCCTATATTAGCATTTTCTCATATTCTTGCTTGTGATGTTTATTTGGTCAGCTTCACGGGAAATCTACTGGAAAAGAGATTCTATAAATTGGTATGTTACCCGCAGCTTGTGATAAACTGAGGGATACATTTTATTATAGCGGGAGTCAAGGACAAGTTGCTACAATTAGTAAGATTGGCTCAGGTTTGTTGGTACAAAAACTAAAGTGTAGCATACCAACTACATTGTCATTTCTAATTTAGATATTTTTTTTTACTCATTAATCTTATTCTATGCTACACTCTTTCTTTTTAATGAGAGCAGAAAGGGAATTCAGCCTGCTGAGTTAGACATCGTAGTTGTTAAGATTGTATTAAGCTCTCTCAAACACAGATTTTTGTTAATGTTATAAGCCAGTTTGGTAACAAAGCCCTAGCAATCAAAATAACTCAACAGAATTTTAAAATATGAGAAAACAATAAAACAATAATCACCATTATTTATGTATCCTTTTTACAGGTTATTTAGTACAGCAGTGACTGTATCATAAGTAGCTCATTATTGGCTGATTGAGATACTAACTTTACGACTGGGATAAAATTCTTCCTGCTTCCAAACAGAATGTTAAGCTATATGCTTCCTAGATAGCCTGAAGCCAATAAAAGTGGGTTCACATTGACTTCTGTGGATGTAGGATCCTGGTAGCAATCTATATGAATACTCTGCAATGGCTTCAGAAAGATATTACTCTATGCATATTGAAATAACAGTATACAATTATTAAAAAATGGCAAATGCATTTTATTTCAATGTGACTGTCAGAGAACATGCTTCATAATAGTTACTTCTTACGTTCAGGTTCTTGCCCAGAAGCTTGGTATCTGACTGTGTTATAAAAGTATGTTGAATAATATGACTGACATATTTCAGATGGTTCCATAGGGGAAACTATACAATGGCTTTTTATATTTTATTCATTAAATGTATCTGTGCCATGAGGTTTGTGTTGGTTCTTGGATCCTGAGGACATTTGTTCCACAATTTTGTTCCAGAGAAAGTTTGGTATTCTTTTTGGTATAGTTCCATTTTGCCAGGCGCGGGGGACAGAGTTATTGATAGTACTCCTTATCCTTAAGCTCTAAAGGTTCTTTTAGATGTACTGGATCCCACGGAATACCTTGAAGATGAGCTCCAAAGTCTTGCAATGGGTGTTCAATAAGAAATCAGTATTTTATACTTGCATTAGTCTGAGTTGCTGAGAAAATATGCTATATTGTTCTGTATTACTGGGAACTTTATGTCTAAGTAGTTTGGTCTAAGATATTTCAGTGAGGAGATGACAAAAATTAACATAACTGATGCTGATATTCATCTGCCAGCATGGAATGGATCTTCTAGTCAATGAGAACGGATATAGTATATTACTTGGAGAGGGTGACAAGTGATTGTTCATTAGCAGCAGCACTACCCCTAAACTGCTGATTCAATTCATGTGATTGTGCATCTGTAGCTCATTATTAGGGGCCTACTTAAATTGCAAAATCCATGAAATAAACAAAAAAAAATTCTGGCTCCCTAGTGGGAGCAGCAATCCTCACTGCCAGGAGGTGAAGGTGCTAGCTGGCAGGGCAACACAAAGGGCAGTAGACAAGATGGAGGCTGTCCCCTTGAACCTCTTTCCCCTCCCAGGGCCTCTCTGGCAATCAGCACCAAGGGGTGGGGCTGCACAAAGGGCAACCAGCAATCAAGATGGCAGCTGCGCCCTTGTCCCTCCTCCCACCCCAGGCCTCTCTGCCAGTCAGCATTGAGGGGCAGGGATGTTATAAAATAACCATGGAATTAGAACTTTATTCCATGATCAACCCACCAAAAATAGTATACCCCACCCCATGATTTAGGTGGACACCTACTCATTATGATTTAAGACTCCTCAAAAGCATTTCTCTATCAATCACATCAACCTATTCCTCCAAGGGTCACAACATTGACATGTGTGCTACCAGGCTACAAACTGTGACAGGCTTCTGTGCTATCAATTAACTTGAAAGTGATGCCATCTGAAGTTTTGTACTCCTGATGGGGTCACCCGTGGCAGCAAGGTTGAGAGAGAGGACTGAAAGGAGTGAAGAACAGCTGTCAGGATCAGAGAAGTTGCACAATTCACTGCACCTAGTGAGATCAGATGTGTAGGAGAGAAGAGCTCATAGATCATGGTAGTGGCTACAACTTTTTTTGGAAAAGAAAAGTTGAAAAAGACAGACACATGGCACTGGTTTCACTATGAAGAACCAGATTGTTACCTCAGATGCTGGAATGTCCAGTTGGCATCAATAAGGGTTTGTCTTTAACTGGCCAACAGATAGCAATGTAACAGTTATCAGTGTATATGCCCCAACCTTTGGTGCAGAAGACAAAAGATTAATTATATTTTAAACTCAACCAAATCCTGTCTTCTGGCTCCAAAGAAGATCATTCTTCTTGGTGATTTCAATGCTAAAGTGGGCAGGGACACCAAGCTATGGAAAGGAAGGGGTGGTGAAAGTAATTTCAAATGAAATTCTTCTCCTGAGTGTTTGGAACATGGTCTCATCATCACAGACTCCTTATTCTGCCAAAGTAACAAATGGAAGTCATCATGGATATACTACCACTCAGAACACTGGCTCCTGATTGACTACATCCATAGTGCATGCCCAGGACCATCACAACTAGGACTAGATCTGTATTTTGTCAGGCCTCAAACATGGTGTCTCAGCCTGACTATCCCATGGATGCTTATCCCAGCCTGATACCCTACAGCTGGTAACCCAAGCTGGTCAAGGCTGTCTTGAAGCCTCCAGAAGGACCTAGCCTTCCACCCATTCACTGGAGTGACTTGGTCAAAGTCAGCTGACCCTCCAGTTTGCCCCACATAAACCCCTGACCCAGAACAGGAAGGGAGTGGACAACATGGCTCAATTGATCCCAGACTGCCTTGCTGTTCACTCAAGGTTGTCTTGGTTTCTTTACTCAGATTACTCTGACTCTACTCTCTGCCTGATCCCTCCAGTATCCTGACTCAGCCTGTTCCTAGACCCTGTACTTCAATTGACCTCCTGGCTTCCTGACCCAATTTGTCCATGGAATCTGTCTCATTCCTCCTGTCCCTGGTCAGCATCTTGATCCCCGAGCGGCCCCACACCTCGCCATCCCTCACCTGGCATGACAGTGACCAGCACAGATTACTGCTGGATAGATCATTGTTTGATATGTTTCATCACATCCATTTGTATTGCTCTAAAGTTACAAAAACAAAAGAAGCAACCAAGGAAGAGGTCCAATATCTAGTGCTTGAAAGCCCCTGCTAAAAGTAAGCATATCCAGCAGTGTCTCATTGAGAAACTCTGATGATCTTGACACCATTTATCACTGGGAGAGCCTCAAGAAAGGCATCCATAAGTGTGCAAAAAAAATTGCTAGGCTTCTTCTCCATAAAGAAACATCAGGGCTATGATGGCTAGAAAATGGTATTTAGAGGCTTGCTTTTGGGAATTGATTTGTACGTAAATATATATGCATTCGAATAATGGTCCAGGGTGGCAGCAAGGCTTAATTAATTTCTAAAGGCCTGGTCACATAGTCACACAGTGCTCATGGCCTTTAAGGCAGACAGGGTGTCTAACACAACAAGGCCAATGGATATACACATAGCCTGGGAAGATATGGACATGTACCACACTGTTCCATAACATGAGATAAGGTGGCAGCAGCTTACAGGGCCCAAGAGTGGGGAGCCTGAGAGTTACAGTTTTGGGGGAGCAGACCAATTAGGAAAAAACCCAGAAAACCCAAATTAGGATTTGTGCATGTGATGGGCTTGTGAAACAAAGGAATATGCTATCAGGACAGAACATGGACAGTATGACGACCACAGAAAGACCAGTTAGCAATAGCTATGGATGAAGAGTCATTAGGAAGGAAAAAGAATACAAAGGCAGAGACTTTAGAGCAACAAAGGGTCCTTGTCCCTGAGAGGGGAACCTGAGGCCACCATAAACAGAGGGCATACCACCAGCCTATCTCATCCACCCCACTGGGGGGAGGATGTGGGGGGATGGGCCTTGGCCTCCAACCTCCAGGCTGCTGACATCTGACATTCAAGAGAGAACCTTAGAGTGAAGCTTGCATCCTAGCCAGATGTATCTTGACTCTAATGATGGCCCTAGGAGTGGTAGCTATTGAATTGCTTGTATTATTATTTTCTGTTATAACTATGCATCAATAAATTTGCCTATTATTAAATGGAAAGGTCATGATCGGTCTGAGAGTTTTGGGTCCCACAGGAACAAGGCATGTGAGTCCTAAATCCAATGCCAACAGACTGGTTTGTTGAGAATGATAGGTAGATTCAAGCTCTCATAGACAGTAAAAGGAGAGCTTTCAAAGCTTAGCATAATGACATCAACTCCAAACAAAAGAAATACATTTATCACCACACTGAAGCCAAGACCCTCAGGAAAATTTGCAAGTGAAAGAACAAGTTGGTAGGAGGACAGAGTAAAAGAGATTCAAAAGTTTGCTGGTAGACATCACATGTAGTTTCTTCAGTGTAACCAAAGTTATCTGTGCACCAAGTACACAAGGAACTGTCCCTCTGAGGTCCAAGAATGGAACAACACTCTTCAAAGGCAGCATACATGGTAGAAGGAGCATTTTCAAGAGATCCTGAACCGAGATTCTAATGTCAAAGACATTACCATCAATGTGATTCCACAACACTCCATTGAGGGCTACCTTGCAGATCCACTAAATTATTAAGAGGCTTTGAAAGCCATTGAGTAGACAGTAGCTCTGTCAGGCCTTCAGTCAGTGCAGATGTAGTTAGGGGTCTTCTGGAAGGGCTAGACATTTTTAAATCTGCAGGTCCAGATGCCCTCCACCCAAGGGTGTTGAGGGAGCTGGCAGGGGTCATTGTGGAGCCCTTGGCCCAGCTGTATAAGCATTTGTGGTCATCTGGCCAGGGGATTGGAAACTGGCTAATGTGGTCCCAATTTTCAAGAAAGGGAGGAAGGAGGACCCAAGTAACTATAGGCCCGTAAGCCTCACCTCGGTGCTCGGGAAGATCTTGGAGAGAATCATCAAGTAGCACATCTGTGGGGGGCCTGCAGGGGAGATCATGCTCAGGGGCAATCAGCATGAGTTCATCAAAGGCAGGTCCTGCCTGACCAACCTGATTGCCTTTTATGACCAAGTAACTAAATCCTTGGATGTTGGTGTTGCCGTGGATGTAGTCTTTCTAGACTTTAAGAAGGCCTTTGACACTGTCTCTCACCCCATCCTCATCAATAAATTAAGTGACTGTGGCATTGATGCCTGCACAGTTGGATGGGTAAAAAATTGGCTGATGGGGCGCACCCAGAGAGTAGTGGTGGATGGGTTGTACTCAACCTGGCAAGATGTGAGCAGTGGGGTCCCCCAGGGCTCGGTCCTTGGGCCCGCACTGTTTAACATCTTCATCAGCGACTTGAACATGGGGGTGGAAAGTGCGCTGTCCAAGTTTGCTGATGACACTAAGATGTGGGGCGAGGTGGACACACTTGAAGGGAGAGAGAGGCTGCAACTTGATTTAGACAGACTACAAAAGTGGGCAGATGAGAATAGGATGGGGTTCAACATAGACAAATGCAGGGTGCTGCACCTTGGGAGAAGGATCCACAGCATACATACAGGCTGGGAAGTTCCCTTTTTGAAAGCACAGAGGCAGAAAGGGATCTTGGAGTCATTATTGACTCCAAGATGCACATGAACTGCCAATGCCAGACCGCAGCCAGCAAGGCCAGCCATACCTTGTCATGCATCCAAAGATGCATCTCAAGCCGATCCAGAGAGGTGATACTCCCCCTCTATGCGACTTTGGTCAGGCCGCATTTGGAGTACTGTATCCAGTACTGGGCGCTGCACTTCAAAAGGGATGTGGCCAGCCTGGAGAGGGTTCAGAGGAGGGCCACCCGCCTGGTGATAGGGCAGCAGGACAGGCCATACAAGGAGAGACTAAAGGGACCTGAACCTACTCATCCTCAGCAACAGGAGGCTGAGGAGGGACCTGGTGGCTGCCGAAAAACTCATCAGGGGAGATCAACAGCAAATAGGCAAAGTCCTTTTCTCCCCAGCACCACCTGGGGTGACGAGGAACAATGGTCATAATCTGATGGAAAATAGGTTTAGGTTAGAGATCAGAAGGCAATATTTTACAGTTAGGGTGGCCAAAATCTGGAACCAGCTTCCCAGGGAAGTGGTCCTCACCCCTACCTTGGGCAATTTCAAGAGGAGGTTGGATGATCACCTGTCTGGGGTCTTGTGAACCCAACATTCATTCCCGCCTGTGGCAGGGGGTCAGGCTAGATGATCTGTTCAGGTCCCTCCTGACCCTAGCTACTATGAAACTATGAAAAACAACAAAGCATGAGGTCCTGATGGAATACCAGCTGAAATATATAAGTAAGGTGGGAAAAAAAGCTCTCTTACCAACTAAATTTCATTATTACAAAAATCTGGGAACGTGAACAAATTCCCAGTAACTTGAGAGATGCTAGAATTTTTACTATATTCAGTAAACAAGATAGATCAACTTGCAGCAATTATAATATCACAACTCCTGCCTATAGCTGGGAAGATCCTCACCAACATTCTCCTCAATAGTCTCACCTTCCTCTCTGAGAAGATTTTATCCAAGTTCCACTGTGGCTTCAGACCACTCAGATATATAACAGATATGATCTTTTTTGCTAGACAGCACATGAGAGGTGCCATGAACAATGCCGAGATCGTTACATGTCCTTCATTGAACTAAGTCTCCCATAGGTCTAATCAATGGAGAGACCCTATGAAAGATCCTGATGAGATTTAGATGCCTGCCAAAATTTGTTACCATTATCCAACTTCTTCACAACAGCATAACAACAACTATACTAAGCAACAGCTTAGAAATAGACCCCTTCATCATTAGAACTGGAGTCAAGTAAGGATGTGTGATGATTACACCAACGCTCTTCCATCTCTATCGCTGCTTTTCTACATATTGTTGTTGATAGACTTCCAAATGGTCTGAGAATCCAAGGGAATCTCCTTAACATCAACTAGTTACATTCCAAATCCAAGATAACCAACACCTCTCTTGTTATCTGTCTGATCTCCTGGCTTCCTGACAGTCTGTTTCTAGACTCTGTTCAATATGCTGCTGACTGCTTCAACTGAAGAGCTCTGGGTCACCCTTGATTATTTCTGTGAAGCACATGAAATGCTAGTCACACACTGTCAACTTCACAAAAATCAAGGTCCTTTACTAACCCACCCCAAGCCAACCCAGGTGCTCCTCCACATATTACAATTAGGGGGTAGTTTTGGGAGAATCTTGAGCATTTCCCCTATGTGGCGTACCTACCTGCAGCAGGGATGCTGCCACGAGATGAGACTCACCTCCAGCGCCAGAGCAGAGGGAAAAGCAATGGCCGCCAAATGCCGCTGAAGACCAAAGGTGCTGCGGTGTGAACATTTCCACAAGAGGAAAAGCATAGGTGGCACAGGGGCAACAGGAAAAGCAGCAGCAGCAGAATGCCACTGAGGACCAAAAGCACCTAAACACACATTCCAGCGTGGGCATGCTTTATGGACTCTTGCTGCCAATGATTCACTGGCCTTCCGAGAGAGGGATAAAATCCATACCAGCCAATGTCCAGGGAGGACCAGAAGTGAGGCCTCCTGAGAGCCAGGAGCAGCAAGAAGTGAATGGATGCCCCGGTAGGGGCCAGTGATGGCAAACCCAAGAGTTGGGGTGCCCAGCTAAGGCTGGCTCAGAGGAGCCAGGATACATACCTCTCATGAAGCCATAGTTCCCAGACAATGCTGATAGAGACTGGGACAGCAGCAAGCCTCCGGAGAGAGGAAAAGAAGGATATTAAAAGCTGTAAGGAATGCCTGGGGAGGGAGTGAGCCCTCAGGGAAGGCACCCCGGGGTATATGCAGCGACAAGTCAGGCTGACGTGACACCTTGACAAGGACAGTAAGCCATCTGAACTGGGACTGAAATTAAACAGGGGCTAATGCCTAGCCATGGCTGACAGTGAGTTAGCCTCGGCCAAGACCTAACATCATCTGTGGTTGGCGTAAGGAAGGGTGTAGGGGAGGTGGAGGCCCAAGACAAAGACCTGTGCGAGAGACCTAAGAGGGAACCAGGAGAGGCAGGACTTCAGAACTTCCTCCCAGCAATAATCTTTACAATCAAGTTGTGGCAGGCGAGAACCCATGGGGACCTTAAGGACTCCCATTGGAAAGCAAGCTGCTGACCCACAAGGGGACAGCAGCACTCAATTGCCCCGAAAAGTCAAAATGCTCAAGTAAATGCCATGGTAAACTACACCACCTTTTCCAAAAAAGTAAATATAGATGACAGTATTCAGCACCAGATAAAATCTGCCAGTGCTACCTTTTGGATGTCTCCAGAACCATGTATTCAGGACCCAAACTAAACTTCTCATCTACCAAGGTGTTGTCATCCTTACCATGTTGTATGGGTGTGAACCTTGGATGACATATCAGAACCACCTGAAAGCTTTGGAATATTGGCATCAGCAATGCCTTAGGACAGTGGTTCCCAACCTTTTTTTCCTGTAGACTGGCACAGGAGCAGGACAGGGCACATGGAGCCGGCTGCCTCCTTCCCGGGGCTGCCCCAGCCCCCAGCTTTAACTCTGTTCACCTTGGAAGCTGCTCACTCGGGCAGAAAGATTGGGGTCTGAGCAAGGGGCTTGTGCTACAACCCAGCAACCAACCCTTCGCAGCCCAATGGTTGGGAATCTCTGCCTTGGGAAAATACCCACTATTAACTGGAAGGACAGAAGAACAAACACCAGCATTCTGGCTCAAGAAATACCACCAGCATTGAAGCCATGTTTATAGGTCCTTTGGACAGGACATGTTATCAGGATGCCTGACAACCAGCTCCCAAAACAGTTCCTATACTCCCAACGCACCAATGGTCACCAGTCCAGAGGTGGGCAAAAGAAAAGCTTCAATGACACCTTGAAAGCCAATCTAAGGAAGTATATTAACATCTATATGTGGGAGATTCAAGCACTGAATCATCTCCAATAGCACCATGATGTGCAACAAGGCATTAATCATTTTGAGCAAATTAACATCACTATGGCGGCAGATAGACAAGAGAGAGAAAAGAAGCTGTGACCTGACATCTCTAGTATCTACTGCTTTGCCTGGAACTATTTGCCATGTCTGCAGTCAAACATGCAGATCTTGGATTGGCCTCCTCAGTCACAGACTCATTGATGACTTTGCTATTTACTGGAAGGCTGTCATCCTCATATTGAAGACTGTCACTGCCAATTGACCCATGTTTTGGTTGTTTGAAATAGAGGGCACTTAGATGTGCAGTGGGGCTGGTTCAACACACAGTAATTAATCCTGTAATTACTGCACTCCAGCAGACCCCAGTGTCACATGCATCAGTGTCCCCACACTGAAAAATAGCAGCAGGGGCACCTTAACTAAAGTTTGCTCAATGAGCTTTAGTTAAAGAGCCCCTGCTGCCACTTTTTAAGTGCAGGGACGCTGATACACATGATGCTCCAGGCATTTTAATCAGACCAACTCAGAGCTGCTCTAATTAAAACCTTCCACCCCACCCCATGCACACTCCTGGACCATGTCTATAAATGCCCAGAAAGTCCTCAACATGAACTAATTTTGAAGAAGCACTGGGCCACCTTTATGAAAGAGAACAGACATGCACTGTGAAAGAGTTAAAGGTGTTTACTGTCCATATATTATTAGTACTTGAACCCTGTCCATCTCAACAACAGAGTACGACTGACATGTGAGGGGTCTGGAAGTCAGGTGCAATTTGGGTGTATCGCTCAAAGAAAGGACTCAAAAAATTATGTTATATCTGATAACTACAAATAGTACTATTATAATGGATATGGCCATAGAGCAAGAATAAGGTACATATTTGTTTGTTCCTTCACCAACAGAAATCTACGCTGTCATACACCTGTTGTACTTTTAGTCTTTGAAAGAGATGAAGCAGGAGGTCATTTCTGCTCATTCCTTTCACTGAGTTTAGGTCTCCTGATTCTAGCTCTATGTTTCAATAAGGCTCTTGTACCCTTTTTGGCAGCCTCTTGGAGAACACTCTTTGCACTGGATTTCCTAAGCCAGTGTAGAAGTGGATGACTGAAAACTTGTCTTAGCCCTAGTTCCCCTCTTGGGATGCTTGTTTTTAGAAAGGAAACCAGAGCATAGTGTGATGTAGGGCTGGTGGGAGTGGTGAAGAGCATGAAACAAGTTGAGGTTGAAGGTAATTAAGTTTATGTGGTAGATGGAGCGTTCAGAGGACAGCAGTAGTTTTAGTCATGGGTGAAAGAGCAAAGGACGCTAGAGGTTGAAGAAGAGAAGTAAAGAGATCACAGTACATCTCCATAGTCATCTTCTTAAAAAACCTTGACAAGATCTCATGTGGAGGCAACAGGATGAAAAGGAGAGGTTATGAGTCAAGAGTGGAAGACTATAGGCAGCATCAATCACAGACTTGGTTCAAATTCAGAGAACCTATAGGTTTTCTTGTCCAGGAAAATGTCAAAATTAAGAGTGGCATAGTACTAGATGCTTTTCAATACATTCTGGAAAGCTTTATTTACTACTTCATTTATTTTTGAAACATAACAAATGTACTCCATCTACTTTGGAGTTTACTGCCATTTTCACTGTTAGTGTGTAGTAGCTTTGCGGTACACAGCACGGGGAAAGCTTGAGAGAGAAACAGTTGAGCCAGCCAAATAAGGCTTATAATTAGACAAGGTGTGGCCTGCTTTGATTACAAGTTCCTTGGTACCTTCTTTTACGTTTTCAGTCCAGGACCCAGCATACTCATCAAAGGTTGTACTGGGGTGTTCAGAGCACCAGCTCTGAGGAAGCCATCACGTTGCTGGAGAACAACTGTGCTAGTTTCTCTCAGTTGTGCCATCCCCTTCACTCTGCTCCATCCGGGCTGTCTGATTTGCCTAATCTCTGTACTGTTATTTCTCAGCGACTGCTTCTATGGTAATGCCGTACTCCACCTAACTACTCATCCCGGTATTGTTTTGAAGAGACCTAGAGTGAATATGCAAAGCCGTGCTGCTGGCTGGTGAAACACCTTTCCTTCGCCTGCTCCTGTGGTCTGCTCCGAGCCGTGTGCCAGGACCAAGGACACTGCCTCCGGCTTCCTTCGCCTTCACCCACAGCAGCCCTCTGGGCCGCGGGGAGGCCGGTCGGGGCCGAAACGAGAGGCACCTGAGCGGCCCGGGAGCGGAGGCAGGGCGGGGGAGCCCCGGGGCGAGGAGAAGCGAGGGTTGGGTGTGAGCGCCAGCACGTGCCCCCGGCCGGGGCGGCCCCAGGGCGGGGGCCGGCTCGTCCTACCCCCGGCTCTCACACCTTGCCCGCGGCCCGCAGCGTCCTCCCCAACATGGCGCCGCCGCCGCCCCGCGGGGGCCTCCTCAGCGGGGGCGGGGCAGCCGCCGGCGGGGCGGGGCGGGGCGAGACGAGACGAGGCGGCGGTTGCAGCGGGGGCTGCCGGCGGAGGGGAGTGCGGCGGGGCAGTGCCAGGCGGCGGCGGGGAGATCGCTCCCTCCCTCCGCGCGGGCAGGAGGCGCCGGGAAGCCCCGGCCGCCCCCGCACCTGCGCCCGGGGGAGCAGCCGCGGGTCACCTGCGCGCCCTCCTGGGGCCGCCGCGGCTCAGAGCGGGTCGGGCGCTGTGCGAGGCGGCGGCCGGGCCGGGCGGCGGCAGCAGCAGCAACATGAACCCCAATGTCACCTACGCCAGTCGGAAGCGGCGGAAGCCCGTGCAGAAGATGTAAGCCCGGGCGGGGTGGGGGCGGGTCTCGTCTCGGAGCAGGTGAGTCCGAGCAGCCCCCGGGCGGGGGGCGCTCGTCGCTCCGGCCGCCCAGCGGCGGCCCCCGGCGGGCGGGCGGGCGAGCGAGCCCGCGCTGCTGACCCGGGCGAGGCGGCGGCCGGCGGTGACCTAGTCTCAGGAGGCATCTAAGGTGACGGGCGGGCGGCCGCCTCGGGCCGGGATCGCTCCGCTCCGCCCCGCCCCGCCCCGCCGCACTCGGCGCGAGCCCGGGCCACGCCGGGGAGGCGGCAGTGCCCGGGGCTCGGGCCCGAGGGCGGATGGGCTCCCCTGCACCCCGGCGGGTTTCCAGAGTGACCCGCTTCCATGTGCCCCCCCACCCCGGTGCGTGCGGCGGGGCAGCTGCGCTTCGCCAGGCGCTGCCACGTCTGACCACGAGACACGTGTCGCTTGGCAGCTCCTGGGCCTGATCCCGACTGTGCCAGAGCCCCCGCCGCGTGGCGATCCTTGCTCCGCTGGGAATGGGCCTTAGGCTTGACTGGCCTGGCATCAGGGTTACTCGCATTTCTGTGACCGTCTATGCTAAGGGTTCCCCACCTTCTTTTGCACCAGGACCCGTTTGTAAACGCCGATTGGCAGTCCCGACCCGCTGCACCCGTGCCCCAGCCACTGGGGCAGGGTGGGCCCAAGCAGCCGCTCACAAGCTGGAAGTCTGCCAGCCTGCAAGAGCAGCCCCACAGTTTCCCATGTTTTTCTCCTATAAAGGAGAACGCATTTTTGACGTTTGTTTGCAGCCCTTTCATATACTTTTGCAGCCCACTTTTGGGTCACAACCCACAGGTTGAGAAATGCCGGTCTAGAGGAAGAAGATAGGTTTTGACATTTAGGTGTCAGGCATCTAGATGACTGGCTTTCGTAAAGAAGTAGAATACAAGACTGTAAGGAAGAAAAAGAGGACCCCCCCCCCCCCCCCCCATGATTCAAAGCCAAAGCAAGGTTCTTATTCTTGTTAATCGCGTGCATTTGTGCAGATAGCATTGCTGGAGTACATCTGCTACACTGAAATCCCTTCCAAAACGTAAGCAAAGGAGGAAAAGGAGTATTTGGGAGACTAGCTGAGTAAGCAGTATTCTTTTATTCAGCACAGCTTACAGCTCTTATTTTGGATTGCTGCTTTGGGCTAGGATGGCTGTTGCTATTACGGTTTGGGGGGGGAGGGGGTTGTTGTTTGCTTTTCAAAAGGAGATTTCTCTTTAAATGAAGGTGCTGTGTTATAGACTTTAAATAAAGAATTAAAAGCTCTGAAAAATTCTTGACTTGGGCAAACAGCAGCAGCCAGGCAGAAAGTGTGGCAATTATAGAAATAAATTGGGGGTGGTCATGCTTTGAGCTGGAGTCGGACTAGATAAACTTTTCTCCACATGTGAGTTGTGACCCAAAAATGGGTTGCAAGAATATACGAAATGGTTGCAAATAAACTTTACAATGGATCAACAAACTTTAAAAATGAATTCTCCTTTAAAGGAGAAAACTAGGAAACCGTGGCTTTTCCCCTGCAGGCTGGCAGAGTTCCATCCTGCATGGGGTTGCTTGGGACCCCCTTGTCCCAAACTGAGGGCCTGCGGGCGCGCAGTGGGTCGGGAGTGAGGGGCACTGGATTCGGACTTGCCATCAATGTTTACAAATGGGTCCCTTACAAAAAAGGTTGAGAACCACTGGACTAAGTGACCTCCTGAGGTCCCTTGCAACCCTAATGTTTTACGATTCTGTGATACTGTAAATAGGCCTATCTACTGTTGAGCTAAAATAGAGAGGTTGAGGTGTTAAAGCAATTCAGCAGTATAAATTTACATTTTATAAAGAAAATAGTAACTCTGTTGCTCTGCATGCAAGTGTATACACTCTACCACCTGTCCAGCTAATAACAACTTTCCAAGTCTATAATTTCTTTGGCTAAAACTTATTCAAAATTGTGGCAATATTTGCTTTTTCTGGTCAGAGAACTTCATGATTTGCTTACTAATAAATTCACTTTGATTACCAGATGTGCAAACTATTTTTATTTTGAGCTATTGATTGTTGTATAACAACTCACTGTTACTATTTTATATTTCTTATTTCAATTGGCTGAACTTCTCTTATTTGTTGAACCTGAAGAATATTTCCTTTTTTCATGAATGGAAACCAATCAACAACATTTTAGGGCTAAAGGGAAAATAAACATTTCTTCTTAAAGTAAATGTTTTTGGTTTGAATGTATCCTATATAGTTGGTGTTTTACCTACCTTATGGAGGAGGAAAAAAATGTTATTATATTACGTAGTGCCCTGTTTGATTGACAGACAACTTGTGCAACATAATTATTTTTTGTTCAGTGTATCATTTATTATCCTCCTCTTACTTACGCTGAATGGTCCTTGATTATTTTTTTATTTTTTTTTTTTGCATTTGTCCTCTTAGATGTTTCCTAAAGCTGCTCTACAGGCCCCAAAGGGTTTGATTTCTTCAATTAAAAACTAATCATAGTACATATCTTCGGGCAAAAAAGTTGAGTCAGTCAGAGAAGCAAACAGTTGTCAGAGCTGATTTAAGAGAGTTGGTTTTTGGTTACAGTCTATTGTTGGGTAGTAAAGCTTTTACATGTTTGTAAAAAGATTTGTGTGCTGTCTATGCCTTCCTAAAACCAAGGTGTCCCACCAGTGGGATGCAATTAGCCTAGCATCAACTTAATTCCGAATTCAGACCTCTTGAGAAAGCGGTTTTAAAGTAGAAGAAAGTACATACTTCAGTGATTAGAGTAAGTTGTTTTTACATTTGTCATATAAGGAAGAGATGAAATCTGTGAAAATGTGTGTTTGTTACTTCCTTTGTTACATGTGAAACTGCCTGAAGCATGACAGAAGCATTGCCTATGATATTAGGCAATCAGTATGTATGAATACCTTTTTTCTCAGTTGTGTAACGGCAATTTTTACAAGAAAATCTAAATTCTGATTTTTTGTGAGTGAAAAACAATGGTTGAAGATTATAGGCATAATTTGAAGCTAACTTGAAATACTGTAGGCAGTACACAGGACAGAAGTTGATAGGGGGGCTTGGACCATTGCTGTGACAGTGCTAAGTATTGGAAAATAATATTTTCTGGTTCTGTAGAGAGCTATCTTTCCATTGCAATAGATGTTTATAAAATATTTAATTTTTAAAGTAATGTAATAGCAATCTAAAACGTAGGAATACTTGCTTTTTTGTTGAAGAAGTAAACACCCTGGTAAACAGAGTGTAATTCTGCCCACTCCCAAAAAATCTTGTCATGTTTTAGGGAAAATGCTTTCTTGTTGCTTTTTAATATTTTTATTTCTATTGTATTGATTGAACAATGTGGCTTCCCCCTAGTGGCCATATTTCCGTGGCTGCGTAAGAATAATGTAACCAGATGAGTGAATAGCATGTTTTATTGTTCTAAGTTACTGAATTCAAATGTTCAAGTGTGTTCAGTTTTCATGAATCATTGGACTCTAGTGCTAATTTATTAACAGCATTTTTCACACCAGGCAGAATAAAATGCAAGTTATACAAAATGAGGATTTGTTGTAAATTGATTGTAACCTTAGGGAAGAGTGCAATGAAGTATGTTAAATATTTTCTTTAAATATTAATTTAACTGATTTTATGGTTTTGTGAAGCAGAGTACATAAACAGTTAAAAAGCAGGTATCTTTTAAATTGGCAATTGAATAAATCCTGGTAGCAGGGGATTAATGAGGGCTCAAAGTTACTATCATGTATTCACAATTGAGAGTTCTGATCTTAAGCTTAATTGCATGGAAGGTGAACAAGAAAATGTGACTGGCTTTATGCAGTAATTATATAAATAGGATCCAGATAAAATATTCCTGGAAAACATGTTTACTTAGTGGTTTGGTTGATTCTTTAAAATAGGATTAAGGCATGCCAATACAGAAGGTAAAGTAGAGATACTTGTGCTGTCATTGGTTCTCCCTTACCTATAGATAGGTTTTCTTTTTCCAGAGCCGTTATGAATGCTTTTCATTATCTCCAACTGAGATTACAGACTGGACAGAAATAATAGTAAAATCCAACTACAGGCTTTCTTTTTTTAACAATGAACACCTATTTTTGCAGTCAAACATGTCAGTTTGTAGCAGATGCTACTTTAAAGTTAAAAGAAACTTTATGTTCTTTTGTTTAAAATAAAAAAATGCATACCTACTCAAACTACACAAAAAGTCTTACTGTAATATATACAATGTGTTGTGTGAAATTGGGTAAAGAAAAGCTATACACCTAAATAGTTACACATTCCTGTATTATACACAATGTTTGCTACTTAAATCATTCCCATTAATTTTTTTTTTCTCGGTGCTTCGTACATGGAAACATTAAAAAAAATCCATTATTAAGATTTTTATTTTCTAGAAGTTAGTCAGGCAGTATGGTGGGAAGCAAGCAAATTATTAATCCATGGCACATATTCTTAAAAATTAAATATTGAAAGTCTGTTGGCATGAAACTTTTCACATTAGTTGTTTGGTGTGACAGCTATGTCCAGTCTTGC
The DNA here is from genome assembly GCF_030867095.1 of Alligator mississippiensis. Lineage (NCBI taxonomy): Eukaryota > Metazoa > Chordata > Crocodylia > Alligatoridae > Alligator > Alligator mississippiensis. The sequence continues at coordinate 163,340,024 of NC_081828.1, read as the reverse complement.
AATAAGGGAGGATGCAAAACTATTCTTGCCACACCTCCGGGTACTTTGTTAAAATAATAGCCTTATACTTTAAACTGTTTGAAAACTCTTCTGGCACATAGCATCTGATTAAGTAGGCTGTTGTCACCTGTGAAAGCTTCTACCGCTTTGAACAAATTAGCTTTTAAGATGCCATTCTGCCCTGTCTTCTGTCCAGAGACTGGTCAGAACAGAACTGCTGCCTCATTCAGATAGGTGTGCCTCCATCTCAGATCAAAGGGGTCAGTAGTCCACAGAAGTCCTGTCCTACCCACACCATTCCCAAACTACACATCTATCCTATTATTAATAGCAAATACAATGGAGGGAAGTGTGAAGGAAGTGTTTTAAAAAATCAACCTTATGCTTAGGATTTTTAGTAGCTTGGGGAAATAGTATGACATTTGAGGATGGCATTTATTACATCAGTACAGGTGGATTGTAGTGGTATAAGAATTTCAGGGAATGACTAGTTTGAAAGTGTGATGGTGCCTATAGTGGGCTATCAACTTTATTTAATTAAAAAACAAAATTTCTTATTTTATTGAAATACTTATTTTCAAATCACCTATACCTTTTACATGTCCATTTTCATATAGTTAACATGTGGTTGTTAATTATTTGAAAGGATAACTTCATTGATTTCATTTGTAATCTACAGTGATGTCCCTACAAATGATATAGGCACATCACATTCACCGTAGGCTGCAGATTGACTAAATAAGTTTAAAAATAATTATCTTGCCTGTTATATAAAAGTGGGCTATGAAAACATGCAGCACTTTGCAGCCCATATATAGCCCATCAATAGGTGACAGATGCCTATTCTTCCCTAGGGTCCCTGAAACCCTCTTTCTCTTTTTAGGGAATAAAAAAGATCCCTAACATTTCTAATCAATTTTCTCATGACATGTTTAACAGTATAATTTTCCATGTCTTTCTTGCTCTTGTTGCATGTTCTTTTTTCTTTCTGCTTTCGCTTCACATCGTCTTTTTCTTGTAAGAGATCACAAAGTCCCTTTTTCCCTTGTGATCTTTTCACTGTGTTTCTTTACTCCTTCCAACCTTAATAAATATACCAACTTTATTTACAACTGTTTCAAATTTATTTAATTTTTTTAAAATCTGCTGGTGGGTATTGAATTTTTCTTTGGTCTTTTGGTATAAATTAAGGATGAAGACCCATGCTTTTTAAAATTGTATATATCTAAATATATTTTGGGTCAATACACGCAAGTATGGAACCTACTCTGTAGTATGCCTGGGAAAAGTGTTCAAATTATATGTCAGGTTGGTAACTGAATTTAATCTTATTTTATCTCTCCATGACCACACTTGCTTGTCTTGAGCTATAGATTGCCGTTTAATTTGGAGAGATTAATTTAAAATGACCTCTGAGTAACTGATTTATTAGAGAATTCAGATCTCTGATAATTGATTTTAAAGGTTGGAGAAACAGAATTGGAAGGGGATTTGTTTCCTCCTGAAGTATTTTTGGTTTTTCACTCAAAGTATACACACTTAGGATTAATCTGGACAAAGCATTTATTTTCACTTGAGATTAAATTGCTACAATGCATTTACTGCTGAAGTCTCCATAACTGATGCACACTTTAGTCAGCCATTTAAATTTGTATATGGGAAATGGCACACACAGTGCCCCTCTGTTCTCCTCACTGATTTCCTGATGGCTGTTCTAGGCTTTTATTCCTCCTAACAGATTCAGCTTACATCCTAGTTTTTACTGTGTGGAAGGGGATAGTTAAGGAAAATAAATGTTTAGATGGGGAAAAGACAAAGAAATGGTGAGTTTATTAGCTTCTTGGCTATCCAGAACCTCAGTACTATCGTATCTCATACTCAGTATTTCCAATGTCATTGTGCATTAGCTAAAGTAAAGAAAAAAAGAAACAACAAAAAGACTTCAAAGTAACCAGACTCATAAACGTCCCATCCCCAACAATTGGAACTGGTCCAGCTCCATTAACAAACTCTGTCATCCACTAAATCAGTTGTATAATACCTCCTGTAATTTCTAGTTAGCTTGTCAACTTGCCTGTGGATGTTACGTGTTTAAATGGAAAATGGGGGTGGAGATAAATTGTGGCATTGGCTTTTTATTCTCTTGGCTCTTTGTGACTTAGTAACAAAGGGATCAGACACTGCAAGCTATTGCATGAGAAGATACACTTTCTGAAGATGGATACAGCTGACTAAAATGTGCAACTGTATGAATGGATGGCTCACTCTTGCTGCCCAAAGTTATTAATATAAATTTAGTAGTAGTTTTCTAATCCAGTTCTTACTGGCAGTTGTATACACAAATAAGTCAGTTGCAGGGACATGTAATATTATTAGTTGGGATGGTTGTGGGAAAGGTGGGTTATCTTCGGCTGGGGTGAGCTGCAGGTAACCTAAAGTTGAGCTGCCTATTTGGCTCATGATTGCACTTAGAAAGCCAAGACTCAAAATAGAGGCCTTGGTTCTCCTGTTGCTCAAAGCCACATAATCAGTTTACCTCAAATTGTATTTGACAAGGCACCCACCACACACAGTGCTCTTTTCATTTTGGATTTTTTCAAAGTCAGAATTTTCACAACTGTTCATTCCCTTTTCTGTATCCTCCCCCCGCTGCCCTTTTCCCCATAAATCTATTCCTGGTCCAATCTCCAAACAGTGGAAAAACTGACCCTTTATTTCTGGAACAAGCTCAGTATTAGTGGGGATTAATATAAGTACCATATTAGTTGCTGTCCTGGAGGTTTTGTGTGTATCTGTAAACATGCTATATTATAGTCTCTATTAAATAGCAAATGCAGGGAATGCAATGGGACATCTCTTTAATGGTAACAGCAGTACACTTTTTTAATATTGAAAGTGGACAGCTAACAAAAATTAAACTTAAGTACTTGCCAGTTAGAAAATAGTGTTACTGGAGAAGCACCTGCCCTTTAAAAATAGATTTAAAAGGATTAGACCTTAAGTAAAATTGTCAACACAATCTTTCAGCCAAAATAAAAAGGGGAAACTCAATTGAAATGGAGAAATATGAGGCAACAACGTGTATGACATTATGCATGTATGATACGATTTCAATTCTATCCATTATTTATTTGACTGGAAATCATGAAACTGTCTTGCAGTTCAGATCATATCTGCATTTCATCACTGCTGAAAATACTACAGGAGCTTTTAAATTGCTAGCTAGTGCAAAATATTAAGTTGATTGAAGTCAGTACTTTGAATTAAGTGCTCCCAGGACTATTTAGACTAAATAAAGCCTTTAGGTACAGACAGGCATGTCATGTCTTGCAAAACCAATATGCATAATAAAATAGGATAAATCATAGCAGACTGACAACTTTATAAACTTACATAAAAGTGAACGATAATATAGAAGCAGTAACCCATAGCCTCTCCACTTAAACTGTGATTTCCTAATTGCATGCATGTTGGAATACAATACAAAGCTAATCTGTTAACAAAGTATTTGCTTATAACGATTGAATATAATTTCAGGTAACATAGATGAGTGAGGGACACAACCCAGTTCTTTAACTTTAATACGTATAAAAGATTGTGAAAATTCGAGGGCATGGCAAAGGAAATTTATAGTGGGTGTAAATGGAAACTAGAAGCAAGATTATATAAACCCTATTATATAATTCATGTTGGAGCACTGTTACTTTAGCTGTATTTGAACAGTATATTTTGGCAATTTGTTGTCACACATGCTATAAATTTTGGGATTATCTGAAAGTTGAAGGGCAGTTTTGTGCTTGTAGCAGGGAATGCTCACTATGCTTTTGGCTCTGAGAGGATGTTGCTTGGTGCCTGCATGCATCTCCCCCACTAAAATCTAATTAAAAGCATCTAAATCAGTGGCTTCTTCAGGAACTCCCAGTATGTTTTAGTGTGTTGTCCTAGATTAGAAGGGATCTGGGGCAGGGGCTTGTCTGATAATAACAATGTTTTCAGCAAAGAAGTTCACGGTTTATTTTCAGTTGACAAATAAATTAACTGTACAGTAAACTGAACATGTATCAAGTAGTCTTCAGGATCAATACAAAGAATTGATTTTCATCGCATCATATTTATTAAATTTTTATTTTTTGATGACTAGTCTTTTCTTTTTAAAATAAAGCAATTGTAAAATGAGATGTGATTTTTAGTACATACTGGTCTAAATTTATAATCTTTTAACACATTTCAATAAAGAGTCTGCAACCCTGGTGCTCTATTAAAAATAAAACCCCTTAGAGTTATGCAGACTTTTCTGTGTGATGAAAGGGGTAGGGGAATATCTAACTTTATAAATATGCCACAGTTGATGTGAAGGGCTTGATCTAGTGAGGAAGCCGGAGTCTGTGCCACTGGCATGCTTTGGGCCTTGGTCCCGTTTATTGGATGCATCATTATGTAACTCAAGAGTAAATTTCATTTAACATCCTAATGCAGCTGGTTGACACGCATCACTAGCAGAAAGAATTATCAATTAAAGAAACAATCTGTCCTTCACCATTTTAATGCATTTAATAGGAATAGGAAAATATTGAGCTGTATAATTGTTTAAATAAATGTGCTTAAACATGGGTGCATAGTTATAGTATAGAATCTTCTAGGGAGCGAAAACACATACCAAATCTAGAATAAAGACTGTATTTAATTATAAAATTATATGTTGTAAAGGTTAATTAACCAATGGGAATTCTTTTTTTAAAGAAAGCAAAGTAACTGAAATACAGTTGGAAAAGTTGATTAAAGTTGTTTTAAATTGACTTATTGTTGATTTTGGCTGCCATGACTTAAATAAAACTATGCTGCTGATTGTTGCTGAGCTAAGTTTATTTGAACTCAGTCTCAGCTGTTACTTTTCACTGAAGAATGTACAAGTCATTCTGGTAAAGGAGATACATATTTTAAGTTTAAAAAATGACTTGTACAGGTAGTCATCAATTTAAATGGGAAAAATTTGCTGCCTGTCTATGAAAGAAATAGCTATGATATAATATTTTGTGGGATAAAAGTTTGTGTTAATACAGTTTCTCTTTTTCACAGAGTAAAGCCATCTCCAGTTGAAGGAGTCAAGTCCAATCCATCCAAGAGACACAGAGACCGGTTGAATGCAGAGTTAGATCGCTTGGCTAGCCTTCTGCCTTTCCCACAAGATGTTATCGCCAAGCTGGATAAACTGTCTGTGCTTAGGCTTAGCGTCAGTTACCTGAGAGCCAAAAGTTTCTTTGATGGTAAGAGCTTAGAATTTAATTTTTCTTGGACTGCTTATAAAATTCTCTTGGTACTGTATGTCAGTTTCAGCTGTTTAAGTACTTAAAAATGTTGAATTTATTTATAGTTTTATGAAATGTCCAGGTCTTTGGTGATGTACAGTATAATTTTATAAAATCAGTTTTCCAGTTTCTTGAAAACCAGATTCATCTACTTGTATTTCATTTAATTTACCATCCTTTGAAAAGTTTGCACTTGAAAGTAATATGACTTTTCCAGATCTTTTCCTTAAGCTTTCAAAGCCTTAGTGATATAAGATTTTTTTAAAGAAAGACCTTAATAAAATTATTGCTATACTTGCAACCCTTTTTCCTATGAATTTTCCATAAGTTGGAAGTTTTCCTTTGCGATGCGGCAAAGATAATTTTGTTCTGAGTACTTATTGTTACATTCTCTTACCATAACTTGCTTTGCCTTTGAAACCAGTGGAGGAAGTGAAAATAATTAAGACAGATCCTCTCCTGTCCTGTGTTCAAGCTCGATTTTCACATGAGAGTGGGAGGTATTCAAAACCAGTTTTGGTTCCCTCATTCTGTGGGCTGCCTGGCATTGCCCCCGTCTCTAGTACACACAGCATCCCATAGGGCACATCTACACATATGCTTTACTGCAGTTGACAAATTAGCTCTACAGTTAAGCATCACCATCTACATCTGTGCCAGTATTAAGGTGCAATAGATCAGTTTAATGTGCACTAAGATAGCGCTGTTCCCCTAGAGTTATTTACTGTGCCAAAGCACATGTTTAGATGGTGGCCAGGGCTGGCTAGGGCATGAGGGTATAAAGGTGCAGGGCTGCCTGCTGCCCAGCCCTGCACTTCGACACCTTCGTTCCCCAACCAGCCCCTCTGTAACCCAAAAATGACCTGCAGCCCAGGCCTGACCCCCCCCCCCCCCCCCCAAAACCCTCCTGCCAGCCTGGGGGTGCTCTGCCTCGGCTCAAACTGCTGCAGTCCCAGGCACAGCATGTGCACCCTAGACCACAGCAGTTTGAGCATCTACACATGCTATTTAGGCACACAAACTGGTGGAGTTTATCACTGCACTTTAATGGTACATGTAGATGCCTCCACAGAGTGTAAATTTAGTCGAGCAGCTTATTTCCTTACATCATCTGAGAATTGATGCTCTCTGTATCTCCCCTAGAGAAACTGTCTAGGATTCAATGGTTGGTTTAATGCCAGCTGAGAGCTGCTATAGCAGTGCAAGAATATTTGAATAAAATCGGTCTTTTTTGTTGGTATCAGTTGTTATGATGTGGCAGTTGAATTTCTGTCTATAGATGCAATTTAAGTTCATCAGCTAGACAAATAGATGAACTTCAGCTAATGGTGAAGCCAACTGTAAAGTTGGAAGTACTTCTTACGTAGCCGTATGATGTTACAATCTTCTGGCCTTATCCGCTACTGGTGTAATGTTTTGGCCTGATAATACAATTACTTATCTAGGATAATTAGGTTTCAAATTCTAGCTAAGAGAGTTTCATAATTGTTTTTTCCCCTGTACGTCTCCAGTGCAGAACTAGCATTTATATTGCATATAATTATTAATTAACCCTAGTACACTTTTTGTCCTTTTTGATTTTTTTTTTCTGCCTTGTCGAGTAAATGGTCTATGTAATGTCTGCTTTTGGGATTGTTAAAGATAGTTGAAAATATAAACCTGGTCACAGTAGATCTGGTTGAAGATTTTCCAACAGAAACTATGCTTATTGTCATGAAATCAACATGTTTTAGAGAAATGTATAGGTTTCCTCAAAATGTTAATGGAAAACTATCTAGAAGTTCCATTTTAATAAGAGCAAAACATTTTCTTTTTTGCATATATATCAAAGCAAGGTGTTTTAGCCTTATCAAGAAAAAATATTTCAGAATATTTCGTTTTCCCAAATATTTAGAGACTTCAGCTGCTTGTTCCTGGGATGAAATTTAGAAAATTCCTAATTTTTCTATGAGATAAAAATCAGAAATAAATCAGAATCAGACTTTCTTTTTTTTTTCAGTTCTTGCTCAACAAAATAACTTTCATCTTTCAAAGTCTGTGAATAGTGACTGACATTCCTGTCCAAGTTGTGCGCGAGTCTGTGCTTTTACGAATCCTTTTAAGGATCAGATCTTGATTCAGGTTCATGCTTTACAAAAGTATGCCAAAAACCTCAAATATCCCACCCCAAACTTGTCTTACATTGCTTGCATCTTGGTAAGTCTAGATGTGGAAACAGTTTCCATTCATTCAAAGAAATTATGAATTTTATCTTGTCCTTTTGGCATCAGAGAAGTATGTGTACTCTTCAGGGTACAAATAATTTTCAGTGGGTCCAGATTTGTAGCAAGATAATACAGTATAGAACTGAAAATGCAGTCTTTTAGGATGAAAGCCATGGAATTTGCACAGCAGTATGCAACTGATGTACCGTATTGGACATCAGTAGTTGTGATATGTGAGGTGTTTTTAAATTTTGTTGTATAGAAATAAGTTATTTTGCAGAATATTGATATATCTGTCTGTAGGAAACATAAAGTGTTCATTTTCTAGTAAAAAGCATTATGTGCATATACTACAAGAGTATTATGGCAATATCCGTTAAGCTGTATGTAGAAATGGTTAGGAATACAAAGAGAAACAGCCTGTATTAGACAGGTGCTCATCTATCTTAAGTAGAATTGTCAATGTAAGGGTTTTTAAAAGTTTTTCTTGTAAAAAGACTTTCATTATTTGTTTCCCAACTTTAATAAGATACTTTAAGTATATAAGTGGGTTAGTAATTGAAAATCTGTCTCATTGTGTTAATGTGTACAACAAATTGTTATCGCTAAAAGCGAAGGGCTGCAAATAAACGTAAATGTCTAAGATTTCAACAGATTCAATATTAGGAGTGGCAGTAATCTTAATCTCATCACTATTTTAGTAGACCTATCAGATAGTTATCTAACAAAATTCCAACCTAAAACTGTTCACCAAAAGAAAATCACTAATGTGGCTACAGTTCGGATGCATGATTCTACACCCCCCACCACCCAATTGTAAAGTGTATTTTAAAACGGAGGTGCCCTCTACAGTATATTATGTATAGCAGGCCTTTCAGAGAAACATAGTTTACCATATTTTGTGCTGTGAGCTCAGCTATCCTATACATAGAATAAACCTGATGGTCAAAATGCTCACCTTTTAGCATTTACTTCAACTTCAGTGCATAGCCTGAACCACCAGCCTGAAGTAAAGGGAAACGCTAAATGAATAACAGGATGCAAACGGGGGGGTGTGTGGATTCCTGCGGAAAGTAAAATATAAACGTGTAATCATATGATCTTGTTTGAAAGGAAACCCAAGTTTTTGCTGTAACAATAGATATTTTTTCAAAGAAAGCACTTACATTTTTCCAAGTTTAAATAATCCAGAGTGGATGTCTGTTTTCTGAAGACGGAAGTCTGTGAAAGAAAAAACTACTTTTGTAAAACACATGAGTAGAAATCACATGTTTGGAGTTTTTTAGTAGGGTTTTTTTGTTTTTTGTTTTGTTTTTTTTTCATTTAACTAGCCATCTTTCAATCATAGCCCTGAAAGAGGAAAGTGGAAAAAAAATTTCATGGGTTTCTCAGTCATTAAGATGATAATAGTGTTTCCATGTCTAAGATTGCACATGTTCTTAGATTTAAACAACTAAAGAATTATAGAGATTTCATTTTTATTAGAAAACTAGTAGGGAAGGTGAACTCAATTTCTGCTGCATTGTAGTATTAGAAAGCACACCTTTTTCAGTGATTATGACCTTATTTTGTCTATATGAGGATTTTTTTTGGTTTGGGAGGGCTGGGTTGACAAACCAAAGTGGTTGTTCTGACATCTTGTTTGGGTCTTTAAGCTGTAGTACAGTTGAGTTGTTCTAATTTTGGGTCACTGCAACTTCAGATATGCCATTTTATTGACACAGCATTCACAGCTGTGTAGAACTATGGAAAAATGTGTGCTCATTGTCTTGGTTTTTATAAGATCAACTGGTAACCATTTACTTGACTTGTAAAAAAGGTCTATTAATATATTAACAAGTTTTCTCATATTTACAGGGTGGAAGTTAGACTGAAGGGCAAAGTATAGTTAAATAGAATTACTATTATGGCATGCTAGTATATTTGTCTTATTTTGGGGAGCAATCTAACTTGCATTTGCCTTGTTAAATTTTGTATTTAAAATTCCAAAGGGTAAGAAAGAGGATTCATGGAAGCTCAGATAAAGTAGCTGTTCTTCATGTTTATCTGGTTAGCATAATGAGCCTAATCAATCTGAAGTATCAAAACCTGAAATCCAAGCATAGTCTCCAGGTTTGGTAATATAAATTATTACAAATGATGTTAAAACTAAAAGTTTTTCTTAGAAATCTACTTGTCTGTGATAAATAAAATGATATATGAAGTCATAAGCTGTACTTAATATCAAAGTGGGGAAATTATACAATTTAAAACGCTCAACACAATGCCCCTGAACTACTCATGGTACTGTAATTTTGTTATATCAAAAGGTCTTAGGAACAGTGTTTAGCATTTTGCTTATTAATATGACTCTCTCCATTTTTATTAATTCCTGTGGTTTTGAGAATGCAGTCCTTCTCTTCCTTAGTGTACAGTATCTGGAGTTGCAGAAGAAAATTTCTGTTCAAAATTGGTTTCTTATGGTCTATGAAAGTGAGTTTTAGCAAGTCCAGCAACAAATAATTTAATGTACAGTTTTTTCTATTAAAGTTGCATTGCTTAAGTTTGCTTTGAAATATAATTAACACATGTTATTTGACCTTAATTGCCTCGTGCATCTTGTCAACATGCTCATCGTGGCAAATTTATTTTGTTTCAGTTTACTACCTCTACTGCAAATCATGCTGGTGGTCTGCAATCAGCTTCCCGCTGTGCTATACAGCATAAAATCATAATAGAGGCAGTCTCTATTATAGAGGATTAAAAATGGGGGAAACACAACAGGGGAATGGGAGGAAAGCAGGGAATCCAGTGATCCCAGCAGAGCAGCTGATTAACTGGTATATATAACCTTTTTCGAGGTGCTAGACTTTATAAAGGGGTGGTTCAAGTGATGTCCAAGAACACTTCCAGGGGTCCCTTTGAACATTTAAGAATGGCTTAAGTCTCCCATAGAGCCTTTATGCACATTTTCATAGAATTTGAGTTTAGAAGAGTTAATTAGATCTTCTATTCTACCTGTATATATAGCCATTACATTTTACTGTCATGGTTTTACTTGTTTGTGTAGCAGGTCTTCCAGATACCTCAGGTTTGATTTGACAACTTGGAGCTAGATAATCCATCCCTTTCCTTGGTAAATTTTACACAGTGGTTAAATACCCTCACTGGTTTTATCAGGCCTTATTTTTTAAGTTCTGAATTTGTCTGGTTTCAGGTTCTAATCAGTAGTTTTTGTTCTGCTATTCTCTACAGTATTAGAGCTCTTTTTATAGCTGCAGTAATAGTTTCTCCCTGTGGAATTACTTTTAATTACTTCTACACTGTAATCAAGTCATCTGTAATCTTCTTTATGAATGAGCCATTTGCCTGTTATTGAAAGCCACTTTTTCCAGTCCTCCTTTGTGAGGTGATTGATCCAGTAGGCGTTCAGAGCATGGTTACCAGATCAGACTCCAGAAAAAATGCAGTGGTGTCTGCTACTTTCTTTTAAAATCCCAGGCAGAAGAGGAGGGGCAGCAGGTTGAAGTGGTGAGTGTTTGTGCAAGTGCTCTGCCTACTTAGTTACTTATAAAAGAGAATCATCTTCATCTCCTCTTAATATCTGAAGGAGTGAACCCTACTCAGTTTTTAAGAGAAGGTTTAAGGTCTTAACTTCAGGATAAGGAGAGGGTTCAGGATTGTGAATTTTGAGTCGAGGGAGGCAGCTAATTTTGCCCCTCCCTGGAGTATAATATTCACTTCTGTCTGGCTAGGTTAAATGGTTCCTTGCTTAGCATATTCTTTTGTGAATTGCACTCTGAAGTGCCTTATCTCTTCCCATGCATTGTATAGGAAACCAGCTTGCCCTACTACTGTCTGTGTATTCTGCGGCAGGAGCTAGGAACCTAAATTTACTTGCTGTGATTATTTTGTGGATCTGAGATCCTGACTTCTAAATAGTTTTCAAGTCACTAGTTACAATCTTCCTATTCTGTAGCCTTGCATTGCATTTCTTATTCCTAGATTTATAATTGAATTTGGCTGTTTTAAAGTGCATTGTCTAAATAGACCCAGCCTAAAAAACAATCCAGATTGTGTGCGTCTGTCCTGTCCTCCACAAATCCTTGTCATTAGTCAATTTTATCAGCAATTTTTATATTTAGTGCAAAATTGGGTATTTGCCTCTCTCAAACTGCTGATTAGAGCTGGTTGGCATGGTTCAGGAGCCCCTGGTATGGGTCAGATCTTGGCCCAGAGGGTGTAAAGGAACACACTGTGTAGACCAAGTTAAGGCCGTACATCTGAAAGTATGGAAACGTGTACTTGGAGCAGTTTCAGAAGGGCAGCAGCTGTTACATTCTGGTTGTTATATGTGAACAGGTTAGGAATGACACAAATGTAGCAAAACTGCTCCAGCTTCAACACTGCTTCATCAAGTCTTACCAGTGGAGTCGTTTTGATGTATTTGTATCATTTCTGGTTTGTCCACCCATAATGTTTAGAACCTAACAGCTGCTGCCAATTTTAAAAGTTTCCCTTTTTGAAACGGTGCCAAATATGCATGTGTCCATACCCTGAGGTGCTTCTTGGTATTGCAAACCCTTTGTCAATCTAATTCTGTTCATTTCAGTTTAGTGCTCCTGAAAGGTTCCAAGTTAACAGTGGTCTGTTCACAGAATGCCCCTGTTACATTTTATAGCATATGTGGGGATTACATAATGCATTGGCAATGTCAGGGAGGCATGAAAGGGCCCATGCCCTTCCCCCCTCCCCCCCAAGAGTTCTGTGCTGACAGTGGGGTGCAGGGCAAAGGGTTGCAGCCTGGCCAGAGCCTGGCAGCAGGGGGGTGGGCATCAGCAGCATGACTTCTGCAGCAGCAGCAGGGCATAGAGCTTCAATGAAGCTGGACCCAATGCGCAGCAGTGGTGGTGGCAGTGCAGAGTTGTGCCGTGCCCCCCCCCCCCCCCCCCCACTGTCAGTACTTACGCATCACCTATGATATAATGCAAGCATTTGTTTTGTTACGTTATCTCCTAGACTGTGATCTTGCAGATATTTATGCACATGAATATTCTTATTGGGTGTCATGGGATAAATCATGTTTGCAAGATCAGAGCCTAAGGATGAGTGTTGTCCAAGGAAAACTGAATACTAAAATGATCGGGATTGACATCTTGAGCATAAGCATCAGCCCAAGAAACAGAATGGGTAGAAAGATCAAGCTGTCTTATAGAACAGAGCATGATGTATTGCAAATCTATAATGTTGTAGTACCCAAAAGTCGCATTCCAGTTGGGCCCCATTGTGCTTGGCATTGTAGATACTGTAGTTGACAATAATTCTTCCTCAAAGATGCTTTCAGCCTAAAAGTTTAAGGAGATGTAAAGATTGTTGGTGAAATCCTGGCCTTACTGAAGTTGAATGGCAAACTCTCATTGATTTTTAAGCTAGAATTTTATTCCTCAGATTTGTTCCTTGTTCGATTATAGTTTTAAAAATAAGTGAAATTTAAAATGATAAAAGGACTTAGAATTATTTGAGTTTTTCCTTATAAATACATGATATGCAGTTAAGACTGCAAAAGCTTCTTAATGCTTTGTGTTCTTTTATGACTCAGCATTTTCCCCTTACATGTGCTGGTTGATACCAGAAATGTCCTAGATTTTCCTGTTTGACTTCATCTGTTCTGACTTTATCTGTACTTTGATAAGGAAATGACATACTTGTATGGTTGAGCTCTGTAGATGTTTACAGTTCTAGCCATTTATAACATAATCTATTTTCCCTATATAAACAACAACTTCAGTTCTTAAATCAGTTCCTACTCTGAGCATACTTTTATGGAACAGTTAGTGATTGCTTTGTGAACAAGTCTAAAGTTTAGAGCAGCCTCAGTCAAATATTTTTCTTAAGCTTTGAAGCTAAGGTACTGTTGTAATCAATGTAGAATAAGTTTTCAAAAACTTTACCAGATCAATTTATATTGATGATGTTTTTTAATTTTTTTTAAAGTATTATGCTACTTTCTAGAGCTGTACTACGAACAGTTATACTTTAGTTCATAACATGCTTAATTTATCAGCAAACACAAAAAGGCTCCAGTTATCCAGAACTTTTAAGAAGAGGGAAATTGATTCGAGTGTTGTCTTCAGCAGTCTCTACACTAGTGGTTCACTCTAAACGTTTTAGACTCAAAGCACCCCTCAGTAGACTCAAGGCACCCCTTAGAAACTGCCTGCTATTAGTTTTCACTCATTTTTTGACTACAGAAAAATAATAGAGGAATTTTTCTGTTACAAGGAACTTGGACCACAACAGGTCATTAATGCTACGAATTCCTATTTTAAAAGACTACCCTATTTGAAATCTACACTGAAACTTGCATTGATTAACCTTGTGCTGATCTTATGCTGAGATGATAAAATGAAGTTTTCCATCTCAGTGCCATGATGGACTAGATGTCAAAATAGTGAAAACAATTTCATGTGGCATTCCATTGAAAATAAATCATAGTTACTAGAGGCACTTAAATGAAATGTAGCAGTTTTCCTTTTCTTTTTTCAGACGGAAGTGTTATGTGAAATTGCTTTAGGAAGTTGCAGATTAATTTGGCTTGCTAACTATGAACTTTAAAGTGATATGCAAATGAGAACATTTTAATCACCTTCGGTAATACCTGCTGAATGCTACTTCTGAACAAGTTAAGAAGGGCATTCAATATAATACTTGAAATCTGATCTGTGGGGATGGGGAAATGGGAAACAGTTGGTATGTGCCCTTTTACTACTTTACGTCAGTGAGGGCTTTTAATAAGCTTGTAAATACACCCCCATACTTGACCCCAGTGGACCAATTTGAACTAGTTATATAATTAGAAACATTTGAGATGAAGCCTATACTCCTCTAGTTCAATATCCCATCTCCAATATTGGCAAGCACCAGATGTCTTGGAAGAAGATGCAACAAACTATTCAATCCTTCTTTGAGCTGTTCTAAATTCTTAACCTTAATGACATCCTGTGGCAGCAATGAGTTCTAGTTATAGATAAAGCAAAAATGTATTTTATTTTTCAGTTTTGATTTTTGCCACATCTTAATTTCATTGAGTGTATTACTCCTCTTGTGTTCTGAGATAAAAGCCATGTCAATACTGCTTCTCTGTGGACTCTGAACTCCGGGACTGCTGCCAAGAAACAAGCAATTAGGAAGACAAGATGGCCAAACGGATTCTGAGAATTAGGGCTGTGCAAAGCATTGGTCACTGATTCGGTTTGGAGGAGATTCGGCCTGATTTAGCAGCTGAATCTCCGAATCAAATAAGGAGACCCATTAATCTGTCCGAATCAAATCGGAAGCCTCTGATTTAATTCAGATAGATTCAATGATTTGGCCATATAAAGCTGTGTCTATTTTTTTTTTCTATGTACTTCAAGGTACAGGGTGTGGCTTGTGAATGCTGAGATGGTGGGGCAGATAGAGCGTCCCATGGGAGCGCAGGGAGGTCCCCCGTGTGCTCAGCAGCAGACCCAGAAGTGGACCAGAAGTACTTTGGTCCACTTCTGAGTCCTCTGTGGAGTATGCAGGGGATCCCTCCCACCCCCGGGCTGCCTCCTGGATCTGGGGGGACACCCGGGGTCTAGCTCTGCTCTGCAGCTGAGGGCAGTGGGACAAGGCTGCATGTGCCATAGCCTAGGGTCCTTGGCTGCTTCCCACCCCTGGGCTGGGTGGTGCCAAGGGACCTGCCATGGGCTGGATAAAATCCTGTGGTGGGTTGGATCCAGCCTGCAGGCCATGTTTTGCCCGCCCCTGGTTAAAGTGAAGTATAAGGGTAAACTGAGGAAGAACTAGAATATTTCTTTGTCTCCTAATCCTGTAGGCTGCCTTGGCACTTCATTGTGAGCTATATGTGAAATGACATCTTAACTTTATTTGGGTGGTGTATGTTTTTCCCTCAATCTAGGCAGTATATGTTTCTAATAGAAATTGTTTGGTTATTAAGTTATTCTTGCTATAATAAAAGGGGTATAAAGGTCACCTCCCACCCAAAGGATTTTCTTTGTTGCCATGGCAAAAAAACACCACCACATAATTTTAGAAGACCAATTAAATTGTCCTGCTTCATTTTAGGACATCAAAGACAATTGCCATTTTCCTTTCTACAGATGAAAGCATATAGAAATCCATCGGCCAAAAATTCTGGGAAGTTTCCTTAAAGTAACAGAGAGACAAGCCAAAGTTAACCATTGTTTCCATATTCAAGGGATGTATTATTTTATAGAAAAAATGATGATGAAGTTGAGATATCAAGTCATTTCATGTGCCATACTTAGCTTTGAGCTGAAAAGGCAGCTTATTGAAAACATTTGATGTTTTTTAGAAAAGCAATAAAATACTATTAACTGTAAAGGGAATTTGAAAAACACTGGATATCTAGGCCTTCTAATAAAAGTTGAATGTTGGATATGCACAACATATGCATATGTGGTGAGTGAGATTTTTTTGGAGGATTTGTCAAGAGATTTAATCATTTGTGAATGTGAACAAATTGGCACGTGTTTAACAATTTCATAGGTGTCAGGGTCAGAAGGGACCTCAATACATCATCGAGTCCGACCCCCTGCATAGGCAGGAATGAGTGCTGGGTTCAGATGACCACAGCCAGATGCCCATCTAACCTCCTCTTGAAGACCCCCAGGGTAGGGGAGAGCACCACCTCCCTTGGGAGACCATTCTAGATCTTGATTTTGGCCATTCTAACTGTGAAGAAGTTCCTCCTAGTGTCCAGTCTAAATCTGTTCTCTGCTAGCTTATGGGCATTATTTCTTGTAACCCCCAGGGGTGCCTTGGTAAGTAGAGCCTCACCAATTCCCTTCTGCGCCCCCATAATGAATTTATAGGCAGCCACAAGGTTGCCTCTTAACCTTCTCTTGCGGAGGCTGAAGAGGTCAAGGTGCCTTAGTCTCTCCTCGTAGGGCTTGGCCTGCAAGCCCTTAACCATACAAGCGGCCCTTCTCTGGACCCTCTCCAGGTTATCCACATCCCTCTTGAAGTGCGGCGCACAAAACTGCACACAGTAGTCCAACTGCGGTCTGACCAGTGGCCGATAGAGGGGCAGTATCACCTCCTTGGCTCTATTTGTCATGCACCTGCTGATGCATGCTAAAGTGCAGTTAGCTTTTCTGATGACTTGGTCACACTGCCGGCTCATGTTCATCTTGGAGTCCACTAGGACTCCAAGATCCCTTTCTGCTTCCGTGCTACCAAGCAGGTAATTTCCTAGGCGGTAGGTGTGCTGGACATTTTTCCTCCCTAGGTGCAGCACTTTGCATTTCTCCTTGTTGAATTGTTTTCTATTGTTTTCTGCCCATTTGTCCAACCTCTCCAGGTCTGCTTGTAGTTGTTCCCTGCCCTCTGGTTTGTCCACTTCTCCCCACAGTTTTGTGTCATCCACAAACTTGGACAGAGTACGCTTCATTCCCTCGTCCAAGTCACTGATAAAGACATTGAAGAGTATTGGTCCAAGGACCGAGCCCTGCGGGACCCCACTGCCTGCATCCTTCCAGATCAATACAGACCCATCCACCACCACTCTCTGGGTTCGACCCTCTAGCCAATTTGCCACTGGACTGTGTAATCATCCAAGTCACAGCCTCTTAACTTGTTCACCAGTTTGGGATGGGATACAGTATCGAAGGCCTTCCTGAAGTCTAAGTAGACTGTCAACCTCTACTCCTGCGTCAATGTGTTTTGTAACCTGGTTGTAAAAAGAGACTAGATTAGTCAGGCATGATCTACCTGCTATGAACCCATGCTGGTTTCCCCTCAGCATAATTTTTCCTGCTGGGCTCTTGCATATATGAGCCTTAATAATCTTTTTAAAGACTTTGCCAAGGATGGAGGTGAGACTGACTGGCCTATAGTTGCCTAGATCCTCCTTCCTCCCACTCTTGAAAATAGGGACCACGTTGGCCCTTTTCCAGTCCTCTGGGACCTGGCCCATGCGCCACGAGTGTTCAAATATTCTTGCCAGTGGCTGTGCAATGACATCAGCCAGTGCCTTCAGTACCCTCGGATGGAGCTCACCCAGGCCTGCTGACTTAAACGCATCCAGTTCCTCCAAGTGCCTGTGTACCATCTCAGGGTCTACGCTTGGTAGTCTGGTGCCCTGCTGTTGTGTCTCTACGATCCCATTGTGAGACTTGTTTTGCCCCTCGCTTAGGAGCACTGAGTCAAAGAATTCATTGAGGAATTCAGCCTTGTCATACCCGTCGTGTCCGTCCGTCCGTGCCCCGCCCCGCCCCCCGTCTGTCACCAATTGCTTTTGCCCATTCAGTAGCGGCCCTACTCCACCCTGGGCCTTTCTTTTACTCCCTATATATCTGAAAAACAATTTTTTGTTATCCTTAACTTGGGATGCCATCTTAAGCTCCATGGTAGCTTTGGCCTTTCTAACTGCCTCCCTACAACTGCGAGCTGAGGAGGTATACTCCTCTTTAGTAATCTCTCCCTGTTTCCACTGCTTATATGCTCCCCTTTTTGCCCTTAGGCTGCTCTGGATTTCTCTGGTCAGCCAGGGAAGCCTCTTGGCCCCTTTCCCCCCTTTCCCCCGCACTGGGATCGTCTCCCTCTGTGCCCGAAGGATTGTTTCCTTAAGGCACAGCCACCCTTCCTGGGCTCCCATCTCGCCAAATCTCTTACTCTGCAGTGCGTCATAGACTAAACGCCTGAGTTTGCTGAAGTCAGCCTTCCTAAAGTCTAGCACTTCCACCCTACTAGTTACCTTACCCACTCTACGCCTTATGATGAATTCTATTATTTGGTGGTCACTATCCCCCAGGTGACCGCCAATCTGTAGGTCCCCTACCATGTCATCCCCTGTTGCCAATACCAGGTCCAGTAAGGCATTCCCCCTAGTGGGACCATGTACCTCCTGCATCAGGTGGAGGTCCTGTACACAGGATAGGAACCTGCGTGAACGGTTGGGATTTGCTGTCTGCATCTCCCAGCAGATGTCAGGGTAGTTTAGGTCCCCCATGACTACCGCCTCCCTAGCCTTTATGGTCTCTGAGAGCTGCCTCAGGAGTTCCGAATCTAGTTCTTCCCCTTGGTGTGGGGGTCTGTAACAGACCCCTACCACCAAATCTCTTTCCCCATGACCTCCATGTATCCTAACCCACAATCCTTCTACTTTCTCCTCCTCAGATTCCATTTTGATAAGGGTCGATGTATAACGCTCAGGAATACCTATTTGTATCAGGAATATCTATTGGTGATTGATTAATCTCAGTGACTTTAACTTCCATATACAGTTTGAAAGAGCCCAGTCAAAAGCGTAAGAAATACTTGCAAGTCTAAGGAACTGACAAAGACCTAGTTTATGTGGTATTTTCTTTAGTTACCAAAATAGTCTAGGAAGATTGTTTTGGAAAGTTTAAAAAAAAAAAGTAGCTGTTTTCAAAGTCATTGTAGTTGAAGCCTTGTTTGAAAAAATATTATAAAAAATAAACCTTTTCTAGGATTTTTTTTTAATTTGAAAAAACTTCTCTGCTGTTGGAAGCTGAAGGGCGTAGTTAAGTGATGTGATAAATATTCTAGGTCCTGCTAAGATTTAGGGCCAAATCCACAAAGCTATTGCCTGACTTCCACTTGATTTCTGTGCCTCTGTATCTTATTTTCATTATCTGAAGCAGTCTTGTGAATTCACACAGTATAAATTTAATGGGATAAAAAAGTGAAAATCATGGACATAGTATCTCCACCTGGCACTTTTTCAGCCCAAAAGGAAGGCAAGGTCAAACCAGGCCAATACTGGATTGAGAGATGCATCAGAAAATAAAGGGTATACTTCAGGACACAGTCATAGCAGTTCTTTGGGCGACTTTCTTTGATTTGGTATTGAAGTAGACCTGATTATGCTTCTGCATAATTTTGCTCATATCATGCAGATGCTTAGAAAGCTTCCAAAAGCATTATTAAATAGCCACATCTTCATAGGTAAGCACCAGTAACTCCTCTTAACTTAATGAGTAGTTGGAAGTTGATACCAATTACGTTTTGAGTTTCTGTAGCCCCTTCATTTCAAGGATTTCAACAAGTTTTACAAGTCAGTGGCTTAAGGCTGAACAAACCCTCCACACAGTACAGTAAATCTGTTTTTACAGACAAGGGAACAGTAATAGAAAAGTAAGATAATTTCCTGGCTCAGCATTATGTATGGTGCACAATACGCACATTCTATAAGTGTAATAAGATATTGTATGTTATTTTAGCATACGTGGGCTCAAATGTCTTTCCCCTCATGAAGATCTCAAACCAAGAGTTGAGTGATTCTGCCTGTCATAATATTTCACTTTATTTCTTATACTCTACTGAAGCTTTGTAAATGATCTAAATAATACCAGCATTCTGCAGTCACTGTGATTAAAAAGTCAGTACAAGTCTGTTACCATAAAGAGACTTCTGACACATGAGTTTCCTACTTAGGAAAATAGCAATATGTAAAATACCACATTATGATTAAGGAAAAAAAAGGTTAATGCATCCCTTTAATGCATATTTAAATCATAGTTTCACTTAAAATTTCCAGACTTACTAGACATCTGTTCCCTCCTTAAAAGCATGGGAATGTAAGGAGTAACAATAGTGTCCACAGTGAAATTCTCACCTATTTACAAAGATTCATGTTCAACTCTTCACCCTTCTGTGGGGGCTTCTATGGTGTATGGTCTTTCCTAGCTTCGCCAGAAGACGAATTTCACTTTGTATATGTGGCTTTTAAAAATGCTTACATAAGATGATACCCATCTGCTTTGACAGTTTTTAACTAGGAGTGGGTCCAAAGGAAGTATATCTTACAAAATCTGCAGTGGCTTTAATTTTTTTCAGGGATCTTATGATCTCTGTAATATTTGTGTTACTGAAACCTAGCAGACCCAGTGTCCACTCTCCCATTAAAAAGTACTTTAAAATGATATAATAATAATTCTTCAATCATGCCTTGAAGCAGATTTTAGCACGTTTAGGATTTTCATAGTTACTACATTTTAAAGTTTTTTTTAAATAGGATTTTAGGTACTGTGATGCTGTGGGGAAACTGATTCACTTCCTTTGCCACTTGCAAAACAAATTAGTATTAACCTTTGTGCAACCTTACTGAAGGCACGATAGATATTACTTGGTAAGCCTGAAATGGTGTCATAGTCATTTTTGAAGTAAAATCAGGAGGTACGCTGTGATAATCTAGATGGCTTACTTCCTTTTACCTGACACATCTGTCTTAGTGACTTTGGGACAAAGGAAAGATCAGGTCTAGAATTTATAATTTTTTAAAATGTATGTGCTTTATAAATCTCTTGTTAGAAGTATCCTATTAGAAATAGAAACAGCCCCCTAGCCCTCTTAGCCAGGGTCTGCACAGCACATGGAGGGGGGGGGGGCGGGGGGAAGCCCCTGTGGTGGGGCCTTTTCAGGCCCTGGCAGCTCTCTCCCCTTCACCTTCTCAGCTGCTGCTTGCTTCAGTAGCTGCAGCAGGAGGGAGGGAAAAGAGTCCTCCAGGCTGGGTGGCTGCCCACGCAGCCCAGCATGGGGCACCAGGTTGCTCCTGCCCGGAGGCTTCCCTTAGCCAAGCCCAGGTCCCTGAGCCTGGGACTGCCCCAGAGAGTTGATGGGAATTCATCCCCTCCCAAACTGCAGAGCTGCTTGCCTTAGCCCCTGTGAGTTTTAGGGCAGCTTCAGGGAGCAAAGGGAAATTCTCCTGTTCCTCCATAGCTGCTGGAAATCTGAGGCAAAACTAATGCAGGGGAGCAGAGGAACTTCCCTTTGCTGTTGCTGAGACTCACAGCACCTAAGGCAAGGGGTTGGGGCTAGGGAGGGGAAGAATTCCCTCCAGCTGCCTGGGGCTGGGGGACCCATGGGTTGGAGCAGGGAGAAGCCCTCCAAGGTGGGGGCTCCCTGGTGCCCCCATTCTGGGTTGCATGGGTAGGCACCTGGCCTGGAGGAGTTGTCATCCCTCCCTCCTGTGGCAGTGGCTGAAGTGATCAGCAGTTTGGAAGGGGGAATTTCCCTCGTCTCCCCAGGGCTGCCTGGGCTGGGGAACACCTCCTGAAGAGGCTCTTCCAAGGTTGGCCCACACCCAGACAGGGGGTTTCTTAACCCCCTGTGGGGCACAGCAGGAGTTTGGGGACATTTGGCTGAGCTGGCAATAGCCAGCAGGCTGGGAGATATGCTCTAGCTTCACCTGCCTACTGGCCTGGGTCAGTGCAGGCCTCCCCCTGCCTCTCCAAATTGAAAACTGAATGTCAGTTCAGTTGGTTATTGATTCAACCTACGCAGCTTAGAGGAAGCTGCCTAGATTGAATTGATTCAGCCTCAGGCTTTTTTGACTGTCTGTACTTAGCCCTGCTGATTGAAATTTGATGATACTGAGGATGAAAATCAGGGTTTGTTATGATAAGTTTGTATGTTCTACGTAGTTTTTTATGGAAATAATATATCTTGCAAGTGTATTAAGTATGTGTCATACACATATTTGTAACATTTCTAAAAACAAAACTTGAGCTTCTAACACACTTTTTGTCATTCAGGAAGAAACGGGTCTTCTTTGCCTAACAGCTTTTACTTGTAGTACGGTTTAAGCAGTTTCACTTCTTAAGCTATGGTGTATCTATTGGTGTTAAAGTTCCTGTATCAGTGATATAGAAAGTAATACTCAGTTAGAAAACATTAAAAGATTGTGGCTAACTGTCTGGACTTTGAGCACTATGGTAGACAAGGTGGTTTCCGTCTCAGACATTCAACTTCTGTGGTTAACTGAAAGGGTTTATGGGCATGATAATACAGAATATTTTTGGGGGAAGGTAAGTTTTTAAAGAAACCTAATAGATTTGTGGAGCACAACAATGGCTTCTACTGGGCACTAGGAACATCCATCAATATGTGGTTGGGAAGGTGATGTAAAGACTAAAGAAATTTAAGTTTTAGGGGCTTGAAAAAAAATTTAGAGAGAAAATATATCAGGTTAAACTGACTCAGCCTTCATCAAAATGGAACCAGACAGCTGGCATGTAAAGTGAGGTTTTTGGGGAGTGCTCAAACCAAGAACTGGGGGGAAACTGCTTGAGCTGATGAATACATAAGGGGAACTAACTCATGTTCTTACTGACATCTTTAACAGATGTCTGTGTGCTTAGTAAAAAGTAAGATGTTAACTACGGTTTAAGTAGAGCATAAGAGCAGAGGAAATAATTTTCTGTAAAATCAGCAGGATACCAGATTAAAGAGTTAAAAAGAAAGGACAACTGGTCAAAAATAAACTGTAAATGCCTGTATACAATGGTGAGAAGCTTAAAATCTTAAATAATTAGAATGACTTTCAGTAATAGGCATTATAGAATGGTGGAATGATGACAAAAAGCAATGAGATACTGTAATACCTATCTGTAAACTACAGAGGCAAGGCTTGTTAGGTCAAAGAAGGCAGGTAGTAATACTGTATTGAAAGTGCTAGGGAGTTATGTACCCTTGCAATTGCTATTTCCTGTTTATAAAGAAGAAATGTGTTGAGGTAGTATTAGAGATTGCAGTTTCAGGAGATGAAGCACTTGATAAAATTAAGAAGTGAAAAAAACAGTAAGTCATTAAGCTCCAGGGAGTGTGTATGCAGGAGCCTGGAAAGAACTTAGTTGGTGTTCTAACACATTTCTAATAAAACTCTATAAATCATAATTATATAAATTATAATAAAGTTTGCTTGTATTTTCCATGAAAAGATCCTGCTTTCAGTTGTTATAAATTTACCTAATTTTAACCATTAAGGTTGACATTTTCTATGCTTGATAGCTGTTTTTTGCTGAATTTGGGGAGAATACTCTGGTCAAAATGCTCTGCTGTGTTTTCACAAACAAGGCTACAAGTATATATGCTTTGTCTTACCCAGGTAAAAGAAATTCCAACAGCCTTTTCTGTGAATAGCTCTAGTGCCCCCTGTATATTAGACCTAAAATTTGACAGGGAAGTGTGTGCCTGGAATGTGCTATTTGTCATCCCTTTGAAAATCCCTTCAGGTAGGGCAAAATTTATAAGTTTTAGGCAAAAAAATCAGTATTTGGTTTTTCCTCTGTTTGATAGACAAGACTTGGATTCCAACATTTAAATGCCTTGAGCGTGCTTCAGATAAAGGCTGAATGGAACTTCAGCAGCTGCAGACAGAATCGGAGCCAGGCAAGTGTCTCTTCTCTCTGGGCCCAACAAGAATGGGGGGGAGAAGGGGGTCATATAGCATCAAGGAGGAAGCAGGCCTGCTTTGAAAAGAGAAGATAAGAGTCAAACCTGCTCTCCTTGGAACAAAAAGTTTAGGGTATAAGTTTGGGGTTAGGCATTAATAAGGATGAAGATTGTAAGCTACTTGAGGTGTATAAAGGCCATAGTGAGGTATAGAGCCACATTAGATGGGGAGTTTTATAAGGGAGGGCCCTTGATTCGGACAGAGAGGTGGGGTGAGAAGCCTTTGCAAGTGGAGACTGAATTTCACAGACAAGGAGAATGGGACTCGGATGAGGAGCCAGGTATGTGAAAGAGAGAGAACTGCAATGAAGAAAAGTTGAATGGGATGTGATAGGGAGCAGGGAGGATGGTCAGGGCTCTGCCCACAAGAACCCATATTTCCTGTATCTTGCCATTCCTTTTGTCAGTAAATATCCCTGAAATTAAAATACACAGCAAAAGAGCCCATCACCCTCTATTTCTGTGGTAAGCATCAGCTCGTGTGGCAGAGGTATTTTTAACCCCTCTGAATATCAGCATGATTAGTTTGCTTCCCTTAGTTTAATTATGAAAACTTTGTTTCCAGTTTTTAAAAATGTAGAAAATTGCGCACACGTGCTATGTTAAAGCAGGGTAAGGTTGTGGGAGATCAAGCAGTTTAAAAGGTGAGAAATGTGAGAAGTAAGCTTGTCTATGCAGTCTTCATTTTGCTGCCTTTCAATATGTATTATGATCATCTAATCAAAAATATGGACAGACAAAACACTTGAACTGTTCCAAAAATATCATTTGGCAACTGATTTGGCAACCAATTTATAACCTTCCTGGTTTAAAGGTGTCCTTTTGGGCATTGCAATGCTGTGAAACAACCACTAGGGTATGGTAGAGAATATTCAGATGTTCAGCCCAACATCCCTCCCAATGATAGGTGTCTGAATTTTTCCCCGAAATTCCTGGAGCAAGGGAGCAAGACCTGAACTGGTGGGATACCAAGGAAGAGAATGCATATGTCAGTTTGTCTGCATATGCAGATTTCTGATTCCCCTGATCACTAACATTAAGATCATCCTAATAAGGACTATTCTTGCACTTTACCAAAATCTGTGTGGAGGTACTCTGATGTGATATGCCAGGTGTATATATTTGCATGGGCTACCTAGACTCCTGTTTCTGAGCTCCTGGGAGCTGGATGCTCTGGGGCTGTCAGAGCTTTTATAACTTTTAAAGAGCGCTTTCCTCCAAGCCACTTATTAATTTACTTCAATTCCTGGCAGTGTACCAGGGTTAGGTGTATAATGGGCTGACCCATTATACACTTTTTGGGATGACCAGCTGGTTGGAGGGTCTTGACTTCTGTTTCTCTCTTCCTAGTGGGTCTGAGTATTCCTGTGGGCTACCCAAGGTATCTGGCTTGGGCTGCTGCCTGGAGAAGACTTTCCCTAGGGCTGAGTTGGGGATGGGGGGGCAGGGACTGGGGTGGGGTGACTGGAGCCCTGCTTCTGGGTTCCTGAGGAGCAAGGTATTCTGGCTGCTGCCCCAAAGTTTCCATAGCTTTTAAACAGCACTTTCCCCAGGCTGCTTCCCAGTTTCATTCCATTTCATAGAATCATACAAAATTAAGGTTGTAAGGGACCTCAGGAGGTCATCTAGTCCAACCCCCTGCTTAAAGGAAGACCATCCCCAACTAGATCATCCCAGCCAAAGCTTTGTCTAGCCAGGTCTTAAAACCCTCCAAGGATGGAGATTCTATCACCTCTCTGAGTAATCTGTTCCAGTGTTTTACTACCCTCCCAGTGAGACACTTTTTCCTAATATCTAACCTAAACTTCCCTTGCTGCAACTTGAAACCATTGCTCCTTGTTCTGTCATCTGCACCAATGAGAAGTCTAGCTTTATTCTCTTTCGAACTCCCCTTCAGGTAGTTGAAGGCTGCTATTAAGTCTCTTCTCAGTCTCCTCTTCTTCAAACTAAATATGCCTAGTTCCCTCAGTCTTTCCTCATAAGTCATCCCCCACAACCCCTTCACCATTTTTGTTGCCTTCCACTGGACTCTTTCCAATTTGTCCACATCCTTTCTGAAGTGGGGTGCCCCAAACAGAACACAGTACTCCAGATGTGGCCTCACCAGTGCTGAATAGAGGGGAATAATCACTTCCCTTGACTTGCTGGCAACACTTCTACTGATGCAACCCAGCATGTCCTTATGCATCTTTGCAGCAAGGGCACGCTGTTGGCTCATATTCAGCTTATTGTGCATTGTAACCCTCGGGTCCTTTTGTGCAGAGCTGCTGCCCAACCAGTCAGCCCCAAGTCTATACCGGTGCATGAGATTGTTCTGTCTTAAATTCAGGACTTTGCACTTGTCCTTGTTGAGCCTCATGAGATTCCTTTTGGCTCAGTCCTCCAGTTTGCCTAGGTCACTTTGAATCCTGGCCTCAGCTACTTCCTGCAGCTTGGTGTTGTTTGCAAACTTGCTGAGGGTGCACTCTATGCCATCTTCCATGTTGTTGATGAAGACATTGAACAAAACCAACCCCAGGTCCAACCCCCTGGGGTACTTGATACTAGCTGCCAATTAGACATTGATCCATTGATTAATACTCTCTGAGCCTGATGCTCCTGTCAGTTTTCTATCCACCTTACTGTCCATTCATCCAACCTGTACTTCCTCAGCATGCCTGCAAAAATGTTGTTGGAGACGGTATCAAAAGCCTTACTAAAATCAGGGTAGATTATATCCACTGGTCTCCCCGCATCCACAGGGCCCGTCATCTCGTCATAGAAGGCAATCAGGTTGGTCAGGCATGACTTGCCTTTTGTGAATCCATATTGACTGTTCCTAATCACCTTCTTCTCCAAGTGCTTTCAAATGGATTCATTGAGGATCTGCTCCATGATTTTTCCAGGGACTGAGGTGAGGTTGACTGGTTTGTAATTCCCTGGATCCTCCTTTTTCCCCTTTCTTAAATATGGGCACTGTGTTTTTCAAATCATCTGGGGCCTCTTCTGATTGCCATGAGCTTTCAAAGATGATGGCCACTGGCTCTGCAGTCTCATCAGCCCACTCTCAGCACCTTTGGGTGCATCCTGTCTGGCTCCATGGACTTGAGTATATCCAGCTTTTCTAAATTGTCCCTAACCTGTTCGTTTGCCACTGGCTGCTTACCTCCTCCCCAAACTGTGCTGCCCAGTGCAGTAGTTTGGGAGCTGACTTTGCCTGTGAAGACTGAGGCGAAGGCAACGTTGAGCACTTCAGCATTTTCTGCATTCTATGTTACAAGGGTGCTTCCCCCATTCAGTAAGTGACCCACAATTTTCTTGTTTCTCCTTTTGCTACCGACATACTTCATAGATTCATAGATGTTAGGGTCAGAAGGGACCTCAATAGATCATTGAGTCCGACCCCCTGCATAGGCAGGAAAGAGTGCTGGGTCTAGATGACCCCAGCTAGATGCTTCTCTAACCTCCCCTTGAAGACCCCCAGGGTAGGGGAGAGCACCACCTCCCTTGGGAGCCCGTTCCAGACCTTGGCTACTCTAACTGTGAAGAAGTTCTTCCTAATGTCCAATCTAAATCTGCTCTGTGCTAGCTTGTGGCCATTATTTCTTGTAACCCCCAAGGGCACCTTGGTGAATAAAACCTCACCAATTCCCTTCTGTGCCCCCGTGATGAACTTATAGGCAGCCACAAGGTCGCCTCTCAACCTTCTCTTGCGGAAGCTGAAAAGGTCCAGGTTCTCTAGTCTCTCCTTGTATGGCTTGGTCTGCAGGCCCTTAACCATACGAGTGGCCCTTCTCTGGACCCTCTCCAGGTTATCCGCATCCCTCTTGAATTGCGGCACCCAGAATTGCACGCAGTACTCTAACTGCAGTCTGACCAGTGCCCGATAGAGGGGAAGTATCACCTGCTTGGATCTACTTGTAGAAACCCTTCTTGTTACCCTTCACGTCCCTTGCTAGCTGCAACTCCAATTGCACTGTGGCCTTCCTGACTTCATCTCTGCATGCCCGAGCAGTGCTCTTATGCTCCTCCCTATTTGTTTGCCCAAGTTCCTACTTCTTATAAGCTTCCTTTTTGTTACTTAGTTTACTGAAGAATTCCCTACCAAGCTTGTCTTCTGCCATACTTGCTAGTTTTGTGGCAATAGACCAGGCTTTGGGGCATCCCAGGCTGATTTGGAGTGGGGAGTGCTGGCCAGGAGATTAGGAGTGCCCTGGGTCTGGGGTGCTGGGTACTCTGAGGCTACTGTCAAAGTCTCTGTGTTGATTGCCAGGAATGGAATGAAATTGATCCCAGTGGCTAGGGAAAAGTGCTCTGTAAAAGCCACAGAGACCTTGGGCAGCTCCCTGAGAATAAGGAAGCAGGGTACCTCTTGTACCTGCATAGCTGTCTCCTCAACCCAAATCAGCCCCTGATCTCCTGAAGCTTGGTCAGTTGCCACCATGTAATGAAACTAGTAAGCAGTTTGGAGTCAAGTGCTGTTAAAAAGCTGCAGAGACATTGGGCTGCCTACCCGTTGCCCCAGGAACCGAGAAGCTGGACCCCCTCCCACATACTTGACCATACTCCCCACCCCTCCAGCCAGAATCAGCCTGTGATTTATGGACTATATAGGTTGGGAAGTAGAGGTCTGGTTGCATCCCAAAGTATCCAGTTACAATGGTTGTAGGGAGGTTGTGAGGAATGATACAGCGTGGGGTGCCTGGAGGACCAGCCAGACAAGGTTCTTTGAGCAAATATGATATCTTTTATTAGACCAACTAAATAGTTGGAAAAATTGTTCTTTGCAATATTTTGGGCACAAACACCTTTCTTAAGGCATAGGGAGAATCTCCTGTCTCTTGTCTTCCTGGTTGGAGGACCAACCAGGCACTGGTCATGGAAAGCTTGATGTCTGCACAAAACACTAAATTTGTTCAAGGAGGACCAGTTCAAAATAATACCTGATTATCTGGATGTACTTTTGAAATGTTTCAGGCGGTTTAACCCATTCTAAAATGACTTATGTCTGGACATTTGCAGTTCAAACATTTAAAATTGTTTTATGTCAATCCACATTCTCAAGGTTACTTCTTGTCATGGAATCATCACCAAATGCACAGTATGGTTCTGCTTTGAAGATCAGGATTGTGTATTGAATAAAATATGTATCCAACTCCTGTTTTATTGTTGCAAAATGTGGAATGCATGCAGAAGTAAGGCAGATGGTTGGTCAAATACTTAATCAACAGTCCCCTTTAGGATGGACATAAATTATAGGAATCCACAAAACTGATAAATCAGTACACTTGTAGGTTATCTCAACTATTTTGAAGATTTCCTGGTGACTAATTATTATCAAAAAGGAAAGCAAGCAAACTGACCTGAACTGAACTTAAGAGACCAATACATTAGTGAATCCAAAAATGGCTCCTAACTCAGTTTGGCTGTGCTGCATATACACAGTGAACCTTAAGCTCATTTCTTGGTCAGCATAGGCTCCTGCTGGAGCTCTGGGTGTTGTCCTGTGGGGTCAGGCCAACTCTCAGGATCCCAATATTGTGCTGTTAGACAGGAGGGTGTGACACAGTGGTACATATACAAACACACAAATCAGTTAGGTGTGCGCTTGCTTGCTCGCTCACTCGCTCATATACATCCAAACCAGCCTAGGCACATGCATTCATACCAGTCACCAATTCAAGCACATACACTATACACCCCAAAAGTTAGACACAGATCACTAATTCATATATCATGCATACAATCACACACTCACAGTTCACATGTACAACCCACCTACACATACACACAGGTAAGTTCCTAACTTGGATGGTACTGTGTGTGTGTGTGTGCTTGGGGTACCTAGGATATTTGGGGGAAGGTTCAGGTGAGAGAGAGAGAGAGCGAGTTAAAGTGTAGGGAGTGAAAGTTGCCAGAACCAGGATTAGAACCAGTGGACTAGAGAGAAGCTGGCTGAGGAACTGAGGCTTGGGTTTACTTAAGGTAGACTGGGGCTGGAAACTGAGGCAGACAGCAGAGATATTGGGGGGGGGGGCAGATAAGTGGTGGCAAGGAGGAGACAGCCAGGAAAGAAACTGAGGCAGAAACCTGGTTGCTCAGGGGAAAAAGTTAAAGGCAGTGGGGATAAGACAGTGGCAAAGAAACAGGGAGTTTCTTTCATAAAATGTTAAAGCTTATCCTACATCTTAGCTTACTTATGCTTATCTATAGGGATTAGAGAGGGAGAGAGAGAGTCAGAAATGGTTGGGGAAGGGAATGCATTTTAAAATAAATTAAAAAAGAAAAACCGGGGGTTTTGCTACATGGCAAACAGTAAACTGTGAGCTCACCAGCTGATTGGGGCAGGATCTGGCTGGTGCCTTGCTTTCATGGGACTCCAGGGCCAACAAAAGATTAAATAATGTCCTAAGCCAGGGGATGGCCAATATGTGGCACGGATGCCACAAGTGATAGGCATGTCTAAGCAACTAAACCTAATTCTTTTGTTTGGGATTCTCTCATACAGTAGGAAAAAAACTACAGCAACACCACAAAGCAACCCCAGAATAGTTCCATTGCACACTGGAGCCTCATCTTAACGTTTATCCCCAGATCTTTCAGGATTTCACAGAATTCTCCATTTGGGACTTCCTACCCTACTCCAGTTCCTTGTGGATGGATTTTTCTCTGGCCTTTGGCCCTAATCTTGACTTCTCTCCTGTCTGTTCCCAAGTCGGAGGCAAGAAGTCTTATGTTCAGGTACTCAGTACTGATTTAGCAAGGACCTGTAATCAGCAGTTACAACTTCCAGGTTATAGGCCACAGAGTGGAAATAAGCATGTGGGGACATTCACTTGAGTGTAGTCCCGACTGCATTGTCGCAGTAGTTAAACATTGGACACCATTTCTGACTCATGCCAGGGCAAAGTTAACTGCATTATATGGGTCAAAGTACAGGATTCTTTCTGAGGCAAAATGCAAATTACACTACTAGTAATGGTACCTGGGGTTAAATGTCTGCTTCCTTTAGCTACAGAGATGCATTTAAAGCAATAAATATGAAGTGGATGGTCCTCCAAGAATTTGCACAACAAGGTGATTACTTATAGTCATCTTGTGATACAGCAAGATTATGGCTCCTTTACTTAGAAAGTTAAAGCCACACCCATGGTCTGGCTCATTTGACAGCCTTAATGCATAAGAGTGTGCCACTGGATAGCTAGGGAACAAAATGACATGGGAAGCCCACCCTCAATTTATGCTTTCATTGGTGTTTAAATCATTGTAACCTGATGGCAACTCAGCCACACAGCTGTAATAAAGCTTCATTAAATAGCGCTGGTTTACTGATAATTATTCAGGAAAATTATTTTCCTTCCAGTGGGATCTCTCTTATTTTTAATATATTTAACCCCACAAATTGCAAGGCATTTGAGAGTGGTACCTGATTTTTATATTACATAATTTTCATCATTGAAAAAAATTGTATAATTATCAACAAAACCACAGGTTCATTGATATATTTCACCTTTTCCTGTGCTGTTTTTAAAAGTAGATATTGTCACCTCATCACTGATTAAATACAACATTTGTTAATGAAATTACCAATTTAGTGACTGATAATTTAGTGATATTCAATTTCATGAAATTATGATGGGGCAGATTCTTGTCTATCTATGGGGCTTCTAAGTGGACTTTGGGTGCCAAAATGCAACTCTTTTTCATGCTGTTCAAGTCTTAAAAATCACTGAATGCTTGTATTTTTGCAGTATATGATAATCTTACCTTAAGACTGACTCACAAAACTGCAGCAAGAAGGAGGACGACTTGCTTGGTGTTCTGTTAACTTTATTTTGAGGGCCTCAAGCACGGTGTAATAGAACACATAGAGGTGAAGAAGTTCGGTTTCATTCCCAATAGAGGGAATAGAATTTGGCTCAAAGTGTATAGAGTTACATGTGTGTGCTGAATGGAGCAAACAAGGTAAGCTATGCAAGCAACTTGATTTAAAAATTAAACCTATCTGATAAATTTCCTATGCATTTTCATGGAGTGGGAAATTGACTTTTTGTAATATCTGTAAAGAAGTAATTGAATGTAATCTTGAGAGGTAGAATTTCATTGTCTACGATACATGAAGTGGTTTAGTGAAGGTTTTTATATGTTGTCTAAAGGGCTAAGACTACTTGAAAGCTTACTAAGGACATAGGTTGGATGTCAAAACAAAGTATTTGTACTTAGTCACTTGCATTGATTCCATAAGGGTGACGTCTTTTTTATTTTTTTCTTAAAGGACTAGGCCAAGTACATATTTGGAATGAAATAGAGCAAATCTGTCAAGCATACAGCTCACAAACTAGATTCAGCCTTCAGAACCATTCTATCCAGCTTGTTGGTAGTCTGGTGGACTACTGGAAATTTGGGTATAGCCTTCCACAGAACTTGGCATCCCTGGATCCTGGTGGACATGGCCTTTGATGGTAGTCCCATGCCACCACGCCCATCTGGTTTCATGTTGCTGCCCTAACACAGTTCTGTGCCTTCGCACCTGGACTTGAATGCTGCCATCTGAATGTGGCTCTGTGCCACTATACACCCCCACATTTTGGCTATCAGCTGAACGCAGCTCCACATTACCACCCAGCTCTAGATCTATTGCAGTTACCACTGGCCCTGTGCCTGGGAGTAGCCCCTGAAATCTGCAGTGGGTCTGACACCTGGGGTGAGTTTAACAACACTAAAATAGAGGATATTCTGGCACTGACATCTGAAGAAGGAAATGCCATTTGGTACATGAGAATGTAAGATTGTAAGCTATTTCTGTACTTGCCAAACTGAAAATCAAAGGATCTTTCAAAATTTTTAAGAAATATGGCGTTTTTCTAATTTATGGACATTTTACCACTATATTAAGCGTAGCCATGATAACATTTTTAGAAAATTATCTGTGGTTTATACAACCTTTCCTTCACCAGCCGGTTGCTATTATAGGACGAGGAAAAGAAATTTGATATTGTAAACACTGTTCTTTGAGGCAGTTCTTTCTGTCTGCTAGAGGTAGAAATACATGAGGAAAGCCGGTTGCAATAGATTATTTTCTTGTTTCATAACAAGCCAGCCTTTCCTGAAAGGGAGTGTTTGGGTGGCTCATCCAATCCTGTTACGTGACCAGATAGAATTAGGTCCATGCGAGTGTGTCAGTAACATTATTTTCTAGAAAGTATGGACATGAAAGAAGGGTCCCAAGACTACTAGTTTCTTTCCTTCCCACCAGCTGGCTTCCCTGCAGCACAGTGCTTTCTTTTTCTTTCCATCTCAATATAATCAGCAACAGAAATGTTTGTGGGTTTTTTGTTGGACCACAAGGTAGAGGGAGTGACCAGAAAATAGCTAACGCTTTCATTGGGTTGAGCCAAGACACTTTTTCAGTTGCCAAGGTGGTGGATGTATTTATGGGGAAAAAAAGCCACAAAGATGCTTTCTTGCTAATCCCTAAGCAGTGAGGGTGCATTTGTTTGTAATTTGGCTCCCACAACCTAACTTTCTGCTAAAAAATAAATAAATAAATAAATAAATAAAAACAATTGTTGATACTTATTTTTCCCCCTCTCCCACTTACAGGGTGGAAGGGGAACCCAGCTTTTTGCTTTATTTTAGTATTCCAAGATTTCTTTGTCCAGGTCCTCACTCTCTCTTCTATTTTAATATTAGGGTGTTATATTTACAAATAATCAGTGACTGCACACATGGCTAATTTTTAAAGCTTTGCAACATTTAGACTGTATAAAGTATTAAACTATAACTGGCACTATTAAATATGCTTCTACAAGACTTTAACAGCAAGTCTTTTGAGCAAATGTACATACCAGTTTCTTCTATATGTGGCAGAGTTGTGCCACAAGTGTTAGTGATACAAAAGCTGATGTTTGCCTTTATGTGGCTCAATTCTGATAATTTTCCCAAATCTTATTAGTAAAGGTCTACTCAGTTTGAAATTCCTCAGGTTTCATGGAAATCACAAAATCTGGGATTGTCTGAACTATCAACTTAAAACAAAATAATTACATGCTGGCTCCCCAGTGAGAGCCAGTGGTCCTTTCTGCCATTGGAGCCCAGCTTCACAGCCCAAATGGGGGGTGGGAGGTTGGGGGCGAGGGGGAGGAAGGAAGAAGACACCAGTTGGCAGGGCAGCACAAAGAGTAGCAGGCAGACGACAGCCTCTTCTTGTTCTTCTTCCCCCCGCTGGGGCCTCTCTACCAATCAGTGCTGAGGGGCTGGGCTTCCGGAGCACATCCAGGGAAATATCCACGGAATTTGCTATTTATGCCATGAACAACCCACAAAAATTGGTTAGTTTCTCTGTGATTTAAGTAAACGCATATTTATTAGGCTAGATATCTAAAGTCCACTTGTGCTATCATTCTAATGAAAGTGGTGGATTTTATGCTAACACAAGAATTATAAATTTAACTTTCTTTAATTTCTTTGAAACAACACGTTTCTCATTTTAAACGAGATTAATATATGAAGTATGTAAAGGACTCAAATTGCTAAAGTTAATGAAATATAATAGTTGGAAAACTAGCTATTAGAAAAGTTTTTTATAATGTTTCTAGGCCCCTTACTGCAGTGTAGTTACACCACTGTATATATTTAGAAGGTAAGTAAGCATTATTTTGGGCTGCTTGTGTTGCACTGGGTAAGTAGAGTTCTTTAAATGCATAAAATGTATTTAAAGTGAACATGTCTTTGCATATTTGGAAGTTCATTAAATCCAGGTGCTCCACCCACGCATGGAAGAAGCAAGATCAACTTCCATTTGGTGATCAATGCCAACATTTTTTCTGGCGGCAGATTTCCACTATGCATATGTGCCTTGTCACACGTGCAGGTGAGAAATGATTTGATAATTTAATTTGTTTTATGAGTCCCTGCAGTGTATTGGTGGTTGTGATTGAATGAAGCACTACAGCAAATGTATTCAGTTATTTACAGAATGACCCATAAGAAATATTATCATACTCTAGACGTGGTTATGCTTACTAAACAAGTGGAGAGCTGCTGCTATTTCTTGTTATGGCCTTAGTTGGTACACTAAGTATAATATCAACATGCGGTCTCTCAATTTCTTATAGAAACAGCAATGTGTAGCAGCCAGGAATGTGGTTAAGAGTTGCTGTTCTTTAACAGGGTTTAATGAGCAGGAAAAATACAGAACTCCTAGATGTGTACTGCTCAGTCTTTCTCTACCAGAAATGCAGCTTCATTTCTGGAGAGTAAACATATGATTTCATAGTAATGATTCCTACGTTTTACACACTGGTATTATGACTGCTGTCATCTCCTTTTTTCTCAACTTGTGTCCACAGCTAGATTTTTGCATGATATAAATCTCCATTAGAAAGTCTTAATTTGCCAACTGTAGCATCTGTTGTTTTTAGGGGAAAACTTAAGGTTGGGAAACATTAACTGAATTGTGACCACTGATACTTAAGGCCAACTGACTTTAAATGTGTGAAAAGGCTTAATAATGGAAAAGAAACATTATTTCGATCCCACGAGTAAGCAAAAGAATTCATATAGCATACAAGGGAGTAGTGTTGAGAGCTGCTTATTCTATGGCTAAAGACTAACTTCAGAATTGCATAATAAAATAAAATAATTAGCACAGAAGCACTTGTAAATGTTGATTACAGTATGTACTAATCCATGACATCTGAAAATGCAGACATTTATATGCATTTAGTCAGAATGGCATTGTCTTTTCCAGGAATTTTTTTTATAATATATCTTTTCTCCATATTGCAAAATGAGGCTGACTCGTTAACAAGACATTCTAATAGCAGAACTGCTGAAAAGTAACTCAATAAAACATATAAAATGCTCATTTGAGCAGTGTTTGCCATAAATATAATATTTCGGAATTACCCTAATGACCATTAAGGAATAGAAACTTCTGTTCCAAATAGCTAGTAATGCATAAATGAAGTTATATGATTTTTCCCTCTATGTTTAAGGTATATTAATCATGTCCAAAATCTGTTGTTAAATAGAAAACGTACGAAGTGTCTTGAATATGCAGCATAAAGATTCGGAATTTAGGGAAGGCAGTAACGGAAATGTTTGTATAATAACGTTCACTCTGATTTTAGTCTTTCTGATGTCCTGGCTCCTTATTATCTTAAACTTTTAACCAATCTCTTTAGAGCATTACCTTAATTTTATAAGTTTGCCTTTATCATTGTGGCTTTTTAAAAATTCCTTCCTTCCAATAAGTTGCCAGTCAAAATGAGGCCAAAAGAGACCCCAAGTTTTAAAACAAGAAATGAAAGTTAGGTCTTGTTAACATACTTTTATGTAGTTTGTGCATAATCTATTCCTACTGGATTATTTTGCTATGAGAAATTAAGAGATTTGTTTGTCAGTGAGAATGAATATAGGAGCAATTTGAGTATGTACCAATCAAAGTCAACAAAGTGAAATTTACAATAGAAAATTTCAAATCATTATGTGCAGTTGCATTTAAAGTGTGACTTGTAAGCGGTTTCTTTTGAGAATGACCGTGTTGTATATTAACGCTAGTATTTCCTTTCTGAAATGGATTTGTGCACCTTCTTAATATTTAGACAAAATGGTTAACTGATTATTGTTCTTTAGGTAAAAAGATATAGCTGAAGATAACTTAATGTACACTTGGAACTGCCCAACAGCCCAAAATACTTTTGTTTTTTTTCCTGGCAAAGTTCCATGTATTCTAAGCATATGGAAAATGTTAGCAGAAAATATATAATTATCAAACAGATCTTTCTTTGCCACCTTGAACATTATTCCTTGTGGCAGAATAAATGAAACCTCCTGTTGGGATTTTGTTTCATTTGATCTTGTGCTCCATCAGCATAAAACTGAAAAAAACATGACAGATGACACCCTGAAATTCAAGTTGATTTTCATTTATTCTGATAAGAATCTGAGTGAACTTCATACAGACAGGGGTCAGAGTTTTAACTGAACTTTAAAGCAAGACAAACTAAATCTTTCTGAATACGTTCTAGAAGAATCTCTAAAAATCTTTGCTATTGTATTGCTGTTGTATATGAAGATGATGCTTTGACACGTTTAAAAAAAAAATCAAACACACTACTATATTAATTACAAATAAAGCTGTATTGGAATGTTGGCTGTAAGCTTGTAGTTTCAATTCTCAGTTTCCTATATAGAGGCCAAAATCAGTTGAATCCTGATTCGTAGTTGACGTACCTAATGTATATTTATATTTCCAATGTATCATTAAGGCAGGCAGTGGAGGCAACCATGTTTATTTGTCCTCTGCAGCCCAGTTGTGCTCCCTAGGGTTGCCTCTGCCTGCAGTGGCATGGTGGTGCTTGGATGAGCTCTTGCACACCCACCCAGGGACCCCAGTGCCTTCATGAGTGGGTGTAGCCCCAGGGAACCTGACTGGGCTGCAGGGCATGGTCAAGCTCATCTCCCCCTGCTGCCACATCATTGTCAGCCATTGTGCTGACTTGGCTCTGTGAAAGCCCAAGGGTGGGGCTGGCTGGGTACTTGGCAAGAGCAGCTGATCACAGGTTGAGTACTAATCTGCCTCCCTGCAAGGGGCAGGGGGTTGTGCATGGCCACAAAGGAGCCTGGGATGCTGAAGGGCAGAAACCTAACTTGAATCAATAGAGGATTCGGTACACCAGTTTAATGCACCAATTTAGGATAAATTTATTAAGTATGAGTGCACTTGATCCAGGTCTATCTTAGAACAGGTTCCACCAGTTTTAAATCAGTCTTTGTGCACCAAACTTCTGTACTGTTATGAATTTAGACCCATTTCCAAGCATTTATACCAGTAAAAGTATAATGTCTATACCTGGCCTAAATGAGACGCACATGCGGCCAAAATTAATTTTCAGTGACCTACCTTGCTAAATGCATACCCTGACTTTCTGAATTAGCTTGCTTAGTCACTAGCCCTTCATTAAAGGGATTCTTATCCTGGCTCCAAGGACTGTTTCTTATTTATATGAAATAGTCAGTAGATACAATGGATAAACTATAATCCAACGCAGTTGTACTGCAGTAGTTTAAAATGGTGTAAGGCAGTAGGGGCCAAGCCTTTTGGCAGGAGTGCCACAAATTAGCCCTATGCCCTTCCTGAGAGTCAGTCCAATCCTCTTCCATTGACGATCTGCTGCTCTACTTTATGCACCCAGCCGTGCGCTCTCACTTGAAAGCCAAAAAAAGAGGCGTACACCCAATGGAAAGGAGGGTCTATCTCCAAAGAGGAGTATACCTCCATCACTTGGGCTTGTAGGAGGGCTGTTAGGAAAGCTAAGGCAGATACAGAACTAGGACTAGCATCAAGGACAACAAAAAGTCCTTTTTTAAATACATAGGGAGTATGAAGAAAGCACTGGGTAACATGGGGTCCCTGCGGGATACGCTAGGCAATCTGGTGGTTGCACCAGAGGAAAAGGCAGACCTTTTTAGCAATTTCTTTGCCTCCATTTTTTTGTGCAGGGACTGGGAATCCCCCACTGAGATTCAGGATGGACTCAGGAGAGACTCTGACAGGCCTAGGGTCGGGGAGGACCGAGTTAGGGAACTTCTGAAGGGGCTGGATGTGTTCAAATTAGCAGGTCCAGATGCTCTCCACCCCAGGGTGCTGAGGGAATTGGCAGGGGTTATCGAGGGGCCCCTGGCACGGCTTTACGAGCACTCGTGGTGTTCTGTCCAGGTGCCAGACGACTGGAAGAGGGCCTATGTGGTCGTCGTTTTCAAAAAAGGGAGGAGGGAGGACCCGGGCAGCTATAGGCCCATTAGTCTTACTTCGATCCTGGGGAAGCTCTTTGAGAAGATTATCCAGGAGCACCTCTGGGAAGGACCAGCAGGGGGGACAATGCTCAGGGGCAGCCAGCATGGGTTCTTTAGGGGCAGGTCCTGTCGGACCAACCTGATTGCCTTCTACGATCAGGTCACAAAATCATTGGACACGGGTGTCACAGTAGATGTAGTCTTTATGGAATTCAGGAAGGCCTTTGACACCGTCTCCCACCCCATTCTCATTAAAAAGTTAGGCGACTGTGGCATTGATGCCTGTGCAGTCAGATGGGTTGCAAATTGGCTGAGGGACTGCACCCAGATAGTGGTGGTGGACAGGTCATATTCGACCTGGAGGGATGTGGGTAGTGGGAACCCCCAGGGCTCAGTCCTTTGGCCCGCACTGTTTAATCTCTTTATTAGTGACTTGGACAAGGGGGTGAAAAGCACCCTGTTCAAATTTGCTTATGACACCAGGGGCGAAGTAGGCACACTAGAAGGGAGGGACAGGAGACAGCTGGACCTGGACAGGGTACAGGGGTGGGCAAATGAGAATAGGATGGGATTCAGTACTGAGAAGTACAGGGTAATGCACTTGGGCAGTAAGAACCAGCAACATATCTGTAGGCTGGGGAACTCCCTTCTCGAAAGCACAGTGGCAGAAAGAAATCTTGGAGTCCTTATCGATTCCAAAATGAACATGGGCCGCCAATGTGAGGATGCGGTCAGGAAGGCCAACCACCCCTTGTCATGCATCCACAGATGCATCACAAGCAGGGTCAAGGAGGTGATCCTCCCCCTCTGTGCAACACTGGTCAGGCCACAGTTGGAGTACTGCGTTCAGTTCTGGGCACCGCACTTTAGGAGAGATGTGGCCAGCATTGAGAGGGTCCAGAGGAGGGCCACTCGCATGATCTGGGGACAGCAGGGCAGACCCTATGAGGAGAGGCTACGGGACCTGAACCTGTTCAGCCTTCACAAGAGAAG
Source organism: Alligator mississippiensis (assembly GCF_030867095.1). Lineage (NCBI taxonomy): Eukaryota > Metazoa > Chordata > Crocodylia > Alligatoridae > Alligator > Alligator mississippiensis. Next base: position 163,300,498 of record NC_081828.1, on the reverse strand, counting down.
GCTGAGAGGGGACCTGATAGCCGTCTGCGAACTTACAGGGGGGACCAGCGGGGAATGGGAGAGACCCTGTTCACCCATGCATCTCCCGGAGTAACAAGGAACAACAGTGATAAGTTGTTTGAGAGTAGGTTCAGGCTGGACATTAGAAGACACCATTTCACAGTCGGGGCAGCTAGGATCTGGAACCAACTTCCAAGGGAAGTGGTGCTGGCTCCTACCTTGGGGGTCTTTAAGAGGAGGCTTGACAGTTACCTAGCTGCGGTCATATGAGCCCAGTATTCTCTCCTGCCCAGGGCAGGGGGTTGGACTTGATGATATACTTGGGTCCCTTCTGACCCTACATCTATAAATCTATGAACCCCTGCCTGGTCTGCTGTTTACCTTCTGCTTCCTTGCTTATCAGCCACTCTGCTGCCTGTCCTCTCTCTGATCTGCCCATGCCACTCGTGGGATCTATGCGTAAGGTTGGCCACTCCTGGTATAAGGGATTCTTTTGACAGGGCATACTCCTGATGTAATTCATTACATCTATAGTGGATTAAACTTTTACAGTGTCCTCCAAAATCAGTCCACATACTCTCAGAATTTGAAACAGTTGAGAAATACTTGAAATAGTGTTTGTAGCATCGTATTGTCTTGTAAAGACGCATGCAGTTTGTGTTAAGCAGAGGGAATGTTTGTAAGTCTGCTGTTCAGTAAACCTAACCTACAGAATAGCCACAACTTTCATATCCATAGCTGCTTTTTATTTTAATGGATTCTAGAAAATTGAAAGGACGTGGAGCAGGAGTACATTCCAAACTCCAGTGTCTGAAATGAAGGCTGAGATTTCTGAAAGGTAAATCTATATTTTTCAAACCTCTTCTTTAAAAACCAAATTTAAATAATTTAAAATATTTGACTTGGACATTTTTATCATACAGATGCTTGTTACATCTTAATTTTTAACTATCCTACAGTTACAACATTTTAATTTCAACCTAAATTAGTTATTAGTGATTTACAATTGCTATACCATTCAAGGAAGTTACATGCTATTTTTGGAGTATACCCCCCAAAGAAATGAAGCAAATTGTATTTTTTTTTTTCTCAGCATGCAACTAAAAAGCATCTGTAGTCCACTGCACTGAGAAGCTTTTTAGCATTCTCAGTTTTTAATTCCCCATTTAATGTGTGGGAAAAGCTCCTCATGTTGGAATTGAGTAGAAGGCATTAGGGGGCTACAGCACAGGGGTGAGGTTGAAGCATTTGCTGCAACTCTGGCTCTGGCTCCGACCCCCTATAGCCACAGGCCCCTGCCGCCTCCCCCCGCCCCCCTTTCCACCAGTTCCCCCTCCGCACGCACGCACGCACGCACGCGCACACACACACACACACACACACACATTACAGCCCCCCCCCGCATAGCTGCACAACTGTGGCTCTGGCTTTGACCCCCTGCAGCCACAGGCCCCTGCTTCCTCTTCCTTCCTCCTCCCCCCATTTCCATCAGTTTCCCATCACACGCACCTCCAATGTGCTCCCAAGACTGAAAGCGCCCTCCCACTACCTAGCACTCCCAGACACAGGTGCACCAGGAAACTGGCTTACTATTTGCTGGTGCTGGGGTTCCTGGGATCGTGATCCTGGGCTTCCCCTGCATTGGCACTAGGGTGCAATTGGGATCTGTTCCCTGATCCCACAATGGCAGCTCCTGACATGCAAGAATGGCATGACAGAAGGTACAGTTGTCACGACTGGGCATCAGATTATCATGCCTTTTATTAAACGTCTCTCATGAGTCTAAGGTGTCACCTTGCCCTACCTTCTACCATTCTAATAAGAATAGTGGAGGCAAAAGCCTATTCGATTGAGCCTGGAGGAAGCTTTCGCTCCTAAGTTCTAAGCAAAGTAGTGACTGAAAGTTTTGTCATGGTAATATCTGGAAAAATATTCTCTAGTTTAGCTTTCTGCCAACTACTTTAGGTCCAGTAGAGAGGCCCAGCATGCTTTTAAAATGGTCTTTGTTTCAAGAGGAAATAAAAATTACTTGTGTTCAGCCTTTCAATTGTCTTAACAACTTGCTTGGGCATACCTTCTGTGCAACTTCCATAGGGGTAAAAATGTGTGCTTTACAAGCAAAAATGAAATATATGGAATTATCGTTCTGTGAAAATGCTTTCTACTCTCATAGAAAATGCTATGACAGAATTGAAAGACTGTATTTAAATACTTCATATAAAGACTTGCAAGCCTATGCAAGTCAAGTACTTTGAAGAGTGAAACACAAACACCACCTCCTACATTTTAATTTAACAACTTCTCTTAGTCTTCTACTGTATCTTGTTTTGCTTTGTGTGTTCAGCCTTCAGGGCTGTCAGCTTTTCAAGCAGGGGCTTTCTGTACTTTTGGATATTATATAGTATTATGTTGGTCTTAATATGTAGATTATCAACAACTCTGTTGATTTCTGAAACACCGTATTAACCACTACTTTAATAAATAAGAATTACAGGCGGCTCTTGCTTAGGTTTAGTATAGCATAGAAAATTGGATGATTTTATGCACTCGTTCTGGTGACATTCTGGAAGAGGTATAGAAAAATAGTCAATTTCTGGGTTTGCTTGGGGTTTTTTTTACCCCCTCAGATCTGATGGGATAAAGCTCTCCAGGCAAATAAAATAAACTTCTTAAATCATGAGTGAAAACCCAGATTTTAATTGCCAACTTTAATCTTCTACATTTTCAAAAGGAAACAATCTTGCCTAGTGTTGAGTCATAAAGTATTACCTATTTGATGCACTTGAAATGTAAATTGCCTGATTGAAAGGCTAATAGGCCTGCCTTTTTACCTTAATCATTTGTTATAGTGGATTGTTTTACTTCTTATGTTTCTCTTATTTCATATTTTTTTAAAGATAATTCTCTATTTTTACACTAAAAGTTGACTAATATTATATTGAACTGTTAATAATTTCCTTCTTCACAAAGCTTTTACTTGCAAGCTTTAGTAGTAACAAGGTATTTAAAATAATAATAAAGGCTACTTGCAGATGTTTTAAAAAAAAAAAGTTTTTTACCAGAAGAAGCAGTGCATTACTTCAGCCTGGCTCTGTAATGTCTGTAAAGACTGAGTGCTGTAGTGGGGCTTTTTGGCACTTTTAGCTAAAGCTGATTCAATCAGCATTTCATAAAAGTGCCAAAAATCCCTGCTAAAGTGCCTGATCTTTACAGAGTCAGGTATCCAGGTTGTAGCTGTATTGGTCAAGAGCAAAAGGCAATCAGGACTTATAGTACAGATGATATCTTATTAGCCCAAGAAGATTTTTTGCAAAAAAAAAAAAATCTTTAATTGCAAGCTTTCAGGCACAAGCACCCTTCATCAGGCATTGGAGAAAAGAAAAAATATGGAAGTTCATAGGATTTCATAGAGGAGTCAGTAGACTGCCCCAGAGGAGTTTTCCATCTATTGACTCCTCTGTGAAATCCTATGAAATATGAACTTTAATTTCTACCCAGGAGAACTTTTACAATCTTTTCTCCAGTGCCTGATGAAGGGTGCTTATGCCTGAAAGCTTGCAATTAAAGAATTTTTTTTTTGCAAAAATCTTGTTGGGCTAATAAAAGATATCCTTTCTACTATGAGTCCTGATTGCCTTTTGAACTTTACAGATGCTGCAGAGCTGGGTTGAAGTAATGCATGGCCTCTTCTGGGCATGTGTGGGGATTGGCATGTGAAACTCCATGCGTTCCCATAAAGTACCATTTTGTTTTGTTTGGGGATTTTGTGGGGGTTTTGGGGGGTTTTTTTAACGTCTGCAAACGGCCAATAATCTGAGCACACAATGAGTTTTTTTCAGGTTTCACCTCTGGCTTTCCCTGTACTATTTATAATAACTATTTTTTTTTCTGAACACAGAAGAAATTTCAAATTCAGACTTTGACAGCAGATTTGGTAAAACAAAACTTATGTTAGAAATATTCCCATTGGAAAGAGTGGATGAAAGTATCAGAAAAGTTTCTATTCCTGTTTTTCCCTTTCCTTAACTTGACCTAAAACAGGGAACCTTTTAACGTTCTTGTTGTCTCAGAGTGGTCTCTCTTAGGGTTGTAGTACTACCCCTAGACTTAGGCCAGGTGCACACATTATACTTTTTTCAGTTTAGATGGTCAGAAACCAGTCTAAACCTATACCAAGTTCATATCCAGACTGGTTTTAAAATGACAGAACCCGATCTAAGATAGATCTGGATGAATAAAGTATCAGATTTAATCGGTTTAGGTTATAGTCCGTCAAACTTCTGTCTCAGATCCCCTTCTGACTCAAGTTAAGTCACAACCCCCTGACATCCCAGGAGCCTTTGGAGCCTTTGCAGCTCTCTCACTAACACCCCCCCCCCCCCACACACACACACACACCTCTTGCAGGGTGGGTAGGCTAACCTTAGCCTGTGCTCATCTGCTCTGGCCAAGAGCCAGACTGGCCTCACTCCAGGCCTGTCACAGAGCTGAGGCAGCAAAGCCTATTTTCCCCAGCCCCGTGTCCTCCCTACTTGTCAGCCAGGCATAGATGGGGGGGCTACTGTGCAGCGGGGGCTTCCCCGCTTTTCTGCTCCATGGCCCACCTGGCCAGCATGGCTTCTCTTTGCAGGGGGAGGCAGGCCGATGCCTGCACTGGCTGCAGCCATCCCTGATTTTCTGCCGACACATACCCCCAACCCCCTCCTATCAGCTACAGGGAAGGGGGGAACCAGCACATACTCTCTCCCCAGCCTCCCCACTTCTTCCAACTGTGGCAGGGAGGGAAAGGAGGGGAAGGTAGAGAACCCTGCCACATGACCCAGCCCCTATCAGACCCAGCCAACACAGCTGAGGGTCTGTGTTTTCCCCCTCCTGCCCCCCTCCCTGACAGCTGCGGGCTTCTGGCCTTGGCCAGAGTAGGCATCTGCCTGCCTCCTCCCACTATAGGGCAAATGTGTGTTCCCTTTGCTCCTGATCCTATCTATGCAGCTTAGAGACACCTGTGTAGATTGGATCATTTTTGCCTCGGGCTTCCTGAATGTGTGTACATAGCTTAAGTGCTGTAGACTGAGCCTAAAAAAAGTAAAACATATGAACTTTGCTCAAGTTTATTTTGCTTTCTTTACCTTGGTCAGGGTTATACAGGAAATTTGTCAGAGCAGGGGTTCTCAAAGGATAGGCTATTTAGTATTCTAACAACTGAGCCACATTTCTTCTCTTATACTTGTTCTTGACAAATTTATAACAGTATTCACACACAAGTATTTCACTTGTCATAGGAAATTCCGTAAAGACATTTGATATGGTGAAATGTTTTTAATTGCTTAACATTTATATTTATATTTTATTAATATTAAAATCTAGAAGAATGTTTTATTCTTCACCTCTACTAAGGTAGAAACTTGTCTGTGGTCTAAGTAACAAAAATCTACATAACTTTTTAAAATTGCCTACCTATTCAGATCCGAAGCTATCCTATCTTAGGTATTAATGATACTACTTGTCTGGGGCAGCTGGAAAAGTGAGGCAATATTACAAGTCAAGTTTTTTAATAGAAAAAATAAGGGGAGAGCTCAACATAGTATCCTGCTTTGAGTAAATTTATTGAACTGCTGCCTTATAATGAAAATAAGTGGCAGTAATTGTTGGAAATTATAGTTTGAGTACAGTTTGAGATAAAAATTTTTGTTCTGATCATCTCTTATTTTTCTCAGAAAAATATGAATATTGGACTTGTCCTGACCTAACTAATTGGAAAAATATGGAATCTATTTTCCTCAAATATTCATCCTTTTATATAAAGAATACTTCCTTTTGCTCTTCACTTGACATTTTTTTTGATCACTGATTTCTGCTAAAGTAAGGTAAACTTGTAAAAAGAATACCAAAAGCAGCAGAGGCCTTTCAGCAGACCTGCAGAATTCTCATAGTTTCAGTTGCTGGAAAAGAAAATTGTGGGCTTTCATCCTGTTCTGTACCACACTTTTTAGTATAGTTACATGCCTAGCAAACTTCTGCATTTTGATTAGTACAGTGAAATATTAATGTGCTCCTACCAATTTCCTGACTAGTGTAGTGCTATCTGTGTTTCACTTGTGGAATCTTTGCATTTCACTGAACATAAACAGTATGATTATGTTTATAAATTCTCTCTTTTTTTCATCTTGCTGAGAGGTACTTCTGTGATTATTTTTTTTCATTATGCAAGTTGATAAGTAGAATCATACTGATGTGAAAATACTTATAGAGCACCCTAATGTGATATAACCAAGTAGAGCTGAATAAAACATCAACATATAGTAAAATACCCTTGGAACACTATTTTGCTACAAGGATGCTTATGAAGTCTCTCTGTAGCTATCTAAAACAGCATGGAGAAATTTATTGGAATTTATTGAAACCTTTGTAAATAAAAGCAGAAAAACTTTTATTTTTTCATCCATAAGTTAGTAAGTCACATCAAGTAGCCAACTTAATAAATAAGAGCTGTTCTTATAGTGAAACAAAAGGGTTCCTGGCGATCTATTAAATGCATACTACTGCAGTTTCTTGTAATCTAGAAATGGAATTTCTGGGAAATTCTGGGCTGCCTTTCAGTCTTGGGCAGTGAAATGTAACTTAAGTTTAAGAAAGGAAAAAGAGAAGAGAGTGCTACTCCTGCCAAGTTCTTGTCTGTCCGGTGATTAAGAGCCCTGAACATTTGAAATATATCCCTGTCAGAGACCTGGAAACCAAGTAGCACTAGTCTGAGCTCACAATCATGTCAGTTTTGAAAGGGCAAGCAACAGATTTCCTTATGCTAAAAATAGGTTTTTGCAAACTTAATTAAGCATAATATTTGATTGCAACTGCATGGATAATATTAACTTATGCTCTTCACACCATTTTTGAGTTGGGTGAATTAAATATTAATTTAAAATTAAACCTGTAGCCTTAGATTAGTCTAAAGCATCTAAAAACCTAAACTTTAGTAGCCTGTCTGCCTTGAAAACATAAGCAGTTGTAAAAAATAAATAAATAAAAGGGGGGGGCAGGGGGGTTGTCTCTAAATTTTTGTCTGTTCTGTTTTGTTTTGGTAACTTGCAATATGCATTTAATGGGTGAAGTAAAAATTATTTTTGCTGACTACTGCAGCAGCTTGAACAATACCTACTGCATTTACCCCTTTCTGTCTCTCAATTTAAAATATGTATGAGGACATGTTTCATATGTAAGCAGAGGGGGACCCTTGGGAAGCTCTGTAGCTGTACATTACGTTATTTCAGTACAATACTGACAAAATATTTTCTGTTTTGAGTTTTGTTTTGTAAATGTTTTCAGCTGTGTTCTCTGAAATATTCAACAGCAACTTCTTGTAAAAGCTTAATATTGGCAGGACTTTATACTGATTAAACTGAAATATAAACAGTGCTTTTTATTTTAGCAACCAAACATTGTTCTATTTTAGCGGTTACTTTAATTGTAACCTCAATAGTCAAGATTTTAAAAGTTTCCATTAAAACCCTCTGCATTCATACATTTCAAAGTTTCTGAATCGCTAACTTTAGATATGAAATATTCCTTGTATATTATTTAGTGTTTTGAATGTTTTCATAGAATTTGAACAAACGCTACATTTTTATGTATTGGATAAAAAAAAGAAAATCCTGCCCTCCTGTTTTTCTCAGCGCGTGCTCACAGCTGGATATGCTTTACCACATGAAACAAGGCATAGGCATGGTCTTGACTGCTGAATACATGTTTTAGTAAGTTTGAGGAGTGATTCTAAAATAAAGGAAGATATGGATAATTGGAAATGCAGGACTAGAAGTATTTAGCAAGTGCTTCTGCTTTAAACTCTTGGCTTGGGAGATGAAAGGTTCTGCTGACTGAGAAAATAACTATTCTAATTGTGTGCTGATGCTTATTAGAAAATTTATTGAAGTCTGTGGGTACATACTCAGTGATGCATCGTAAGTATTATATAGTAATTAAAATAGTCTGTGTCAGTAACTGAGAAACTTTCAGACGTAGCCAGTTATCTAGTGCCTTTACTTCCTCATTTTTTAAAAAAATATATATTACTGTGTAGGTACTGGTTATAAAACAAAATAAAGCAAAAACCCTAAAGATTTTTTGTCAAGTGACAGCAGAAGCAAATAATGGTGGTGCTTTGCTTTTCTGCATTGGTATCTCATCTGTGACTAGTAATGTCTCCATCAATAATGGAGTAGCTGGTATCTTTGATTGACCTCCTGTGCATGGCTTAGGGAAAAAGCCCTTCTCATTCACTTCCTCCAATTCTTATATTAAAATGGTGCCATCTGCCACCTGCCCTGTTGCTGGTCAGGAGTATATCCTGAAATTAAATAGTCCTGACTCACTGATTCTCTCTTATGGGCTGTCATTAAGGCTGTTGCTGCTAAAAACGTTTCTTGATGTATTAAGTAAATTAACTTTTTTAACAAAATATAAACTATTTTGTTTTTTACTTCATCTTTTTAAAGCAAATAATCTAATTATATGAAAGCTCCTATAGAACCAGGTATTGCTGAGCCAGTGAATATATGGAGGCAGCCATCCTAGGATAATAAATAGGTGACAGTTCTGATGAGCTAGGTGAAAAATTATAAAATAAGACACCCATCATTTTTGTACATTGTATGTTTCTGTGGACACAATGATATAAATTTGAGGTGGAATACTTCCCTTTTAGCTGTATAGTTTATTTTTGCAGCTCTTTAAGTGAAATGTTATAGCTTTTGGTAATACCTCTGTTTATAGCACTAGGATTAGATATGTAGGTGAAAGATACATATGCAGGGATAGGCAAAACTTCCTTCTGTATCATTTACAAACTTTGCAAGCAGTAGCTGAGATTTGAAAGCTACAATTGACTGCTACCTAAGCATACCATTCTGCATGCAGCTTGCTGTTCCTTTCTCCAGTGTCTTTGGCAGCAGGTAATACAGGAAAATACACAAACTTGGTGATGAAGAATAGGAATCGTATTTGTTGCCTCTTAGTTGCCAATTTCTGACTAAATATTTCCCTCCTATTATTGTTTTTCTGTGCTGGCTTTTAAAAAAATATTTTATGTGTAAAACTAATTTAGTTTAAGTTTACAAGCTTAATCACTTCTAAGACGACAAATGCCAAAATGAAAACTGTAAAATCTTAACCCTTTTACTTTGTGCCTGCTCGTTAAGATGTATTGTGACTTTTCTCAGTTGTACATTTAATTCTACAACCTTTTCCAAAAGCACTTTCTTTTAAGCTAACTTAACTCTAAAATCCATAAGGATGTAAGTATTCTATCCGATTTGATTTTATTATTGTATTTGTGTTCCTAATTGGGTTTTATGGGATAAGTGGGATTCCTTTTCCCTAGACCCATGCAGTAATGACCTAAACAGTAATCTATTAATAAACGCCACTCTATAATGAGGCTTGAGTAGAATTGTTGTTAATAAAGAGCTCTTCCTTAGCACCTTTATTTACATGAATTTATACTGTTTTCCTTGCTGATCTGTTTTGTTATAGCTTACTTAAAGTATTTGGTTTATTTGCATTTCATTTGATATAGTTTACTGAAACAATTTTCATATAATCTCTGCTTTACATGGTTACAGTGATACAGAAGCAGACAGAATGCTCCCTGTAACTCTAAGTTAATTAGGCAGATTTAAGTTTGCATTTCTTAAACCTGCATTACTATATTATTTATGTCTTTTAAATTGATTCTAATACTTTAATACATCATTTACCAGAATACCTTGAAAAATATAATTTTTCTATATAACTTTTAATCAAAATGAATGTTCTGTTAGTGGAAGCAGTTTAATACATGTTAATGATTTGGGTAGTAGTTTAATATTAACTCAGCATTCCAAATAGTGTCTTCCTTGTGACCTTTTGAAATAGATCTAGTCTTGGTTGTTAAACTTTGTTTTGGAGGTGGGTGGTAGTTACTCAAGCAACCAAAAGCCTCCCCCTCCTATGAGCTGTTTTTTAAAATAATCTAGAACAAGAATTGTTGAACTTGTAATCCTACTGAAGGGTTATGAAACAGTCTAAATTGACTCTGACTACAAACTTTGACCTGTTTGGCCGAATTGTGGGAGTTGTGCCAAAACTTGATATAAAACAGTTCTGGGAAGCTCTTTAGGATTGAATTCCAAAGCTACATGAGTGATGTGCTAACAATCTATTTTTGATATTGATGTAACACTTGCCTAATACAGTTTTAGACCTAAACAGATTATTTTAAAATTGCATTGACACAGATTTAAGTAATTGGAAACTTCTCAATGAATTTTAAAAGGGATCATTTAAAAATAGGCAACTTCAGTCTTCTTTCTTCTCCCTTCAGTGCAAGTAATAGCCTGCGTCTGTGCTTACTTCCTAAACTTGCCTCTTTGTCCGTGACTGAAAGCTTTTGACACTGTCATTCATCTTTCCGGCTAACAGTAGTTAGATCAGTCAAAACTGGGTTTTTCATAGACTTTGCTGGTTTTGGAAGTTGGGGTACTTTTACACATGTGAGGATGCACTGTAATTACAGCACATAAGAGCTGACTTATTTAATCGAATTTGCAGCTGCTTGCTAATTAGCGCACTTCAGCAGCCTCGTGTCTTGTGTATCGGTTTCCCTGAACTTCAAAATGGCAGCAGCAGAACTAACTAAAGCTCATAGAACAAGCTTTAGTTTAAGTGCCCGCACCACCATTTTGAAGCTTAGGGACACTGATGCACAAGATGCTGCAGGTACTTTAATTAAAGCGGCTCTTGGAGTTGCTCTAATTAAACTGCTCTTTCCCCCCCCCCCCCCCCGCCTCCTGGAGCACACATAAAGACCCCCCTTTGAGCTCAGAAGTGTGTTTTAAGTAGAGGTAAAGGATATTTGATCTGTGAACTTTGGCCATGGAATCCTGGATGAATCTCCAGACTCTAGAACAGTGGTTCTCAACTGGGGTGCCACAAGAACCTGCCAGGGGTGTTGCAGAGTTTCTGGCTTAGGATGAAACCACCCCATGCGCCTGTTTTCAGGAGGTACATTGCAGCTGAACTGATAAGTGGCTGCAGCAGGAAGTCATGCCTTCCTGCATTACATAATGCAGGCAAGCACAGCATTTCTGCTACAGATCTTCCCAGTTCATCTTTGAGGTGCTTCCTGAACACAGAGGTGTGGGGGACAATTCTGTCTGGTGGCAGTGTAATAACGAAATGCAGGCTGGCACACCTTTCTGCTGTAGCTGCTTCTCACATTGTCTCCAACACGTGCTGAAAAGACACTAGCAGGACAGTTCCACCTGCTCTGTGTCCCTGTTTCCAGGAGACGTCATACAGGACTAGAAAGGCTATGACAAAAGCACACACTTCTGCCACAGCCACTTCCTGGTCTGGCTTTGCAGTTTTTTAGTTTTTAGGTTAAATGGGGTGCCTGCCACTATCTTCTGAAGATTTAGAAGACCTTGAGTCTAAAAACATTGAGAAGCACTGCTCTAGAATTAAGAACCAGCAAATGTGGAGTATTCCCCTTGCTTACAGAAAAGAAATCTTTTCAGCCCCAAACAGTTCTCTTATTTTTAGGGATTCTTTTTACCTTCCCTAAGAGAAATCTCAGACAGAAAATAGTTTGCCTGAGTTTATTATTTCAAATGTGATGAAATCAATAGAAATGGCTGATTAGTAACCACTGCTAGCCAATTGAGTGTTCCTTAAGATATCTGATATGTCCATTTTATATCCTTGAGCACTAAAAAAATCGTACTAAAACCTAAAAAAAATACTTCCTCATGAGGTTTTCTGTTAAATATAAGGATTTAGGCTCATTTTCACAGGTGGAGAACATGAGAGATTCAGGGATATATCCAGTTCTGCCCAGTGGGTGTATCTACACTGTAGTCAGAGGTGATTACTATTCATGTAAACTTACAGAAGATAGCTTTACACTGGTAGCTCAGGTGCTGCTGTCAGTGTAAATGCAGAACAGAATTCAACATGGGCTGCAAAATCCAGCCATAAATCTACGTAGATTGACAGATAACTGGTCTGTGCTGTAGTCGTGCTAATTAGCCCACATAATGGGCCCACACTGTGGTTGGGATCAGAGGGAAATCACAGTATGTAAGCCCAGGAGCACCAATAGCTCAGATGCACCAATAGCAAGACTGAGGTTTTCTGGTGGCATAGGGGTTACATTTTCAGAGGGGGGGTGATAATTGCTGAGAGTTGCTTGAGAGAAGCAGTTCTCACACACATACACCCCAGAGTCAAAGGTTTTGATGACAAAGGAGATCATTCCCGACTTTCTGTTAACGAATAAGAAGCCTCTAGGTAAGAGATAAGTTTACATAAGCTTGTAATTGTTTTAAAACCCTTGTTCTCTTTTTGCTTTACTATGTTCCTACTTTTAAGAATAAAAATATTTTGTTTATAAAAATCTGGTCACTCTGTTCTCCACTGGTTACAGTTTCCCAAAGGAAGATTTGCAGGCAGCAATCTCAGTTGGAGCTGCTGAGTAATCATGTTAATACACAGGTTTCTGTAGCCTGGGAGGCTTGTGGGATTTCACCCTAGGAGATGGGTAGAGTTTGGCACAAAGGGAACCTAACACTAGGGGTGATATACTAAAAGTGGCAGGGGAGGGCCAAAAGTAATGTTATCCCTTAAAACTGTAACAGCCTCCATGTATATACCATGTTGTTTTTTTTTTCCTCAAAACCAATATGTTAATTTGTGACATTTCCTCAAACTATATACTCAGAAATATGTTTCTCCTAGGGTGTCCAGTTGCTTAGATTCAGTAAACTCTTTATACATCAAGCAGTTGAAAGTACACCCTGAAGCTTCTCAAAGTGGAAATTCTTCTGTCGAAAGGAAGCTGTTGAATAGTTATCTCTGTATGTATTTAAATGTCACCTGCCAGTTCATTTTTTCCATTAATAGTTCTGGTTATGCAAACATCTGCTTTTTAAAATTAAAAGTCAGCATCTGCCAGCAGTTAGTAGTGTCACCTGAGTTTATTATTGTTTCTCTTGTGCTTAGAATTAGAGATATGAGGTTGGTAAACATTGGCATTTTTACTGCTTCTGTGTTATACAGGATTTGTATTTAACTTGTCTTCTGTAGATAGAGTAAAAAAACTGAATCAATTAAATATATTTTGCTTTTGCTGGTAAGTCTGTAAACAGATTGCCTTTCACAACCCTAATGCACATGCACCAGAAACTGTAAGGCTAATCTATATTTAGAAAAGCTGGTAAAGGTTCTTACTTCATTCTGTTAACTATGGGTTTTAATCATTACCTCAAATCAGAAAAGTCCTGGCAATGCAAGGAGTGTATATTGCTGAATGGTACATTTTGGATTAGGTGGCAAGTGTGAAAATATTCAGAGAGCTTGTTTTCTTAAATACAGAGATCTATATTAATCTACTTGGTTAGTTTAGCTCAATGGTTTCAATCTCTTTCATTTGTGGACACACACATATTTTGAATGGAGTTGTGGACCCCTTTGAATAGTAAGTGTGGGTATTCACATACTTTTGATCATAGTCATCTTTCACAGACCCCTTAGACAGTCTGTGGACCCCCAGGGGTCCATGGACCACAGGTTAAAAACTATTGGTTTAGTTTAATGTTAAAATAGAGAAGTGTGTAGCATTTAACACAGTCATTAAAATGAAAACTCTGCTTCCTTATTTATAAACTGGTTTTGAGGTTGCTGAGGATTCCCTAATTAAAAGTAGTAACAGATGATGCCCTCAATTTTGCCTTTCAAGTGTAAATATTACTTCAGAATTTTAAAATATTTTCTGTTTTTAATCTGGGAATGATCAGATTTTGACTTCTGACTGTGGAGTGGGAGTGGGCAACTGGTATCATAATAGACTGAAACATGAACTGTGGAGTTACATTACGTCATTTAATAATTCACAGATTCAAAGTTTTTAAAGCCAGAGAGGACCACATTGATCCTCTTGTCATACCTTCAAAATAATACAAGCAATACTACTTCTCTAAATTAATTCCTGTGTGAATTAGGACATGTATCTGAGAAAAAACATCTACTATATGTAGCTGAATACAAAATAACCCTGAATTTAAGATGATCCCCCAATAATTAGTTTCTATACATGGACAACGTGTACATTTGTTATAGTGTTCCTAATCTAATTATTAGGAGGGTCATCCTACTTTTAAAGTGGATTTGGATAAATATGGTATTAAAACTCTTGGATGCAGGTAGCCCAGACTTGATGTGAAAATGTCTGACTTAAGTATGTACTGTTTAAAATCCTCCCTAGTTACTGCTGGAATGAAAAGCATCTCACTTTTATTATGCGTTCTGAATATATCACCCAGCCCTTTTCCTAAATACAGAACAAAAATATTTATTGAACACTGCCATTTTTTACTTACTATTTATAGATCTACCATTTCCATCTCCCGGTAGATTGATGTTATTGTTACAATTCTTTTTGTTCCTAATATTCTTTTAAAAAATCTTGCATAAACATTTCATATAGAATGCCGGGAGCTGTTGGTGTGAGCCTAGTCCAGTCAACGAGGATTGGGTCATTACCCCTGTGAGCCATCCCCTCCTCTTCCTTCTGCCACACACCCTGGGTTGACCCCTGCCTTCCTCCTCTCCTCCTCCCCCTGCCCATGGGCTCTCTGGGCAGAGCTTGGGAAATACCCACATCTGTACCTTTCATCTCTGGGTCCTGCAGCCCAGGTGTTGGGGAGTGGCAGGGCAATGTATGGCACACAGGGGGATCCAACTACACCCTGACCCTTGAAGAGAGAGGTCTGGAGGCAAGTGAACAGAGTGAGACCTGCAGCACCAAGCACCTGGGCACATGTGCAGGCACTTCTTGCTGTACCTGTAGGAGCAAGACGAAGTTGCACATCATAGTCATCCTGGTCCTGGCAACAGCTTGGTGACTGAGTGTTCTTAGTGGTGGCAGATGACTGTTGCTCCTGGAGAAATGGTCTCAAGCTGCAGCAAGGGAAGTTTAGTTTGGATATTACAGAAAACGTTCTCCTTAGGATGGTGGTGAAGCATTGGAATGGGTTACCTAGAGAGGTGGTGGAATTGCTATCCTTAGACATTTTTAAGGCCTGGCTTGACCGAGCCTTGGCTGGAATGATCTAGTTTTGGATGGCCCTGCTTTGAGCAGGAGGTTGGACTAGATGATCTCCTGAGGTCCCATCCAACCCTAATTTTCTATGATTCTATGACTGGGGGGGTCATGTTTGATACCATGGGATGGGAAAGGGATTGTTGTGGCTGGGCCGTCTATGTGCGTGTAGTCCATCGGCCTGATTTCTGCATGCTATACCTTCCTAAGCAGAGCCTGTTTCTTGCTCCCTTGAGCCCTATTTCAGCAGTAGACCAACCAATTTCAGCAGGAGGGCTGTTGGGCACCTTCCTCTATTTTTCCTAAACCAGAACCAGCATAGGCTTTCACTGAGCTCTGAATAGACTAATTGGCATGACAGTAAGGGAGTTGACTTTGCTGCTCCCCGATACTGATCTGCCCATGTGTAATGCAGCTTCCAAGTTAAGAGCCTTTTGCATGGAGGAAAGCAGTCTATTTGAAGTTACCACTGGCTAACTTGGCATTACCACAGAGCTGGCTGCCCTGCCCAGTCCCAGCCTCCTGGCACTTTAAAAAAAAAAAAAAAAAAAAGCCCCACACTTGCCAGCTCTGGTAGCAGCAATTTGGGGCCTCTGGGCACTTGTGGCAGAGCCCCCCCACAGTGCAGAGCAGTGCAGGGCAGCAGGGATCGCCCCCCGGCACCTGCGCAGCAGCTGCTGCATGGCACAGGTGCAGCACAGCTCGGCAGGGCACCACGCACTGTCCTGGAGCTGGGGCAGCTCCATGTATCAGCCGGAGCCCAGCAGTGCTCAGCCCCAGCTCCCAGACAGCGCGCAGCGCCCTGCCAAACCACTGAACCCACACCCTGGGGCAGCTATCATGCTCATGCCAGGGGATGCTATCCCTGCTGCCCCTCACTGCTCTGCACTGCATGGGGGGGGGAGGGGCTCTGCCACAAACCCTCAAAGGCCCCAATCACTGCTGCCAGAGCTGGTGAGTGTGGGGCTTTTTTTTTTTTAATTTTTTTTTTAAGTGCCAGGAGGCTGGGACTGGGCGGGGCAACCAGTGGGGTTGGGCAGGAGTGGGGAGACTGAGTAGCAGGGGCTGTGTGGGGGGCGCTCTGCTATGCGACCCCAGAGCCCCCACAGCAACTGCTACTACTGGTGAGTGCGTTTGGGTTTTCTTTTAAGTGCTGGGAGGCTGGGGCTGGGTGGGGGATGGGGCCAGGCAGGACAGCCATAGGAACTTCTCCCACAGCTCCCCGCTCCTGGGGCGAGGCAGGCACAGCCACCTGGGTGTGCCTGCCTCTCCCTGGCCAATCCAACTTACCGAATCTCTCCAAATCAACGTCGAATGTTCCAAAGCTGATTCAGCTGAATCAATGCAGGACAGTGATCTGAATCAAATTGATTTGCTGTCTTCTGAATTGGCCGAATCCGAATCAAATACTTCCCTACTTGCACAGGCCTACCAACCACCACCAAGGAGGATGGTGGCACTAGCTTGGCCATCCACAAGAAGAAGGACCTGGGCTGTGAACAGTTTATTCAGAGCTAGAAGGCACCCGTGGGTAGGTGTTGCTTACGGGTGCTCTTTGGTACTGCCCTCTGGTATGATCCAAGGGTCTTTTTTTCCTCATTTTTGTTAGGGTACTTAAATTTGAGGGGGAGAGGAGTGATATAGCCCTTCTGTCAGAAAGTGTTCAGGCTTGGAGGGGATGTTTGAGCCGGATGGGAGGGTGGGGTGGAATATCCCCTTGTGGTGAGGTGAGCTGGGGGGATGGGGTGAGTAGGTGAGAAATAGGATGCTCTGGGAAGAGATTCTTGTATCTTAATGTGAATGGTGGTTGGGGGGTGTGATTGAGTTTGGCAGGCGGCTTTGTTTGTATGGGGACTTGGGCAGGAAGGCAGTGGGTGGGGAGCTTGAAATTTTTTGAGTTTTGCAGGTTTGGGGGAATCCTGTGGGGGGGCTGTTTGTTTGTTGTAGGTCACTGAGCCTTTTGAATAGGATGGGATATAAATCTAATAAATAAACTATTGGCTTAGCTCTGCCAACCATTGATTTCTCGTTGCATCCTTCTTCTTACCAACTTTTTTCTTACAGTTCTTGGCTTCTGCTTTATATTCAGCATCATCAACTTATCATTTTTTTCATTTCTTATATGTTTATATATAATCTCAGTTTGTTTTTTAGAAGTTGATTTTACTTCTCTATTAAGTCATATGTTAGTCTTTTAACCAACATAATCTTCTAGCAATTATGGGATTTTGGGTTTCTGGACATCTAGTAAAATGTTTTTAAACAGTCACCAGTTATCATTCACATTTTCCCATTTTAAATTCTTTCTCCCAGTCAATCTGGCTGTTGTTTGTTTGGAAGAGCTAGTTTCACAAAGTACCAACTATATATTACTGGGTTTGGATTTTTGACTGTTTACACACCAAGCAATAAACAGTTTAATGCAACACTTTGATTTAGAAGTCATCTAACAATTTAGAAATTTGGGGGATGTCTTAGTGCCAGCAGCATGAGACTGCCTCCAGCACAATTCAGATCAAATTCCTCTAATAAAGCAATTTTTGCCTTGCATTATGCTGATAGGAACCTAAGGAGCCAGTAATCCAATCCTCTGGTGTGATTTAGTGGTATTTAGGTAACCATTATCTTGCCTTGTGCTTTACAGATGCACTAACTTTTCCCAAAAAATAAGCGTTCAAGATAAACTTTCAAGCTGCCAAGTTATAAGTGACTTGGAAAAAAGTGTGAGCATGTTTTGACACAGAGAGCTACTCTCCTTTTTACCAACTTGAGCCTTTTAACATTTCTTTTTAACATTCCAATCATGGAAGCTTTCCCATCAGGTTTCAGTAATAGCAAATCTGTTGGTTATTGTACAATATTGATTGCATGTGAGCAGTTCTATTTTCCTTAATTACTTACCCCTGCAATCGCTCCATGGTTGCTCCGGGGCTCAAGCATCCACCGAAAAAAAAATTATCTAGTGCTCAGTGCCCATGAGCCATAGCCACAGGCTGCTTGCAGACATTTAAAAAAAACAAACAAAAAACACTTTACTGGAAGGAGCAGTGCATTACTGCAGCCTGGGTCTGCAGCATCTGTAAAGCTTCAGCATGGCTTTTTTGCACTTTAGCTAAAGCCGATTCAGTCACCTATTAGATAGAAACACCAAAAAAGCCCTATTAAAGTGCTCAATCTTTCCAAGCTACAGAACTGGGTTGAAATAACACTCTGCCTCTTCTGGACATCTGTGGGGTTTGGCGCAGGAACACACTGAATTTAAAGTAAAATGAGTTTAAAGTAAAATTGTTTACGTCTGCAAGCACCCACCGCCAAAAACCAAAGTTCATGCCTGTAACCAGCTCTTACTCTGTGCCTACCAATTAAAGAATTTTCTTCGTATCCCTTGGTTTCTTGACTACTTTTATTCTTGTCATCATAATCCATTAGTTCTAAATGGACGGTCATCTAGTCCCCTTTTCTACCTTCCAGGTTTGTCTTTAAATACTGTATCGACTAATTTCACCAATCCATTCTGGGGGAGATTTGTTCTATTGACATGCTGGCCATTGTTTCAGCTTCCGTGTGATTAAACTAATAGTGGTTTTACGTTGAGTGCTGTACAGGAACTTGCCATTTCTGTTCTGTTTTTGCAAAACTGGGATTTGATTTTGATTTTGAATCAGGTAATGGACATTATCCTTAACCATATTTTAATTCCATTTTTCTACCCATTTTTAACCATTAATTTTTCTATTATTTGGGAGGCACTTTTTTTTTTGGTGACTGTCAGGAATACTTTAATTACAACAGGCTGGATTAGCATTTGCTAGCTGTGTGTGATTATGCTGAGAAGTTTGAAGTGCATTAATATTTTTGTCAGCTATAATAGCTTAGAAATTTTGAAAGGCAATGAAATGTGGGTCTATCATTTTATTTTTCAATGGAGGGAGTTAGCTCTGTGGGTCTGAAGTTAGGCAGAAAGCAAGTATGGTGGCACTGAGTTAGTCTACCAGGTGCCACACTGCACCTTAATTTTATTTTTATACAGTACCCTTAATATAAAAGATCATAAAACAGACATTGTGACATGACAAACAAACAAAGCTGGAGTTCCCAAAGCCTGAAGCAAAAGATGGTTAGTTTTTGTGGCAAAATCTGAACAAAGTGCAATAGAACATATTGTGAATATATATGTGAATATATTCAATGTATAAGCAGAATGATTTTAATTAGTGGTAAGCAATAGAATAAATTTACAGATTAATCAATAATTGTCTAGCCATTGTTATAGATACATGTCTTGAAAATTGGTTTTATAGCAACATCAAGCAAGCAGACCATTTGAAGTTACAGAAAATCTTTGAGTATCTCTTACTGTTTTAATGGAATTTGGGTACCTGTTTCTAATAGCCCCATATTCAAAGTCAGAGCAAAGGAGATGCTGTTGTTTTGCAATTTATCTTGTAAAGCTTTAAATATTTTTCATTTGATTCTTTGTCTCTTATTCATGCAAGTAGTTTCACTGAAATCTGTTAGATTTCATGTCGCAAGTAATAGCTGTAGGATTTGTTTCTTAGCTTCTGGTGGAATGTCTGCATTACTGGTCAAGTTATTAAAACTGCAGTAAAGGGGCTTATTGTTTTAAGAAGATTTTTTACCTAAAGTAACTCTAGGAATATTTTTTGTATTCAATATAAATGTTAAGTTATAGCTGAAATATTCTTCTGCTTTACTAGCAAAAACAGTTACTTATGCACAAATTAAGTGACTTTTTCATGCATTTCTACTCTGAGAATTAGGATGAATTTTAACTGAATGCGTTGCTTTGGGCAGGGGAAATAAAATCAGTTATATAAACTTAACGCCACTTTTCCTTAAGGACAGTATAATGCTATTGGCATCCTGTTACTATAGTGCGTTTAATAAATACTTTTGAGTATCAAAAATGGTAATTACAAAAATGGTTAATGCACTTGAGTATAATGAAAATAATAAAACAAAAGGAAGCTGCCATTCTGACAACTGGATTTGGCTTGCTTAAAGCCACATCCCAGTGAATAGGCAGCTGTTTAGACAAAGGGCTTTAGAGGAACTTCTATTAAGTCAATTCTAGCAAGGAACAAACAACCCCCTTATTCCCCCCACGTAGTAAATATTACTATATTTTGTGTCTTTGGGAAGTTAGAAACCAGTGTGTAAAATATTGAATTTTAAGACCTCTTGTTATGTGTTTCTTCTTGCTTTTATAATAAAGGGCATTTACACATAGGTTTACAAGTAGGTCAATCTCAGAAAAATTCAAACTTTTTTTTTTGTTTTGGATTTGTAGTTGCATTAAAATCCTCCAATTCTGCAAGGCCTGAAAGAAATGGCATTCAGGAAAGCTGTAGAACAAACAAACCTGGCGAAGGCATACATATACTTGAAGGAGAGCTTTTACTGCAGGTATGTTTTACTATGGATGTAATGTATAGTGACAAAAGTAACATTCATTTGTTACAGTTAAAGTCTTTAATGGATGAGATTCTTCTACTATTTTAATTTTTGTGGTCAAACTCATGAAAAAGGAGGCAAAAACATGTATTGACCAATGGCTAGAATGCTATCCTTTTGTAGCATACATAATTGATTATTGGCTTAGGAAAGGTAATTCAGTATTAAATTATTACTTAAAAAAAAACAAAAACCCTTTGTATACCTTAAATATATACTTTGACTTTTCTTTGGCAGAAATTGTTTCTAATTGTGATAATTTCATGTAAAACCTATTTTGGTTTCAAATTAGTTTTCAGAGAGAAGTAGTCAGCTGCGTTAGTATGAAGTCAAGTAGAAGGCAGGGTAGATTTCCACCTTGTAGGCCCCATCTGCATGTTATACTTTTATTAAGTAACTGTCAATCCTCTAGATCATGGTGTACATGTAAGAAGTCTAGTCAGGTGCCTGATGAATTCACTTGTGGCTGACAAGCCCAATTCAAGAGTGACATAGCTTCTTACAAGTTTCACAGATCCAAGTCTTGCCTAAATTGGAGTCCAAGTTTACAGCACACTGCTTCCTTCTTTCTTGTTTTGCTTCCATCCTCTGGATCAAACCCACTTCATTTTGAGCTGCACCTAGTACCAGATGTTCCCTCCAGATTGGATGGGATTCTGCACACTTCTCCCAGCCTTCTACATTGATGTTGAATTCTTTGTATCATTTTTGCACATGTCATGGTATTACCATAAAGGACAACCCTGCTTTCTAAAGCCATTTCAAATCTCACTGTACAAAATAGTTTTGGGGATATAGTCTTCTTACATTCTCCTGACATGGCCAAGCCATCACAACCTCCTCTTCTTGATTAGTGGTTTCTAAGTGTGTCTGTCCTGTGCACTCCAGCACCCGTTTGACATTTTCAGGATCATTCACAGGCATCTCACATAGAAGTTGTTCAATCTTCTGATGTGCCTAGCTTATGTAGTCCTCATTTCTGAACCATAAATGCAAGTCTCATAGATTTGCATCTTTCTTTAGCTTGGTTGATAGTAGGTGGTTGTTCCATGCACATTTTTATAATAGGCCAAAATTCTTAACTGCTTTTCTGATTCTCTTAATCAGTTCAGTCTGAAGGTCACCTTGTAGACCCTATCTACATACTATGCTTAAAGCATGATTAACTAGTTAATTGTGTCTTAAGTGATCACTCAGCCACATGTTCAGTCAATTAATGTTGTGATAAAAAGAGGAATAAATTACAAAGTTACTGTAGAAAGTTTGTGAAATAACTATGTAGCTGCTTCCTATCACTCCATTAATTGAATGTGTAGCCGGGGTCCCCTGTAGTTAGGAGCACTGTCATCTGATCAGCGCTCTCAGCTGTGGGGGACCCATGTGCACCCCTGACCTGGGAGCTCCCAGATGATGCTGGCTCCCAGTCACAGGAGCACTGCCTCTAAGGCTGGGAGTCCCATTTAACTGACAAGGCTTCCAGCCACAGGTGCACAACATGCACTCCCATGGCCCCAATACCATAGCTGATGTGGTGCCCCAGCCATGAGCATGTCTGGAGCATACCTGAGGCTGGGAGACCACATCAGCTGTGGTTTCCTTGCCACTGGGGTGCCTCTACAGCCCAGGTCAGTTGACAGGGCTCCCAGCCACGGGGAACAAATGATATGGCCCCATGTCTGGGAGCTCCATCTACTGTGGGGGCTCCCTTCCATGGGAGCTTGCTGCTTGCTGGTGCAGAGGGAGCCTGTGATCCTGGACTCCCCCACACTGGCAATAAACCATGATGGGATCTGATTTGCAACCCCACAGTCATGCCCTGCCACACACATGTGGCATGGCAGAAGGTGCAGTTTTGTGGATCATGTATCAGATCCCATCATGTCTTGACCTGCACATCTAGAAAGACTGACAGATTATTTATATATATACATTTTAAGTGTAATGTGTGCCAGGGGCCTCAGGATAAGACTTGAAGACAGTGTTTGTCTTTAGGGTTAGATCTACCCAAGAGGCTGTATGTTTGACTTCTGAGGTCTAAGGTGAAGCAAAAGTATAAGAAAATGGAATCCCTATACTCAGCACAAACCAAACAATGTCACCAAGCAAACTGTGCCATCCCATCCCATGCACTTTTAAGAGATTGGTGACATTCTTCATAAGTCTTTTCCGGCACCCAGGTTAAAATAGCACCTGCCAAAAGTATCGACTGTGGTCACTGAAAGATCTACAGATCTGTATCTTTTGTAGAGTCTAAAATAACATATTGAGATGAATAACAAAATTTGTAAAAGGATATATTATTTTGTTGCAGTAGAAATACTAAATTAGGCTAACCAGAGTTCTGGTGTTAATACAACCAATAGGATGAAAAGTTTGACCTCCAAGTTGTTATTTTGATAGCTCCAGATAGGGGAAAAGTCAGTAAGTAAACTGCAGGCAAGATAAAAAAAAATCTTGGAAATAATTCTTTTCAGTCTTTGAGAAGTTTTTACATGCCATTCACATGAGAAGATAATATACCTGTATCAAGTTACATGTTTAAATTATGATTTCCAAGCCATCTGCTTCCTGCCCCCACTCCCGGGGATGGGGCAGCACTGTGAGAAGAGGCCCAGGGCAGGGTCTTTGCTGCCTGCACTCCAGGTATGGCTAAGGGGAGAGGAGCTGTATAGGGAAGGGCAGGATGCCTCTGTGCAGCCCATGGGAGTGTGTGGCCCCCAACACCCAGAAGTTGGATATGTCCCTAATCTCCACTTCCATACCACATTCCATTTATGATACGGTCAGTTCCTACTTTGAAGACAATTATATTATAAATTAACAACTGCTTTGTGATCAGAAAAGAGGAGAGAAGTTTCCAATTAGTAGTAACTGCGCCTCAGATTAACTTCATTGGCTGCAATACTGCTACAGTGTAGGGAAGAGTTGAAGAATCAATATACATATAAAAAGTGAAAAAAACAGGGTATGCCAGTTGCACTAACAACAGAGAAGAAATATGGAAAAATAAATCAAAATACTTGACATATTTCATCATGTAAATATTACTATTTTGTCATGAAAGACCACCTTAAAACTGAATAAAAATGTGTATTGTCTTAACGTATCTTATTAAATAATTATTTCTTTGTCTCAATCTGGGCTTAATTCACAATAGCAGAGACCATACTTTTTCAACTTCCAGCTTGCCTCCTTAGGTCATAGGATACTTGCAATTACTCTCCTTTATTCTGAGAACTATGGCTGCCAAAAGCATATCTTACATCAACATATGCTCTCAGCTGTGTCTGAGCAAGCCACAGCATCAGTTTTGTATCGGTAGGGAGGCAGTTTCACAACCAAGAAACCCATCTGGCCTTTAGAAGGCTTATAGGCTTCTGGAGGCAGTACTGGATCAAACTCTTGACCAAACTGAAGGTGTGCAAAGCTGTGGTGCTTACCATATGGTGATGTCTTAAACTAACAACTGATTTGTGATGAGGCAAGAGGAGAGAGGAATGAACAGTGTGAGTGTGAGCTTAGAACATTATAGAGCAGGCACATCCATCACCTGGGAAGTATCAGAAGTACCTTTATGCCCTAGTCTGAAGTGAGGTGGTAGGACAAGCTGACCCATAAGAGGCTCTGGAATGTGTTGACTGCACAGCTAACCATCAAGATGTTAATAATGAAGGAAGGCACAGCTATAATGGACCAGTCACATGCCTCAGATGATGTGTGAATCCCCATGTAGCTCCTATAAAATGAACTGGAGTGCTGGAAGACAAAGGGCAGTTACCCAAGTAAGTACTTCAAGACTTCCTAGAGATGCAATTGATCAAATACAACCTATTGGCTACCTCTGAGGTCTTACTAGTAAACAGACACCAATCAAGTACCAAGTTGAGGTTAGGTATAAACCTTTTTGATGGCAACAGCATGTCCTCATTCAGAAAAAGTTTGCAAAGTAAAGAATTCATCATCAACAGCAGATCAGTTTGCACAGTGAGTGAATGGCATTTCAAGTTTTATTATGAAAGGTGCATAGGTCTGTACAGTTGCATGCCAACAGTACTTAACCACCTTCAAATACAGCACTGTCATCTTTGACTACAAAGGATTCACAGGTATGAGGCAACCTCTTCCTCAGCTCCTTCAAAAGGTATTTATGCCTTAAGGAGGCTTGAACTAAATCTACCACAATTCTCCAAAATCTGAGTTTTAAATTATTAAATATTGGCCTTATCAATCTTTTTTTCTTGCTAGGAAATTAGTAAGTTTTCAAAGCAGTGTGCAGTTAACAGCAACAACAGGAAGGAGAGGTGATAACATATTAATATTAATGAAAGACTGCATATATCCAGTAAGTTGCCCATTTAATGGGGTTTGGTACACCATATGCCATCTGTTTTACTAGAAACCACTGCTTAAATTCATGTGCATTTTAGTCTATATGGATGAATAATTAACAACAAATATTTTTCTTGCTATGCAAGAATGCATTATAGAAATGCATAATTGTCTCCCTGAATGCCAATCCTTGCTCTCTAACTTTTGAAAAATCAATTTAGGTAATACATTTCTCTTTTATCTAAGTATTTGAATGGCTACCCTTGAACAGCCTGTAAGCTGAAGCAAGGACTAGGACACAAACAGATGTGCCAGTTGCATCATTATCAAAAGGATAGTGCTACCTCTGTAGGATTCTATAGTGATACAAATGCAGTAAAACCACTCCAACTTTAATCCTGCTTCTTTCAGGGTCACAATGTCTATGGCAGTCTGGGGCAAGAAGTACCTGCAGTACTTCCTATGCAGATTTTGGTACAGTAAACCGTTCCAGTACCTGATACTATTAGTCTAAAGTTCTTAATTATTTGTCTCTATTCATAACAAATGCATTAATATTGCTTTTCTGGATCAGGTGAAACTTCCTATAATTATTCACTTGGATTAACTGGGTAGCACTAACAAATAAGTGGACAGAGTTTTGCAGGGTAAAATTCTATGGTGTGATTATCTCAGGAGTTATTAGGAGGTATCAGTTCCCATCGCACCTTTAACTGTGTGTCTGCCAAGTCTTAGAAAATCCCAAAACTTAGAACCAGGTTATAAATTGTAATAGTGCATACCACTACATTGGCCCATGCTCCCATTTACTTCATTGAGACTGTAGAGGCACATGGAGCATCTATACATGTGCGCTAGAGTGCAGTATGGGGTGGGTGTTTTAATTAGAGTGGCTCTTAGGTGTTGCTTTAAAACGCCTGCAGCATTTCGTGTATTTCGTGTATTCAGCTTCCTGCACTTCAAAATGGTGTCAAGGGCACTTTAACCTAAAACTTGTTCAACACGCTTTAGTTAAAGTGCCCTCACGTCCATTTTGAAATGCGGGGACATTGAATACATATGATGGTGAGGCTGCTAGAGCATTCTAATTAGAATGCATCAGAGCAGGTATCCTGAATGTGTACAGGCACCCATGAGTTCATAATAGGTCCTTTGTTTACTGAATGAGGTCTTTAAGCTTCATTAACACAAGATTGAAAGATAATAGGTCAGCAGACATTATTCCTGGAGTATTCTTTTGGTTTTCCTTTAAAGTCTCTGGCAAGCTCTTAGATACTTTACTTGGAAATATGAATATCAAAAATGATTGGGCAAATAGGTGCTGATACATGTAAGCCATAAAGGGGCAGGTCCTCAGCCAATGTAAACTATTGTATTTCTGTTTAAATCAGTGAAGTGGAAAATCTGGGAATAGCTTAGTATTTTTGAAGTTGGGACTTAAGAAGATTTAGAAAAGGGTAATATATGTTTGCATCAATTAAAATGAAATTAAAATGCCCACTTATTTAATAACTTTAATATAATATTTTAAAGAAGAAAATGTTTGTATTTAGACAGTTACCTGCCACACACAGTCTTCCTAAAACTGGAAGATTAGATTGAAGAGAACTGTTCAAAAATACCTTGTTGGTAGGGGTGCACCGATAAAGATTTTTTAGGCCAATCCCAATGGCCAATTTTTAACAAGCCATGTCAGCTGATACCAATCCAATTGCTAGCATGCAGCCTGACAGCTTGGAGAGCAGCATTTGACCGGTAAGTCTATGGGAGGGAAGGGGCATGGAGAAGTAGGGGCTCGGGGAGGGGGTGCAGATCAAGGCCCCTATGGTGAGGGAGGGAGTGGGGCTGGGGTAGCGGCAGGGACAGGCACTGCCCAGCCAGGGTGGAACAGAGCACCCCTCAGACGAGCCGTGTCCCCGTCCCGCACCCAATCCTGGCTAGGCAGCGCCTGCCCCACTCCTTCCCTCGCTGTGGGGGCCTCATTCTGCCTCCCCCGTGCTGCTTTCCCCCCACAAACTTACCAGCTGGATGCTGCTTTCCAAGCTGCCGGGCTGCATTCCTGGCCCTGTGCATGCTGCGGCTGTGCACATGCACGTAGCATTTATCAGTGACATTATCAGCCACATAAGCTGAAAAAAGCCTATTTACAATGTCAATTTTCCTTTTATCAGTGCCAATACAATATGGACTAATGTACCTGTGCACCTCTACTTGTTGGTGAATATGTCAGTATAAAACTCCTCTGAAGGCTGTGGGTCTATCTAAATGTTTGAAATGTGACATATCTGCCATTGGGAAAAAAAAATCACATTTCATTTTCTCTGTTTTTTAGCATGTTTGACAACTTCACGTAAAACTGACTGTACATTATGTTCTTTAATGTACCCTTTACACCCAGTCCCAAATTTATTTTAGACCTTTGCAGGCCAGATCCTGTTCCATCTATAACCCATTTAAGTTTGATCCTATTCCAACCTGCTTCAGTGCTTGTACAGTAGTTAGTGCCAAGACATGGCTAGGTCCTCCTGCTTAGTATTTTAAAAACTTAGTCTTAAGGCTAAGATGGTGGCATCTCACAGCAGTAGGTATTTTAACTTTTTCAGGGACTTGAGCAGGGTAGAAAAGAACCATATTTACTGTTAAAGTAGACTTAAGTACCATCCCTGTGTGTCTTAAGGAGCTTTCAGTACTTTGCTGTAGTAAAGATTTGGGAAAATGCTTTGCTGGTGCTACATTGAAACTGATGTATAATTTCATATGAAGGCTAATGTATCTGGGTTTTGTTAATTTGTTTTTTGCCCTGAATAGTCAGGTCTCAAAGCAAACTAAGCAACTGAGCTAATGTAAAATATAGGTTGCAGTAGAGGAGAGAGCTGCCCTGTTTGTATTACAGAATGCACAAAGAATCTTTGCTTTAGCTTTTTGGGTGAAAAGAAACAAGAGTACTAATTTTAGCTGCTGGCCAGAATCACTGTATAGTTTACAGTCATTTTATTGGACAATAGGAGATGTATTTATAAATCAAGTTGGCAGAGCACCCACATACAGGCCATAATATTTTTTCAATCCTATGTACTTGGAGGTAATGTGACTTTTTAATTTTTTTTAAAACAAAACTAGGCAATGTTTATAAAACTTGGAAGGTGTTTATTTTGAGGTTTTGGGACCTCAAATAGTCTAGCTATTTGCTTAATTTAATTAATATTCTCCCTTAATTACCAGCATTGCAACTGTAACTTCTTAGTATAGGAGATGAGTACTTCACTTTTGAAAATCTTTAAGCAGTTCAAGAATATGATAATTAATGATTTAAAAGTATACCTTGAGATAAAATGGTAATACACTTTTTTTGAAGGATAATGGGCCATTTAATCTGATTTTATTAAACACTAGTAATAGAATAAACAAGTGGAAGTAGTAACTGAAGTTATAACTCACTGGCATAATTTACTCAAAAAAAAAAAAAAAAGTTGTACCAATGATGATTGTGTTGGGTGAGGGTGGGAAGCTTTGTAATGAATTGCTTTCATTTAATGGAGTAGCTAAACACAACAACTCAATCTTTCATTTGCTTTATGTGATGCAGTAATTCTAGTACTCATTTTCAGTCTGCCGACTTAAAGTGTGCTTATATGAACATTCTTGAACTCGATCTCTAAATGCAGCTATGGCAATTAAGTGGCACAACAGTCTGAGTTCAGTCCCTTGAGCCAGGCTTTTGTAAATCTTGACTGGAATCCGTGGAAGTAAATCAGCACCTTTTAGATGAGCTGCCAAGTCACAAATGTTCTGTTTGCTATCACAACAATTGCCATGAACCATATTGATTGGGAGTTCAGATAAATGCCCTTTGCGTGACTTTAAATAAGGAGCCACTTTGTCTGTTTCTTTATAAAGAGGGAAATCTCTTTGAAAACATTGTTTGCTTACAGTAAGTCTGCTGGTGTAGAAGTTTTCAGCCGTATATTTTAAGTGAGCTGTAAAATGCTTTTAGTATCAAATGAGGGGTGGGGACTTCATGATTTACTCAGCTTCAAGCCCATCTGCACTATAAGTAGAACAGATCTGGGAGACCTGTTTTACAGCCTGGTTCTGTGGAAGAAGTCTCATCTGTTACCTATGCCAAAAGCTTGGGCTTCTAACAGCTGTTAGATCCATTTACACTAAGTAATTGAACTGTATTTCAGAGTATTGTCAT
The DNA here is from genome assembly GCF_030867095.1 of Alligator mississippiensis. Classification (NCBI taxonomy): domain Eukaryota; kingdom Metazoa; phylum Chordata; order Crocodylia; family Alligatoridae; genus Alligator; species Alligator mississippiensis. The sequence goes on along the minus strand of NC_081828.1, from coordinate 163,271,369 downwards.
AACAAAATCTTTTAAAACTGATATCTGAGTACTTTCCATAGAAAATCAATAGTGATAATGAAGTCATTCGTGGACTTCATTGAGCCTCTGAGGTTTCTCCCTTTTGGGAATCAAAACTCCATTGTTTGTTTGTTTGTTTGTTTGTTTGTTTGTTTGTTTGTTTGTTTAAATTGGATTTTCCAAGTTGCAGTACTTGTAGTATTTATTTGCCTATAAACATATTTTTTCTAATATTTTACTTTCACTGTTGTCTTTAAAATTTATAATATATTATGAAATCTGAACTGTTTCCTTTTTCTTATATTGCTGCTGCATTTTCTTTTTAAAATGAAAAAAAAGTGTTTATGATTTAATTTTGACTTCAGTGGAGTTTACTTTGATTATAGTTTAATTAGTAATTAATTTAGCCCAGTATGCAGAACATAAATAAAGGACAATGTGAAGAATTATGTGCTAAACCTTTATATAAGGTTTTCTTTCAAATTGCATTTTCCAGAATGTTTTTGTAGGGACCACTGAAAAATCAGGTTTGTATTATTGAACAGAAAACAGATTTGCATTTTAAAGTATTGTTTTTGTCCATTATATTCCATGCAGTACTGAAACATAAGACCAGTAAGTAGACTTACAGCAACTATTGTTATCGTGAAGAATTTTATCTTCCAAGCTGACAGTTTGCTGTCTTCTCTCTAGGCATTAAATGGCTTTGTACTGGTTGTTACATCAGATGCTCTGGTCTTTTATGTCTCTTCAACCATCCAGGACTATCTGGGGTTCCAGCAAGTAAGCCTATTTCCCAATTTTTCTTTTCCTCTACTGTTTTCCCCCTCTTACCCTCCCTGCCTAATGCAGGTGTTCACTGATATCTAGGAGATTTTTGTTAATTATTTCTAAAGGCTTCAGTGTTCATGGTGTTCAGAGACTTCAGTGTTCAATTAATTATTTTGAATTGGATCAATCTGGTGCTTTACAACCTTTGTACTAACTAACATAGGAGAGAACAAGTCTTGGGCCCATTAAAAGAAGGTTCTTGTTCGCTGTATTGAGTTAGGCAAGACAGGGAACTTTCAAATTTTATTAGTCCTTTACTGGAACAAATGTTTGAAATGTGTACGTGGTATATAGTTTAGTCTGTTGAATGGAACATAATTCTTTGGAAAGGTAATGATTTCTCATAAACCTTTCTCATAAAATTAACTATATGTGCTTTGAGGTTGCTTTAATTAGGTATCGGGTTAGCTTCCTAATATTTTTAGTTCCCTTTCTGTTTTATGTAAAGACTCATGCACTTGTCAACCACAGCTTATTGTGTAAATGAAGGAATTGCTTTTTCATTTAATGATAAATCACTTACTCTGTTATATAACCCAAAGTGTGTTGTGCTGTACAATAAAAGTCCTGCTAAGTGGCATTATTGATCTCCTGAAGAAAAGATTGCTAATATACATTTGTACTTAATGTACTGCCATGCTATAAGCTTTTCAACTTTTGAGATTTTCAGTTATTGAAGCAGATTTCAGTCTTGTGAATACTGGATTTATCCTAGATGATAGGTGTAGTTGCTGTTAAAGGAAACAAAAGATTCAGTTATGTCGTTGTTGTTAGCTCATTCACAAGGGATTTGGGAATGTGAATTTAAAAGGAAATGTTCCAAATAAAATATCATATTTCATTAAGAGCTCAGTGTTGAAAAATAAGAACGGTGAAATCAGTCTGTATAGGCAATGCATATAGTAACTACAACAGATCTACCATGTATTTCTTAACTTTTCATACCATAAGTTTAAAAGTTACATTAACATTTTTAAAATAGTGTTTCTGATAAGATTTCTTAGGAAACATTGCCTTTATAAAATATAGTAAAGCAAAGGACTGATTAGTTTGAACTAATCTGTTGTTTCCACCATATCATCTTACATTTACAGTCCTTGTTTAATTTTAAATTCTGTGGCTTTGTTATGCTTACTTCAGACAGAAAAAAAATTCTATAAGGGAACAAACAGCACAGTTCTCTTCAATTTTACTGACCCCTCTCTTGAATGTTCTCTTCTTGTATTTAAAAAAAGTAGGGTTTTTTTCATTTCTTCCAAAACCTGATGCTGGAAGTTGCTAATTTGTGACTCATATCCCATTCCTAAGCACCAGTACTGCTGGTGATAAAGAAGTTTAATTATTAAAGACTTGAATGCACCTTTGCGGAGCAATAAAGATTGTCAGCAAACAAAGCCAACATTTGTAGTTTATACTTCTCTTAGATTTGTGTGCTCTTTCGTGCAAGGAACCTTGATTCCTCCAAATCTTGATTGGCACTGTGCTTAGTTTACTCCTATATAAACTGAAGTTTAATTTACAAAATCCATTTCAGCTTCAGCTCCATTGAAACAAGTAGAGAAATATTTAACATTGTCATTTTTTGTATGGCAAATCTGTGTTTTTTCCCATTTTTTTTAATAATTCTAATAGATTTGCCCTGAACAAAGAAGCATAACAAAATTAGCCTAAACTTTCAAGATATGCTGCAGTTTCAAAATAAAAATCACGAACATAACAAAACATTTAAATGTAGTGAGCATGACTGGCAGCTCTTCTGTGCTGTTAAAAATAGTTCATTATGTATAAACTTAGAATAGTGTACCTCCAGGAGATGAGTTGCATTATACCTTTAGAAATCAGCCATGTTAGGAAGATGTTTTTGGTACTATCATCACAGATGTCTTGTTATCTTAAACATTTTCCTTTTTTGTGCATAGTCTGATATTATACACCAGAGTGTGTTTGAATTGATTCATACAGAAGACAGGCCTGAATTTCAACGTCAGCTTCATTGGGCATTAAATCCTGCTCAATCTACAGATTCTGCACAGAGAGTGCAAGGTGAGAATGCAGTGGACTAAGCTATATATTCTGATTGACCAGATTTTGCTTTAAACACATATGGGTCAACTCTGTTATACCATCAGTGGGAGCCCAAGGGGATGTTCTTACATATGTTTTAATTTTGTGCATAAAAGGCCCCCAGTGAAGAACAAGGCTTCTAAGTTGTAAATTCTCATTTCAAATAACCACTTATACATTTAAAAGGCAACTGTTGCATAAACAAAATATTAATTTTGCTTCAAATGAAGATTAGAAATACAAAATTATGTAGCTACCCAAATCCAAGATGAGTTCAAATTTAAGATGATCTTCTTCCCCAATAATAATACATGGAAAATTATTAATTTCTTATCATTTTTCATATATAGAATCTAATCGTGGGGGGGGTACGCAGCGGGAGGGAGGAGCAAATAGCCAGACCCCCACCCCTTGCTTTCTTGTTGTGCTTGTACCGGTGTCTGCATAGCCTGCTGCCTGTCCCCATTGGCCATTTGCCCACCCTGCTGCCTCACTGCTTATCTTCTGCAGTGGCTCTGGCTCCAGGGTGGTCAGAACAGTGGCTGTGGCTAAGCAGAAGCAGCTCCAGACTGGGTTTGGACTGGAGCCAGAGTAGAAAGTAAGTGGCAGGGACAGGCAATGTGGTCTCCTCTGCATACCTCTTGAGTCCCCCATCCCCAGCTGTGCTATCTCCCCTGCATTTCCATGCAGCAGGCCCAAGGGAGGTGGCCAAAACTAGGGCTGTGCAAAGCTTCAGTGACTGATTCAATTCGGAGGAGATTTGGCCTGATTCGGCAAATGAATCTCCAAATCTGAATTGTATCAGGAGGCCCATTAATCTCTCTGAATTGAATCAGTAGCCTCCGATTTGGTTTGAAGAGATTTAACAATTCGGCCATAGACACAGCTTTATACATTTTTTTTTCTACGTCCCTTGAGGGTACCAGATACGGCTTGTGAACGCTGAGACGCTGGAGCGGATGGAGTAGGGGAAGTCCCCCGTGTGCTTGGCAGCGGACCTAGAAGTGTACCAGAAGCACTTCCAGTCCACTTCCAGGTCTGCCGCGGACTGCGCAGGGGACCCCTCCACCCCCTGGCTCAGTGACTGGTTCCTCCTGGGTCTGGGGGGGCACCACAGGTCCCCCTGTGGTCGATTGCTGAGCTGGGAGGGTACGGGGGGGCCTCCCCTGTGCACTCCATGGTGGACCAAGTAGTTCCAGTCCACTTCCAGGTCTGCCGCCGAGTGTGCTGAGGACACCCCCCCCCCCCCCCCCGGCGCTCCCATGGGATGCTTCACACACCCCACCATCTCGGCATTCACAAGCTGCACCTCATACCTCGAAGTACGTAGAAAAAACATATAAAGCTGTCTCTATGGCTGAATCTGAAGATTCGATTCTGTTTCGGAGAATCAACAATTCAGCCAAATGGAATCAGGACAGCGATCCAAATCAGCGAATCAAATCTCTGTCCCCTGAATCAGGCTGAATCTGAATCAAATACTGCCCACTTCACACATCCCAACCTAAAACCCAAATTCAAGACCAGACTTTTTTCCCCCTAAGTTGACGGGGGGGGAAAAAAGCCCCATTTTGGAGCTGAGTACGTATGGTCTTGATTTGAACTATAAAGCTCTAAGAAATTTCCATGAATCTCCATGACTTGAGCCATCCATATCATGATATTACTCATTGTTTTCATGTTAGGATTAAATAATTTGTTTCTTTAAAGTGCCAACAACATAATTTTTATTAAACCAATGGCATTAACATATACATACACTTCAGATCAGTTTTTCTGTTCACATCTGCTAGGATTTTGATGTCTATGAATAAGGTGACACCTGTTCCATGAAACTGTGTGTGTTCATTTCACATCTGTTTCTATTCCTAAGCTTGATATCAGTTAGCTCAGGCATCCAGTCACTGAATTAATGCATGACATACCTATTCAACACTTTTGACTCTGAAATCCATTCTTAAGTTGATGAAGGGGTTTAAGTCATGTGTTAACATTGAATCAGTCTTCTCCTCTCTCCCTCTGTCTGTCTGCCTTCCTCCCCCCTCTCCTACTTCCCCCTTCCTGTCTAAAGTCTCCTGTATAACCTGCGCCTGTTGGGAACAGGGAAGATGATGCAAAATGATTGGGCCTTTTAGATCAGAGCCTTAATTGGCTTTTAGAGTTAGTATGGACATGGCCTGTAGAAGTGAGAAGCAGTTTGAGAATAATATGTCACATATACAAGCACAGAGTGACTTTCCTTTATAGCTGGCTTCCTGTATTACAGGAATTGGATCCTACCTATTGAGGTCCATCAAAGTCAACTTAACCAGCTAGAGCACTTGGATTTTATGTTTAGAAATGACACGAGTGTTTTTACAAAAAGCTAGTTGGTCTAATAAAAGATATCCATCACTTCAAAAACAGTAACATGGTTTAGGTAGAATTACTGACACTGAGTTTAGCAAACAATAGCTGAAATGTGGATATGTTAATCTACATAAATAAACCTTCTTTAAAATCTTATGATTTCCCATTTATCTTTAATTTATGGCATCTGTGTCCAAATAACAAAGGCAGATGTCCACTACCCTAAATAATAAGAACAAGTGTATTGATCTGTGCTTTTTTGACTCATTCATAACTCACTATTTATCAGTGTTGCTAGCAGGCATACTTTAGAACAGCTTAGTTGGGTTGGTGACTCAACCACATTTTTATATCGATCAATTTACACAATCCAGTTGAAAATATGGTATAGTGTACATTTCAAGGCTTAACGGTGGGACTTTATTTAGCAAACAGCTGCTGTCAGAAAGCATGTTTGTATGGGGTGGTTTACTCTAAAGTAAGAAAGCATACCAAAGATCTCTTAAGACTTAAAAAAAAACCAAAACCTTTTACCAGTACAGCAGAACTTTATATATAATATTGTGAAAGAAAGTATGACATCAGTTTGGCTCGTGATCAGAATTCACTTAAAAGACAGAAGTTCTACAAGTGCAAAGCAAGGAACATTGATTCTATTGCATTTATACAGTATGTTTCCCGTGACTTAAAGCAGGGTGTCATAGATACGACCTGCGGGTCAGATCTGGCCTACAGAGCTGTATCATCCTGCCTGCAGTGCTGCCTGCTTCATGTAGCACATGCTTGCTTCAGCCCCTCACTGCATACGGCATGCAGAACCTGTTTGGATCTGTCTGTGCACGTCACGGGGCTGGTTTGGGGTGCATGCACACTGCAAGTGATGCCTGTTCCAGACCAGACCTGAGTGCTGGATCCAGGCCAGGCCTGACCAGGCCCATAGACCATCCCTGCATGCCAGATCCAGTGTGCAGGGCCAGTCTTGCATGGGTGCCACATGAACCACGTACCCTAGATCAGCTCTCCAAATTTTAAAAAAATTCCCTATTTAATTCACTTTCCATTTAATAGCCTCATCACATATATTCTTGTCCTGCTTTATACTTTGTTTTCTGAACCATTGGATAAAGTTGATATAGACACCGAAGAATCTTGTTGCTACTGAAAGTCATAATTGACATAATGGAAAGGAACAGATCATCCTAGCCATCCATTTACTAGATCTATATTTCAGATGCTGTATTTTTCTTGTTGCACACCCTTTGTTTTCATTGTAATTCCAGCATTTTACAACTAAATGGGAAAGTGTGCATACTGTGTTAATCCAAACCATTCAAATGTTTTTTTGTGTTTTTTGCTATTTCCTTCACTGAAAGATCTTATCTGGAAAAACTGGAATTATCACAGGTGTGGCAATGGCCATGCTACTCTAACTTTCCCTTTGTACGTTGTTTTATTTGAGGTAATGAGTACAATGATAAATCCACATTTAGGCATTCAAATGTTATCCTGTTTGAGTCCCTGAAAACATTAATGCAAAAGATGGTTTGTTTTTATGAGTTAGTTTTACAGCTAAGATGATGACATGTTGAAAAAGTAAACTTGCTAACTTTTTTTTCAGAGCACAGAGCTGAAATAGAATTGAAATAGAACTGCAGAGTAAAATAGAATTGCATTTAGATAGCTAAAAGGTGCCTATTACACTCAAAGTTCTCAAAATATAAAATGGCCATGTATTTCAACTGTACATGCTTATCCTAAACTGCCAAACCAGCATCACTTTTAGCTCAGTTACACATTCTAATGCCTTATTTTAATACTCATTCTCTTTGCTTCTTATAGGTACACACTGGACACGTCAACATGAGATGCTGACTGCGCAGTCGCCAAATAATACTGCTCAGTAGCACGTCATAGCGGACAGTGCTAATTAATTCACTATTATGTAGTATTATTAGGCTACTGCACAATAGTATCACTTAAGACCTTCACTGGCACTACTGCACAGTAACTTGGTTACTGTGCATTTATTTAGTACTTGTATAAACAAATAAATAAATGTGCAGTAACCACTGCACAGTAGTGTCTCACATAGATGCGCCCACTGATTAGCACTCTGTAGACCAAGTCTTGTTCTCTTGTTTATGTAGTAGCTATGTTACGAACCAGTCTTACACTTATTTTTAAATGACCACCACAACATAAGTAAATATTTAACATAGTAGATAAATCTTTAAATAAAAACAGTAAATAGAACAGACCAGAATAGGTGATTTGTTGTAACTTTCCTTATTGGAGGTTGCATAGGTGCTTGGAGATGCATCATCCTAGCCCAGGGGCAGGCAAAGTCTGGCCTGGAGGCTGAATCTGGCCATTAGTGGACTCCATTTCCCAGCAGCCCCTGCCTGCCTGGCAGGTGCTGGTTTGCATCGACACCCCAGCAGCAGATAGCACAGGGCCAGGGTTTCCATGGAGACCGGCCCCAGCAGCACTAGCAGGCAGCCTCTTCCTGGTGGGTGGGTTGGGTGGGGGCTGTGCTCCAGGCAGGAGTGAGACAGGTTCAGCTGCCACTGCTTGTGCAGGGTGGGCAGCAGCAGCAGTGCCACTGAGAAGGGAGCTATGGGGAATTTTGGGGTGGCTATAGTCCCCCTGACACCCTGTCTAATGCTGCCCCTGCTGGCAGGGTGTGTGACAGGGCAAGGATCTGCTCCAGAGCTGGGATGGGATCTTGTGGTGGTGACTTTGTGATCGAGACCCAGGGCAGAGCCACAATATGCAGCCTGCATCCTCCAGGCAGGGATGCGCAGGCAGCAGATCGCAGTTCTGCCCCAGCGCTGAACCATGCTGTCACCGCTGCAAGAAGCCAAGGCAGAGCCGCAATCTGCTGCCTGCATGTCCCAGCACTGGAACATGCAGGCTTCAGATCACAGCTCTGCCCTGGCCTAGCTCTGGACCAGCCTAGTTCTGGACCAGCTCCACATCCTTCCACACACCCTGTCAGTGCTGCTGGGGCCAGTCTCCCTGGAAACCCTGGCCTCGCGCTATCACAGTGCAGCTACTGCTGGGGTCTCCATGGAAATCAGCTTTAGCCACACGGGCAGGGGCTGCTGGGAAATGGAGTCTGGCCACTGGCCACATCTGCCATTTTGCCCACCCCTGCCCTAGCCTGATACTAGGGCACCCAGCTATAGTGTAGGCTAGAATTTTTAGAAAATCGTAATGGCGTTAGGAGGCCAATATCAATAGTAAATGGTAATAGAGTGCCTAATCCTTTAGTGCCCTTTTGAAAATACCACCCATGCAACAAGATTGGATGTTCTCTCCTCTCAAAACTAATTTTCTAAGACTGATTTAGAATCTGTGAAATAGTTCTTTTTTTTTAATGTAAGAAAGCAAAGCTAAAAAGTGTTATACACAATTCTCCAGTACCATGCATAGCTAAAAACAACTCCATCATAACTGATATTTAAACCAGTACTGTAATCATTATAGGTCTTGAGGATGTTTCCAGTTTACATTGTTCATGTTCAGGTCATGACCTGAGACTTTGTTTATGGGGCGGAAGATTATTTGTTATAGATAGCCTTCACTAGGTGTTCCTCTAAAAATAATCCTTATAAATAATCTCTTCCTGCAGCAGATAATGGCTTTTCACAGCCAGCAGCCTATTATAACCCAGAGCAGCTTCCTCCAGAGAATTCTTCCTTTATGGAAAGAAATTTCATCTGCAGATTACGGTGCCTCCTAGATAATTCATCTGGGTTTCTGGTGAGTGTAGCATTGTATAAAGACTTCTACTCTGATCTAAAATGTGAAAACCTACAAAATGATTATAATGTGTAATATTTTAAGTTTTAAGCTTTAGTGGAGGGTTGTCTACTTGGACCAGCATGTGCTAGCACCTATGGCATGTGCGCCACAAGTGGCACATGCAGCCTCTGAGCAGCTTGTGAAGGCTGGGGGAAGGCGTAGCAGTGGAGATGAAGAAAGGAGGTAAAGGCTAGGGCAGCATCTGCACTGGCCCCCTGGTGACCTGCTCAGTAGATGCATGGTGAACTTGGCTTGTCCAGAAGTGCCAGGTGTGGGGAATAACCCTATATGGCTTGGCTGGAGGGGCTGAGTGCAAGACACAACTGTAGCAGCTTCTGGGTCTTTGCCTCTTCAGAAAAGGGGACCACCCTCCTTTCCCCTTTCCCACCACAGGGCACAGGAGGGTTTTGCCTGAAGTACAGAACTGGTTCATTGCACCTCTGCCCTGGCACAGTCCAGCCTGGCAGTCCCCGACCAAGGCCTGCAACAACATCTGAGTTCAGGAATCCTAGAGTAAAACCAGCCCATCACTGCCCCTCACCAGGTCCTCTGTGCTGGGTACCCCTGGAAACACAGCAGGGCACCCTTCACGCAGCCCCACATGCCCCAGTGCTGCCCCATACTGAAATTTTATTTCTACATGCTCTCAGTTCCACCCAGACCAGGAATTCCAATGTCACTGCCCACAAGGAGTCCTGACACCAGGATCCCATGGGGTGGCACTACCTCAGAGCTAGCCCTTAGGGACACTCCATTCCGCTGCACCTTGGATTCGCACAGACCCTGAGGGTAAAACCGTGGGCAAGTCCATTAAGAAAGTTCCGGTTGAAAGGGCTACCCAGTAACAGCAGCTCCAGGAAAGGCTGCTCCAGGAGACCCCAGTGACACCCTGCAGGGAGCCTCCAGAATGCAGCCACCCATGGGTGTAAGTTGCCCTGTCAGTGTCATATGCTTTTGAGGTCTTTCAGATGCCAGAGCGCTGCTCCATCGCTGGGCCCTACTTGTTGTATCCCTTGGGAAGCGTGGGCCCTGAAACTCTTACTGGGCATATGGCAAACCCATCACTGAAAATTTCTTTAGGTGCTTCAACCAATGCCATCCCAGGGTAAAGACACCTGTTACCCATGTAGCCATAAAATAATAAAGCTATTGTAGCTGATAAGGGATATGGGAACCCCTGACCCTGAAACTCCTTTGCCAGAGATTCTGTATATAACTAGTGCACAGAAGTGGTTTTCCACACCTCTTTTTAAAAAATGGTTACAATAAATGGTTTTACTTTTTTAATTCTATGTCCAAACGATGAAAAACAATAAAAATAGGGATGGCCAACCAGCAACACGTTGGCCACAGAAAGTCTGTGTGTGCACTGCATGTGAGCCCCTCAGTAAAGAGGGTGTTGAGCTGGAAGTAGTGAGTCTCGAGCCTCCAGCTACACAAAATGGAGAGGCAGCAGCTACCTTCTGCAAGAGGTGTAATTGCTAAGAGGCAGATTGAGACTTCCCTAGCTCAGCAGCTGTTGCCAAATTAAGGGCTTTGGATCGTCGTTCACCAAATAAAACTGCAGTGGTTGTAGAGCCAGGGAAGGCCCTATGATGCCTCCACCCTCAGCAATGTCCTGCTGAGTCTCCACCATTGGAATAGAGATTTAAGCCCCCTGCCTCCTTTCTAGCACCCCAGGGTACAGGCTGTATCAGGTACACCTCTGGGGGTGAGGATTGGAGTGGCACTTGGATAGAAGTAAGCCTGGCAAAACTTGGGGCACACCTGCCCAAAAAGTTGGTTACTGCAGTTCTAACAGATAACGCACTAAGCTGTGGGAGTACTGGATCTATTCCTGGCTTGGCAGCTGAGCTGTTATATGATATTGGCAAGAATCTCCATATTTTGTGCTTCAGTATTCTTTATCTATAAATTGAGAATAAATACTTTTGTGACATTGCGTTTGATTTATAAATGATGGGGCTTTCCCTATATAAAACTTTGTTGGTATTGTTGTTTGTGACTCGATATTAAAGAGGAGTTTGCCAAGAGTTAGCCAAATTATAGCTACTGGTCAGAAAACATCATGTGCTGTTCTTAACAGTTTAATAATCTTCATTTTTAACAGAATCTTGAGGTAGGGTAGATTTCTCACAGGCTACATGACTGCTTATAGATTTTAAATAGACTTAAATAGATTTTACCATGGTGTATTTTATAATAATGAATAGATAGCAAGCTGTATGATCAAGAATAACAAAAGGTCATCTGAATCAGCGTTTAGGATTCAGAAGGATGCAGCTGTTATTTGCTATTTATTTCTTTTACATCATATCTGCTGTATTTGGGGGGGAGGGTTGGACTGAGGGATTGCAATGAGTTTGAGAAGGTAGATTTCTAATAAGAAATAAGCAGCAGCACTTTGTTATTAAAACTTAAGAATTAAGTTTTAGGTAACCCAGTCATTGATATTTTTTTTTCCACTTTTGTGAAGGCCATGAATTTTCAAGGGCGATTAAAATTTCTTCATGGACAGAACAAGAAGGGGAAGGATGGTTCTACTCTGTCTCCTCAGCTGGCTTTGTTTGCTGTAGCTACCCCACTGCAGCCTCCATCCATCCTTGAGATACGAACCAAAAACTTCATCTTCAGAACTAAACACAAGCTAGACTTCACGCCTACAGGCTGTGATGCAAAGTATGTGCAAGATCTTTTGTTTAAGATGTTATGTAAATCTCTTTACTAACAGTTCAAATTAGCCATTAGCCCTTTAAAATCTTGAAGTGCTTAGTACTTAGATTGATATTGCTAAGCATGTATTGGAGTTGTAGGAAGTATCTTGATATTAGAGTATTTTGATGTTTCTTAGCAAATGAAGAATTTGTAAGTTGAATGGGGACTGTGTAAAGAAACCATCTTTAAAAGCAGTTTTTAAAAATAATTCTCATTCCAAAACAAAAGAAAAAATTGCTCTTCAGAATAACCTTTATTAAATATGATTTGGAGTAATATCCCCTGATGTGAATGGATTACATTAAACTCAGAGTAAGCTTTTTATCACTTCCATATGAATACCCTTTTAATACATATAGACTTAACTATTATGGAGAGGTCATCTGTTGAAAATTAACTATGAATTAAAATGGTACAGAAATTAAACAAATGAAATCTGTTTTTTATAGTGTGTTTGACCAACTTCCAAATGATTCTCTCTAAAAAACAAAACAAAAGACAACTACATTAGTAGGTGACAGATCAGCATAGCAAAAATTCCATTAAGTTTCTCACACTCCTGCCAAAAAGCGCCCTCTGGCTTCTCCTCATCCCTCCTTTTCAAATTTAAGATTTCCTGTGCTTTTAGGCTTTTCTCTTCATTTATAATTGGCCATCTGAGTTTGACTTCACAATGCAGTCAGGTTGTTGTCCACCATTTTCCAGCAAGCTTTTTCATGTTCCTCAAAATACTGATTGAGAAAAGTAGGTATACGAGTAAAAATTTGAGCCATAACGTTTCTATCTTTCCCCATTTGTCTTTGTATTTATCTTTCAGTTTCCACAATCTCCTTTTCTTATGGCCAAATCATTTCTTTCCTTTTCTTATGTCCCTTTTTCCTTTTCTTTGTCAGTTCCTTTTGCTTGTCTTTCCATTGTATCTGCATTTCTTTTGCTTCCCTTCTTTTTTTCATTTCCTTCCCAGTCCCTGCCCCATACTGCCCTTCCCTGTCACCTTTCATTGTTACCTGTCCTCCCCCCAGCTTCTTCACAATTACTGCTTGTTCATTTCTTCCTTCCCATCCCTGATTTGCATCTTTTTCACCCTTCAAAAGGACTTTTACATAGTTATGTTTAACTCTTATGGCTATTTCTTACACAACTGTTTTACACTTAGTAAGCAGAATGCGTATCCACTCCTAAACTGAGGAGCTTAGGTGACTGGTGTGTCTTTGGGCATTGGAGATGGCAGAAGATATCTAATTAATTACTAGATGAAAGAGGTGCTTAAAATATTTTCCTGTTTTAATGGGACCAGGGCTGAAGTGGCTTCTGGCCCGCTGAAGGAGAATCAACAAGAGTATCTCTGTGACTTCTTCATTACAACATAAGGGCCCATAGATTACTGATTAACAAAAACAGCATATTTGTGGTTAGAGTATTTACTAGAAGAAAGTTGCCTAGAATTTTGAATACCTGTCAGACTAAGTAAGAAAATTGAGAGCACATTTTCCCCCTAAAGTTAGGCTATCTAATTACATATTTAGGCACATAGCAATAAGAAATTTTGCTATGTAAAAAGACCAAGAAACCCAGCAATGTACACTAAGGTAAATAGGAGTTGCAACCTGTATTGCCAGAAATTTGACCACTAATATATTCATAGGCTCCTAACGCTGCAGTTAAGTACCTAACTTAATTTTAAGCCTCTGTTTTTGAACATGCTAGCTTTTTTGTGGCCCTAATTCTATGTACTAAAAATGGCATAGCTAAATCATGAAATCTTTTTATTGAAATTTTAATAGAAATTATAGACACACCTTTGCATGCTGTCTGTTGTAAATCTTTTTGTCCTCTCTTGCTATAGGTAATATATTATATCTACAGGAGGTTTACTCCTTGTTTAAACTGTGAATGGGTTCAGTAAATAGAACTGAAGGTCTTCCTTTTTGTCTTACAGAGGGAAAATTGTTCTGGGATATACTGAAGCAGAGTTGTGCATGAGAGGAACAGGTTATCAGTTTGTTCATGCAGCTGATATGCTTTATTGTGCTGAGAATCATGTCCGAAGTAAGTGTAATTCATTGCTGGTAAGGCAGGCTGCTAAAACAAAGCCAAGATTGTATTATACTGAAGAATTGTGTAACACAGCCCATATTAATCTAGGTATTAACAAAATAAATACTTTTCAATGTAGATGTCTTCCTACTACATGTAACAGTTGATGCTGGAAGAAGTATTCTATATTCCTATCTAGCCACCTTTCCATTTAAATGGCCCAGTTCCTGTCACATCTTGCTGTTCACGCTTCCTCTTCTTCATAGCTCAACTGTTGCTATTTCAACAATGTCCCTTGGGCAGAAGGACTAATTTTAAGAGAGGTTTCCTGTCAGAGACTAAACTGAGTGCTTTCTTTGATCCTGATTTAGCTTTCTTAACATAAATTAATCCCTAAAGATGTCTATTCATGTTTTATAAATCTCTGTTATTGTGTTCTGCTCAAGAGCTGTTTAAGATGAGAAGTATACTACTTTTTTTTCTAATGTCAACCAGTGATATGGTGAACTTCTTTTGGTCCTTTGTTTCTGGTACTTGTAATATTGTGCTCTCTGGAAGCTTTTGGAGGTGTCATTAAGAGGTTCCCTACTAGCAAACGCACTTTTACTGTTGCTGTCTTTTGAAAGAATGTTTAATGTCCTTACTGGTTGGTTTTAGGTTACTTGCATATAGTTAAAACTCTTGTGACCCTGCTTGTTCATAATTAGTTGTAGAGCAAACTGGTATCTGTCTTTTACTCCTAGTCAATGAGAGATGACAAAGATGTGGGCTTCTTCCCAGGTTGTGCTTGCATAGTTCAGTGTCTGTGTAGAGTACACTTAGAGTTGGTACATACAGGACACATCTATACATGAATATTAATGGAACACAATAAACTCCAGCGCAGTTCATGCTGCAGTTTATTGCTCCTGAGTACACAGCACCCAGGACTGCAGCACATTGATCCAGGGCAACACAGCCTTGGCTGGGGGGGAATCTGAGGGGTCAGCCTGCCAGGCCAGGGCTGCTTCTGCTTGGCTCAGCATGCTGTGGATGGTCTGGCTGGAGCTCAACGGTGCTACAATGCAGTTCTGTCCAGCAGGATATCCCACCCTGTAGCACCCTCGGGCTACAGCCAGCCCTGGTCACTGTCTACATATACGGTGCAGCAGCGTAAATAACTCCTCCATAGAATAGTCTTTGTGTTGGGCAGTACTATCCTATGACAGAGTGAATCAGTTTACTCTGGCCTAATAGCAGTTCTTGTGTTGGCAGTGACGCTTTACTGTGGAGCTAATTAGGTAACTTCACAGTAAGCATCTTGTGTAGATGCACCCACAGATATTACAAATTTGGGAAGCCTTAGAGAAGAACTTAGTGATCAATTTAGTCACTCCAACTAAAAACTTCAAAAGAAAGTGAAGATATTCAAAGATAACTACTGATTACTTCCAGTTGTGTCTGAGACCAGGACTGAAAATGGTGGTACTAATGAGAAACATAGATTTCATAGACATTAGGACTGGAAGGGACCTCAGGAGATCGAGTCCAGCCCCCTGCCCCAGGGGCAGGAAGTCAGCTGGGGTCACAGGATCCCGACAAGATAAACGTACAAATGTCTCTTCAAGGAGTCCAGAGTAGGTGCTTGCACCAGCTCTGGCAGCAGTCTGTTCCAGGCCTTGGGGGCTCGGACAGTGAAAATGTCCAGCCTGAAATGGTCTTGGAGGAGTTTATAACCATGTTCCAAACTTTTTAGAACTTCCTATGTTTGGAGACTTAATATATCTAATAATGAAAGGTTCTAGGAAGTAGTGAAGTGAGGAGCTCCATATTGACTTTCTCCAGTGCTAGTGTTCTCTATAATACATTATTTTCTCTTTACAGCTCTTAAAACTTTATTTTTCTTTTTAACTTAATTTTCTCATTCAGTTTTAATGCAGTTATTGATGATGCAATTATTTTGGCAGTTTATATATAATTAAAGTGCGGGTATACTTTAAAGGAATTTGCAGGAAAAGTAATAGCAGTTACATTTTTGAGGGAGACTTCAAATAATTTACATTTAAGCTGCTCACTATTGTACCACTGTTTTCGTGCCAGTGCTATATAAATTAAAGCACGACACAATCTGAATTAATAGCTAACGTTCTGTCATGTTTATCATTACAATTGCCTTTTCTCTGTAAACTAGCTCAAGGCTTTTTCATATACTTGTTTTTGTATTTAGTGGTCCCTGCAATTGGGGAAATAATGGACAATGATTCATATGGGGTATTCTCAATCTTTAATGGATTTCTTGAAATTATTTTTGTGCTTTGGCTTTTATATATTGATGTGTAACTGATGTCAAGCATGGTGGCAAGTAAGCTTTCAATATATCATTTAGTTTTATTTCCTGGGGTCAAATGGGCTTAGTTTTCATTTCTCCATGGCCTTTTTGAGAACATAATGCTATAATATGGATATATGTTTACACTATAATAATTACCACTATTCAGTATAAACTTGCTCTTCACACAGTGTGCTATAAACATAATTCTATGTTTCATTGTTTTTTAATTGCACTGAAATAAGTAAGTCTGACCTTATCAATTCTAGTGATAAAAACTGGAGAGAGTGGCATGACAGTGTTTAGACTTCTTACCAAAGAAAATAGATGGGCCTGGGTACAGGCAAATGCACGCCTTGTCTACAAAAATGGAAGACCGGATTACATCATAGCAACACAGAGGCCTCTTACGTAAGTAGTTGTTCTATAATGACAGTATCATTTCATAGACATTAGGGCTGGAAGGGACCTCGGAAGATCGAGTCCAGCCCCCCGCCCAAAGGGCAGGAAGTCAGCTGGGGTCATAGGATCCCAGCAAGATAAGCATCCAGTTTCATCTTGAAGGTGTTCAATGAAGGCGCTTGAACAACCTCCGGTGGCAGGCTGTTCCAGACCTTGGGGGCTCGGACAGTAAAGAAATTCTTCCTTATGTCCAGCCTGAAACGATCTTGTAGTAGTTTGTGACCATTCGACCTCGTCATCCCTTGGGGTGCTCTGGTGAACAAACTTTCCCCCAGATACTGGTGGTCACCCCTGATAAACTTGTAGGTGGCCATCAGATCACCCCTGAGCCTGCGCTTTTCCAGGCTAAAGAGCCCCAGGGCTCTCAGCCTGTCATCGTAGGGTCTGCTTCCCTGACCTCTGATCATGCACATGGCTCTTCTCTGGACTCTCTCAAGCTTCTCCACATCCTTTATTTGAAATTTTCCAAGTCGTGATCTGAATTGTAGATCTTAAGCAAGGATTTGGCAGGGGAGGTTTGTTCAGCTTGAAATGAAGTGCTCTCTGTCCTGAAGCAGAAGGCTTTATTGTAATTGTTTTAAATGTGTTGAAACAATCATTGCAGTACTTCCACTCTTGATACATTTCTCTCTTGATTGTCTGAAGCTATATGTAATGCTGATCATGACAGATGCCATTAAGGCTCCAGGTACAACAGTACTTCAACCCAACCTTTAATTTTCACACTATCTAGGCTGGGGAAAAGAAGATATCCAACTGCAGCTGCATAGACATAACAATTACCTATAGACATTAGCTTCACGGTACAGTACTAACTATATTTTTAACATCATTCATAGAAACTCAGCACTTCCTCCTGGAAAGTGAGGGGAAAAATGACAGTTCAGTACTGAATTATTCATACATCTAGCCAATCAATAACAATTTTGCCAGAATATTGTGCACTAATGTTCATTCTCAAATCGTAGTATTATAGAAAAAACATGGAATATGTTATTATGTAAATATAAGATTTGGAAATGTACAGTGGCATTACAGTTTAATCTCTTTCATAATCTGTTATTCATTTTACCCACTGAAGTTGAGTTTTAGTTAGCTTTTTTAATGTTTCAATTGCAAGGGACAAAAGTAGCACTAAACTTTTGCTGTAATTAGTGTAGCACTCCAGTTACTGTACCATATGTGTGTTTTAATTTCAGAGATGAAGAAGGAGCAGAGCATCTACGGAAGCGAAACATGAAGTTGCCATTTATGTTTGCCACTGGTGAGGCTGTGTTGTATGAGGTAACTTTCCCAGTGCCTAGTCTAATGGATCCTTCTCAGGCAAAGATGAAAAGTATCATTGGGAAAGGAGCTGCTGCCAAAGCTACACTACACAAAGAATCTGTTGATCCCAGTTCACTGCTGGGTGCCATGCTAAGGCAAGATGAGTCTGTGTATCTCTGCCCTCCGGCGTCAAATAAACTTTCCTTTGAGAGAAGCTTCTTTACAGATGCCAGGGACGAATTGGGCAATGTTATCAGCAGCAGCTGGCAGGATAATCTCTTACCAGTTGGAAATAACATCCTGAAGCAGGAGCTAACTGAGTGCCCCCAAGAAAGCAACTTCATACTGCCTGAAAACAATGCAGAGCTCTTTCAAGATAACAAAAACAGTGATTTGTACAGCATCATGAAAAGTCTGGGTATTGACTTTGAAGATATAAAATGCATTCAGCAGGACGAGGAGTTTTTAAAAACAGAATTTTCTGGTGTGGATGATATTGGAGACATGGACATAACTGATGAAATCCTGACATATGTTCAAGATTCCCTAAATAATAAAACTGACTTCTTATATTCAGGTTGCCATCAGCAACAGCCCATGGTTCAGAATGCCAGCTGCTTGGTACAGCAAGAGTTTGACCAGCAACAACTTCATCAACACCAGAAACAAGTGGTAGAACAACATCAGCAACAACTGTGTCAGAAAATGAAGCACATGCAGGTCAACGGGATGTTCTCAAATTGGAATTCTGTCAGTAGTGTACCTCTTAGCTGTTCACAACAGCCAGAGCAATATGCATTTCCTGGCACCCATGGAACTACACAAGAGTGCACTTACAAATCGGAAGTCAACGTTGCACCTTATGCATGTAGACAAGAGTTTATTCCTTACAAGCAACCCACAGGCATGGTGCCACAGCTTTCTAATTTTACCCAAATAGACTTCCCTGTAGGAAGCTTTGATGGATCAACCTATCCTGCTTCTTCCACCTTGGAAGGTTTTCTCAATTGTTTACAGCACATCCCTGAGAATCAAGGGTGTGGAATAAATTCTGAACCAGTTATGCTGACTCCTCAAACATGTTATGCAGGTGCTGTGTCTATGTACCAGTGCCCACCAGAAACTCAACCCAACTGTATGGATCAAATGCAGTATAATCCTATGATGGCAAGTCAACAAGCATTGTTACACAAGGTATGGGAAATGGGGATGTTTTAAATTCCCTTAATTTTCTGATTGTTTTTAGCAGGGGACTAGATGATTTATAAGGTATAAAATCTATTAAATCACAGAGATTAGGAATGAATGAAAGCTATTATATCCTATGTTCATTAGCATGAAATGCACTTGCACACATTGTACCAGGTACCAATTCCATGTCCACATCACAGGAACCTTCCCAACTGACATCTCAGTTGGCAGTATTAAGGGGAAACCTCACTTAACCATCTTCTTATACCTGGAATTAGGTTTGAGGGAAACTGGCAGAGTAGCAGAAGTTAAGGCTTTCCCTGCAAAATAGCTATAAGAAAATAAGATCACTGACAACACAGTTACCTGGCAAATGTTGTTATCATGAAATGCCCCTTAAATCCTTAGACCTCCATAGCACGTATGAAAAGGTTATATTATCAGTATTTAACTGTTCAGATTAAAATTAAAATTTAAAGATGATATTAATAGATTTCAGTGTCATATAAAGTGTGTATGGATCATGGATTGTTGTCCTCCTTCACATGTGAACGTATTGTAAATAAATTTTCAAGCTGTGTAATAGTACACATTTACTTAAGATGAGAATCTGGCATATATGTGGCCTATGCTTTACACATGAAATATTTTAAGAATTAAGTTTTATAAATATGTTTATAAAAATCCAAGTAGTCTGTTAACCACAGTTGACGTCAATGTTAAGGACTGTAAGAAAATTAACAAGTGTTAAGTAAATTAGGCATGTACTCAAAAACAAAATGTAAATATTCCATTAATGGCACTGAATATGATAATACATGAGGTTCAGAGCAGAACATGAACATCACTGATATTAAGATGCTGCCCCTAAAATGCAATTTTGTTTCTGATTCTGAGCAAACAGATTTAGATTAAGCAACTTCCAAAAAACTAAACTAATGTGAAAAGATTATTAAAATCTGACTATAGTGCAGCAGACATATTTGACATTTATGGTACTTGCAAGCAGCAGTGTAGGGATGTGCCCAGGCACCCAGGACAAAGCGCAAATGGCAACTTCTGGTTCACGACCAAACGTGAATGTGAAGCTGCTGGCTACAGTCACTTTTTTCTCTCTTCCCCATTGCCTCACTAGTTATGTCACTTCTTGCAAGCAAAACCAAAAAGTGAATACAGATTTAAAATAGTTGTCTTGTTTTAAAAATTGCAAATTTGTATAGTCACTACCTAAAGTGTTTCGTAATCAAACTAGTATAATATGGACAGTAGAAAAGACCAAAATTCATTTATTCCCTTTCTTGAACATACTTTGGCAGAATTCAGTGAGAAAGTCAATGCAGCATTTGGCTGCACTATGCCTGAATCCAGCCAGTGGTATTAATCCTTCAGAGCCCCAGGTACTAGGCCTGGAAAACATCCCCTGGCCCATCCAAGTTTATTCCCATGAGAAGTGTTCCTATGCAGAATTGTCCTTTACACAAAATCCATACCTGTATAGTACCTCTTTCTTATACAGTTGTAATACTGGTACATGAATTATTCCAGTCTCAACTTCATTTAATAACAGTTTACATTTTCATTTTTTATGTGTAGGCTGTTCATTTCTCACAATATAACTTTTAACAACTTAAATTATTCTCCCTTGTTTGTTCATATTGAGTAGTTTTACCTCTTCCATGTTTCATGGCAGAATACCATACTGGGTTCTCATTGTACTAACACAGTGTCATGTTATGTACCATTATAGAAATAGTACTACTAGCCTGGCTGTTAGAACAAATTAACAAAGTACATTTTGTGATATGGTATCTTTTACTTCTTTATTGGAAGGCAGATCCAGTGTCTTCAGCCTCTGCAGGTCCATGTACCACAGAACTGGATTTAGGTACCAGGACAGTAAACTTTGTAGAAGGTTTTAAGGTAGCACTACATAAAGAACAAGATACATTGCCAGCAAAGACAGGGTGGGACCATTTTATGGGCCCTCTGAAGAGGGCTGTAGAATTACCTGCCTCCCTGTGCTACTTGGTCTAATGGAGCATCAAATTTCTTGATGAGATAGGAGAGTAATTATGACCCTGGTTCTGCCAGTAGACAGAATTGGCCATATACACAAGAATTTGAAAGACTGGAACTTGTGGGAGCACACAGGAGAGGGATTTTTGCTACGAACCACTGTTTTTGGTTTTTCGTTTTATTTTTATATTGATAAATATGCATACATAAAATGAAAAATGTGTCAATTTTCCACTTTGATCAAATAGACCATATCCACTTTGATCTATATTTGTTTGCATAGAACAAACATATGGCTTTATGTATTAAAAATAATGCTGCTAGCTCTGGAAAGAGTTAAACTATCATGTTCTGATTTTTTTTATGTTTTCATAATATATTTTTTACATCGGAGGAGATGTAGAACAACCAGGGTAAACCCAGCTTTAAATATATTTGTAACATGGAGACTAGATTTCTTGCCATCAAAGAGTGATTTCAAATAATTGTGTTTGCATGAAAGAAATAGGAAATAAAGGCATAGTTTGTACACTTGAAGTAGTAATTATAAAGAATATATTGCAAACCAGAACTATAAAGGTAAATTAAATATATAAGATATGTTCACTGTAGAGAGGAAAAGAATTGATTGATATACTAAAGCAGGTAAAATTTCATTTGAGGTTGAGAGTCATGGTTATTAATTTTTTTCTATCCTTCCATGCCTATATTACTCATGGATTATAAGGCAAAAGAGAAGTCTGACTAGCTCTTGCACAGCCATAGAACTTCCTTTATTACTGTTTGAACCAAAGTATATGTTTACAAAAAATTGTGTCCTAACCCTTAATAGTGGTTCCAAAGTTATGTCTGATCAGTACCCTTTTGGCTTTCTCTTCTTTATCATTCTTCACCCAAACTAATTATTTTTACCTGTTCAGATAAATCTGACAGACCCATCCAAATATGAAAAAGTAATCACATCATCAGAGAAACATAAAGGAAAATACCGAGGAAAAGGGAAGTGACCCAGGAGAATTTTCCCTTTTCTAGCTGGAATAACGGATCGATGGTATAAATTATCTCAAAAGGCATTAGGCAGACACGGTTCCTTGGGTGAATCTGATATCTTTTATTAGACCAACCCAAATAATTGGAGAATAGTTATTAGACAAGCTTTCGGGTTCAAAAACCCTTCATCAGGCTAAGGAAGTTTCAGCTGTTGGTGTGTGCTCTTTCTGGATGGAATGAAAAGTAAAGAAGCCAGGGGCTGGGCTGGGGAGTCAGTTGCCAGGCAGATTATAACGTGTCAAAAATCCCATGTCTATATTTAGTCCATGATTTTTAGTATCCAGGAGGTTGATGTAGTGGAGTTCATAGGCTCATCTCTGGGATGTGTTGTGTAGGTTTCCTTTGAGGATCAGGACTGAGAGATTGGAGAGAGAGTGGTTGTCTTGTGAGAAATGTGCCCCCACCGGTAATTGGGTGTTTCTGTCTTTGATGGATTTCCGGTGTGCGTTCATTCTGGTGTGTAGTTGTTGTTTGGTCTCTCCTACATATCTTCCATCAGGGCATTTGGTGCATTGGATGAGATATATTACATTTCTAGAGGTGCAGCTGTAAGATCCTGGCATGCTGGTGGCTCTGTTGTGGGGTGTAGTAATTGTGGGGGTGGTGGAGATGTGTTGGCAGGTTTTGCATTTCTTGTCATGGCACGGTCTGCATCCTTTTGGTGTGTTCTGGGGTTGAGGAAGTTTGCTTCTGGTGATGAGGTTGGCGAGGTTCAGTGCTTGTTTAAAGGCTAGGATGGGTGGCTCTGGGAAGATCTTTTTAAGAATAGGGTCTCTTTCTAGTATAGGTTGCAATTGTTTGAGGATTTTCCGTACAGGTTCAAGGGAGGGGTGATATGTCATAACCAGCAGTGTGCGATTTGTGGGGGGTTTTCTTCTGTACTGCAGCAGTTCTTCATGTGGTATCCAGGTGGCTCTTTCAAACGTGCAGTCTGTCTCTCTGGAGGAGTGTCCACGGCTACAACCTACACCCCTCAAAAGGCACTGTAATTTTTTGCATTAAAAAGCTGAATCTGCAGCTGCTGTCTGTATCCATTAGAACAAAAATAAATGCAGACTTAGCATCACATCTCAATAATGGTCTTAGCTAGAAAAGCAATTTCCAAACATATGCCTGATTTGTATATTGAGTATTTTATGGCTTTACTTAAAAGCTTAGATGAGGCCTCTTTACAAAGAATTGAGGGGATTTTTTTTATTTGTTTGCTTTATTTTCTTTCTATAAATGGAGCACTGTTTTGGACAGGAAATATTCATCAGCTGATTGACATAATCCCACAAGTAAAATGTATTTAAAGAAAATTGCTGAAATGCATTTTATCAAGACTGATGAGGGCCATTTGGTTTTTTTGGCTTTGTCAGATAGATATGGTCATCATTCATTCAAGGAAAAGTACAGTTTATAGTCAGTGTAACAAATTCCAGTTCATGAAGTGGACTGACTGCACAGTTATAGGAGTACTGTAGAAGCTGAAAACAGTCACATGCACTCAGCATGTGGTGTTTAGCTGGATTTTAATTGTAGCATTCTTGATGAGGAAATTTGAGGTGGACTGTGCATTCCACAAGTGAAAATTATGTTACAAATCCGATCTGTAGGAACATTCAGTATGCCTAATTCTTCACTTGTTAATTAGCAACAAATCTACCTTTGACTTCAGCAACATTAGGATCACCCAAGAATTTTGTATAACTTTTCATTTCTCTAAATATTGTAGTGCTTTCTATTTCATTTGAGAGCAGGAATCGGGATTTCACCATTTGGTTTGTTAATGCAGTATGTTCAGTTCTAGGGAGTATTCACTGTCTTAAGGAGTTAGTCTTGAGAAGATTTAAAGTGTATGAAAGGTTTTTCTTTTTTTCCATTAAAAATATGGCATTTGCCATTCATATATTTATAGAAAAAGGAACTCTTTAAGTGTCTCTTAACTAAAAAAAAAAGTTTCCCAGAGTACCTTGAAGAAAAGGGATTTGATTTCAGAATTGTTCATGAATGGCACCCACCAATCAACCACCATTCAACAGTATTTGAATACTTCAGGCGTTTAATCAATTCATCAGCATCAGAACTAATTTTAGAATTGCTAGATGGCTCTTCCATTTGGGAAATACAAATTAAATACAATAGTCACTATTAGACTCAAGTATTTAGAGTCCTGAGTAACTCCTTGTGAGGTTACTCATCAGAAATTCCAGTTTTGTGCAGTACTTACCTTAACCTGGTTTTCCTGTATACCTCAGCTCTTAGCTGAGAGTACAGACATAATCTTTGCAGTTTTAGGATTACAAATCTTTAATGCTATCTGTGTGAATCTCAAAGCATGTCATAGGCATGGTGACCATATTATTTTTAAGGAAATCTGGGACACTGTGCCCCAGGCAGGAGGAGCAGTGCCCCGCCCAGCCTACCCCCACCTCCAGCTCCAGAGGACAAAGGGCACCAGAATACAAATTCGCCCAGTGCTATACATGCACATGTACAGCAGCGCACACGCACAGCAGCGCTTTCCCCCCAGCCCCAGGCAGGAGAAACAGTGCCCAGCCCAAGACACCCCTGCCTCCAGCTGCTGCTCAGAAAGAGCCAGGCCAGGGAGTGCAGGCAGGGTGGTGCCAATCCAGGACTTTTGTTTCCATTTTCACCAACTGGACGAGGTGCTGGGACAGCCTACAAAATGTAGGATTGTCCCAGCCACACCTGGATGTATGGTCACCCTAGTCATAGGGGTTTCTTTAAAGAAAGGAATTGCTTTTTACTAACTACTGTAATATTTTTTTCCAGTTCCAAAACGGTTTCAATGGAGGAAACTTAAATGAAGCATATCCCCCTCAGTTAAATGTGATCAGTAACACACAGACTACTGCACACCTTCAGCCTCTTCATCATCCCACAGAACCCAGGCCCTTCTCAGACTTGGCATCCAGTGGATTTATGTAAATTAGAGCTAATTGACCTATTTGTTGGTTTGTATTGGTGGAAGATTGAATTGTGAAGAAGAACTTCATCAGGCTAAAGGTGTTGGGCTTTAAATATTAAAATACATATTGAGAGGTTGTGGTTGGTTGCACTATCTGCCACTTGGATAGGTAATCCAAGACCTACCATTCTGAGGGTGGGAATTAGAATTATAATCTGCCTAAAAGTGAACATATGCTGATTTCCATCAGACTGAAAATGTGTGTTACAATATGGATTACATATGAAGGACATACTACATCATGTTGTAGAACATAAGATAAGGCAAATGGTTTTATTATTGAGAAAAAAAATTGGGCACTTTGACAACGTGATTTGTAATGTCAAGGAGAAAATCTTTTCACATTTGAATTTTTTTCAGACTTTATTTTAAAAAAATTAAAAAGCTCTAAATCTACAAGCATCAAAAGCAGTTACTTTTATTGCATACTAAGCTCTTTAATTGCTTATTTGATATTTTAACTTCTTTTGGTTTAGGTCTCCAGTTCTAGCACTTTAATACAAGCATAATTCAAGGATATGATATGTAGTTTTAGGTTTATATAAAACAGATCCATTGCATTCCTTTACTGTTAACCTGAAGTGCCTCACAACTTGGCTACCTTGTTTCTCAAAGGAGCTTGTTTCTGAAAAATATTCACCATAAATTAATTAGCTATATTCCATGAACTTTTAGGTAACATCAACAGTGCTACTGGCTGCTTGTTTTTTTCCCAATACATCTTTTAGTAAATTCGACTTAAGTTTGTGTCTGCAGAATTTTTAAACTATTATCCAGAGTTTTTAATGTTCTGAATTGAGTTCATCTAAGGGTTCCTTATTCTATGTTATTGTTTTGCTTTCTTCAGGTAAACAGAGTTAGAAAAGAAGTAGATTTGGGGGAGGGAGGGAATTGTGGGTCAAAGGGGGTGTGATTTCTCAGGATTAGTTTTAGAATATTACTGCTGAAAAACATGTGCCTTATCTTGTGTTAAAACACTTAAAATGTTCTTTACAAATAATACAAAGCTGCTCTATGCAAATACTTTCATTAAAATGGATATTAAAAAGGGTTACATTTTAAATCAAGGGAAAGGAACTCTCAATAGCAAACAATAGTGAGGCTTACTTTTGGTTAAAAAAAAAAAAAAATTACTCCAAGTCAGATTTTGATTGGCAGCAATTTTTAACCGTCTCAGTGGGGAAGAGGTCTGATGTTTTAATATCCCTGATAATTTGCACTCTTAGAGAAAGAAGCTATCCTTTTTTTGTATGTAAACCCATTTTTAAAGTTCTTTATGCAAAATACATAATCAAAAATATTTTAGTTCAGGTTATAGTGAGAGATCCTTGTAATTAAAGGATTTTTGTAATTTTTGTTTTCAAAAAAGCAGAAAACTTTTTTTATCTGAGGATTGTTAGAATTGTAGACACCAATGTTTGGTGCAAAATACTAGTCTAAGTGAAATATAAAAATGTGTATATGTTCAAATTATTGCATACTCGAGTGCTGTATAATTCATATGTAACAAAGACGTCTTTTGTAAAATATTTTAAACCAGTTAATTTTAAAGTGTTACATCATTATATATAAAGAAAAATGTTTATTAAGTTTGGTATCTATAATATAAATGGCATTGTAGACGGTTTGTTAAAAAAGGAGAAAAAGAGCTCCATCTAAGTTGGTGTTCATATTGTTTAATACAAGGACAGTAACTGAAAATTTGAATTCATTCTTCTTTAAAACAGGCTTTCCATGAGGGAAAATGTATTTAATGTGATCTGCTAGACCAAATTTCAGTTTGTCACAGAATTTTCAGGTGCAAAACTTTACCAGATCTTTTACTCAGTGTTACCAAATGTGAAATTTCTTCAAAGAAATAACTGTATTAATAAACAGCTGTTATTCAGGAAAACCCATTAAGTGGCTTATAACATGAGATTCAATTCTTTAAAATGTGTCAGACTTCTTGTTTTCAGTAAAAGACATCACTAGAAGTTTTGAACTAGTACCTATACCCAAATCATATTTTAACATTTGAGTTTTTTATTTATTTAAGATCTTGTTTTAAACTACTATATGAAGCATCTTCTAGTCAATGTGCCATTTAAGAGTGGATTGGATGATTATATAAATACTGTAAAACTAAAAGGTTCAAAGGGATAATGTAGATTTTACATCAATAGAAATATCTCGTTTATCAGTTTAGTTAAACCAAATACTTGTTGTCCTATCACTAAGTGCCAAGGAAGCAGTACTACTAGTTTACTGCCTTACTGCAAACAAGTTAGGTTTGCTATATGCATAATATCAGCTTATTTTCTGTGTTACCTATGCCTACAACAAAACTGCGATTACTAGTGCACTCTTGATCTGCACCAAACCATTCTAAAAGTGCCCAGGCATTTTTAATGTGTTTTTAGCCCTCCAGCTCTGTTATAAGTAAGATTATAACTCAGTGTTAATCAGTATTACTATCCAGTTTTGTAAAAGTTTTCCAAATTTTTTTTTTCTGTCCTGTTCTTATCTCTAATTTGCTATGCCTGCACATGTCATGCAATACATTTCTTGTGCTAGAGTATGGCTTTGTGTAGTGCTCTTGCTGAATTTCAGGAAAGTTTGTAAAACAAAATATATGATAATAAAATAATCACTTGAATGTAGCTGGTATGCTTTCTTTCATGATAAAAATGTTTTTTTGCTATAGCAGTGTAAATATAAAAAAGGCAGCACAAAGAAAGTAAGAATGAATGCTTCTTGTACAGTTGGGTGCTTGTCACCAAATATATATTTTATAAACTATTGGTATTTGCATCATTGTGAGCTTTGGAATTTCCCAAGTGTTAAATGCTAACACAGGCAGACAGTTTGGTGCAGCGTGTTCATTTGCATCTGAAATGTACATTCCTTTTGCCAAAGTAAAACAGAAAAAGGTAACTGGTTTAATCCATTTAAATTTTTAAAGAATTTAAATGTAAATCGCAGTTAACTTAATAGTTGAATTCAGCCAGACAGAGAACGTAGCTTGAGAATGCATGTTTTTGTGCTGTCGTCATTCCACTGCATGTTAAGCAGTAAAAGATTCCCCTAGCCGTTAAAGAGTTTATTGGCGTGGTAGAATATTTTCATTCATGCTCTTTGGCAGCATGGCATATACAGGTTCAAGATGCAAGAGTATATTTTAAGCAATATATCATAGGTTTATACAGGTTAGGTTAGGTTTAACAGTTGGTAGGAGTGATGTATGCATAGAGGCATTAAAAAAATGCACTTTGGGCAAATCCCCCTTACTCTCAGGTATGAGTTCCATTCCATTTTTTGGCTACTGAAGCCCATATCCAGAGGCAAAAAAAAATGCTGAATTTAGCAGCAAAAAATATAGGTCAGTTCTCCCCCACAAGCAACAGAAACCTCCACTGCTGCTCTACAACTATTTCCAGAATGCCTTGCACTGGGTTTCTGCTTCCTGGAGCCAAAAAGTTCTGGCCGAGCAAGACAAGGCAGGAAACGGCACGGTAGGCTGTAGTGAGTAGCCCCAGGGTGAAGCATTCTTCCCTACCCATCCTGGTGTCCCTCCCCTTGAACCATGTGCCCTGCTTGCCCACTCTGGTATGCTGCTGTGTATGCCTTTCTCCTGCACCAAGCATCTAATTAAGTCTACTCAGGGGTATAGGTCTCACACCAGCTACACAATAACCCTCTCTTGCCAGCCTGTCCCCAAGATGCAGCTCACTTCTAAGTTGTCTAATCCTGTGTTTCCCATAGAGAAAAGAAACATTGAGACATTGAGTCTCCAAAGACTTCAGGCCTCCCCTTATGGTCCACCAGCAAAATTCCAGATCTCACTTACCTTTGGGGTGAAAGTGGCCATCATGACAAACACTGTTTTGGTAGCTCTTTAATTCTGAATCTCTAGTAGTTCAGGTATCAATGAGATGGCCTCAGTGCTGAAGCTTAGTTGTGATATACCTGCCAACCTCATTTCCCATGCGAGTTAATTAAGTGCACAATAAAGTGCTTGCAAATTCAGACCTTGACTTTATTTCCAATGTCTTCTATAATCAGGGACAGATTGAGGTTAGATCATACTGTTGGCCTCTGCCAGCAGCCCTCAATACGACAGATGTACAGCTTGAAAACCCAGATTTTCCAGTGATGGGTTGGCCCCTCTTAGGGGTCTGAACCTTCTGATAGATCAGTGACTCAGCAGCTGTCCTACAGGAATTAATACCAAATTGCCGACTTCAAACTGGCTCATGCTTTTCTGAGGGTACACTCGCTAGTCCTGCATGCCATACCAAAGCCAACACTTCTCTTAGATTTCTCCAAACAATGAGCACTGCTAGTACTGGGAGATGATGAAAAAACCTAAATAATATTCATGATTATACCCCGCACTGTTCCTTATACATGACAAATTGCTATGCACATTGCATGCCTTAGGCAGCATATTCCCAACCCAGTAGTTTAGACAGACACCTCCATTCATTCCTGACATCAAAGCAGGTCACCATATTAACACTCTAGAACACACTTTCTATAGGTGGGAAATATTTCTCTAGTATCAGCCCAACACCATGATGCTCTTTGCTTTTATAGACTGTTATAGACATGTGCAAAATAGCCTCTCCAAGGGTGCCAGCCTCCATTCAGGTCCAATGCTCACCACTGAATTGCTGGAAACTCTAGACTTGATTCTCCACTAGTATATCTGAACCAGCTTTCAGGTCCAATAGCCATCTGATCCTTCCATCAACAAACTACTGCTCTGATTATTCAACACCCAATATATCCTCCGTCTCTTGGACTTGTCCATAGTAATAAATTAGGCCGGGCCAGTCAGGGATGCAACCAACTGCCAAGTTCAAAATACCACCTCCAGAGAGGCACAACTGAGAATATGAAATTGATGATGGCCAAGTTCATTTGTAATTCCTGCAAAGTAATCTTGAATGCCTCAACCTCCTAGCTAGCTCCCATACTCCTGCCTGTTTAACAGTGAGCAGAGAGCTGAATCTAATGCTCCAGACAAACTAGGCAACTAATTTTTTTTTCTGGCAGTACTCCTAAGCTACAAGCCAATTTTCAAAGAGCACAAGAGGCTTGTTTCCTTCCCTGAATGCTCCCTTGCTACAAATAAAAATTCATACAATGCCCCACTGTCTGTAAATTGGCAACCCAATCTGCATACCACTCTTGACTTTGACCCTATACTGAACCTTCAGAGCCTGAGCGCACACACAAACATAAATGGGCTTGGCCATCAAAATTTTAAAAACCCAGCAAATTAAAGCCAGAGGGATATTTGGTATATGCAGAAGGCTATGTGAACCTAAATGACATGCAATCTTTAATCCTCCTATGCTTACAGTAAGGTGCAGGAAGAAGAGTGAGAGCTTTGTTTCAGGTCTTCTTTGCATTTACTAAGTGCTGAAGGTCTGTTTGCTCCAAACAGACCTCATGCCCTGCTTGGCTAGCTAATCAAGCAGCACTGCCAACACCCTGGTTACCTAATGTCAGGGTGTCCAGGGATTCAGATTCCCGCATGTTCAGCATGCCGTTCATGGGAATTTAGCGCTACCTCTGGCCTACGTGCCACAAAGACATCTTAGCTCTTCAAGATAGCCCTCTGTTCCTTTGCTAAGAACTAATTTTTTTCTCTGCCTCACTTCTTTGTGGACTAAACCAGGGTGTCTCCCCAGTAGTCAGGATCACCCTACATATGTTAGAGTCATTAGTTTGGAGCCTTCAAAGTATATATCTAGGGCTTTTCTAACCTCAAGTAAGAAATGCATGTTGTACAGGGCTCCTTAACTTCCCCTTTACCACTTTGGGGTAGTTCTTAACTTTGACAGAATTCATATGAGCCTCTAGTTAACCAATAAGGGGAGACAGTGAGCTAGCTTTTTCACTGAGCTTGGGCTCCCACTCCATGGTGACTTGAGTAGGCCTGTCCAACTCATACCACACCACTCCCTCATCTCAACAGTTATGCAAATGAAGCAACTACCCTGCTGAAGATTAAGTGGGGACAACCACCTGAAATATTCCCCCTTAAATGGCCTTGGCCCCTTCCTCCTCTGAGTTGGATCAAAGTGTTTACTCTGTAATGTGCTTTCTTTTAACACCATCCCTGTACTCTCACCTAGGAACCAAAAAATCTCAGCTATTTACTCTCCTATTCTCTTACTTGAGCTAGTAGAGCTGCAGATCATTTCCCCTACTAAAGGAAACCATACTTTTTTACTGTTGATGCTACAACTTTTATAGTATCTTCTCAGAGACAGATGTCTTTCAGCAAAATTCTTAGTTTATTTTCCTGACCTCTCTCTCCCTGAAACACAAGAAGGTTCATCTCTACTGAAAAGGGGAGTTATTGGAATGAAGGAAAAGCAAAGCAAAGCAGAAAGATCTGACCAACCCACAGTCTCTGAGTGAGGTGTCACTCACAACTCTATTTCATAGATTCTACAGACATTAGGGCTGGAAGGGACCTTGCAAGATCTTTGGGTCCAGCCCCCTGCCCAAAGGACAGGCAGTCAGCAGGGGTCAAATAATCCCAGCAAGATAGGCATCCAAGTGTTTCTTAAAGGAATCCAGAGTAGATGCCTGCACCACCTCTGGGGAGAGTCTATTCCAGGCCCTGGGGACTTGGACAGTAAAGAAGTTTTTCCTTTTGTCCAGCCTAAAACAGTCTTCCAAGGGTTTGTGACTGTTGGACCTAGCCTTCCCATGGGGTTCCCCGGTGAACAGACATTCTCCCCATTCCCAGTGCACACCCCTTATATACTTATAGACTACCACCTATAAGTATATAAGTATGCCCCGGTCTGTTGCCAGACAGTCCAGAAGTTCTTCATTCTACAGTAACATCACCATCCTTAGACGGTTTCTTCTGGGCTGTGGTCAGCTAGCCCATTCTCTTGCATGCTTTCTCTTTTTCTCTTTACTTTCTTCCTTTCTCCTCTCTATATGTAGATGGAATGCTCTCCTTTCTTACTTTTCCCCCTCTAAATTCACAGGTGGAGTGTGGCTCCAAACTTTTTAGTCCCTATCTACTATATTGTATACTTTAAGCCTCCCTGCAAATGCCCCATTTACAGACACCTTTTTTTTTTTTTAATTACAAATCTTCTGTTATACCAATTACATACGGTAGCCACTACATTTTACAAAGCTGAATAAAGGTCAAGAACATACCCCTAACCTCTGCCAGCTACTGTAATTGTGCCTCTGTAGCCTTAGGCCTACAATCACTCATCTGAAAAACTTAGACTAAGAAGACGTGAAAGAAAAACTTTAATTTCTATGGAAAAGCAGCAAAGCAATTTACACAGAGGAGGCCTTTTAGTTAGGAGACTGTTGACACCTAAGCCTAGCAGAACAAGGTCTTTTCCCACCTACCTCAGCTGTAAGGCCCAGTCTAACAGATGTTCTCAGGATACACCTACTAGGTCAAGTCTTGCAAAGATCACATGAGAAGGAGAGAGCCTTTAATAGCCCAGTCATCTGAGACTTACCTGGATTGTAAAAGGTAAGTAGGCAGGTAGGCATCTGTCTGTCTCCTGATAGAGAACAGAATAGAATAGAATTGCACCAAGTGAGGCATCAGTTCAATGAAACATTTGTGAGTGTGGTGGTAGAGTCCAATTCTTGAGTAACAGTCCCTTCCGCACTTATCACATTTGACGTTCCTATCTAACAATCCTGAATGTGGTGCAGGGTTCTTCCTGAGGTTTCTTTTTTCCTCTGCATGTTGGACTCTTCTTTCCTCAAAAGCCTTAATTCCATGCTTAATAAACTGTTTCCAATTGCTTTGACCCTCAGGTATCTTCTCTGAGTCATTTTGCTCAATGTTCATTGCCTTAATATCCTCTTGCAAACATCTTTATAGCAAAGATAAGAACACCCATGTAGTCTTCTTCCTGTAAATAGGTATCCATATAAGAAATCCTTGGGTGGCCATCGTCCAATCTCTACATATGACCAAGCTATTGAAGTCAACACTGACTTTGGGGAGAATGAATGCACATTCCACAATCTCAGCATGGGAAACTGTCCCACCAGAAAACTCCTAGAATGTGGCAAAGGCAACATCAGTAGAAGCTGCTGAGGCACTTTTCTTGAACAAAGTATGTGGCCCAGGATTCACAGCCATACCCAAGGGTGTTTGTGACAAAGTGAGGTATACCTTGATCTTGATCAGTTTATTGTTCCATACTTATTTGCTCAGCATGCTCATGATACTTGATTTTTTGCCAGTACAGATATTCAGTTCAGCCTCAAGTAACAGATTGTTGGTAATAATAGAGTCAAGGTACATAAAACTACTAACAAAATTTAATATATTTCACCTCTTGTGATCGCTGGTGATGAGTCAATGTTTTGGCCCATAACATTGGTCATCTTGATGTAACTGTAAAACCAAACCCTTGGCAGGCATGAGCAAGGTGACTGATGAGGCTTTGAGGGTCACTGTCTCTGGGCTATCAATGCAGTGCCATGAGCAAATAGCATCTCACAAATCAAAACTTTCTGCACTTTAGCCTTCACTTAAAAGCATGTGAGGTTGAATAATTTGCCACCTGAGCATGTATGCAAATAAATTCCTTCAGTGGCAGTCCCAAAAGTGTATATCAGAAGAATAGAAAAGAAATAAACTTATCTTTAGATCACTCCTCCACTTGATTTGAAGCAGGTATTTGAAACCAGGTCTTGTACCTAAGCTAGAGAGCTCTCTCAGCCAAGATTTTCTCAATTTATCTTGATGATGTTGTTTCACTTTGTATAAATGCATATTCACTGAACTACACAGAGAAAATGACTCTATACCCTAGTGGTTAGCACACCTGCTTAGGAGAAAATGGATTGCAGGTCCTACTCCAATGAATATTTTATACAATGTGGAAGGATTTCACCAGCAGATGAGACTTACCTCAGAGCATCTTGCTATCCTGGTGGTTACAGCACTCTTTGTTGCTCCCTTTGGCTCATTATTCCTTCCTCTACTATGAAGGAGAGAAAGCAGCATTATAGCATCTAGTTATGGGCCTTTTTAATGTATAGAAGGGGTCTAACTTGTACATCCACCCTCCGATTTACAGAAGATAAGGGGACATTGTGTACCGCTGAGACAGGCGCTGAAAAAACCCTACTGGCCATCCCTGTTTGGTAATAGCTGTTAAATGCTGATGAGGCCTCCACATTTAGCCCTGTTGGGCATTGACAGATGTGGGAGAAAAAAAAGTGTGCTTTACCAGAAGAGGCAGACCCAGTTCTGCAGCCTCTGTATAGATTGGGCACTTCAACTGGGCTTTTTGGTGCTTTTATCTAATAGCTGATTCAGTCAGCTATTAGATACAAGCTTCAAAAAGGCCCCACTAAACCTATACAATCTATATAGGCATTAGGTGAACCCGGTCCAACTAACGCAATGCCTCTTCTGTGCATGGGCTGGGCTCAGCACAGGGGCACATAGAGTTTAAAGTAAAGCACCAGAGTTTTTGACATCTATAAGCAGCCATTATGGTTTCTGCATATCGCTGTTTCCATGTCCACATCAACACTATAAGTAGGACAAATTCAGGCTCATTGTTATTCAGTATATGAATGTAAATGCAGAGAAAGACCATAGGAGAGTCCATCATTGTGAAAAACAGATTGGTGGGTTGCTCTGTCAAAGCTGGAAAATTATGGAACAACGGGGAACCAAATTGAGACTTGGGAAGTCAGTAGGTGGCATTGCACACATAGGGACAAACCACATTAGAGCAGGATCTGATAATGATGGCCAATATGCCAAAGAAAGTCTTAAGTCCACTGTGATCAGTTCAAACCTCTAAAGTCTTCGAGAAACTTATGACATTTCATTCTGTTTATGAAATCCATGTACACTGAGTTCTTATCAGCCCATAAACTTTTATGCACTTATCTTTATAACTGACATCTACTTACATTTTTAATAGTACTTAAAAAACATTTAAAAGGAAATTCCCAAACCAAAAAAAAGAAAAAGAAAACTATAATTTAGACTTTAAAATTTCTAGGTAAAATCAGTGTTATAGAACAACATTTCAAGAATGCTGTAGTTAATAACACCTAAGGACTGAAAATATGAAAGTGATGATGTAAAAAAAAATCATTAATATAAGTGCAAATCATGTTCCCATTCAAATTCATATCGCAAAAACTACTTGGACTTGGAGTTATACAAACATACAAAAATAGAATGTTTAATGTTTCTTCCTATACACAGAAAAGAAACAGATACTTGGATTCAGATCTGGATCCAAAACAGATCAAAACTCAATGGGGTATTGAAATAGAGCCAATTGCTCACTAATGGTAAAACCAGGAAAAAAAGTTGTAACGTATGGATTCAGATCCAGCAAGCCCATTTATTTTTAAGAAGGGGCAAATTAGATAAAGAGTTGTATCTAAAATGGGCACATCATTGATAATTCTCATAACTGCCAGGAATCAAATAATGTACTCCTCACACGTTCTAACTGAATAAAACCTTTTTAATTAACCAACTAGACAGACACCAGGGCTGTGTGAAGCTTCTGGTGATGATTCAATTTGGAGGACATTTGGCCCAATTCAGTTGCCAAATTTGTGAATCTAAATCGAATCAGGGAACCAATTAAAAGGTCTGAATCAATTCAAAGCTCTCTGAATCTTTGGAAAAGATTTGGTGATTCAGACAGTCCCCAGTGGCTGCAGCAGGGAGCTACAGCCAGACTTGGAGCTGGTAAGTACTAGGAATGGGGGCCAGGACTATGGGGAGACCCCTGCCAGCCCCCAGCCCCTGCCAGCTCTCCCTGCTCCGCCAGCCCCCCCCCCCCATGGCTGCCCCGTCCGCCCCAGCTCCAGCCCTTTAAGAAAAATAAAACAGAGAAAAGCCCCAGGACTCACCGCTCCTGCAGCAGCCTCGGGGCTTCAGGTGGCTTGTGCAGAGCCCCCCATGTGGTGCAGGGCAGTGGGGGGGGGGCAACAGGGATCACCCCCACTGGCAGGAATGGTGAGTGCGGGGATTTTTCTCGGGTTTTTTTTTCTTAAAGGGCCGGAGCCATGGCAGGCAGGGCAGCCGTTGGGGGGGGGGGGGGTCGGTGGGCTCATGCAGATCCCCCCCCATGCCACATGGAGCAATGGAGGACAGCAGGGATCACTCCCCCCCCCTCCCCCCACCTGGCAGTACCCGGTGAGCCAGGGTGTTTTTTTTTCAAAGTGCCAAGAGCTGGGGCAGGCAGGGCAGCCATTGCCGAGCTGGGAGAGTGGGCGGGGGATGGACCTGGCTGATTCGGATATTGGGCAGCAGCCAAATCTCCAAATCAGATTCAACCGAATCAATTCGGGGCAGTGATTCAAATCACCGAATTGAATCACTGTCCCCTGAATCAGCTGAATCCGAATCCAAAGTGAATATTAGCTGCTTCGCACAGGCCTAACAGACACTACAAATTTGGGTTTGTTTCCAACATTGTTTTGTAATTAAGACACCTGAATATACTTAAGACACCTTTTTGCTTGGAATGGCTAAAGCCTGCTCTGAAAATATATCTAAATGACTACATTTTTCTAAGCCCTCATCCTGATTTTTTATCTTTATTTAAGCATGTATTTAAGCATGGGGGATTTAAATATGGCATAGGGCTCCTGAGCTCTGTATGGTTGATTAGTGGGCTGGGTAAATTGTTTGTTTCTTTGAGGAGAAAGGTAACCAGGTATCTTGCTTAGCTCTTAAATATACTCCAGCTAAAATATTGTGAAGCCAGGGACCATACAGAGCTCAGAGTGCAAAGATGTCTCAGGGTTATAAGTAAGACACTAGACAAGGACTCAAGAGAGCCTGCCTCTACCACACTCTTCCTGTGTGGTGCCGGACAAGTTACTTAGAGCTAGAGCTATAAAGGGGACCTCATCATACAACCATAGCAACTACCTTTAAGCATCTTGTGCCTATTACAATCAGTAGCCCTTCATGATGCCTTGGAAGGGTTCCTTACGAATGGCAATCACAAAAGCCAGCACACTGAGAGGGGAGCTAACCACAGGAAACAGAGGTAAAGTGTATATTTTAAGCTTACCTCTCTCAGAGATTTGGGCACATTCTGGTGTCTATGTGCAGTGCAGTCTCTAGTCAGGATTCACAACTGTGACCCTTCTGCTGAAGATGAGTGGCTATAACAGCCCTTTCTTATGAAAAGGAAGAAGCTGGTGGTACCCTGTGAAGGTTGGGTGACCTACAGGGACTACCTAGAATGCCATCACCAGTGCTATCTCCAGAAGATCCTTAGCAGAAAGTGGGAGGATCTTCACACAAATACCAGCGT
Source organism: Alligator mississippiensis (assembly GCF_030867095.1). Classification (NCBI taxonomy): domain Eukaryota; kingdom Metazoa; phylum Chordata; order Crocodylia; family Alligatoridae; genus Alligator; species Alligator mississippiensis. Next base: position 163,233,985 of record NC_081828.1, on the reverse strand, counting down.
CCTTACCAATGCTAACACCACCGGTATGGAAGTATTGATTATTCAACATTAGCTGCGGTGGACAAGGCACTGTGTGTGCATGCTTGATGTGTGCTTACCAAAACAACTACTATAGTCCCAACTCAACCAAGGACAAAGGACACATGGGAGTCAGAGGAAATGCTTCAATGACACCCTCAAGGTGAACATTAAGAAGTGTGGCATTGACACCACAAATTGAGAAAAACTAGCCCTTGACAAGGCTATATGGTGATGCCTTGTGAGAGAAGGTACATTTCACTTTGAGGAAAACTGTCTCACCCCAGAGACAGAAAAACAACAGAAACAGAAGGAAAGGAAACAAGACCAAGAAATCCATGGCCCAACCTTCCCCTTTACCACCTGTGGCGCATGCCAGAGAGTCTGCAGCTCTAGGATCAACCTTCTTAGCCATCAACAGATTCATTTACAACCCTTTACTAGGCCCAGGGAGTGATCATGCTCAACAATGAAGTATTACCACTGACAATCACCCTTTTCTCCAACAAACCACTCAGAGGTTAGAACATACATCAAAGATATAGGACACCCAGCTTGCTCCTCTATCACTATCTCTTCCTCTTGACAGGTTAAAAAGTGCTGACACGGGCATCTAACTACAGGAAAAAAGTCCAGGGTTGTGAATACCTATTGCTTCTGAATCACAGCATTCATTATCATAATTGTGTGATAAATAGAAGAGGAGTCCCAGGAATAGTTATAATGAGATACTTAACCTAGCTAGTCCTTGCGAGTACTTCATTTTGAATAGTACATTTTAGGATAAAATTTCTTGTCACTCAATATTTAAAGACATGAATAAAATGGTCTTTCATAGCCACATTAGCAACCAGCTTCCTTGCTAGTTGGAATTGGAAACCAGAATATACTCTTTTATTTACAAAATAAAATAGGTAGTATATGGTTTTGTTGTAGATTGCTATAATACTGTTGAAGGGTTCCATTGCTGTTCTCTAATTTATGATGAGGTATAATCCAGGCATATTTTTGCCTAGTACCAAAAGAAAATTGAGCACTAGAAGAATGAGAAACTCTTTATCCTCGTGGATGAATTTTCTGAGCATGCATATTTTGGAACAAATTATTCACATATAGGCCTTTGGGGTTATGCTTATTTGTAACCACCTAAGAGTTACTGTAGCTCTTGGAAATTTTTAGTCTGCCTAAAAATCATTCACATCAAGTGAATGTTAGTATATTTCCATTAATGATCTATTGAAAAGGAACCTTTTGGGATAAATTAAATTATTCAAAAGAAGGTGTGATTCTCTTAATGGCTCTAAGCCTGTTTATTACATGAAAGCTAAAAATACTCGAGCAGCAGAATAGGAAATATATAGCATTTCAAAATTAGGAGCTACCAACTGTTTATGTCTGATAAACAGATATTAAGCAATATTGTCATATTATGGCTTTACAGTAGGAACATGAGAACTACTTCATCTGATTAATTTTAGTCATTTGTTTCTGTAAACTGAAACTTTAATGGTGAATCAGTAGAATCTGGAAACTGAAGAGTGAATTGTAAAATCTAGAGATGAAAAAAACCTCTTCAGTTATCTCAGTCACCTCGTTGATGAGTGGAGGGCTGTTATTCTGTTTAAGTTTGGTCAGTCTAAATTATAATTATGCCAGCTAATGTGACTTCTACTACTTCAGCCTGGAAAACACTGGACTACCAACTGATCTTGACGTAAGAAGATTTCCCTGAATTCAGGTTATTTTTTCCCATTCTTCATTTTCTCTCATTGCTTCTTCCATATAAGAGCACATTTTGCATAATTAGCTTTCATACAGATGATTACACTACAAAATATTTGTTGATTTTTATCCTGTCCTCCCTACTTAGCTGTTATTTAGTTAAGCTGCACATATTTAACTTGTAATCATTCTTTATTATGTATATAAAATATATAAATATATATAAAATTATTATAAAAATAAGTGACAAGAGAGAAGTTAAAATTAATAGACCAGAATATATTTTAGGTGATAAATGACCTTGTAAAGTGAACTTAATCTTTTCTCATAAACAAATCCTATCAGTTCTCGACAGAAAATGATTTTTGTTTTTTAAGCACTCCACACTTTGGCAAGGTATTTCTGAAACTGAGCATAATAATATGGGAGTCAGATGTGGACTGGCAAGTTCATGGATGACATTAAACTATGGGGCAAGGCAGTCACACTGGAGGACAGGCTGGGAACACAGGCCAACCTGGACAGGCTTGCAAGGTGGACGGACCAAAACCTGATAGCATTCAATGTAGAGAAGTGCAGGGTGCTCCACCTTGGGAGGAAAAACAAGCATCATACTTATAGGCTTGGCAGTGCTACGCTCACTAGCACCATGACCAAAAGAGACTTGGGGGTCTTTATTGACCACAAGGTGAACATGAGCCACCAATGCAGTGCCGTAGCCGGCAAAGCCAACCGAACTCTGGCATGCATCCACCGGTGGATCTCTAGCAAAACCAGGGATGTCATCCTCCCACTTTACTCAGCCTTAGTAAGGCCACAGCTGGAGTACTGCCTCCAGTTTTGGGCCCCCCACTTCAGGAAGGATATAGATAAGCTTGAGAGAGTCCAAAGGAGAGCCACCCACATGATCAAAGGCCAAGAGAGCAAGCCTTACAAGGAGAGGTTGAGGGACATGGGACTCTTCAGCCTGAAGAAGAGAAGTCTCAGGGGGGACTTGGTGGCAGCCTATAAGTATATAAGAGGTGTAAACCAGGATCAGGGAGAACAGTTGCTCACCAGGGCCCCCCACAAGGGATAACAAGGTCTAACAGCCACAAATTTCTGGAAAGCCAATTTAGACTGGACACGAGGAAAAACTTTACAGTCCAAGTGTCCAGGATCTGGAACAGACTTCCCCAAGAGGTGGTGCAAGCACCTGCTCTGGACTCATTCAAAAGGTGTTTGGATGCTTATCTGGCTGGGATCATTTGACCCCAGCAGACTTCCTGCCTATGGCAGGGGGCTGGACTCAATGATCACACAAGGTCCCTTCCAGCCCCTAATGTCTATGAAATCTATGAAATACAAATCCTGTAATACCAGGGCCTGATGGATTATGTAAACTAAGTGTTCTTCACATTATACTAGTATCTGGATGGGAATCACTGGATCACATCCCTGTCCCAGAATTCTAAATCATATGCCAAAGTTGCATTGGTCTCATCTATGACACTTGGCATTGCAAAATCTTACATAATTTGTTATCTAAAGTCTCTTTTTTCTTCTATGGCTTTGACTTTTACATGTTTCTCTTTATATACAAATATTCACAGAGAAGCTGGACTAAAGGGGAGGCTGTCTACAATTTCTTGAAAAGTAAAGATAGCAATTAAGGAAGAAATTAGTGTAGTTCAATAGGATGTAGTTGGGAACTTTTAGATGAAATGAGAGGGCAAGAAAGTGGCCACAGACTTAATATTTAGAAAAATGTCCTGCTGATTTATCCTGTTAGTTTGTGAAACAGTCTCCGAGAAAGAAAGTAAAGACTCCGCTGAATATGGCATTTAAAACTACATTGGTTAGGTCCCATTAGCCAGTGTTTGAGCATACTTCACCAGATGCTGTGAAGGTGAAGCAGTGTATCAAATTGGGAATGGGATTTGAATGCAAAAGACAGGGAAGGGAAGCAGAGAGAAATGAAGGGGCAGGGGGAGGAGAGAGTCTCTACCATTTTTAATTCATGATCCTATGATATATGCACTTAGTAATCAAGAATAGATCTTTTAATCTGAACACTAGGAAAATGTTTGTTCATAGAGTATCTGACAATGTGTGTATGATTCTTTTGGAGACTTTGAGGGTCCCTACCAATTTCATTTTCTGTACATATTTTTAAAAATAAAATAAAATCTTCAAAGTGCTCCAGCCAAAGATTTCCAAGTCTAGTCAGAATAGTTGGAAGGGGAGGCTACTTATATCTTGGCTGATACCTTGTGTTTTCAGTTTCAGCCAATGTGGTCCCCATTTACAAGAAGGGGAGAAAGGAGGACCCCGGCAATTATAAGCCAATCAGTCTTACCTTGGTCCTTGGGAAGACCTTTGAGAAAATTCTCTTTAATAAACCACATTTTCCCACCACATTCTCTTAAAAAGCTAGGTGACTGCAGCATTGATACCTACATAGTCAGATGGGTGGCAAATTGGCTAGATGGTCACACCCAGAGAGCAGTGGTGGACAGGTCGTTTTCGACCTGGAGGGATCTGAGCAGTGGAGTCCCCCAGGGCTCAGTCCTGGGGCTTGTACTGTCAACATCTTTATCAGGATGTAGGTGTGGAATGCATGCTGTCCAAATTCGCTGAGGACACCAACCTGTGGAGTGAGATGAGCATGCTTGAGGGGAGGGACAGAATCCAGCTAGATCTAGACAAATTACAGAGGTGGGCGGATGAGAATAGGATAGAATTCAACGCAGACAAGTGCAGGCTGCTGCATCTAGGGAGAAGGAACCAGCAACACACCTATAGGCTGGGGAACACCCTTCTTGTCAACACGGTGTCATTGTTGACTCCAAGATGATCATGAGCCACCAATGCAAGGAAGCGGTCAATAAGGCTAACCACACCTTGTCATGCATCTACAGATGCATCACAAGCAGGTCCAGGGAGATGATCCTTCCCTGCTATGCGGCATTGGTCAGACCACATTGGAGTACTGTGTCCAGTTCTGGGCACCACACTTCAAGTGGGATGTGGCTAGCATTGAGAGGGTCCAGAGGAGGGTCACTCTCATGGTCAAGGGGCAGCAGGTCAGGCCCTACAAAGACAGGCTAAAGGGCCTGAACCTATTCAGCCTCCACAAGAGAAGACTGAGAGGGACTCACCAGGAGGGACCAGCGGGAATTGGGGGAAGCTCTGTTCCCCTGAGCACCACCCGGGGTTACTAGGAAGAATGGCCACAAACTGTTAGAGAGACAGTTTAGGCTGGACATCAGGAGAATACTTTACAGTTAGGGCTGCCAGGCTCTGGAATGGGTTCCCAAGTGAGGTGGTGCTCTCTCCTACCTTGGGGGTCTTCAAGAGGAGGCTGGACAGATATTTGGCTGGGGTGATACGATCCCAGCACCCATTCCTGCCCAGGGCAGGGGGTCGGATCTGATGATCTGTTTAGGTCCCTTCTGACCCTAAGCACTATAATAGTATGATATTATAGATCATGTTTGCAGCTATCCTCAAGATACTCGTATGGCAGTCACCCAGAAGCCTTCACTTGCTTCCACTGTTATTTTGTATTGTAAACAAACTTTTAAAGTAAGAAAGTGATTAAGTATTGGTATAGATAGCCAAAGGAGGATGTGGAATCTCCATCCTTAGTAATTTTTAAGATCAAATTAGACAAACACTTGTCTAGAATAGTTTAGATAGGAATAATCCTACCACTTGGGGTCCCTTCCAGCCCAATTTTTCTAGGATTTCTAAATTGTTTAGTATCTTTTATGGAAACTTCATGCAAAACCTGCATTTGCTACTTCTAAGCATTTCTGGCAATACTGAGTGAAAATCTTATAGCACAGCATAGCACAGCACATTTAATATAGCTATATTTATAATATGTGAATTATTTTTATAAATATGTATATTATTTAATATAATATAAGCTATAATAACATATATGCATATATATACACACACATACATATGCATACATTATATCATTTTATATTATATATTTTATTTATATAAAGATAATATATTTTATTGTTTATATATAATGTATCAAATACCTGCATATATTTAACCTCTGATTTTCTGTTCTCTCTATCCCTAACTGCTTCCTAATCCTGACTCTTCTTCCTCATTGTAGAGTCCCAATCACAATGAGTTTACCTTAGTCTGAACAGTAAGAAAATTGGCTTGTCAAATATGGTAGGTTAACTTAAAATTGGTCTAGCTAACTTAGAATATACATGCCTAAGGAAAGCGATCATTTTTTCCTAACCACATAGAAACATGCATATAATGTTTAAAAGAATAATTGTACCAAGCTCTTCATTGTCATCTAAAAATAGTCAGTCTATGGCACTCTGTTTCACCTCTCTGCCTCCGTTGCTCACTGCCATTCCAGATGAAATAGTGGGAGCTTTGGGGCACAGCCTGTTTTTCATCAGTGTATGGGGGGGGCAAGCTCTTGTTTTCTAAGTCCATTTTAAAATTAAATCTAGTGTAAGTCCTGAAAGCATTGATTGTTTATTAGTTTTCTTATAAAGGTTATGGCCTTTACAAGGAACACAGAAAACAAGACAGAAAATACATAAAGAATCACTGATAGATCTCCTTTTTCATTATCCACCTGCTAAGATACAGTCCTTTACAATGATGGCATGTATCTTTTTCATAAGTTACAACATGCAGCTTGAAGTGGCCGGAGTCAATATGCAGTCGTTTGCCTTCTATAATCTGAGAATCTTTAGAAGATGCTCTTGTGGAAGTTGGTAAATACAAGTAACAGTTCATTTTTTAAAATGCTATTTGCAATCACTTTTTCTTCAATATTTAGATGGCAGCTGAATTGAATACCTGTGCTGCACTACAGAAATTTTAAATCTCTACTGCAGCAGTGACCTATATCATTACTTCATTGGTAATATTTTATCCTTCTTACACAGAGGAAATGTCACAATCCATTTTGACCTCTATTTTGGAAGATGAGCAATGACTATTGAAAAGATCTCTCTGTAGTGGAGGGAGAAAAATTCTTACTAGATATAACATTAGATACACCTCTTTTCTATATTTTACAAACTATCACATTTAAAGACCGTGATTAATGTGGCAGATAAAGTGCTACATTTCACTTCCATGCTATAAATTTCACAGTTACATAAATAAACTTTTGTATTCTGGCCTCTTAGATATATCTTCTCTGCCCCTACCAATGGCATGGTTGTTTCCATAGTAAGTAATGTACTTCAGAGGTGAAAAGTTAAGAGAGGCTAAAAAATTAAACCCCCATTATACTGTACTATACTAAAAAGTTGAGACTGTTCAGTAATGTAAGGGGAAACTTGATATGTTTACTTGTATTTAGCAAAGTAGTCAATTCTATCAAGCATCCCAAAAAATACAAGTAGAGGTGGCAAATCGGAGTGGGGCAGGGAGAAAAATGTAATTAAAATTTTTATTTTTAATGTATTTATTTTTCCATGTTAACAGTTGTTTTGTGCCTGTTTCCTATAAACCATCCATTGCGTTTCATTTGCAAAATATATCTGAGGGAACATCTCCATCACAGGTATCAATGTCACACATGCAAGTATTTATAGAATCTAAACTTTTGCAATGATATATTTAAATAAATATATCACAAAGGCTTTTAAGCTCATCCAGTAAGAGAAGAAAAATCTGATACATTTTCCCCATCGTCATTAAGCAATTTAGTCTGAATTCTGAACCTCTGTGCTCAGTTCAGAGCATAAAAACATCAAGATGCTCACCTGGTAAACTCAAATTGCTTCCTGTACAAGAATAATATTCAAGCAAAAGCCATGAACGGTCAGCTTTACATTCCTCTCTGCCTATAGCAATAACATCTCTTTATGTCAACCCACACATTGCTTGTCACCCACCCACTAGCACAATTTTAAGGTTCTTTTTTCAAAAGGAAATAAGCAATGAGTGAACCTGCTGTGATGAGCAGCCAGCCTAAATGTGCTGTTATGCACATAAAATTGCCATTGAGGAAATACAAAGTTCAAGTACTGCAATTCTGTTCTTGTTTTAATCATCTTGTTTTGTTTGCTTATTTGTTTTGTATTGTTTCATTGCTTTGGCTGAGAGAAGAACTAAATGAAATCTCACTTGGAGAGAATGAGAATTCTGTTGGGAAATGGTCAAAAAGAGAGAGAGATGATTGTTCTGGTACCTCAAGATGTGGGCAACAAGATTCTTATTGCTCCATTTTTAGCACAAATTCACCATCAAGCCACTTCAGATATAGTCAGACACTGCAACCACCATCCTATGTAACGCTAAAGGTCTGTGATGTTAACCAAATGGTAAAACCCCCAACTCACTTTTTGACCATTGTCACACCAGAGGACGAAAGAGGCTTGTCTGAGCAGCAATGTCTGCTACAACAGGATCTGGAATTGTAACCTTCATACATAACTTACACTCTGCCCTCCTGTGCACCATGGGCACTTTTACACGTGCTCTGACGTGTTCTGATTAATTGAGTCCCGTGTGCTACAGCATCTAATTTTTCAAAACAGTGGCCCGTAAAGCAAGCTTTACTTAAAGCACCCCTACCACCATTTTGAAATGCAGGACACTGAATACACAAGATGCTGCAGGTGTTTTAATTGTAGCAGCTCCTGACAGCCACTCTAATTACAACACCCTCCCACCCCCCACCCCCACACACACCAGGACAGATGTAAAGACATCCAATGTGATTCAAGAAGAGACTATCCCACATTCCAGGTGTACTTGATAACTGGATGTTATAAATACCAGCAAGTATTTATAACATCTGGTTTTCTCTAAAATATATAGTTTCAAGCTTGTGCCTGCAGCAGTCATAGAGGAGGGAAATCACTGAAAAGAACACTTGAAATAAGCTGTGCTCTTGGAAGCAACATACAATTCTACACAACATACAATATTTGGATGCTGTCTTCAACTTGGGGTTGCATGGCCATTAGGTATCCACATAATCAACTTCTGAAAAGATGCAATATTCCACCAAACCATCTCACATCTCTCAGAACAGGACTTTTAGTCTGCTCTTGGGGAAGTAGTGTGAAGTAATATTACTGGCCATCTCAAAACCCTTGTGGACAGCTCTGCACCTACACAGGACAGTGCATGATCACCAGGGATCCTGGTTTTCCATTTGCTATGGAAAAATGCAGATGGTCTCTTTCAACAGAGAAAAACATGGTTTTTCTCCTTTAAAGGAGAAAAATCAGGTATTTCCCCTTTAAACAAAAAAAATGCAAGAAACCATACGCTTCCCTTGCAAGCTGATGCAATTGATAACATCTTGAGAGTATAGCTATTCTCAGTCAAATTCTTTGAAAACTTGCTCTGAAACCTAAAGTTGAGCCCAGAACATTTCCTTACACTTCATATTTTGACCTCCTTTGTGTTCACTGGTAACATACTGTAGTTTCTCACATATAACACACCCCATCACATAATAATCACCTTGTTTTCGACAGATCCTTCCTTGTAGTAAGTAACGGAACAGCAGCTGCTAGGAGCAGAGCCTACTCATTTTCTGTTCTTTGGTTAAGTGCAGATTTTACCTTTGTATTACCCCACCAGTAGAATTTATTCTTGCCATATTTCTTGTGTATAATGTGCATTATTATTTTTAGCAACTGATTTCAGGGGGAAAGTGCATGTTTTATGTCAGAAAATATGGTAATAAAAATTAACCTCCCCTGCTTGGTACACACCTGTACTAAAATCACTGTACATTAATGGACACAAAATATCATTAATAGGAAGTGTGTTCCATTCTCTCTGAAAGTTCCAGTGAGTTATCTTTGCCTTATGAAAAAGGCTGCTTTCTTAGCTCTTTAATAATACATTTTTATACTCAATTTTCTGATTTGTTTAGTGTCAGAAGACTTGTTTCTATCAGCAACCTGGCATATAATTTACCTTACTTTACCTACATCTAAACAAATGTAAAACCCACAAATATTTATGCTTTTAGTTTGTTCTTGAAAACCTCTAAATAAACCTAAAACCCACTAATATTTATTCTTTTAATTTGTTTTTGAAAATCTATGTCAGGCATGATTTTTTCCATAACGTTGTGGATAACATGCATTCTGGTAGGAGAAGCATGGATCTACATACCACAGACTGAAGAACCTATACAATTAAGATCAATATCTCTTTCAGCTATATTATGGTATCTTAAATAGAGGAAAATATCCCAGTTAAATTGTTCAATGGTTGCTGCAGATAAACAAAGGTCAATATAGCAGCTAAATTAAATTTAAAATGTCTGGAACACTTCTGAAATATGGGTTCAAGACATAGTTTTATTTCTATTCTCTCCTCTATTTAGTAACTTGTAACATGTTACTATTACAGCAGTTGTTATACTCTTTTTATCAAAAGTTATTTTAAGAAAGGATCTGAGTACATTATTGTTATGCTGACCAGAACTGTAATGAAATCAACATACTCTTTACTGTAGGCATAATGTAAAGCATATGTTTTTTCCAGCCAATGAGTACATTAAAATCCAAACTACAATACAATGTATATAGTGCTTCTAGATTAAAGCTCTTGCATGCCAGATTTGTAGCTTTGATTCGCTCTGAATTTAGCGCTTAGTAGGATTTATTTCAGTGATTCTGCCCTGAGGCCAAAATGAATCAGCTTTTATCTAGGATGATCATATATTGCCTAAGCCTTGTAGCTTTTCTTTTAATAAACATGTAACTTTAACCTACCATTACATATATCTGAAACATATAACAAAGTGAGCTCTTACCCAACACTGTAGCCAAGCAGAGTCCATTAAGGTTTGAGATAGAGTTTATGTTTAGGGTAATCTAAATAATACTTTTAATGTGTGTCTTTTCATTTTCCTCCTTGAAATAGAGTCAGCTTTTTATGAAGATTTATTCTCCTATAAACTTAGAACTTGCTCACAGACACCAAAAGAACATAATTTCAGACTCCAGTTTTCAGTTTAAAGAGGAATATCTTAATAGCAAAGCAATTTTAACATGGAATTTAATGGTGCATAAGAATGGTCCTTTAATCTCTCCTACTTTTTCTCCTGTTTGTATGGTAACTTTTCAGAAATGCTTGTTCTTGAATCTGGCTTCATTTCTTAAACTGCTTTATTTTTCATGCTTTTAACTAGGTTTTCTTTCATGAAAAGTGTGTTACCTAAATCATAAATAAATATTGTTATTTTCCAAATGGTTCAAAACATAGTATGTACCTCATGGAACAGGTGAACAGTTCTTTTTCTTCAATGGACTACTTTTCCACTGCTCTGATAGGGCCAAGGAGAAGAAATGTCCTCTAAATCTCCTGCTAGTGTAAAGGAATCCTCCATAGGCAGGTCTATATGATTCCTCTCAGTCCCCAAGGGACAGGGAGCACGGCAAAGATAAGGCTGGAAAGTGACCAGACAGCAATATGCACTGGCAAATATAAAATTTCTAGAGGATCAGATTCAAGCCGTGTTGGAAAATCATGCAGAAAACAGACCCTGTCTGCTGCTTTCCCCTCCCTGCTTCCCCCCACAGTTATCTTTCCCCATTCATAAACACTCAGGGATCTTTAAGAATATGGAACCTAAAATAAAACAGAATTTGCCCAGCCCAAACACACCACATTTGTGGGGTAGTTGAGTCCACTGTCTCCAATCCTTTATTAGCTGGCTTGTTGAAGACCAGAACTCTTACTTATAACAGATCCCAGCCAACAAGGACCTCACTGACATATGTAAATAGACTCAGTGATGAACAAGTGAATTGCAGGAGGCAACTATTTAGTGTAGTCCAGCAATATCCAGCAATAGTCATGTTCTGAACTTCCACTGAACAGACCACTTCACAAAGTCAGTGCTGCTTACTCAGTTCTCACAAACACAGTCCTAAAGAAGCGTTGCTGGTAGCAATAAGCTCTTGTAAGACTAAGAAGCCCAAGTAACTCAAAAAGCAGCCCTTCAGATTTATTTGATGAAGCTAGCCCTTGTTTTCCTAACCAGGGCCTAAATTCGGTGTGTTTCAATATCCCCAGACTATACCTTTCTTAATTTCTCCCTACAATCATAAATATGCATGCATACATTCATGATGTATAATCATTTTTAAAAAAAAGCAAAATACAATTTTTAACTGTATCACATAATACTCTGTACAACAAGTCAGAGCAACATTATAATTTATGTAAATTAAGGCTTCCAGTGCCATTTTTCCTCTTTCTTACAGGGAGAGCAGAGAGTCATTTTCCCCCTCAAGCGTTCTAGTCGTGAGGCTTATAGGAAGGTCAAAGCATAATTAGCTGTAGCAATGAAAGAAGAATGAATCTCTTTCATTCAAAATTCTCATATTAGCCTTTTTTCTGACCAGTCCAAATCCAGAAGTAGCTGACATAAATGGCTTAATAAGTAAGTGTGAGATACAAGATGAGGAATAGAAAAACAACCGGCAGAAACAGTGCAAGAAAAGAGGGTCTTCCTGCTCCCTCCTGTTTTCAAGTTAAATCCATTTAGTAACTTGTAAATTGTATCCTCTTTTTAGGACACTTCTTAATTTAGTGTATTATATCTCCTTGAGGTTGAAATATATTAAGGATCTTAAGTGGACAGATAAAATAAGAAATAGTCCTTTTGAAATAATTTGTTCATTTTAAAAGCAAATGTGTTGCTATTAAAATGTGCCTAATCTAATAGTAATGGAGCTGGAAATCCTTTCACTGTTGGACACTGCCATAGAAGGCTTCCTTACAACTCCAATGTTACTGAAATGTATCCTGAAAGATACTGTATATATCCATGAATGAGGATCACCTGGTTCCTATGCAGAGGGTTTCGCTGACAAGAGATTTATTTTGTTATGTGGAAGTGGACTGAAACCACTAGTTGGTTTCCCTTTGAAAACAGACTTCAAAACATCTTTATCAAAGATTATAGAAACCTGGAAGGGTATTACTGAACTGTGCCCTTCAAACTAGCTATGCAGAGATGAAAGAGTCCTTTTCCCAGTACCTTGCGATCTTTTTCAACTGTAGACTGAAATGCAGTACTTTTAAATCACAGCATTGTTACAACTTGTTCCCCTACCCCAATTAATGCAATAAGAATGCTTCAAGACAGCAGAATATTTGGTCATTACTTCATTTTAACTACTGTATGTTAAATTACTGTATTGCAGGAGACTTCCAGTTTTGTAATGAATAGCTTATTGTTCTGCATTACTTTGACTGCCTTATATTTTCCCCTATGTTTTCTCCTTGTGCTAGAGTCATATTTTTGTGACTAAGAGGAATTTTAAACCTCCATGAAGCTATATTTTCACTTCAGTTGATAGGATTACCGTATGTCCGGGTTTACCAAGACATATCCTCTTTTTGGTTCACTGTCCAAGCGTTTTTTTAAAATATCAGCAAATAGTTGGGATTTTGCTCTGCCTCTGCTTTCCCGGCACTTCTTGGCTTGTCCCAGCAAGGAGCTGCTTGGGGTTGGGGGTAGAGGGAGTGGGGGCAGAGCCATCATGTGCATCTGCATGTGGCCCTGGCAGCTGGAGGTAAGGCTGTTTTGGGGGGCAGGGGTTGGAGGGCCAGGGCTTGGGAGACTGCAGGGGGTGCATATGTAAGCGTGTATCCGTGTGTGTGTGTGTGTGTGTGTGTGCGCGTGCACGCGCACACCTGCTGGAGGTGCAGCAGGGTGTGGAGCTGGGGGAGGTGCCTGCCCCTCCAGCAAGGGAAGGGAGTGGGGGAGTTTCTTCCAAGGCAGCAGGGAGCTGCATGGGAGCAGAGCTCCGGGAGGGCAGAGGACTGTGGGTTGGAAGTGAGGGGCACTGGCAGGGCTGGGTGGGGCTGCAGGTTGGGAGTGAGGAACACCGGCAGGGAATGAGGGTCAGGAGTGAGGGGCAGCAGGAGGGCAGGGGACTGAAGGTTGGGAGCGGAGGGCACAGGCAGGGCCAAGGGACTGTGGGTCAGGAGTGAGGGTATCAGCAGGGACCAAGGGGGCTGAAGGTTGGCCATGAGGGGCAGGGGTGGGGCATGGGCATATCAATGCCCCCCCCCGCCCACAATCATATACCCCCCCAGGAGTCCTCTTTTTCTAAACTCAAAATATGGTAACACTATAATGGAGTAATAACACAGGATAAATTATGGCTGGCCTCTGTACTAATAAATACTATGTCAAGTTAAAAAGACATCCTGATTTTAGTTAGGGAAGCATTGTCTTTCTAGTGCAGGTTCCATTTCATTCTGAAAGAGAGGGTAAATTCCATTTTTCTCTAACGTTTTATTTGAAATGGTTTCAGATTTAATAAGGGTGTTGGTGTTATGCCCTCTGACCCACTACACCTTTAATTATTCACCTCTATCCAAATTCTTTTCAGACAAAGGAAGTAGTTAAACAAATCACAGATCTGTTTCAATAGAATCTATTCTAAATAGCTTTTCTTCTTCCATCACTCTATGGCAACTGTGAAGGAATAATTGCCACTAGTTTGTCCATGTCAAAGGCTGCAAGTTAGGCAGTAGAGGTGATTCAGATTGCCACCATGAACATCTGAGAGTAGCCTAGAATTCAGTTATGTTTAGAACATAAACACTGTTTATATGGCTAATTTGTGGACTTTTCAGGAGTGCTCCTGGGTTTTCTCCAGATGCCATATAATGATACCATTTTTTAAAAACACAGTGTCTGTTATGGGACAGGCATGAAAGAAAGTTATACTTGCAGAAGCCACTTTTTAAGATAATATTACTATGCCCCATATATGTTGAAAAATGAATCTGTCTTACAGCAATGTAAATCAGGAACAATATACTTGAACTTGATGGAAGTACATGGGAATAAAACCAGCCGAATCAAGGGCAATGCTATTCCTTTTGCCAACAGCATTATTCTGTGGACTGGTTTGAGAACCATTTTAATGGGGTTAATTTTCATTTTATACCATTGGACAGTAAATCTAGTGGTTTGAAGGACAGCAATGTTTCATTAGAAAATATGCTATGGTTTAGTGGTAAGTTAATGTACTCTTTTTAAAATTTTGTTTTTATTGTTGTATGTTTTAGTCAAGTATGTATCAGAATTACAGCACAGCTTAGCCATGGTGGCTTAAATATTCATGAAAAAACAAAGACAGGTTTAAAAAAAATAAAACCACATGTTAATTGCATGTACTTTGGATCTTTGCAACTGAAATGTGAAATTCTGATGTAAAAGCATTTTCAATCTGGAAACCGATTAAGATGACCATTATGCCTATTTACTGTAAATGCTAGAAAAATGCATAATTCCATGAAACTATCATGTGTTGCACGTGATACATGAACCAATGATTCTCTTACATGTAAAAACCTTAGGTTAGAAACACATCATCAAAAATCTGAACAAGATTCTGGAACCTGCAACTTGCAAGGAACATCACACTCTAATTTGGGATCAGTGCAACACCTAGTTCAGGACTACGCCAAAACAGGATCCAGAGAGTAGATTTTCCTCTGCTACTGCAGGTCTCAACCTGGTAGGCATTCTCAAAGCATGTGTAATACACACACAGATAGACACAAAAATGCAAGTGCAGCTTACAATTTCTTTAAAATGTATTTGCAAAGAAGGCTGATGATCCTTTCTAACACTTTTGTATATCAGTCTAGTGGATACAGAACTCACTGAAGAAGTAGGAAACCTTTGAGAGGAGGACACTGTGGCATCTGAGATACTAAATAGTTCAGAGTGGCATGAGATTTCATAGGCAACAACCTACTTCATCAGATGCAGGATATCTGACAAAGTCCTAGCATTTGACAAAGCAGGTTGTTGCCTATAAAAAGTAATGCGTCTGAAACTGCTAGTTTCTAAGGTACCACACACCATTTTCCTGACTTCAGAATCACACAGCTAATTATATCTGTGCCCTTGAAAAGAAGAAATTCTGGATTCTGTTTCCAATGTTTTATAATGTATTTTACCCAATAACTACCCATACAAATTTATTAGCAATACCACTCTCTTACTTGCTCACCTTCTGTTCCTTCACCTCTGAATGCCCAGTGGTCTAGCTTCAACAAGAAGACTGGAGGGTACCTAACCCTAGCTGGGTGGATAAGCCATTGCCCTGAGGAGATATGGCTGAAAACTCCCTCAGGCTACAGTAGGCCAATAATTCAGTCTCTAGCAAATGTCCTAACCATCTAGATACTGGGAAGAAGATGGATGGATCTTCCCTCAACACTGCTATTCAATGAGGCCATAGCTTTTAAGTTTAATTGCCTGCAATTAAGTTTAAGCCTGGCTCTCAGGCTACTGATACCATTTTGATAGAGGAGTCTAACTCAAGGAGAGGAGCAGAATTCCAGACACACACATTCACCTGACTGGCTTTATACATCCCTACATAGTTTGCTGGCTTGTGAATTGCAGCCAGAAAGTGCTTAAAGAAATCCAGTCAAAGTATAATTTGATTCATACCTAAATTTTGCTAGGAAAATGCACAGCACTGCTGTTCCTAAGTACTTTCTGACTGTGGGCCCCTCCTGGAGGGATATCGGTTGTAGCGGTGTTGGTCTAAGGACATAGGCAGACAAGGTTCCTCTCCCCATGAGTGTGTGTGGGAAGCCTGGGTGTCTGTCACAGAATTCTTGATTGCAGTGGAGTGAGGGGAAGGAGCAAATACAATCTTAGGTATTGCAGTTCCTCCCATTCAGTCACCTATGTTCTTCATTGCATCTATCCCTCAGCTAATTGTGCTGTCAGTTGGTAGGTGAATCAACCTCTTCAGGACTGCAGGGAAGCAGCTGGGCTCCAGATACAGGAGCTATGGTAGCTATGGCAACTTCAAAGGAGACCTTTATCAAGCGTCAAATTATACTAGTGTCATTGTGGGGCAGGCCTGAGGCAGTGAGAATGAAGGTGTGTTTGTAAGCCCCTCCTACTCAAGCCAATTTCAATATACCTGACTAGCACTGTACACACTTTTGACACTTCTGATTTTTTTCCCCCTTTTTATCTCCTCTTTATAGATTGTAGTTAGCACTCCACTCTTGAGGTCATACTGACTTTGCAGTCATGATAACTTTATCACACCTCCGGTTTACAGATAGTGTAACAAAAGTTAGCAACACAGAATTATGTTATGGCAGCCATCCACCTATATCCACTAAATCTGTCAACATTGACTTGTGGAATGTCTCATTATTGAGCTATTGCGTGCAATAGCTTTTTCAATTATATAACTAAATTCTTGATTTACCTTCTCACTTTTCACGTCACCTTTTATCCTGATATTACAACATGGATTTCTGTGTATTACAACATTACTAGAGTATCTAATTTAAGTACACTGTACTCCAGGTATCTACTGTAATTTTCAATTTCCTTCTGTTCTCCGATATATTAGGTAGTAGTAATGCACAGGATTTAGTATAACTTCCTTAGCCAACACTTTGGTGGGTTCCTTGTTTGTTTCTTTCCTGCACTTTCACAAGAACAGCATTGCTATGATCCTATAAGAAAACTCTTTTATATGTTTTATGAGGTCACAGCCATTTCTTGATAGAACTACTGTTCCCTTTATTTAGAGTGTGGCTGGCCAGTTGGGGGTGCTTCTGCTCTGAGCCACCCACCTCACCATGACCGACCAAAAACCAAGCTCCAAGTGTCTTCTTTGGGGCACTTACGACTGGCCAACCCCCTTCCTGGAGCATACCTGCAAGCCTGAGGTAACTGCCACCACCACCAGGGGTCTGGCCAGTGTTCAGGCCCTGTGCTCCCCAGGGTACACAGGCCTTGTAGGCCTTGCGGGAGCTTGACCTCTTTCAAGATCTTGGGGTGCTTCCTTTAACCTGAAGCAAAGAAAGTAGCCTCCCTTAGTTAGCCGAGCCAAGGGAATAAAAAGGCATGCCCAATCCTTCTTGAGCATGTACCACACAGCTTGTTATAGTGGATAGCTTTACTGAGTAAAGATGGTAGGCTTGGGGAGGGGTACAAGTCAGAGAAGTGTCAAAAGAATACCTTAAGCAAACAGAACCAGCCTGATAATCATTTAATATGTTTCTAAATTACTGTAAGCTACCTTTCTAGTTAAGTTCCTGGTAATTTACTCATTTCAGCATCTGGCAGAGAATGCGAGTTGCAGAGGTTCCAGTTGCTGTGTAAGAATCCCAAAATAGCTCTTTCTTTTTTCTGGAAAGCCTCTCTCTTAAATAGCAATCCTGACCTCACCTTCTAGACCCAATCAGGGGCAGGTGTTGTTTGAGGCCAAGGTGAACCAACCAATTTGAAAAGCATCACACCTGAACCTGGACTCAAGCCCCTGCCTCCAGGTCATGAGGCCATAGCTCAAAACAATAGAGGCTAGGTAACTCAGATTACATGCTCTGTAACCTATGGTAACCAGAGTGATGGACAGGTGAGAAGACAGAGACACAGCGGGAAAAAACTCTAAGGCAGGAGTTTGGAATGGAGTTCCTTAACGTAGCCTATTTGTTTGCAATTGACAGTCTTTACTTTAGGCATCTATGGATGGATGGGTGATCCCTGATTAACCTCTTGGGATATATTTCCATACCAAATATAGCAAGACAGAGGTCCAGTTTATCTTCCTTTTTAAAAAACGTATGTGCTTGAGTATATTTTTGACAATTTTCAGTTTGTCTGCAAATTCCCTTGAAACCCAGGACTATTACTATGTGCATATTGCTTAAAATCCCAGTGCTTTGAATGATGGTCTATTATATTATGGCTCATGTTCTGAAAAGTTCATCAGCCATTCCATGTTGTGAAAAAATAGCTCAAGCCATGCACCATATTATATTATTAACCACTCACCACAAGAAATACAGAATGCATTGTTGCTTCTGCAGTCCCATCTGAATAATTTACTCTGGAACAATGCTTGTTCATTTCCTTCTCTATCACTTATCTATTGTTTATTAATTGAATTGCAATAACATCTGAGAGCCCCTAGCATAGACCAGAACCCCACTGGGTTTAGGCCCTGTACAGAAGAAAAACATATGTCTTTCTCTTTCTTACATTAAATACCTTTAGAGAAAAAAGACTATTTCACAGGGGAAACAGTATTTACAGAAAGTTTGCAACATGCATATATTATTAGGGTCTCTTACAAAAATAGGTCATTAAAATTTTTGTAGTAATCAATCATAAATAAGTCTGGATGCTGAAGTGCTGTCATTCAGCCTACCTCTCCTGATCTCAGTGGAGCTATTTAATCAACACAAGCTAAGAATCCCATCCCATAATTTAAAGGTATCATATGCAAAAAAAGTCTAACTACAGAAGATATCTGTAGTGCATTGTAAAAAATTCCTGTGAAAGCGTATCCATATACAAAAGAGTGTACATGTACTGTAGCCAATTTTCAAACCACAATATCTTAGCTGTCTTTATTTTGCAAAACACCAAAAGCAGTAACTATATAACATACTGTTACATTGCCAAGATATTTTTAACCAGACTTTTTTGTTAGATAAGCACAAAAGCATCCAAAATGAGCAAACTCTCTCACTCTCTCTTTTTTTAAATACATATACCTTAAAACAACTAAACTCATTTTTCTTTTACCCTTGGGATAGAAAAGTTACGGACTTATCATTTTAAAATGGTCTAAAGCCAAAAGAAGCTATTACCACTACAACTGAGGTACTATATTCTATTTTGATCTGCTTTTACCTCAAGGGAAGTATTTTAAACAGCTATTCAATCAAAGCATATCATATTTTGACATTTTGTTTTAAAAGACAATTCAGTGAAACTGTAAATCTTACTCAGAGACTTATGCAAGAGGTAAGGATTTCCTAGGGTGCTATCTCTTATTGGAACAACTGCATAGAGATACATAAGCTTTTGAATACAAGTTTGCTTCACATCACAGCCAAAATTTAAGACATCTACATTTCTTACACATCTACGTTTTGGCTTTGCAAATAACTTTGTCCTATTATGCATACTCAGAAGAAATTCCCCCAGGGCTCATCCATACATGCAAGCATGTGGTCTTGCAGCAGCTCAAATAGAAATGGTGTAAATTTGAGCCGGGGCTTTTTGCCTCAGTGCACGTGCTCAGACATGCACTTTGTTGTGGAGCAAATTGTGCCACTTGGGGCAAAATAACCCTGCCTGGCTCCTCCCGGATCTCCAGCCAGGGGGAGCTAGAGCCAAGGGCCAGCACATGTGCTGTCCCCAGCAGTACAAAAAGCTGCCCTGTCCTGGCCCCAGCAGTACAAAAAGTTGCCCTGGCAAGTAGCTCAGGGCTACTTGCTCTCAGGAGCTTCTGGGTCCCAGCCAATTGGTACCTGGGGCCACTACCCCTTGTGCCAGCTGGACTGCTGAAGCAGCCCTGAGAGTTCCCTGCACCCCCTACCCACTGCAACAGTCTGTGGGACAGGCGAGGCAGCATTGGGGGGGGTTGGGGGAGCGGGCAGGGCTGGCAGGGGTCCCCCCTCTAGTCCCCTCCCCCCTCCTCCAGCCCTTCCAACCCCTTACTTACGGCACTGGAGCCCTGGTTCTGAAGCAGCTGTTTCAGCACCAGAGCAAAGGGCCAACCACAGAGAAGCTCTGGCAGCCAGAACATCTCCATGGAGGACCCAGCCTCCGGTTGCCTCAGGGCATGGTCTGGGACTGTGCCCTGCCCTGCTTTTTTAAACTTCAGTTTTTTTAGACCCCTGGATATCCAGGGGCCTAATTTTCTCCTGTGCTGCAAGTTTGCAGTGCAAGGAACATTTCTTCATTCCCGCACATGCCTCTTGCCCCATCTCAAAGGGGTGCGCGCTTGTCTGGATGCACCCCCAGAGATGAAACCCCACCTGCAATTGTACTAGTCAGCATCTAGACTGGGGAGGGAGGGGGCTGGGAGGGGGCTTGTGTTCACCTTGTGTTCCTCTCCCCACTGCAAGACTTAATCTGGCCAGGATTTTAGGTCTTCTTCTGTTCTTTAAGTCTCCGTGGCAGGATAAAGTGACTCAGAAATCTAATAAAGATCTGTTCCTTGTAAGTGATCAGAAAAATCCTAGAGTAACTGAAACTTTTAAGTAATGTAAAATAGATTCCGCTTCTTCTTGGGCATCATTAATGGAATTGTTTTCCAAGTTCAATACACCTACAATTCTGAAACCCTTCTCACTGTACTGGGGTTCCACAGATGTCATATATGAAGGAAATGGAGTTCAACAACTGTGACTGGTGTCATAATTTGGCCTGTAGAACATTGCTGCTGTAAAGAATAATGTGCAAAGTTGCCTCTTGACTTTCAAATTCCAGGTTAAGTCTGTAGTTAGCAGAAGCAGCTTTTATCAAAGAATCATAGAATCATAGAAAATGAGGGTTGGAAGGGACCTCAAGAGGTAATCTAGTTGAACCCCCTGCTCAAAGCAACACTGTCCCCAAGTATATCATCCCAGCCAAGACTTTATCTAGTCAGATCTTAAAAACCTCTAAGGATGGAGAATCCCTTACCTCTCCAGGTAGCCTGTTCCAGTGTTTTACAACCCTCCTAATGGAAAAGTTCTTCCAAATATCTGACCTAAACTTCCCTTGCTGCAACTTGAGACCATTGCTCCTTCTTGTTATCTGCCATCACTGAGAACAGTCTAGCTCTATGCTCTTTGGAACCACCCTTCAAGTAGCTGAAGGCTGCTTTTGACCTCTCTCAACCATTTCCATGCCACATGTTCTGATTCCAAAGCATGGAATCCCAGGATGCTGTATTTTTAGAGTGGAAACACATTTTAAGGTGAAGAGTCCAGACATGTTAAAATCATGTGACCCCATAAAAAAGCCCTCAAGGCTTTCCTGTAAAACACTTCCCAAGGTTTAACCTAACATCTGTTCTCCTCCTCCTTGTAGTTGGCACCACTTTTCTATCCATCTCTTCTTCCACACTTGATCCCAAATTGTTAGAAGGCTACTTTGTGAATGTAAATAGCTTGAACGACAGTGTCTGGGGCTAGGGACTGACATTACACATAAACTGGTTTAAGTGATCAGAAACTGGTTTAAACCAGTAACAGAACAGACATTCAGTGCACATAAACCAGTCTGATAATGGCTGAAACTGGTTTAAGATAAACTGGGTTGAATGTAGTATCAGACATAACTGATTTGGCTCAAACCAGTTTAGTTAGTGCTGTCCCAGACCCCTTCCTGGTTAACTTAAACCAGAGTCCCCCAACATCCCAGATGCTTTGTAGCCCTGGGTGGGGCTCTGCTCCAGAGAGATGGGCTGGTCCCTCCCCTCCGCTCCCTGGCTGGAGCTCCAGCAGAGACAGCAGGCACAACAAGGTCTGCCTGGCTTCCCCATGCCCCACCCCCAACTTCCTGGTCAAGTAGAGATCCCCCCATTCTCTCCCCCACATCATGGATGGTAGCCAGCATGTGGTACGCTAGCTAATGCTGAGAGGTGTCTGTGTAAGGCAGACAGGACAAAGGCAGACAGAACAGTGTCTGATCAAGGCTTTTTGGAGCTAAACAACAGGTCAGCTGGTAATGTTCCTCCATTCATTCCTTGGAAAAAAGTTGTTTAAGAGCATGAACTAATGAGAAAGGTTTTTGTTTTCTTGAAGGGGTGCTAAATGCTGTGTTTTCAGCTCCCTGCTGGCTCCCTCCCTGGTCAGAAGCAGCAAGGGGGGGAACCCCTCCCTAATCAGAGCATCCTGCCGGGGCCTGGCCATGCCCGCTCCCTCAGCTCAGTGCTGTAGAAGGGAAGGGAAGGTTGTTCTAGTGCTGCCTCCTCTCCCTCCCGCCCCCCAGCTTCTAGCCTGAGCCAGTGCAGACATGTACCTGCATTTTCTCAGTCCAGAGAAAATGTCTGTGCACTTGCAAAACAGTTCAGCCTAGCCATGTTAGACTAACCTGTAAAGACTGAATCAATTCCAGCTTAGATTTTTTTAAATGACTGTCCCTAGCCTGGCAGACTACATTATTATGCCATTACCCTTACCTTTTCAAGGTAGAGTTGTAATTGACATTTGATGTGAACCATTCCTTTTGTCTTAGCTAACACATTTTAACAATACGTCTTTGTGATAAACAAAACAATCACTAAGTGAATTAGGTGTCCAAATTCCGTTGTGAGATGTGTGTCTAACTCCCTTTGGCTCCTTTGAAAATACCCACCTTTGTTCATACTCCAGTCAGCATCATCCTTGTAAACCCAAAAAGAAAAATATTCATTACAAATAATTAAGCACCATAATTATTGAATTAGCTGTCAGTAATGGAGAGGAAGGCACCAGAGAGCCTGCACAAACTTGAAAAAATGTGGTGTTATAAATTCATATAACTGATCTTACACTGTTCATGAGAAGATACTTTCTTACTACAGAAGCCTCATAGAAATTGAATCCAGCTATTAGCAGTACTCATTAATTTTCCAGAAAGATGATCTGAGTTTACAGGCCAAAATGTTGGTTTTAAAAACAAAACTAAATATGGTTCTAATAACATTTATGTTCTTTTAAATTGCTTGATTTCAAACTTGTTGTTGCAAGTCCCAGAAATAACCACACTTTTAAAGTCCTTTCTTCAATTCATAAAATATGAAGAACTTCATACTATCTATATTTATTAACTCCTTCCTTGGTTATTAATCCTGTATTTTGATTTCATGAAAACAATCTTGTGTGTGCCACAGCTCTCACATTGGTGAGATCACAGAAAATGTTTCACAGAGTCCACTGACCCTTAGAAACCTGCTCTAACTTGTTCCAAAACTCTAATGTAGACAAGGCTTTGTAAACATTAGCATGATCCAGATGCTCACATAGAAGCTGGGCTTTCCACTAGGCTACAACCCAACCAGCTAGCAGAAGTCGATAGTGCTGTGTCTACCAGTTTTATAATCAAGGCGGTCCCAATGGTACCTTGGGAAAATATCTAGCAAATTATTCAAGACCAGTTATCTATTACATAGGATTCTGGATGCTTTATAAATGAAATATTTGTAGTCCTGTGTTCAGATAATTGTTGGTACCACTATATTGTATTTGGTTCTACATTACAGATTATTGGAATTTCCTAGACAGTGTTATGCTAGCAGATTTTCTAACTTTGGCACCAGCTTTTAAAAGAATGTGATTATAAAGATGGAGAGTTGCTGAAATAAGAGACTCAGGAAGTCAGGATAGCTATTAAAAAAACTTGTATTTATAGGTGCTTCCACACATTTCTACCATGCAGGAAGAAGGCATCTGAGGCTGAGGTAGTGTCACTTCCTGTCTGATGAACTAGGCTATGAAACTGATTAGCAGTGAGCTTTGCTGTCTGGGGAATTTAGTGGTGCAACGTATCAAATTTCTGAACTATTCTGAACTGGGAACACAAATAATCAATGGAAAGATCATACAAATGTCCATTCACTTGGTAGATGGTAGATAGTATTACTATATATAAAACTAACAGATCATAATTATCTTGACAATTATCCAAATATATAGACATTGCACTGTTATTATTCTTTACCTTACCCTCAGGGCCTAAGTGACAAAACCAAGGAAGCTTTGGATTCCAAAAGATTCAAGTGATAGTGAATACTTGCAAATATCTGTGCTGTGTTTCCAACTGAAAAGAAAACAGATGTCAGTGTGAGGTCATGGTCACAGCTTATTTATTTACTTTTGTACAGTTGAAAGGTTAGAAATATGGGGTTTGTGAAAAGCTTCATAGAATCTAGCTAAAGAATTGCGTACACCAAGGATTCATAGATTCATAGATGTTAGGGTCGGAAGGGACCTCAATAGATCATCAAGTCCGACCCCCTGCATAAGCAGGAAAGAGTGCTGGGTCTAGATGAACCCAGCTAGATACTCGTCTAACCTCCTCTTGAAGACCCCCAGGGTAAGGGAGAGCACCACCTCCCTTGGGAGCCCGTTCCAGACCTTGGCCACTCGAACTGTGAAGAAGTTCTTCCTAATGTCCAGTCTAAATCTGCTCTCTGCTAGCTTGTGGCCATTGTTTCTTGTAACCCCTGGGGGCGCCTTGGTGAATAAATCCTCACCAATTCCCTTCTGTGCCCCCGTGATGAACTTATAGGCAGCCACATGGTCGCCTCTCAACCTTCTCTTGCGGAGGCTGAAAAGGTCCAGTTTCTCTAGTCTCTCCTCGTAGGGCTTGGTCTGAAGGCCCTTGACCATACGAGTTGCCCTTCGCTGTACCCTCTCCAGGTTATCCACATCCTTCTTGAAGTGTGGCGCCCAGAATTGCACGCAGTACTCCAACTGCGGTCTGACCAACGCCCTATAGAGGGGAAGTATCACCTCCCTGGACCTATTTGTCATGCATCTGCTGATGCACGATAAAGTGCCATTGGCTTTTCTGATGGCTTCGTCACACTGCCGGCTCGTGTTCATCTTGGAGTCCACTAGGACTCCAAGATCCCTTTCCACCTCTGTGCCACCCAGCAGGTCATTCCCTAGGCTGTAGGTGTGCTGGACATTTTTCCTCCCTAGGTGCAGCACTTTGCATTTCTCCTTGTTGAACTGCATCCTGTTGTTTTCTGCCCACTTGTCCAGCCTATCCAGGTCTGCCTGCAGCTGTTCCCTGCCCTCCGGCGTGTCCACTTCTCCCCATAGCTTTGTGTCATCTGCAAACTTGGACAGAGTACATTTCACTCCCACGTCCAAGTCGCTGATGAAGACATTAAAGAGTATCGGTCCAAGGACCGAACCCTGCGGGACCCCACTGCCCACACCCTTCCAGGTCGAGACCGACCCATCTACCACGACTCTTTGGGTGCGACCCTCTAGCCAATTCGCCACCCACCGGACTGTGCAGTCATCCACATCACAGCCTCTTAATTTGTTCACCAGTATGGGGTGGGATACCGTATCGAAGGCCTTCCTGAAGTCCAAGTATACGACATCCACCCCTCCTCCTGTGTCCAGGCGTTTCGTAACCTGGTCATAGAAAGAGACTAGGTTGGTCAGGCACGATCTGCCCGCCACAAACCCATGCTGGTTTCCCCTCAGCATAATTTGTCCTGCCGGGCTCTCACAAATGTGAGCCTTGATAATTTTTTCAAATACTTTACCAAGGATGGAGGTGAGACTGACCGGCCTATAGTTGCCCGGGTCCTCCTTCCTCCCCTTTTTGAAAATGGGGACCACGTTAGCCCTTTTCCAGTCCTCCGGGACTTGGCCTGTGCGCCATGAGCATTCGAATATTCCCGCCAGTGGCTCTGCAATGACGTCGGCCAGTGCCTTCAGCACCCTTGGATGGAGCCCATCCGGGCCTGCCGACTTAAAGGCATCCAGTTCTTCCAAGTGACTCTGCACTCAGGATCTACGCATGGAAGTCTGGCGCCTTGCTGCTGCCTCTCTACAACCCCAGTGAGAGACTTGTCGTGCCCCTCGCTTAGGAACACTGAGGAAAAGAACTCGTTGAGGAGTTCAGCCTTGTCCCCCCTATCTGTCACCAATTGCTTCTGCCCATTTAGCAGATAGCCCATAGCCCATCCTATTCCTCCCTGGGCCTTCCTTTTACTCCCTATATATCTAAAAAACAATTTCTTGTTGTCCTTCATGTCACTCACCTGCGGCTCTGGGCCAAGTCAGAACTGGGGGCTCCTTGCAAACCAGTTCCAGCCTGAGGGCTGCCATAGTGGCCACCACGGTGCTTACATGAAGGTGTCTCACAGCAGCAGCAAGGGGGACAGGGTCACTAGTCCAGGGACTGTGGTGGTGAGCTATGCTTACTGTCTACGGCCATACCTATCAAAGCCAAGGGGCCCTGGATTCTGCAGCACATGATATCCCCCAACTTCCAGTGCCTGACAGTACCGCAGTGGGCTGGATAGAGAGGCTCAGTGGGACAGATCTGGACCATGGGCCATATGTTTGAAATCCCTGGCATACACAAACAAAGTGGAGGAGCCGCTAACTCGGCATTAGGATTTTGACCCATACTTAGGGGGCCATTGGCACCATAGCTGTGCTGGCAGAGCTACAGCAGCAAAGCCCCTAATGGAGATGTGGCATTTGGAAGTAGATTTTTTTTTATCTGCTCATTCCTCTACACAGTCTTCATGAATAACAGAAAGCTGGAAGAAGCCCTATTTTGTTGCCATAGACACATCTACCACAGGGTCTTTCTCTACTCCCAAAGCTTCTTAGCTTCTAAGTTACCTAGTGCAAGGGTCAGCAAAATTTTCCAATGTGAGACTGGAATTACCCAGCTGGCACTAGGACCCAGCTGCCACAGCTTCTCTCTGGTGCCCCACTGTGTCATAACATGGGCAAAATGTCCAGCCACCCATCCAGAGCACAGTGCAGGCAAAATGCCCTACTGCTGAATGCCACTGAAATTCCTGCTCCACAGACTAGAACTGACCCACTAGCCCTATGTTACCAACCCCTAATCTACTGGTTACAGCTGAAGGTTAGGAAGGCTAGAAATGAGTTTCCCAATTTATTGAGTGAATTTATGCTCAACACTTAAATTCCCTATACCTTAGTTCTTTTGCAAGCCAAATAGGGATTAGTAATTATCTATCTAAGACAGCTAATTTGACCCCATGATGAAATTAATTATATGAGTGTCAGGTATTACTTTAATCTTTTAGCTGAGTTTCATTAATGAGTACTTTATATGTGTCTTTTTAGTTATCTCCGCATTGTACATGATGTGTGTATGTGTAGGAGGAAATGAATACATTGCAGAACTGAGAAGGGGAAAAAGATTAATATTTGAATTTACTGTAAGTCTTCAGCTTTAAACTACCATAATGAGAACTAACATCCTCATTTTACAGTTAATTCAGTGAATTTAGCCCTTTTTCTTCATGATTTGTCTGCAAACAGATTATTAATCTGCTCACTCTTCGAAGTGATTGGAAGACTCATTTTTACAATTACATGTTTGATCTGTGCAATCTTTGTGAACTATGCCAGTGAGTTCTGTCATTCATTCACTGGTCATTTTTGTTCCTACTTCCTCACTGAATGTGGTAATGCCTTTAGGGTTGAGGTGGGCTCAGGATAACACTGAGTAAGCACTCTGTGAATAAGTTACACTTCTAAAAGCTTATGCAGTTGATGACAGGGTACAGAGAAGAGTAAAGCTACATAAGTGAGTAGTATCTTATTAAAATACTCACAGACAGAAATATCCTATTACCAGATTTCTATGATTTGTTGGCTTCACAGAAGAGATAGTTTGTAAGAGGGATTTAAGGCCCCAGTTAACAAAGTACTAAAGCTTGCATTTAATTTTTTTAGGTAAGACTCATGTATGTGTTTAAACATGTCTGCAGAGGTGATTGCTAAATAGGATAAAATGAGCTCTTTGCAAGTTTTGGTGAGAATTGTGTCCATGTAATAAGCAGCGTAGGAGAAAATATAGAGGTGTTTGTGACTGTTTCCAACATTGGTTTGACACCTGCCGTTAGTGAATGTACATGTGTAAAAAAATTTCTGTCATGCAAACATTTGCAAAGAACAAAAGAACCACACATTGACTAAACTGAACCTAGTTTCTAATTAAATAAATTCATTTAGACCTGGTCTACACAGTCTTCAGGACGGTTCGTTCTTATTTCTGAGGACCCTCACTGGCCAGACCCACTTAAGTGTATAAAATGAAGTCATTTTCTGGATGTGGAAAATCATGCGTTTTCTCAGTTGAATTAAATGATTGCTGCAGTAGAGACCTCTGAGCAAACCATTATATTTTCATAGAAACATGATGAAATTATAAAAGTTTAAATGTTTTCAGTTTGTCAGCAAATATTTCATGCAGTTCTGTTATGACAGTGCTATTGCTGAAAGGAAACAGCCTGACATTTATGAGGATGGATTCCATCACCATCTGATCAATGTTCTCAGTTTATTATATACTGGGACTCTTAAATTGCAGGGTCATAGTTTTTCAAGGTTCTGTTTGCTGCATATAATACAGTCATGCTTTGTGTTTGTTATCCATATTCTGTAAGTACTGAGTCTTTTGAATGACAAAACCTGAGAGATACCTGTGAATCGAAAGCAGACAACAATGAACATTGCTGCCTTGTATGGTTGAACAGCAACAAAGGGCTGTCTAACCAATGCTCTGCCACCTTAAAAAAAAAGCCCTCATGTCTTGTGAACTGGTATGTGTGCACTTTAGTGGACTGTGGTTGAATATCAATCATTCTAAACAGGAAAGAACAGAATCTACAATGGAGCAGATGCAACGAGTAAGCTCATCTTCATTTTGCTACTTCTCTCCCCCTCCTTCCCACAGCAGAATAGGAATTTGTACAGCATAACTAATTAGGAGAGGATTATAAACCCCTGTGATAGGGGCTGGAATGAAATGTTAAAAAACCCTATAAAATGAATATGCCTTTTAAGTCTTTTTAAAAGAGGTTTCATGAAGCTTTTATTTCTTTATGTGATATTTTTAATACATCATGGATAAACCTAGCAATATAATAAGTTTAAATGTCTGTTCAAATGGAATTTATTCACAATGCTGTTTAATTCTTTTTGTCTGGGACAGTGTTGGGAGGCAATCTTGCAGTCAGTTGATAGGATTCATTAGGCTCTAGTTCTAGATTAGTGATTTTATAATATTACTTGGTATTGATTCAAGTATTTACAGCTTTGAAAAAGTAAGTTTTCATAACTTCTAATTTAAAAAACCCTCTATTTTGTCTGCTAATAAAGCTGGTCGTCAAAAAACAGAAAAGTCTAGAGCTCTCTTTTCTTATATCATAGCTTAATCTTTATTTCACTAAGGGCCTTGCTATACATTGCACTTTGAGCTGCTCAGATGTTGATCAGTGTTAGTACTAACTCTAGTTTGGAGCAGCTACACCTTGGGGTTAAAAAATTTCTCTGACTGTCCCTGACCTGCACAGCTTGACTTGCCACTAAAGGGCTGGTGAACTGGGGCTGGACTAGGAGCTGTAGCTGTGAGTTGCTACTAGAGGTCTGGTGACCCAGGACAGGCATCTAGCCCTGCTCTAAGTGAGGGTGTTCTGGAGAGATGGGTTGGGGGGAGGCAGGAAATGAAGCTGGGAGGCAGAAAGTTAATGGGAGGGGCATAGGTAATGAAATGGGAGGGGCAAAAGAAATGGGGGTGAAGGATGGGTGGTGAAATGAAATAAGTCAGGCACTGAAGGATAAAATTAAAAGAAGCAAAAAAGAATTGAAACAAAGAGGAAGTAAATTAAAGGAGGTCTCATGAATAAATTGGGATTGGGATTGGCACTGGGGTGTGGGGGGTACTGGCTGTAATTCCCAGGGTGGCTGGGAAGTGGGAGAAGTAAGAAAAGTGCTTTTGGGGGAGCTGCTGCCTCTACCCTGGGAAGGAAAATCCAGCTCATGGGGACCTGATCCAGCCCCCTACCTTGTTGCCCCTCATCCCTCCTAGACCTGACTCTCAGACTGATCTGTGCCCTGTGACCTGACTATCTGGCATGTGCTCTGCAGGCTGTTTGCACTGTGTTGCACTCTGCACTCTCGGGGGGGTGGGGGTGGAAAGGTTGCCTGGGAGAGGGGGCAGGTAGTTGGCTTGGTGCCAATACCCCACTCCCCGGGCAGTACAAAGTTTGTCCATACAGAAATAACAGCCTGGTAGAAGAGAGGACGCTGGAGGATTGCAACATGGGTGGCTCATCTGTGGGGAGTGGCTACATAGTAATGGAATACAACCCATGTAACACAGATCAGAGATGCACCTGCCCTGGAATGACATAACATTAAGCCACCTAAAGTGTGCTTAAAACTAGGTTCAGGTGTTCGTGTGTGCACAATCTAGGGGTTAAGAGCTGCAGGAGCTGCCTAAAATAAATGTGTAACAAAGCTTTAAGAGTTCTGGCAGAAAATAGTGGCAGCAAAGAGGACCACTTGCACGTAGTAGGCAGCCAAGTTCCCAAACTGAGAAATGGGAACTTTATCCATGACCTTGATGTCCACTTCCATGCTAGTCCATCTTGATACCAGATGACTCCAGAGTTTTAAGAAAAGGAGGCCAGATTTACACAATCAACTGTTTTCTTTCTACATTACCCAATCAGGAGGTCACCTAGCTGGCTTTTATATTCCCTGTAGCATCAGAAAAGAAAATTGATCTCACCTAGTTTAATATTGTTCCATATAAAATACTGACTAATAAAGATGGCATATGCACATGAGTTTTATTTGGCAGATCCCTAGGCATCTGTCTTGTGTTTGCAAAGCACCATGCACACCTCTGGGGCTGAATAAGTGAGAGCTTCAGGGTGGGAGGAAGATGCTCTTCTGAATTTCTTTCACCTCTTATCTCACTCAATTGGCATATCCTAAAGCTTTGTATATTAATTCTCTTCATTGATATTATCAAAAAGGAATGCATCTTCAAGCACAACTAAAGCTCAGACTTCCTCAGCTTATAGTAACTTTATTGATATAGGTAACATTTTTAAAACATCCTAATAGGCTTTGGCTTTTCAGTTCCATTTTCAAAAATATGATCTAATGACATTTAAACTATGTATCTTTATCACTTAATTATTTTAGTTTCTCTTTCTTCAGCAAATTATATTAAAGGATAACTTATACTTTCTCCAGATATTTGAAGTTGAAAATCAGAGATACCCACCAGTGAAGAATCCAGACCAGAGACAAAATTCCTTGATTTGAAAGATGATAAGTTTACATCTTTGCTATGCCAAGGCTTACACAGTTCATAGATTCATAGATGCTAGGGTCAGAAGGGACCGCAACAGATCATTGAGTCTGACCCCTTGCCTAGGTAGGAAAGAGTGCTGGGGTCAGATGACCCCAGCCAGATGCATATTCAGTGTTCTCTTAAAGACCCCCAAGGCAAGGGAGAGCACCACCTCCCTTGGAAGCCCATTCTAAATTTTGGCCACCCTTACCATGAAAAAGGTTTTCCTGATATCTAGCCTAAATCTGCTCTCTGTCAGTTTGTGACCATTGTTCTTTGTTACCCCAAGAGCCACCCTGGTGAACAGAGCATCTCCGATCCCTTGCTGCCCCCCCCCCCGCCCAATTAATTTGTAGGTGGCCATAAGATCACCTTTCAGCCTTCTCTTGCAGAGGCTGAAGAGGTCCAGGTCCCTTAGACTCTCTTCATAGGGCTTGTCCTATAAGCCCCTAACCATATAAGTGTCCCACCTCTGGACCCTCTTGAGTCTATCAACATCCTTCTTGAAGTACGGCACCCAAAACCAGATGCAGTACTCCAAATGCGGTCTGACCAATGCTGCATAGAGGGGAAGTATCACCTCGTTGATTCTATTTGTCATGCATCTGCTGATGCATGATAAAGTACAGTTAGCTTTGCTGATGATTTCATCACACTGACAACTCATGTCCATCTTGGACTCATGTTGACCTACCTGCTACAAATCCATGTGCTGGTTGCCCTGCTGCATTCTTTTTCCCAATGGACTCCCACAAATATGATCCTTCATAACCTTTTCAAAGACTTTTCCAAGGATGGAGGTGAGACTGACTGGCTTATAATTACTCAGATCCTCCTTCCTCCCCTTCTTGAAAATAGGGACCACATTGGCCTTTTTTGAGTCCCCCGGCACTCAAACAGCTGTGCCAGTGGTTCTGCTGTGACACCGGCCAATTCCTTCAGTACTCTCGGATGCATATCATCCGGGCCTGCTGACTTGAACACATCCACTCTATCCAAGTGACTTTGCACCAAGTCAGCGTTGACAGTTGGTGGGCTGGTGTCCCTCTGATGCCCATCTAAGAACCCATTAGGAGGCTTATCTTGACCCCTGTTCAAGAATACTGAGGCAAAAAACTCATTGAATAGCTCAGCCTTGTCCCCCTTGTCTGTTACTAGTTACTCCTTCTTATTCAGTAGGAATCCTTTGCTTCCCTACACCTTCCTTTTATTCCCTACATACCTAAAAAAAGACTTTTTGTTTCTAATTTGTATTGCCAGCCTCAGCTCTGTAGTTGCTTTGGCCTTTCTAACTGCCTCCCTGCAAGTGCAGGACAAGTAGGTATACTCTCCTTGGTAGCTTCCCCCTGCTTCCACTGCCTATAGGCCTTATTTTTTGCCCTTAGGCTCCCCTGGATTTCCCAGTTTAGCCAAGAAAGTTGTAGAAGCCATTATATTATGCAGATTGAATTCTTGTGAATAAAAAGATTTATCCTGATAACGTAAGATGTACTTCTGAATTAAGTCCCAATGCTACAATTAACTGTGTGACTGTACTATCTCAAACACTCATTGACAGCTCCACTGCTTTTGCTGTGGTTTGCATAGGCACAGCAATTAGCTATGCACAAATAATTATAAGATCTGAGACATACATTTTAATAAAAGCAAGGTGGGTGGGGTTTTTTTTTTCCATACTGGTTCTGTGGTAATGAAGAAATGTGAAGGTTCCCCACAATTATTTTATATGGCACTGGCTTTTCCTGTGACTAACTCAGAAAACAACTGTAAGAGAAGCAGATATAGGATAAAAAAACCCCACGACCTTCTGTTCTTTGTGGAAGTAGAATACCAAATAAAAACTACCACCTATGGAAAATGTCAGTAAAACATAACTCTGATGGATTCAGTACTAGCAACTCGACAAAAGACTCCTTGTTTTTTAGTATAAATGACAGTCTTGTGATGTCAGGGTTATCACAGAGAAAGAGCTATACAAATCACAACAGAGAAAAGATTGAATGTGAAGATAATGAAACACAGATGTTTCTCAGGCAAGATGCTAAGCTGAAAGTTTAGCTGTACAGACATAAGAAATAGGTGTTGTGTGGATCATATGCTGCATGCCAAGAATTATGCAGAAATATGACTATGCCTCATAAACTGCTGCCAAAATTTTAACAAGGAGGTCCCTCAAAACAAGGCTTGCCACAGCTGGCAGAAAATATACTATTCTCTTCTACCTCCATTCTCTAAGTGTTTATGGTCTCTGTCATCTTCTTTCCCATCTGGCAGGTTTGGAGGCTGTGCATAGCCGAATGGTAAGGTTCCCTGTTTGGTAAAGTATTGGGAGAGCAAGTCTTCTTGACTGCATGGTGGAGGGAAAGATTCTACATATTTTGTTGGTGTTGGGGTTGGAAGCAGGTTTCTCTTGGGTAGTATGAAGAGACCTATTCTAGGTTCTTCAAATTCTAGGGTTGCAGACGGACACTTTGGGTTACAGAAACTGTAGGACACATGTTCATTACAGAAGCACCTGCCCCCTCTGCTTTGAACCTTTGAAGAGAGTTAATATACAAAGCTGTAGGATATGCCAATTGAGTGAGATAAGAGGTGAAAGAAATTCAGAAGAGCATCTTCCTCCCATCCCTGAAGCTCTCACTTATTTAGCCCCAGAGGTATGCATGGTGCTTTGCAAAGGCAGACAGGACAAAGGCAGCCAGAACAGTGTCTGCTTAGGGCTTTTTGTAGTTAATCAACAGGTCAGCTGGTAATGTCCCTCTGTTTTTCTTTGGAAATTGCTGGTTAAGAAGAGCTTGAACTAATAAGAGAGGCTTTTGTTTGCCAATAGGCTGATAAACACTGTAATTTTATCAGCCCCTTGCTGGTTTGCAGCCCTGTCAGGTTTGCAGATAGGCTTGCAGACAGGGAGAGGGAGATTGAAACGCTTAGTATCATCAACTGATACATTCACTGCACACACCCTCTTTGTCTCAGAGTGCTAGCCAGAGGCTGGGAACTGGCAACACTTCTGCCCCTTGAGCAGCAAGGGGGCGGGGGGGCGGAGATGGGTGGAGGCCAGGGTAGGCTCCTCCCTAATCAGAGCATCCTGCTGGGGCCTGGCCATGCCCTACCCCTCACCCAGCTCAGCACTTTGGAAGGTGCTCTAGCACCCCACCCCCCAGCTTCTAGCCTGAGCCACTGCAGGTATGTGCTGGCATTTCTAGAATGTAAAGGGAATGTCTATCCACCTTGAAATTGGTTCAAGCTTTGCATGGTAAACTAACCTGCGAAGATTGAATCAAATCAGGCTCAGGGCTTTTGAATGTCTGTCCCTAGCCCTCTTTTCTTACAGATTTGAACCAGTTTCCAATCACTTATATTGGTTTATGTGTAAGTTCTGTCCCTAAATAATTTATGCTAGAATTAACTGTGAGCTCCTGAAATTGTTGAATTATGCCCCCAAACCTTGTTTGCATTGACTTTGGATAATTTAACTTACTTTGTTTTTTGTTTGTAATTATCATGCAGCAGGGATTTTAATTTAGTTGCCCTGAGTAATGGGATATTTGCTGCTTCTGAGGAGGTATAATATGGAACTCATAAGCTATTATCTTTGATGCTTCTCAATGCATATCAGCTCAAACCTGTTAAAACAGAGCTGCCAGCTACCATCTGCTGCTCTTTTTCCTGTATCTTCTGATGCCAGAAGGACACTCTATGAAAGGGTCTTTAAAATGTTCAGCTGGGTTTAAGATAACTAAATTACAGAGTATGGTTATCATGTAAGCATTGAGTACTTACATGATAAATAAACTAGGTTTACTTGCTAATACCATGTATCTGCTGTAATTACATGTTCTTGAAGATTACTTAGTTATCCAAAAAGAATTTGATAGCCTTTCTGTGCTAACAGACAAGAGAAGCTTGCATTGTGTGCATTCCTTCCCTGATAACACTTGTGCAGCATAAAAATGGATTGAGTGTGCCAGAGGTCTGGCTGTTTCCCATAACACAGGCTGGTTGTTTCAGAGCAGAGAAATCTTGAGGCACAGTAGCTTAGAAAGCAACCCTTAAGTTATACAGTAAAACATATACATAACAATAAAAATGTATTTACTGTATTTCAGGTGCATTGGCTGAGAACTCAATGTTAATGATCTGGTGCATTTTCAGGAGTATTGCACACTATAACTAAAATTTATTTGGGCCTAGAGAATAAAAATATCACTGATAAGAAATATATTCTTTAACTACTAAAGTGTTAAGCGTGTGTTATTTTGTCTTTATTCAATCAGTATTCATTTTGTCACAAATAATTTCTTTATTTTTTCCAGTACAGCATAAGAAATTCATGAATTTGTTGAAAGAAGAGAAAATGTGATTTTTCCATTGTTTTTGATAATAGGATAGCTGATTCTTAATGTTATATCACTGATTATATACTACTGATCCAATATCAAGTTAAGTTCCCAGGGCTTGGTTCTGGAGCCAATTTTATTCAGTATCTTCATTAATGATATGGAAGATGGGATGGATTGAACCCTAAGCAAGTTTGCAAGTGACACCAAGCTAAGGGGAATAGTAGATACACTGACAAGGATTTAGAGTGACCTAACAAATTGGGCCAAAAGAAATCTCATGAGGACAAGTGCAAAGTCGTGCTCTTAGGACAGAAGAATCCCATGCACCAATACAGGCTTGGGACCAACCGGCAACAAGGAGCAATGGTTTCAAGCTGCAGCAAGGTACGTTTAGGTTGGATATTAGAAAAAACTTTCTCACTAGAAGGGTGGTGAAGCACTGGACTGTGTTACCTAGAGAGGTTGTGGAAACTCTATCCTTGGAGGTGTTTAAGGCCTGGCTCATCAAAACCCTAGCGGGGATGATCTAGTTGAGGATGGTCCTGCTTTAAGCAGAGGGATGACCTCCTGAAGTCCCTTCTAACCTTAATTTTCTATGATTATTTCTATTTAAGAACTTGAAAGGACTAGATTAGCCTCAGAGAGACATTAGCTACTTAACAATTGTTTCCTAATCAGAAGGAAAGTTAATGTTATGTAGACCTTGACACACAAAATAGTCTTCATCAGTTTTGCTTTAGATGGAAATATACCCAAGATACTCTGTGTACTCATTTGACTTGATGTGGGATACATTTCAGATTTTTTTTTTTTCATCTTCCTATGTTCCTACCAGAGTATCTAACAATATGCCATGATATGAGCAGCCACATATAATTTTACCTTTTTGTTGGCCATATATAGTATAGCAATTATACGGTAAGGAGAAAAATTAAAATATTGGATAAAATAGGCAAGCATTAAATTGGAATATGCACTTCAGTCACAAAAAATAAATTACCAATATGCTTTGTCCCTGAGAGTACTAATGTAAAATATTCAAAAAAGAAAACTTATTTCACCACCTCATTCTCTGTATGCATCTGAAACAAAAGGCCTCGACATTTGTGACATCGGATCACACTGTCTTCTGAGCCTTATGTGAAAATCATCTATGGTCTCTGTGCCAGCTCTTGCCTCACATATGATTACAGTGAGAAATATGAGTCATGTACCCACAACTGATGGGTTAGCAAAGCATTTTAAGAATGGCTCAGAGGTATCAGTACAACAACCGCACTTCTGGCTTTGTGTTAATCTGTTCTTGCAATCTGAGTTACAAGTTTCACAATAAATGGATTCACACTGAGAAAAAAAACACATTCCTTTGTTTCCTTCAAAGACAGAAAGAAAGAGAGAAAGAATGTTAGTTGCTATATCAAATGGAATAAGTCTGTAGCACACTTGCAGAGCTTGTCATGTGCAATAAATAATGTATGCTTGTCCTTAACTACTATTAGACAAAAGCCAAGGAGAAATACACCACTTGGTGAAAAAAGTCGGGCTTATTTTTGAGGACTGAAATCAGATTTAAATATCATTTTTCCAGTATTAAAAAAAAATCTGAAAACCAAAACTTACCAGTATCTTAACATAAATTTTCTAAAAAACACAGGTATTAAAAGATATCTGTATGATTCTAGTTAGTAACTGTTTTGTTAATAATTAGCTTATACATGTGTACCTGGGCAGGAATTTCTAAAAGACTGGCTGTGACCATGGCCTTTGTTTTAAATGTACCAGTATAAGTGACTGGTCTATACCTGTAACAGAACACAAGTTCAGCACGTATATACTGGTTTAAAAACAATGGAACCCGATCAGAGGGCAAATGTGTGTTCTGTTTGCTACTGATCTAAATTATGCCAATTACAGAAAAACGTATAACTTAGATCAATTCCACCTTAGGATTTTTGAATGCCTGTACTTAGCCCAAGTCTCTCAAGTTATTCTTCATAATGCTTTTTATCTTTCTAACTGCAGTTCATTTACTGGTTCTGTCATTTGGTTCCTTCCCTATGGTTTTTATTTGGCTTGATAAGGTAGTTCCATGTCTTTTGGACTAGACTGTACCCCATGTATTGTCAGGAGAGCTGGATATCCTGGGCACAGTTATATGTTCATTAATGTGCCTTTGCATATTATGTTTAGTACCTGTAATATGAGGTACTACATAAAGGTGCACTAGCCTGCACTAATGCTTGGTAGCAAAGGCCAACAGCTTTTTTGTGATGCTCAATATGCAGTAGACTGATTCTACTGCACATTAGTGCATTAGCACAGGTTTTGCCTTGATGTGCTAATGCATAGGAGAACAGGCTACTGCGCATTAGGGCTGTGTGAAGCTTCGAGTGCTGATTTGATTCAAAGGAGATTTGGCCTGATTCGGTGGCCAAATATCTGAATCAAATCAGGGAACCAATTAAAAGGTCCGAATCAATTTGAAGCTCTCCAAATCAATTCAGAAAAGATTCAGAGAGCTTCTGCGATTTGAGCAGTCCTGAGATGGCCCCGGACTCCATGCTGGTAAGTAGGGGGTAGGGGTTGGGGGGGCTGGAGAAGGGGGGAGGGGACCATGGAGGGACCCCTGCCAGGTGCCATCCCCTGCCTGCTCCCCTGTCCCCCTGAGCACCCCCCAACCCTTGCCTACTGTCCCAGCGCCCCCCCCCCCACCATGGCTACCCGCCCGCACCAGCTCCTGGTTCTTTAAAAAAAAACAACCCACTCACTGGTTGCTGCCAGGAAGGGGGGCGATTCCAGCTGCCCCCCACTGCCCCATGCTGTGTGGGAGTCTCTGCCATGAGCCCCACAAAACCCTGCTCCCCTAGCCCATGGCTGCCCCACCTGCTGTAGCTCCTGGCCCTTTAAAAAAAACAAACAAAAAAGCAGACTCACCAGCTGCTGCAGCAGCCTAAGGGCTTCTGGGGGCTTGTGACAGACCCCCCCCCCCATGTGGCATGGGACAGTGGGGGGCAGCGGGGATTGCCCCCTCCCCTGGCAGCAGCTGGTGAGTGAGGGCTTTTTTTTTTTCAGAGTCAGGAGCTGGGGGTGGACTGAGCTAGGAGAGTGGGTAGGGGATGGGGCCTGTGAGATTCGGAGATTCAGCTGATTAAGCAGCAGCTGAATCTCTGAATCAGATTCAGCTGAATTGATTCAGGACAGTGATTTGAATCACCAAATCACTATCCCCCAAATCAGCTGAATCTGAAGCAAATACTAGCCGCTTTGCACAGTGGGCATGTCTACATGAGATGTGCATTATGGCATCTCATGTAGACGTGCCCACTGTGTAGCATCTGGAGTAACCCAGGAAGAATT
This sequence comes from Alligator mississippiensis, assembly GCF_030867095.1. Lineage (NCBI taxonomy): Eukaryota > Metazoa > Chordata > Crocodylia > Alligatoridae > Alligator > Alligator mississippiensis. The sequence goes on along the minus strand of NC_081828.1, from coordinate 163,194,916 downwards.
CTACCCTGCTCAATCAGAATTCCTCCTGGGGGTTCTGCCTAATATAAATGTGTTCCTGATCCATGAGCTAGAAAAGGATGCAACGTGTATAGCTCTGTGCCCACCACTGTCCCCTGTGTGATCCAGTCAGATTCTTAGGTACAGATCAAAGAAGCAGCACAGATGAGGTGATGCTGAGTGTCACCTAACCATGAATTTAGATGTAGACCTGCAAACTAAAATAACAAAACTTGAGTTAGGCCTTCAAGGTCTCTATTCCTATGAAAAGAGATAAGCATGTGTGGGGAAGGAGAGTGCTGGGAGGGGAAGGAACTACCTCAAAGGCACCCCCTGGATCCAAGACAGAAGAAGTTTCTTCTACCTTCTTGGACTTCATAGTGAAATAACAAAGACATAGGCACTTACATGTCATAAAAAAATTACAAACAGAAAGTAGTGCTGAGGAGTGCTACTATTTACCCAAGAGATCAGGAGCTAGAGCATTCACCTGACATAAGAGAACCCATGTGCCAAGCCCTACTCTGCCTGATATAAAGTTTTGAGCACAGCCTTTACACAAGAGTGTCCTAACCACTGGACTACAGAGCTGTTTGTGGTGAATTACCTTTAATCTGATCTGTTAAAATTGTTAGACTTTTTATAAACTGAAACAGAGTGGAACCTGCTTCCCAGATGAATGGTTTAACTGCCAGGCCACAGAGTCACTCTCACTCTTTCTAAGGTCCAAATTATACTTAAGTCAACAAGAGAAACTGAAAGAATGCCAACTAAGAAACTTCTTATAGGCTTTACAGAGTTTAAGGCACGTCCTGGGAGATCAGGGCTCAAATCTAGCCAGGGGTGTACATCTTATTGGCATAAACTGAGGATGGTTTTACTGGCAAAAACTTAGAATTGTGGGAAATTTGGGCATTTCCAGTGTCAGCTGTTATTTAAAAGATAAATCAGTTGGAAATAGGGTGATTTGGTGTAGCAGGCACACAGTAGGGCCAGCAGAAGGAGGTGTGTTAACCATCTTGGACTCTTTCTCTAGTTCTTAGAATGGATTTGTCTCAGTCTGCTTAATTTTGACTTCACAACAAAAATCAGTGAATTTATTCTAAAGTTAAATCGTCAGTGAATTTAGCAAAATGAAAAAGGGAAACTGACAAAATGAAGAGCTGATAACTTCTATTCTTTTGTACCTTCCATGGACCTGCATATTTTTCTGGTCCGTCAACCAAACAGGAGTGAAAGGGTCACACCTTTACTTTTGATGCTGGACATGTTTTGACATGTGTGGCTTGGATGCTCTTTAGGGAACAAAGAGACGCATAATAATACACCTTTGATACACAATGAAGAGACACAGCTAGATGCCAAAGTGACAAAGGTCTCATATTACTGAACATTATTGGTAATCTTCAAAATAAGCATAGAGAAAGCATGTGGGCTCTAGACGTTCTTCGGCTGGTGAATGTGTATAATACAATTGCATGTTCCAAAATAGTCAGAGAGCTACTAAGATACTGCAGTGTAATTTGGAACCTACAAATGTTATTGGAAATTAGCTGCCAACTTTCCATTCTATGAAAAGATAGATAAGCTCTGGCCAATGCAGTACTCTATATTTACAAAGATGGATGTTATTACCTCCACATTATACTTCTAAGAACCAAGACACAGAGAGTGTCAAAGAGAAAGGCCAATCAGCAAGAGTCAATAACAGAATGATTAAAAGAATCAAGAACTCTTTATTCCCAGTCCCTTGCCCTAACCTGGACAGCATAGTGGGAAATAGCCATTTAACATCTGGCAAGACACCACCATATAGGAGGATCTTTAAAAGATTCATACAATGCTGGCTGTAGATATCTGTGGTTATTTCAACAGCCTATCTTCATATTACCCACAAAAATATGCTAAAAGAACATCAGTTAAGGTAGCAAGTTCACTCAAGAGTTAGGAAATACCAGAATTAACCTGGCCTATGCAAACTTACTTTGACTGCCTTATACATATGCATTATGATACATTGTTCAATTTCTTCATTTAGTGCACAGGATGGACAGTACTTACTTCACAGGCAGCTTTTCAATAGCACGTCCTTTCTTCATTGTTCATAGAGTCCCTTGATTTATTCAAATCTTGTCCTGAAGAGAGAATGAATAATTTCTTATGACTTTTCCTATCACACTCATCACTATTGTTTCACAAACATTAATTCTTACTGCTTCTTAAGGATTAATCAAATGACCTTCACAATACTTCTTTGAAGTGAAGGGGTAGTATTATCAACATTTTACAAGATGGCTTTCTGAGGCAAAATGAGATAAGGGTTAAAAACATCTAATTTTGCATGCCCTATTTTAGCCACCTGGGGCATTTTTTAAGAGTATGTAGTACTTTATGTATCAATCACAGTTCCATTGTATTTTTGCTAATCAAGCCCCCAAATCTGAAACAAGGCGCCAAGAAAAAGAGAGGCATGATCAGTGAGCATCTATTAAATATTTAAGTGGCTTGACTGGCTGAGGATTGTAAAGAAATTCTGTAGAAAGACAGGTGAAAAATTGAGTCCTCCATGGTAGCAGTCACTCAGCTTAATCATGGGAACACATAGGTGTTACATTTACATCAACCAAACTAGGATTAGACAAATCTCAATGCCTAATTATTAGTTTACCTGAGGAGGTGAACTAAAATTGGGAACAGGTGAGCCTGATCTAACGAACGCCTGTATGTGTTCAGAGTGAAACTCTGAGGGCTGGGAAAGCCTAGCCACTTGCCCCAACTTTGGGGCTGCACTCTTCCCACTCACCCCCAATCCTGGCTGAGCTATTTTAGCTCTCCAACACCCCCCACTGGATGGACAACCCCTCCCTCCCATGCACCCACCAACCCTCACGGACCAGCTGATCCCCCTGATCCTGCCAAACTCGGCTATTCTCCCACTCCCAACTCCCACCTAGCTTTCCCCCCACTCTGAATTACTCTGGTTTCCCCACCCAGCACCTGCACCTGGCAAATACTTGTACACACCACTCCTGGTCTCCATTCATGCGACTTAAAGTGAGTCATGTGAACATAAACTGGGTGCAGCGAAAATCTGCACACACCCATGATACCATCCATTTTTTCTTCAGTCCCAAATCATTCACTACATACTTCCCAGTTTCTGCAACAAATGAGGCAGGGGGTCTCATTTGAAGAAGGCAACAGCCTTCTTCAATCCATGGTTCTGATCCATCTCTAGAGTAAGTTCATTCTAGTCACTGAATGAGGTAGGGGCCCTTAGAAGCACACAAGGGGCGCATCCAGACAAGCCCTCATGTGCCTCTTGCAGTATCTCATACCCCTTTGAGACACTGCAAGAGGCATGTGCAGGAATGAGGAAATGTTCCCCTCACTACTAATTTGCAGCACGGGGGCAAAATTAGACCCCTGGATATCCAGGGGTCAAAAAACTCTGCAGAGAAAAAAAGTGGGGCAGGGCACGGACCGTGCCCTGAGGCAACTGGAGGCTGGGTCCTCCATAGAGATGCTCTGGCTGCCAGAGCATCTCTATGGTTAGCCCTCACCCTGGTTCTGAAGCACGCTGACTGCCCATGCAGGACAGTCAGCATGCCAGCAACAGGGAGCTGGATGCAGGCTCCACTGCCAGTAAGTAAAGAGTCAGGGGGCTGGAGGAAGGGGAAGGGGACCATAGGGAGACCTCCGCCAGCTCTGCCTGCTCCTCTAGCCCCCCGATCCCTTCCCCACCTGGCCCCATCCCTCCGAGCCCCCCCAATCACTTCCCCACCTGGCCCCACCCCCCCGCCTGCCCGCTGAACCCCCAAATCCCTTCCCCACCTGGCCCCATCCCCCGCCTGCCCCCTGAGCTCCCCCGATCCCTTCCCCATCTGGCCCCATCCACCTCTAAGCCCCCCAAGCTTCCCAATCCCTGTGCCCCCATCCCAGCATCCCGAGGGGAAAAAAACCCTGCACTTATCGGCAGTTCTAGCTTTCCATCTGGGTCACTGGGGCCCTGCCTGCACAGCGGGGCTGGGGGACAGTCCCAATGGCCCCAATCTGGGCCCTGCTGCCCCCCGCTGTCCAGGGAGGGGCTCTGCCAGGAAGCCCTGGAACCTCCAGAGCCCCTGCTCCTGGGGTGAGTAGAGGCTTTTAGTGGCTTTTTTTTTTTTTAAGTGCTGGAAGCTGGGATGGGGGGGGCAGCCACGGGAGGCTGGGGGTGCAAGTGGGGGATGAGGCCAGGTGGGGCATCCATTGGGGGGTCTAGGGTAGCAGGGGGGTAGGGCTGGGGGGGCAGCCATTGGAGGCGCTGCAGGAGCCAGCAGGGGATGGGGCCTGGTGGGGCAGCAATCCAAGGGGCTGGGGATGCAAGTGGGAGTGCAGTGGGGCATGTGGGCCCTGCAGATGAGGGTAGCCCCTGTGGGGGGCTGTAACCCCTGCAGCAGAGCCATGGTTCCTGAGGGAGGGCCATATCCCTGTGGGGGGCAGCAAAACATATATCCATGTATTTATGAATTCATGAAACATGTATTCAGAATTCACTTTATTATTATGATAGACACTGGTACTCTTCCAAATTGCTTTAACACTGTTAAACCAACACAGAAGGGAACTGGTGAGGTTTTATTCAACAAGGCGCCCCCGGGGGTTACAAGAAATAATGGCCACAAGCTAGCAGAGAGCAGATTTAGATTGGACATTAGGAAGAAGTTCTTCACAGTTAGAGTAGCCAAGGTCTGGAACGGGCTCCCAAGGGAGGTGGTGCTCTCCCCTACCCTGGGGGTCAAGAGGAGGTTGGATATGCATCTAGCTGGGGTCATCTAGACCCAGCACTCTTTCCTGCCTATGCAGGGCATCGGACTCGATGATCTATTGAGGTCCCTTCCAACCCTAACATCTATGAATCTATGAATCTATGTACATATATCAATAAAACATTGCCCATCTCATCTCTGTCTCTGTCTCTTTTTCTCCACAGTGGTCTTTTGTTTTAATTGTGAAGGAACATGGATTTTGGGGTATTTTACAGAGCGACTTTTAGATTTTTTTATCAGGGATTTTTCAGTTCTCAAATAGGGAACACCAGAATTCCTGCTAGGGAGGCCAGTATTAGGACCCAGACAGAGGAGCCCGCTCAGAGCTGGCACCTTGGACCTAACTGGCTGTGGCTGACCTCCTAGCCAACTGGGGCTAGGAGGACATGTTTTGACAGTTCAAAGCAGGCCACCACAACTGGAACACCTTACGGGCAATAGCTGCCTAGATGACCGGGCAGGGGGCACACATGGCAGTAGTGCCACACAAAGGCCAACTCTGCAGCCACAGCCCACTGGCAGCTGGCCCAGAAGGGCAGATGCTCCACCTGGGTCTGGCAGGCACGCAGCGGGTCACAGCCAGGCAGCAGCCCCCACTGCCAGACTGCTGCAGTGGGTAGAGGGGCAGGGAACTCTCAGGGCTGCTTCAGCAGTCCAGCTGGCACAAGGGATAGTGTCCCCAGGTACCAATTGGCTGGGCCCAGAAGCTCCTGAGAGCATGTAGCCCTGAGCTACTTGGCAGGGAAGCTTTTTGTACTGATGGGGCCAGGACAGAGCAGTTTTTAATACTGCTGGGGACAGCACAGGTGCTGGCCCTGGGGCTCTAGCTCCCTCTGACTGCAGATCCAGGAGGAGCCAGGCAGGGTTATGCTGCCCAACTGGCACAATTTGCCCCATACCAAAGTGCATGTCCGAGCATGTGTGCTGAGGCAAAAAGCCCCAGCTCAAATTTGCACTGCTTCTATTTGAGCTGCTGCAAGTGCATGTGCTTGCATGTGTGGTCACGCCCAAGGGTGTCTGTCTACAAGAACATCTAGACCAGCCCATTTCACTCACTGCAGCCACAAAGCACCTGATTAAACCAACAAACTAAATAGTCTATGGTCAGAGAGTATGAGAGGGAAAGATGCCCCTTTTGCCTAGGTTACTGCACTGACAGGGAAATTGTCAGGTTAAATATACGCCATTGTTTTTTAAGAAAGAACCAAACCCCACATTCTTCCCAGTGCAATGATTGGTTTCAAGTGGCTCTTTTGCAGACTGTAAATGAATATAAGGAAATCATTTTCTACACTCTTCTCTACATATAGTCCCCCACTTCCTGGCTATCACCATTCGGGCATTCCCTCAGCTACAACAAATGGACCTTGCCCCATCACACCAAATGTTTTGTCAAATAACAGCTTCATAAGATCCTAGCTCAGAGGAATATTCTGATCTTTTCTTATTGCTTCACATCAGCTACACCCTGCTCAGCCATTTGCGTCTTGTGAATTTTTTCTCTATGATCCTCATGCACGTGATAAAAGAATATTGTAAGGGTCATTTTGTTGTTTTTTCAGCCTCTTCATGTTTCCCCAAACTCCCAGAATGCTATAAATTCTTTCTCAGTACTTTTTTCTGACAAGTGATGGGTGAACTTCAAAAGGTAGATTTTGAATATTTAAACTAAAGATGAGCCGAGAAGCCCAAGCTTTGTTTACAGAAAATATTGCTGGAGAAGTTTTGACTTTCAAGGTTTTGAGGAATTTTTTTGAGGGTTTTTTGATCCTATTTCATTTCACTAAAATACGCAAGTGAAGAAAATGAGAACAGACAAACAATAGCTATTTATTGAGCTTATTTTCAATAATGCATGAAGAGAATTACTTCAGTTTTTTCAAAATCTCACCAGTTCAGTTTGGCTTCTTCCAAGCCAATTGGCTAAAAGATGGGGTTGGAGATCTTGTAAATCTGTGAAGGTTTTGACATTATTTCTATGGCCTTTTGGTTTTACCAGTGGCATAGAGAGCACCCGGGGCACAATGGGGTGAAGGGAAAACATTGTTCTGCTTACCCCACTCACTCCCTACCCCGGCAGACACACAGTTTGGTGTGGTGCTGCACTGTTTAGCTTCTGTGGGCAGAGGCATCACAGGGTTTTCCCTGCAGGTGCAAAGGTGCAGGCATGAATGATGCATGCTCTCAGAGGTTGAGGGGCACAGCAGCCGCCCGCAGGTGGCAGCGGTGGTGTTGGCAGCAGGAGCATGGCGGCAACGAGTGAGGAGCTCCCACAAGCAGCCACAGTGGTGTCAGCTGTTTGGTGAGCACTAACCAGCAGTCGGCAACCACACTCAGATACTGTCGGTAGCATCAGTGGTGGCCATCAGTGACCGCCCACAGACACTGGTTGGGGGGGTGGCGCGCAGCAACAGCCTGCAGGCATTGGCAGCAGCGGTGGCAGCCAATCTCAGGGGGTGCACATGAACCCCCTATGCATCACCAATGGGTGCAGGGGAGGTGGGGGAAAGCACCATTGTGCTATGGTCCACTCATTCCCCCTCCAAGATACACTGTTGGCATGCCTCTACTCTGCCTAGTTCCTATGGCCAGGCAGAGGCAGAGTAGCAAAGACTCTTGGAGGCAGGGGGATCCTGGTACCCCCCTCATAGCTGGCAGATGCCCCCTACTCCACCCTAGTTACACTACTGGCTTCTACCAATGGGACTAATCCCATTAGTTGGGAAGCTGACTGGTTCCTCGCTGACATTGACATCATGGCATTTGTTGTGTGAAAAAATGTTCTGCCAATGACAGTAAGGGGGTAACAATTTGGTCCTGTACGTGGTATTTTTGTTTCTATTCTAATATGAAACTACATGAAGAGAGTCATGCATTTGTTAAAAGGAGTTACTGGGTTTTTTTCAAACCACATAAGAAATCTCATTATGGGTTTGATTTGAAGAGTTCAGTTATTTTACCTTGATCTTTATCCCAAGTGTTTCATGAAGCCAGATTTCCTATACTTTCTACTAAAAAATAGTGTTAGATATTAATATAGACATAGTAGTTGACAAAAGTTGTAGGAGTTAGGTGAGAAGAATTACCAGTAAATTATCTGCCAAAATACATTGGCATTCTTCCCTGAGCCTCACCACCTGGACCACCTGGAAACCCTAATAGTGAAAAAATAGCAGTATTGTCATGAAAATAATACAGTACACACAAAGAGTGTGATACTCAGACTCCCAAGCCACAAGTAGTTCTTCAACTTATCACATTATTAAATGTTATCAAAGCATCTATTGTTTTTTAATATCTTTCTTTTAGTCATGAATAATGCAACATGTGCTACACATAGTATGGTCCCTCATATACAATTGAGTGGTTTTTTTTCCTTCGATCATTGGTGAGGGACCTGGAGGTGTGTAAGTTGTGGTGGCTACTTGGTTAACACTAACCACTTAGGAGGCTCCAACCTGGGAGCAAATCTGTAGGTGCAAAGGAACTGACGCAGTTGTATACGGTCTAAACAATTTTCAGGAGCAGAAAGGGTTCTGCATATCCTGTGTGACAGATCTGTGGTCTACAATGAATTCTAAATACATGGCAGAGATAGAGTCAAGGCAGCTGACTCATTGTTATATCCTATGATCTTCAGTATGATTGATCTGCTAGTCCTCCTCCCACACTAAGGACGAGGCAGATGAGGCAAGAAAAACTTGTCCAGGCTTTAGCCTTCTAAGGCTGAGTCTTTGAAGCAGCTGTGGGAGGACCTTCTGAGCACTTAGTCAAAATACCTGGAGGATACTTAAACTGGTCACTCAGAAGAGATTTTCTGATCTTGTGAATTCTCCCTCTTAAGAATAGTATTTAAGTTAATAGGTCAGGCCCTTTAATAAGAAACTCACCAGATGTTACATGTGTTTTTTTTGTAATTGTCATGAATTAATGACAATTAAAAGGAAAACCGTGTACATTTTCAACTCGTGCCATAAATATTTAATGTGAACAGAGACAACACACTTTCTCTCAAATGTTAGATATAGGGTATTCAAGTATAGAAACTGAACAGGGTGTATTAACCTAGAGCACTACATCTAATAACACTTTTGCAAAGCTGGACTTAATCTAGAATTCCCCTATAGCAATTTTAATTGTTTTGCTTAGTGACTTAGGTAACCTTTCTGTGGTAACATTTGTATGGCTATGACAAGGTTTGTATTATTGTTAAAAGGTGTTGTCAGACTACATGCTCCCACTGAGAGACACAAACACTTCAAGGGAGAAAACCTGCCAAAGTATTCTAGACAATGTCAGAAAAAGCAATTTATAGTTAATCATTGTTTTGCTCAAAAGTAAATGAGGAGACACCCAGCTGTATTTTACGCAACATGGTACTTTCTACAAATACAAGAGACAAGGCTCAAAACTGCATAAAGTCTATTACAAACCTAACAAAATATTTGAATATCAAAATTGTTCAACAGGAATCATTCAGAATTTCAGCTGTCTTTGATTGCTTTCAAAACAGAAAATAAGGTACAACTGAAGCCTAGAAAGTTAATTTCTTGCCCTTATTACAACTGTGAAACCTCAGTGACTTCACTGGGGCTGACCACATTTAAGTGAGGGCAGAATTTGGTCCTGTATTATAAGCCTATGAAAGCAGTGGTCAGAAAATATTTCCTTTGTTCCTTCAATTTGTGATTCCCCCAGTCAGTTTGATGTAATGCTTCAGAATCAATTACAGCTTTTTAAAAATGTCTCTGCTGCTTAATATTGAGAGGTTGTTTCTCAGGATGAACCTTTTACTTTTAACACTTTGTGTGCTATGTATATCATATACTTGGGTCTATGTGAACAAGTTGATCAATACAAGCAGCCACCATATGAATGTGTTTTGTATGAGCTCCTAGGCACTCAAGGGGTTAAGTGAATAGCAGGTTAGTTGACTGCCATAGTGAGAACCACAAAAACTGCTCCTTGATTTGGCCTAGAGGCAATAGTCTGGGTATTTCTCAGGCCAATGACATGAAAGATGGAAAAATCTTCTGCATTTATAGTGGCACAGTTCCCAGCCTTTATACTGTATGCTTTGTCCGCTTCACAGCCAAAGTGTAACTTGCTCCTTTATTTCTCAGAATTACAGTCTCTAAATGATACATAACTCTGGACTGCATCTAAGACATGTGTCTCCAGCACACCCTCTCATTTTATGGGATACATCAGTTTCTAGATAATGAGTCCCAATGTGCTCTAATTAGGAGAAAGCCTCATTATATCTCCAATAACAGAATGGTTGATTGTAAATCACTCGATGAGGTCATTATTTTCACTGACTTCTGTCAAACAGCAAGATTTTCTAAGCAAGGCAGCAATTGTTCCTTATAAACTAGTAGTTCTTCACTTTATAAGTAGCTTAACAGAGCTCAGATGAATTTATGAATCTTTCTATTTATGTTCTTTCATCAATTTATTTTATAGCCGTTCTAAAGCAAATGATTTTATAACTGAGTGATTTATGGCGTTATAAACCTAACAGTATGTGTTCATGTTGTTATTGTTGCATAATTAGATTTATTTTCTTATTTTTTTTGAAGAAGATAATAAGTAATACTAGGGCTGTTACCAGCTATTTATTTTAGTCTCATTAATAATAAGGGTATGAATCCCCTTGTCTGATTTAATAAACAGCTCAGCAATTTTGACAACCATGACATTCTCCAGATGGATTCTTTTAGAAAGGGGATTTTTCATGAATTTATGCATATATAAACTGGACCATATCTGTAGCTCTGCAGGCAGAAGTCCTCTCTATATACATAGAACAGGCAAGGTATCGGCAACAGCAGTGAAAAAATTACCACAACATTATGAGGCTTAAAAATGTTTGGTAAGGATCACATATGAGCATATTCATGTAGTTTATGCTCCACATTCAGAATATCTTTGGATTCATTGATGAGGTTTCCAGTGTAAAGACAAAACAGTGCTTGCTCCGCTGGTTTCGGTAAGGTACCACCTGGACAGAAACCTTGAAAAGGGAAATGTTCTAATCAGAAGATGATGCTGAGCATTGGTACGAGCGAATGAAAATTATTGGGGCTTGGACACATGATTTTCATTTGTTCCTTTGAAACTTCCCTAAATATGTTTCACAAAAAGGTGGGGAAGGAAAATCACAGAATGCATAGTTAAATTAATCTCTGTTGGAACTATTATTAGCCAGAGCCTATTCTGCCTATTAGACAATTAGGAGGAATTAGGCACGTAAGTGTGATCCTATTTTATATTGCTCAAGTCCCTGAAAACCCCCCACAAAGCACATTAAAAAACATCTACTCTCCCTGTGCCTAAAGAAGGGTGTTTGTACCCCAAAGCTTACAAAGAACAATTTTCCAACTATTTAGTTGGTCTAATAAAAAAATATCACATTTACCCAAAGAACCTTGCCTGCCTTATGTCCTTAGACCAACATGGCTACAACCAACTACCCTTGTAATATGCCATCATAACCTGCAGACAATATCGCAAAAGTAGTGAGTAGGAGGAGACCTACACCTACCCTCTGCAACTATTATTTATCAGGGACTTAGGCAGGATGGAATAAATTCACCGGTGTTCACTTTGGTGCCTAATATGGAAATAGGATCTGCACCAGTGAGTTTATACCAATGATGGGTTTGGTTTATATCCAATAAGCAAATCAGTCTGCAGAGTAACAAGAGTCCTTTTACATCCCACAACAAGATTAAGTAAAGTATCATAAAATTAGTTCTAGACTAGCATTCTACTTAAGTGGCCATTTTTTATTTTTCTCTTACACCAGTGAGGCTGAATTTTAGATTAATTAGTTCCAAAAATGTTGTATAACAAAAATGAGATAAGACACATTCTCTTAATAGTAGGGGAAGTGTTCCAGAATTCATTTGACCTAAGTGGTGTTTAATGTGTGATGGTGGAGAGAGCTAGCTAGCAAAATATTTGCTTTCAATTGGGAGAGACAATAAAAATAATACGGAGCAACTCTTGAAACTTTCACTTAAAATATTTTAAGTGATATGCAAAACATTTGTTCAAAATATACAAGTATTTGGGACTGCCTTCCAGATGTGAAATAATATTTATTAAAGGACAGAGCTCTAAGTATTTATCACTGAAGTCAAGACAGAGATCTTGAAATTACATATATCTTTCAGGGTTCCTTAATAGGTAGGGGGTTATGAAGCAAGCATTAGATCTTGGTCAATACAACTTTACCTGCCAAATGAATGGTGTTCTTAGCAAAACTTAACACCTGTTCTGTCAAGGTGAGAATTCAAGTGAAGGTATTGGAAATAACAATAAGCTTTATTAAAACGTATCTCAGGTTTCTACAATGTGCATGTTTCATGATTATACAGGGCTTTATTGTGCTATTTAAGTATGGTTCCAACTTGAGCCACACCTTCCCTGGAGGACTTTGGCAAGATATGCTGTTGGGAAGAGAATTTGTCCCAGAACTCCTCTGCATGCAGGAGGAATTTGCCAATTGCTACACTCTTTCAAGGGGATGAGAGGAAATGTTCGTTCCCCTGGTACACCAGTTACAATTCTGCAGCCCAGTCATAAAGGGGTTTGAGCTGTGGCCTATACTTTTATCCAAGTGGGCTGGCAGAAGTTAGTGGAGCCTATGTCAGAATCTAGCCTATGGTCTCCAGTCTCCATGCATATTTTCACATACCATTTTCTGCATAGAATTTTCTTTGATTTGGGCTTCCAGCCAGATCAGCCATTTTTCCAAACGGTTCATGTATTTGATTTCCTGGAACTAGCCATTGTCCATTGTTTTCTTATGATTCACTGAAGCATCTGTTTCTTCCACTGCTGTTTTTATGGAATTTTGAATCATATAGTGAATGAAGGTTTCACATATTGTACATTAGCAGTCATTTATTTTACTGCTTATTATACTGTTACTATAGATGCTAGTTTCTGCTACTGAACGGAGTTCATACTTTTTAAAAGGCCTGAGTAAAAGAGACACTGTAGGTTTTTAAAGAAGTCTTAATTCATTTATTTTAACATTGCTTATGGTAGCTCAGACAAGATTTCTCAACAGAACCACTAAAATCCATGTACTTTTTCAGTTACTCATGCCTTGTTTATTACTTTCCTAGAGCCCATGTGAAATTTGTAGTTTCATATGGTTTCAATGTAAACTCAGGTGATGCCTGAAAGTCAAAGTGAACTTTCTGGATGAGTGATTGGATATGAGTTTCACAGAGAAAAACAAAATAAAATGTTTTCATATGGAAACCTTAGGCTGTGCACTGCTTCGCAATGAACTGTATTAAGTAAATGATGAGATAACATTACATTCCTGTCAAAACCACTTTGCTCTTTGCAAGTAGAGTTTTATGATACCCAGACAACAAAGCAATGTGCCCACATTAAAGCTTCTAGAAGAAAAGGTCTAAACTACTGGAAATGCCCACTCTCCCCCAATCCAAACATTAGCAATGCTTAATGATGTATCTATATTACAGCAGAATATCTATATTTCAGCAGAATTGTTGCATTAAAAATCAAACTGAAATCAAGAATTCAAACATTAAAAACATTTAGACAATCATCTACAAATAGATTCATATACATGCATGGAATATTTTGCTCAGAGGTTCTCAACCACAGCCTTTTATGCTGGTTCTGTGGCACTTCTGCAGGAATTAGTAGAGCACTTTCAGCACAAACAGAAGTTATATTTGTTGTGTGATCAGGCCCCTGAAAGCTCTCTACGACCATGTCATGACACACCTGCAAAGCTGCAGAGTGCTTTAAAAGTGGCTAACCACGCAGCAAATTAACCCTCATCAAATGAAGGATCAGATGAAGGTGTTCCACTTTGGAGTGCCTTCGGGAACTTGTGTTCCCTAGGATTCATTTGTGGTGTGATCAGGCCTAGGCTGATGCAGCCGAGCCTTGCCTCCGTGACTGTCTGCAGGAAGGGAGGTGGGAGAAGGGAGGGGGAGTGAGCTGTGCGCTGGGTTTTGCCTGATCTGTTCTGCAGGGGCGGAGAGTGGATTGGAGCCCCTCCTCTCCAGCACAGACCTGGCAAACCCCAGCCCTCCTCCCCTCTCCCTCCTCCCTTCCTGCAGATAGCACTGGAGCTGAGAGGGGAAGGGGGAAGAGGAGGGGGAGAGGGTGGAGCTGGGGGAAAATGGCAACTCCAGATGAAAATCTGTTGTGGGGGGTGCTCTAACTCATGGTACTTTATGTAAATTGCCATGAGTTAGAACAGGGGCTGCACATCTGTCAGCACCTTTTGTAGTTAAAGCAGGTCTACTTTGGCAGAAGGCCAGGGGGAAGGAAGCAGGCTTAGGACTCTGAAGTACCTGTTGGTTATCCTCTTGCAAGGCTGGAGATTCATGATGTTATAGCTGAAAGATACAACTAGGGCATAAAATATACTCATTGTGCTCTGAAAAAAAGTCATTTCAACCGATTAAAATGTTTCACATATGACAAGCCTTCAATGTCTCCTTGTAAATGGTTCGTTATCACACACATAAAAGTGGTTTCCATTGACCATATCCATAACATACAATGGTAAAATACAAGAAATAAGGGGTTACACTTCTAAAGCCCACAGGATACTAATCATAATCATAACTAATTATAAACAGTATAATGACCACCATGTGAATTGTGATAATACAATATAGGAAAGCCAGATAAATCATCATTGTACATCTCAGTGTATACCTGGTTGAGCTATATTGTTTTGGAGCTGGTGGCTGTTATTTATCAAAGTACCTTCCCCCCAACTCAGATGAATCATATAATTTTTAGTGACATCCTGTTTTTATTCAATATTCCTTTCATGTTAACTGTGATATCCGGAGATCAAGTGACTTCAAGGGTATCTTTCCCATTAAGTCAGAGACAGCAGTTGTTTAGCATGGTTAAACATAAAAGAAGAATCATCTTTGCTAAATTTTGAGCATATGAACTGCAGGCTGGAGGAGGTCACATTTTCCAGTTTGCCCAGAGCCAAATATAGAACATACAATATAGAACTGAAATTTCAAAAGTTCTTGCAAAGCCAGTTATATTCTCATGGCCCTGGTTTCTGGCACATTCAAAGGCATTGTCTATGAGTTCATAAAAGTTTGAGGGACCTATCCTGAGACCAACTTTTGTGGATTCTTATGTGTAAAAATATTAAGATATTTCAGATTCAGTAAGGAATTCCAGAAAGGCAAAATGCATTCACCTCTCATTTTCTCCTGTATAATTTCCTCTTTAGTAGAATTCCACAGTTTCTACCTTGGACCTTATTGTTCACTGTTTTCAGGCCTCTGCCCAGCAATAATACTCCTGGCCTCAGCATTACGCAAGAGGGAGCTCAGATATGAATGAAAGACATTTCCCGTCATAGCACAATTATAACTATGGTAATTTATTAAATGGCAATAATACTTGCAAAAATTCCCCTTCATTGGGGGAATTACAGAAGGTGTGTACAGGTCTCAGCCAAGAATAATACTTCTGAGCTGTATTGTCTTACTTCGAAATATCAGGAAAGAAAAATATTTTACACTGGACAAAGTGATCCTTTTAAGCAGTACATGAAAAAGGAAGCTAGTACTATCATATTCCAGTAAATATATCATCCTAGCTTGCTGGCTGGTGTATGATGGTACCATGAATATAATTAAAGCAAAGACTTAATTAATTTTCAGACTTAACACAGCTGGCTAGATACTCAGGAAGTGTCTCTTTTATGGCTGTGCCTATGGACCACAACAGCACAGGTCCAACAGCACTGTGACAAAATGCAGACAACGAAGTTATGAGGACAGACCTGGGATGTCCCTGTCTTTCTAACGAATGGACAAAAGGCTAGTCTGCATGTGTGCGTGGGTGTGTGTGTGTGTGTTGGGGGGGGGGGAGAGGCACTCTCTCCTTCCTATTGAAGCTGTGTCACAATACAGAAAAAATACAAGATTTTTGACCTAGTGAGAGAGAGCACAAGGTGGAGTGTGACTGGTGCTCTCCATTGTGGGAAAGAGTCTTGGGACCTGTTCCCTGGCTTGTTCTTATTTTTTACAGTAAACAGTCATTTGATGCCTAATCAGGCCTTGGAGCAGCAACCAGAATGCAGGATTCCTATCTCCCAGGGGAGTAACACATCAGAAAGCTAGTCATCTATGGTGTCTATATTTCTCTTTTTTCCCTCCTTTCCACTCATCTGGACTGCACTGTCTCACCCAAGATAGACAATACACTGTAAGGATGCTCTCCTGGATGTCACAGGCATGAGCTGAACCTCTTGAATTAGAGGAATGAACTGAACCCAGGTCACAACTCCAGGGTGAATGCTGTAACCACTGAGCTTTCATAATAAAAGGTGTGAAGCAGCATCAATGTCTCCACTCCTAAAAAAATGTGAGATCTGCTTGGTTCTTTGTAATAATAATAGTTGTAATAATAGTTGTATGTGCCTACCTTTAAAAGAGGATTACTGGCTACAGATCTCATGTGAAAAAAGCCATAGGCTTCAGTGAGGGGGCATATTTTAAATACACCCCTGTGTTTCCTGTTGGTTAGCTAGACACAACTCTCTGTTCAGCATGCTGACTGTTTTTATATCCCATTAGGAGAGGCTAACTGCCTAGGTTGAGTATAGAGGACTGATGCATCTAACTTGAGATTCCCAATTCCACTGAAGGCTAGACTTAAAAGTCAGGTATTGCAGTGCCTAACTTCTTTAAGTCTTTTATCAGACCTTCTCCAGCTGAAGTTTTCAGCAAGCTCTTCAGCATATCGCACAACAGATGTTTGTTAACTGTATAGTTAAGATGGTCTTGCAGATATATTTTACCTTGTGCCTTTTCCCTTATGGCCTATAACAGATTTTTCTTGCTATTGCTACTTAGTAAGTGTTCTGCTTAAAGTATGCCTAATAGCTTGTAACAGATGTTTACAACGTGAAGTATCCTGAGGAAGATCTTAAGGGAAAGCTGTGATTTTCATTAAAATTCTTTAGATTTCATCCATTATAAGTCTGTTAAATTTGTAAAACTTCCTTGATTACAAAAAACCCTGGGATGTTTACACTGGCATGTAAAAAGCATTCTTGAAGTCAGAGATAAGCATTTCAGAAATGTCCAGCAATAGAGATTTTATCATATAACGTATACAGAGAGAGAGAACATTCAGGCCTTATTAGTCAACAGTCAAAGATCTAAATTAACTAATGTGGCAACTGAATTTTCCCTTGATTGTTGTATGGTATAACTTATCATATGACCTATCACAAGACAGTGTATTCATGAACTCCTTAGGGGTAACATGCAGGCAAATATTCTTTTGTTTGGTGCAGGTTGCTGCTGCTGCTGCTACTGTTTTGCTTTGAGTTTTTTGTTTTGTTTTGTTTTGATTTGTCAGTTTTGCCATAACTATATTTACAAGGATAAACTTCATAAATAGAAAATATATTCCAAATATCCTTAAGTTATTTAAACTGGATGCACTAGTTTTTCACGTGGGATAAAATAAAAACCTCTTTTATTAGCTACCCCCAGGAAATCCTTCTCTTCCGAGTACCATCTAACTTGGACATTGCTCAGTGGTAAATGGATGCTCTGTTAAGAGTTCTTGTTGCCAGAAACACTAGGCAGAAAGGGAGGAACGAAGGAGTTAAAAATATGTTCAGCCATTCAAAATCCGGGTTTTATTGGTTTCTGGACTCTTTAAATCCCAGTGCATGGCTACATTTAACAGCACCGTTGAGATGGTGTGATCTGAATAGCAGCTTATGTCTGCTGCTCACCTTTCCATATGATAAAAAAATACCAAAAAAAGCAACTTGGAAGCATATAACAGATGGAAGAGGCCAGAAGTGACATGGGGTTCCAATTATAGTAAAATGAACCATATGTCTAATTAAACGTATATGTTTTCTATTGATCTCCTCACTAATTGCTGAAAACAGATGCACATGTTTTCATCTAATCATCAATTAGCTCTGGGTAGCTATAACCTGCCACTCAGTACAATTCATCTTTTTCTCACCTGTTGCTCATCTTAACCCTTTCTAGATACTCATTTTATTTTCTGTTCCCCTTTTGTTTTAGCTTGGAGACATGCAAGTGTATTCTTGTGCTTGTTTGAATGTCACGGTTTCTACAAGGTGATCCTTTCTTTTCCTTTTTTGTGTCCTTGTGACAAGGTATTTAGCAGAATTTGTAGATTCATTGGAATCTGCCAGGCTGCGCAGTGAGCACTTCTGCAGACCCTCAGCTTGTAGGGGAGACACTTTGAAGGTTTTCTGAGGGCGGTGGGAGGCACTGTGAGATAATCAGGCTTCATTAACGACTGTCCAGCTGGGCACCCACAAGGAAGAATCTGTGAGTGATTGACTGGAAATCTACTTCTCATACATATTTCTTAGTGAGGTACACACAAACTACTGCCCAGATACTGTACAGGTTTGAAAGAGTAACATATCTTTAACACACTTCTGATTTTACCCCTGCACTTATGAATTAATCAACTTAAGGTACATTTCTGGAGGGTTTTTGTTTTTGTTTTGGGGTTTTTTTCCATTGTTTTTTGAGCTAACAGGCATGTAGCAGCTGCCCTATCAACTTGCATGTACATTAATCTAAGAAAAATGCCATCCTGTGGGTGGATAAATTAAGTCACCACAAAAGACTTTGGCCATAGAAAAAACTTCCTGCAATGAAGAATGAGTTATTGATTTGGGCTTGTGTGTGTAAGGTTGAAAAAATGGCCATTAAAATAATGTAGTCCAATGAAATTCTTGTATTTTATTTCACATATGGTGTCTTGGCAGTGAAATTCCGAATAGCACATTATGCAAGTGTATAATCTCCTGATCTAACAGCATGACAGTTCTGCATACACCTTTTTACCTTCTTTTAATTCTACTGTACATTAACTGGTTCAGTAAACAGGGTTGAATGTATTATGCTTCTGAGTGACCACTGATACTGAAGACATTTGGAAAAAATAAACAATGTACACACTTCAACGTATAAAAATAGCTGCTCTTTAGACTTTTAGTAAAGATGTTTTGTGATAATAAGCTTGCTTCAAAACATCTTTAAACTAATTACATTTTCTCTCATTGGGCCATAAATTATGTATGTAACATTTTGATTTTTTTTCCTCAAAAGTTTAATGCATTATATTGATACTAAGTAATCATTTTCTTATGCACATTTTCATACACTGTTTTAAGATTGGAAATCTGTATCTGGGTGGCAAAGGTAAAATTCCTTCAAGAATATTGCAATGAGCAAAACAACTATTAAAAGCTATTACTGGTTCAAAAAAATGCAAGCATTTGCAGTTAAGGCACCTACCTTAAGAAATCAGAGTGATTGGTGAATGAGTTGAGAATAAATGGTTAACTGTGTGGTTAATATTATTCACAATGATTAATCTGCTCAGGTACATATTTTTTTTTCATCCACTCTCACAGATCTAAGGCATTATATATCCATTTCAAACATAGAAGACACTTGCAAAATTAAAGTCCAGCTCTGGGTCCAACCTCTCATGAAGTTCATAGAGTTCAAATTCTGATTTTTGGTATTGCCCATCTAATGCATTAGTAAAGCCTGCACCAGCATTTTTTAACCCAAAGTATATTATTTCTTCCCTACTTCCCTTTCATAACTAGGATTTTCCAAATCCTCTGATCTAACAGTTTGGTGAGTACGGCACCAACCTGGCCTGCCTAATTAGTAGTACTCTACTCTGCAAGTAATCAAATGGATTTCTATAAACAACAGTGCATAAAGTAATGGTCAGATCCAAAACAGGACTTAGGTAAATATTAGGCACCTAAATCCAAAACTATAATCTAATAAAAAAACCCACTTAGTGGTCACTTAACTTTGAAGGTGCCTAAACTCTCTAGTTCCCCTGTGTTTGGTCCACTGGTGTCTAAATCCTATGAGGACCCAGTCTTGTAGGTCACGCCTACTACATACTGACAGGACAAGGACCCTCACTAAATGTGCTTGTGTAGCAAAACCCCCAGGTTTTGTTTTTTGTTGTTATTTAAAAATGCATTCCCTCCCCCTCCCCAACCATTTCTGACTTCTTCTCCCCCTCTCTATTCCCTATAATTATAAGTAAGCTAAGATGTAGGATAAGCTTTAACATTTTATTTTAGGTAGTAAGTTTTATTTTTCTCTCCCCTCTTTGCAAATAAGTGCCCTGCAATTTTGATATAGATATCCGCTGTTTTATAAGTGATAATTATTATGTTTGTATTAATTTTTTACTGCTTTTATATTGTGTGATTACCGTTTTAGGCCTACATATGTAAGTTAACGTAAGTCACGTCAAGTTTCCATCTTGCAATGTAAAGCCTCCAGCTTGTGCCCCATGATGAAACCTATGACTCATACCTACCCCTCCTATGTAAACTGGTTCCTGGATGAATGGGGATGAATGCAGGTACTTGAGAGGCAACGGCAATAGGTCTAAAAATAGCTCCCTCTGAATGACCGAACCATCAAAACCAATAACTGGACCAATGACCCAGCCCTTGGAACCATCCTCAGCATTCAAGAAACAAAAGATGAGGCAACCCAACATTGTGCCAGGCTGCACATGCTCAGTAAGAAGACCTGGAGCCCTCTGGGACAGGGTTGACCCTGCCTGGACATGCCCTCCGCACAGGGGGTCATAGGTTGGCCTACATATGTAAGTTAACATAAGTCATGTCAAGCTTCTGACTCACAGCCACCTCCCATGGCTACCTATGACCTCACAGCCACCTCCAACACCCATCTTGAGCTCCTCTCTGCCTCCAAACCCCCTGTTTCTTTGCCACTGTCTTATCCCCACTGCCTTTTCCACTGATCTCTGCCACTGCTATTGCCTTGTCCCCACTGCCTTTTCCCCTGAAAAGCTCTCAGGTTTCTGCCTCAGTCTTTTTCCTGGCTGTCTCCTTCTTTCCACCACTTACCTGCCCACCCCCAATCTCTCAGCTATCTGCCTCAGTTTCTAGCCCCAAGCTCTCAGCTGTCTCCCTCAGTTTCCATCCCCAAGCTCTCAGGTTTCTGCCTCTCTCTCTCTTTCCTGGCTGTCTCCTCCTTACCACCAGGCATTTCCCCTTGTACTGAGTGACCTTGAGTAACCCTGGGGCCACTTGACCGTAATTAACCCCAAGCCTCAGTTCCTCAGCCAGGTTTTTCTCTAGTCCACCGGTTCTAATCTCGGTTCTGGCAACTTTCACTCCCTGCACTTTAACTCTCTCTCTCTCTCTCTCTCTCACCTTAACCCTCTCCCAGGTACCCCAAGCACACACATACATACCGTACCATCCAAGTTAGGAACTTACCTATGTGTAGGTGGGTTATATATGTGTGAACTGATATGTGTGTGTGTGTATATATGTCACTGTGTGCATGATATATGAATTAGTGATCTGTGTACTGAGTGTACAGGTATGGACAATTGATTTTTGTCTAACTTTTGGAGTGTATAGTATATGTGCTTGAACTGGTGATAGGTATCCATGTGCCTAGGCTGGTTTGGATGTGTATGTGCCTGAGTTGGTAGTGTGTGTGTGTATGCACCTAATTGATTTGTGTGTTTGTATATGTGCAATTGTGTCACACCCTCCTGTCTAACAGCACAATATTGAGATCCTGAGAGCTGGCCTGACCCCACAGGGCAACACTTGCAGTCGATTCATTTTTAAGACAGAAATCATAATGGTGTACTGTCATCATCCCTGACCTTGTGGTTAGAGCATTTGCTGAAGAGACTTGGGCTCAAATAAGATAACCTGGGCTCATTAGCTTAGTATTTAGGCATTCTGCTGGGAATGGAGAGTCCTGGGATTCTATTCTTTATTCATGGGATTATTTATGGGGTTTTTTCTCTGAAGACTGTGACACAATGCATCAGTGGCATAATGTGTGCATTTGTGGTGGGGTGCAATAGGGGTAACCTTACCAGGCATCAACTTGGGGGGAGAGGAGGGAAATAATCTGCCAGCAACCATAGGCAACTGGTAGGGAAGGCCTGGGGGGGCACGTGCCCCCCTAACAGGGCTGTCCCTGACTGCTGATGCTGCTGGCAGCTACTGCAGGTGCTCACCAGCCCCGTCCCCACTGCCAACGCTGACACCGGCTTCTGCAGTTGCTCGCCAGCCCCATCCCCACCGCCAACACCACCACCGGCTTTTGTGGGTGTTCCCCCAGAATCAGGAGGCACCAGTGTCCCATGCTAACAACTGTACATTTGCAAACCAAATGATCTCACGAGGTCCCTTCCAGCCCCTGTCTATGAAATCTATGAAAACCAGAAGTTGCTACTTCTGTTTTGCCCCAGGCACCCAGCCGTGCCCCTGAACTGCTGTAATATAGTGACAGTCATATGTATCAGCACCTATGAATCTTGTGTTCCTTTCTGCATAATCACAGAATCAGAAAATGAGGATTGGAAGGAACCTTAGGAAGTAATCTAGTCCGACTCCCAGCTCAGAGCAGGACCATCCCCAACTAGATCATCCCAGCTAAAGCTTTGTCTAGCTGGGTCTTGAAAAACTCCAAGGTTGAATTTTCCACATCTCTGTGTAACCTGTACCAGTAATAGCACAGCTTCAACAGGAAACTGAAGCTGTAGCTTAGTGGTTAGGGTACTTTCCTGGGAGGGGAGGCAGAGATATAGGATTGGACCTTCCTAAGGTGACAGAGAGAATTGAACCTATGTCTTCCACTTGGGTGAAAGCATGGATCTCCAAATTATATTATTAAAGGTGGGTGGGGAAGGGAGGCACCAATATCACTTACTTCCCTCACTAAAAGTATACTCTAAGGCACCTGCCCCCAGAAGATTTCAGGCTTTGCATCATGCATGGAAAGAGATGTTTGCTTATAACCCTAATTCAGACACCTAATCTCAGTGATAGATTCAGATTTCAGATGCACCTGAATGACATTTTCTATTGACTAAACATCCATATACTCAGTCTATGGACATTTTGAACACGTTTCTGATGTTTCCTAAGCACTGCATAGGAGCCTAATTTGGAGTTTTGAATTCAACTCTGTGGGTCAGAGGCATGAAATTTAGGCTTTGCAGAGACTAAATCTTATTGACAGCTAAGTCAATATTAGATTGATCCCCAACAAACTAGTCAATGAGAGTCAAGATGGCAAAACTGGGTGCCAACTAGATTGTAGTTAGTTGAAATTGTTGAATTGTAGTTAAATCTTCTAAGTACTGATAGGTCTTTTTGTCTACCAGTGACTGGCCACTTCTACAGGGGTTGATCCTTTCCTAGTGCTGAGCATTGCACCTTGAAATTTTGGACTATTTTTACAGGAAAGAGAAAGACTTGCCAAATTGTGCTCTCAGTTACATCCTAGTGTCTGACCTTTTTAGGAATATTTTCCAGCTCTGCATTCTGACTCACTATCTTTTGTGTTTTCTCTATTTAACCTGCAAAATGGAGCTGATCTTCCTACCTTATCAGTCCATCCCAGTGATATCTCCCTGTAAATGACAAACCCCCTTGGTTTTATTTACATTGATGGGTCATACTCAAACATGCCATCTGCTTACAGAAATGCACACTAGGAAGTTATTACATTAAAACAGACATTAACAAATATTGATAATTACATATAATTATGAATTAAAATCTTTCCCTGATGTCCTAAGGCCTTGTCATAAGAACTTGAGCAGGCTGTTATTCAATGAAAGTGAGTACTCCACAAGATTACAATAATTGCCTTCCCGGTGGGGCTCAATATTAGTTCTGAGCTGCTGTTAAGTGGCATCATGAAATGAGAAATGTAATAATGTCAGCAGAGTAATAGCCAAAAAAATTCAGTTGAAAGGAGTTTCAAATCACAGTGAAACTTCATACCCCCAGCTAACATGATGTTTTAATAGGGATTCGCTTAACGCTATTGGATATTTCAATGTAGATACTTGTTTTAGTAAATCAGTAGAATTTTGGAGGGGGAATTTGTGACCTTAGTTATTGACTTTTCTGGGTCAACCAGGTTTAGAGCTGGGATGATTAATTAATAGCTTTTCAAGAAGAGATTATTGCTACTTAAACTGATTAGCATAATATTACTTTATGGCTGCTTTTCATAGATAAATTAGAACAGGTGCATTTAAAAATATATCAGTAGTTAGCTTTTAGTTCCTGTAATAGCGCTTGATAACTGGTCACTGGCGTCACTAAAACAATGATACAATACATGTTCTTAGTCATAAATAGAATTGTATCATTAGCTCACTATACAGCAGTGTCACAAGCAACTTACATCACTATTAGTAGTAGGTCATAATGGTGATATAATGATAATATGTCTTTCTGTTAAATGGCATTATTGTATAGGTACCCTACCAAGAACAGTGTTTACCAGTTGATGTAAGTTACCCAGTTCAGCAGTTCCCAAACTGTGGGTTGTGACCCCAAATGAGGTCGCAACATCAGTGGATAGAGTCACGATAAATAGGAACCCAGGGGGCACAGGTAACATGTGGAGGGGCGGAGGGGACCCGCAGGCAATGTATCATGAGAGCATAGCTGATACAGCAGAGGGGGGCAGGGGGGCCAAGACGATGAAGCAGAAGGGTCATGTGCCTCTCCCCACCCTGAGATTTCTGTGCCCACTGCCGGGTGTGGGGCTGTACAAGCTCTGGGTAGAAGCTGCCTCCAAGGCCCTATGGGTGGGACCTGGCACAGAAGGGAGTACTGTGCCAGCAGGACGGCCAAGGTGAGGTATGGCAGTGGCAGCAGCAGCACAGAGTTATGCCCCTGCAGCTGCCAGGCAGGCAGGGGCTCCTTAGTTTGGCAGTCATGGTGTTGTGGTGCTCCCTCTCACACCGGGACCCTTCTGCTGGGCCATGGAGTCCCCAGGGGTGGGGGAGGGCAACAGGGTAAGGATCCCCAAGCCTGGTGTGGGCAGCCCACATCATCCCCTCCTCCCCCCCCCAACCCCACAGCCTCTGCTCTGGCCATGCCACCCATGGGGGTGGGGGCAGGGGAGCCAGACTCTGTACTCTGCTCTGGTCAAGGCCACTGCTGCCTCCCATGAGCCACAGCCAGGGCTCAGGCACTACTGTGGGGGCAAAGGAGAAAGGTATTGTTTTTCCAAATGTTAAAGGGAATACTGTGTCCTGAGTGAAAGACAAAGGGAATGCTAAACATATAAAGCAAAAAGGTATGAATTGCAAGCATAAGGTTGTACATAAAGTATAAAGTAGGTAAGATCAGAACTACATAGAACCTTTTGGAAGGAGGCAAGTGCTGGTGAAAGGAGAGGGGAAATGTAACTGAAGCAACAGAGAAGTAAGATGATTTCAGCTGCAGCTAGTCACGCTGCAAGGAGAGCCTAAGGAGTACAGGAGGGGAAAAATCTGGTATGCCCCTTTGAATGCATCCTCCAGCCCTCTGTGGATAATTTTTCACAGACTTTTAAAGCCAGAGAGGACCATCTAATCTGACATAAGGTCTAATTTCTCTCAAAATACCTATAATTTCTGGCTGAGATATAAAATACATCCAGGTCTGGTTTTAAAGGTTTCAATAATCCATTACATCCCTGGTTAGGCTGGTCCAATGGTTAATCACCTTTGGTGTTATAAATTTGTACTTTATTTCTAGTGCAAACTTCTCTAGCTTCATATTCTCGATTTCGGATCTAAATATGTCTCTCTCAACTGCCTTAAAGAGTCCTATATTATTATAAAATGTCCCCCAGGAATGTATAGGTCATGATCAAGTCCTCTCTTACCCTACTCTTCGATAAACTAACTAGAATAGGCTTCCTAACTCTCTCACTAAAGAAAGTTCTTTCCAATATCCACAGTGAAATGGATATGGTATTCAAATATTGATTTCCCTAATATAGTATTATACTTAATATTACTTGATATATGCCTACATATAAGTATATTTATATGTATACTAGATAGATAGATAGATACATAGATACATAGATAGATAGATCTATCTATCTATATATGGGAGATGGTGTTCTATTGGCTATTCACAACCCTCCCCTTCCCCCAGCAGAACTGGTCAAAACTTGGAATTTCTAGTTTGTGGGAAAGTTTAACATATAAAAATGTATTTCTGTTCTAATTCAAAATGAAAACAAATATGTTTGACATTTTCTTTTAAATAACTTGAACAATTTACTACTTCAGAAAAAAACTGTCTCAGAATGTAATCATTTCAACATTTCATTACAGAGTTTTATTTTAAGACTATTTTATTACTTTTGCATTATTCCACAATAAACATTTTAATATTGAAATGTGAAGTGTAAAAATTGCAGCTCCTTCATAATATGTGAGAAGCAGCAGTGCATCAAATACATACTGCTAATATTGCCACGTGTAAGATGACACTAGAAACAGTCTACTTTATTTTATTTTTACAACAACTAATGGCAGCAGCTGCTTAGAGTTGACTGAAACATCTTCAATTCTTTTCTAGATCAAACTGTGTCCTGTATGTAGTGTAATAAATAGTTTGATACTCTGACACCAGGTGGCATATGGATGTTTTAAAAAGAAAAGATATGCAGTCCAGCTTGCTTATGATATTTCCTTTGGGAGCTTGGGTTTATCAGTTCAAGTTACACTCCTCTGAGAAGCAAATCTTAATTCCCTAAATGTATATCTCTAGGTAAACTCACTGAATTTCTTTGAGTAGTTTTCCAGAGTTTCTTCCATGTGGAGGTATGGTTTGGTTCTACATGCAGTCTCAGCAGTATCAAGTAAGGAGGTTTACTTGTTGCATCACATAGCCATGCCTAAAACAACATTTTAGGTTATTTCAAACTTCTCAGCAGAGTAACAGTTTTGTGCAGAGCCTCTAGTCTTCTTCACTGATGCAATGGTTGGCAAAATGAACGTCGTCTGTCAGTAATAAATCTATCAATAACCCCTCTTGAACATTCCCAAAACTGTAGTCAAACTCCATGGGAAAAGGTCTAAAATTGTGTAGATGCTGCACTGGAACTCCCTTCTGCTTCCCAAAAGAATTAGCATTGCCAGCTGATTGAAGAAGAAAAGCTCTTAGGCTGCTATAACTCATACTGGGAAGCAGACCAGCAAAAAACCAACATACATGCAATTAATTGGTTGAGCACAAAGACACCTTGACTTAAAGGTTTCCTTTGTATTGCCCAGGGTCTATTCATTGTCAGTTACAACAGTATGAATGCCTGAGGATTAAATCAACTTTACAATCAAATGATTTTGATTTCATACACAAATAAAGTGGGATGATATTGTATTTTAATCAATTTATACCGAAAGTGACTTGTAGAGTAGTAAATGACTTGTGTATCTACAGCTAAGACTTCAGACTCCAGAGTGGCTTAATGTTATAACATTTATGTATCAAATATATTTATTTGATTTACGGTCTGATGCCTGGAAACACTCCAAAAGAATTAGAGTAAATTACAATATTAACTGTACTTGTATAACTGTGTTCATGATACAGATGCTACAGAGTAAAATATATATGTTTGACTTAGATTGTGTATTTAATAGTATGCTGGATTTCATGTCCATTGTGCTGTGCCATCCATATGAATCTCAGGCACAAACAAAATTGGGATGGTTATTTTAATCTAATAAATGGGGAGAGTAAATAGCAAATATATGGAAGTCTGTTGCATCCCCCTTATTTTCCAAGAACACAAGTCTTCTGAGAGCAGGATGCTTCTCTCTCATTTTCAGATCAGCCACTCCTGTGTTAGACGAGCTGTTTCCATTTATTTCGATTTATTCTTGCCTTTCCTGACCTATTCCCACCCCAAAACCTTTTCATTGCCAAATTTTGTGGAGAATAAGCAAACAAAAGAGAGAGAAACAAAAAAAAAAAGATCTCATTGCACTAGTCCTGGGTGCCAGATGTCAGAGTCTCAGCTCTAAGCTCCGCCAGTATCCTGAAAAAACAGTTAGCATATTGTACTGTATGAGGTGAGAAATTAAGCCAGGCAACTCAGATGAACCTAGGGAAAAAATGTTTCTGCTGTGACAAGTGCTGATTGTCTTTTAAGTATTGCCCACAATATCAAAAGCCACGTTAATGGGATAACAGAGGTACTAACAATAGTGCTTGTATTTGCAACTAAAAGAACTGCACTCAATTTTCCCCCCCCAAATCTGCCTTGTAATATTTTGTTACAATAAGTATGTTTCATTGCATCATTTACCTGCAAAATGACATTAAATTGAGGTTTTCTACAACTATAAGGAGCCTTGAATACTGAGTGGCTGACATTCTTAGTGCTTAGAGAAGGAAACATGTCCCATATTGTTGTGCCTTACAGGTGCACCTGGGCAAATCCTGCCAACATGTGTTTGTGAAAATTTGTTTGAATTCAGGCCATAGCTGCTTCATCAGGATTTTGTTCCTTGTTTGTTCACTCCCCATGAACCTTCCAAGTGAAGTTTGTTTGCAAGGAAGTTTGTGGAAAAACATCATAATTACGTATTTGCAGAAGTGTGTGCCAGAGGTATGACCACCAGGATGAAAACTTTTTGTGGGTTTGCGAGACTTCCAGAATGTATCTCTTTTTGGAAATTTAGTTTTAAACTATAATAAATAGGGGTGTATGAACCAACCTGTATTCGATTCGGATTCGGCCCAAATCGGGGACAGTGATTTGATTTGTTGATTCGGATCGCTGTCCCCGATTTGATTTGGCTGAATCCAAATCTGAAGATTTGATAAGCGATTCATACATAGAGACAGCTTTAAATGTTTTTTCTGCCTACCTTGAGGTACCAGGCATGGCTCATGAGCACTGCAATGCTAGGATGGATGGAGCATGCCACAGGAGTGGGGGGGGGGGGTCTGTGTGCTCGGCAGTGAACCCAGAAGTGGACCAGAATTACTTCCGGTCCACTTCTGGGTCCACCAGGGAGCATGCAGGGCCCCCCACCCATGCCCTCCTGGCTTGGCAATCAGCTGCAGAGGGACCCCGGCTGCTCCCTCAGACCCAGGAGGCACCAGTTGCCAAGTTGGGGGAGTGCGGGGGCGGGGGGCCAGCGTGTTCCCCAGTGGACCCAGAAGTGGACCAGAAGTGCTTCTGATCCACTTCCAGGTCTGCTGCTGAGAGTGCTGGGGTGCCCCCCACAGCATTCACGAGCTGCCTAGTACCTAGAAGTTTGTAGAAAAAACATTTAAAGCTGTGTGTATAGCCAAATCTCCAAATCTTTCTGAATCTCTCCGAATTGATTCAGAGGGTTCTGATTTGATTCTGAGAGATTAAAGGGTCTCCTGATTTTGATTCAGATTTGGAGTTTTAGCCACTGAACTGGGCCAAATCTCTGCCAGATTGAATCAGGGACTGAAGCTTCCTACAGCCCTAATAAAAAGTATAATAAAGCAAGAACACAACCTCTGTAGATAAATATCTGGGGTAAGAAATTTCACCCTAATGAATTGAGACCCTGTAGTAATCACAGACTGACTTAGGGTCTTTCTGGGTATATCTATACCACTGCCAGACCATGGTCAAGACTACAGCCATGTATGCTAAACTGAGAAATGGATAGAATGTTGCTATCTTAGAAAGTTGCTGTGCATGTCCCTAAATGTGTGCCCAAAAAGAGAGAGCTTACCCGTATGCCTCCAGAGCTGTTCCAAGGCATATGCATGACATCCATTTCTGGGTTTATCATGTGTAAAGCAGCTTGCATGCTTCCCTGCAGTACTTGCATGCACTACTCCCTAGGACGGTCTGAAGGTAGTGTAGACCTATACCTTATCATTCTAGGAAAACAGTTACTTTCCCAGCATACAGCCCTATTACCCTGCATTTGTTCTGGGACACAGGTTTTCTTCTAAATGGTTACAATTATTGCCAACAAATAAACTCCAGTGCAGTTTGCACAGGAGTTTATTGCTCCCAGGTGTGCCTGAGGCTGCAAGATGGCACAGTAGTCCCAGCTGGCTGGGGGTCCCGGAGGTCAGCCTGCAAGCCTAGGACTGCTCCTTCCCAGTTCAACATGCTGTGGAGTGACTGGCTAGAGCATGAGGGTGCTTCACTGTGGGGCTAGCCAGCATGCAGCCTCTGCACTGACAGTACCCTTGTGCCCCAGCCAGTCTGTCAGTGTCTACACATGCATGGCTGAAGAGTAAATAACTCCACCATTGGACAATATTTGTTTTTACAAACATTATCCTATGATGGAGTTAATTAATTTACTCTAGCCTAATAGCACCATACATGTAAGTGGTGATGGTTTACTGTAGAGCTAATTAGGCAACTCAACAGTAAACGTCTCATGTACACACACCCAGTATGCCAACATAGCGTAAAAAGGTGGGAATGTGAGAATACAGTTTAATTTTAGTGACTTTAATTGGTGAACATGTTATGTGTATATTTGATGTATGGGTGCATTTAGAAATATGCAGAATTCAATTTCTATATCATGATTATTTTCTGTTTTCCAAAGACAGTTTTAACCAACCAGTCTTCCCTTCCTCAGGTAAAAACTGTGTGTTATTAAGTTTTGAGCACAATACCTCTAAATTTTACAGAAAATCAAGACACATTTTCATAGATTTTAGGGTCACTGGGAACCATTATGATGATCTATAGGTCTGTGCAAAGCTTTAGTTGCTGATTCAATTCAGAGGAGATTTGGCCTGATTTGGAGGCCGAATCTCTGATTCTGAATCAAATCAGGAGACAAATTAAAAGGTCTGAATCAATGCAAAGCCTCCAAATTGATTCAGAAAAGATTTGGGCAGTCCCCTGGGGGGATCCCCACCAGGCCCCATCCCCTGCCTGCTCCTCCAGCCCCCCTGAGTGCCCCCTGACCCCTGCCTGCTCTCCTAGCCCCATCAATGGCTGCCCCGCTTGGCCCTAGAGTCCTGGCACTTTAAAAAAGAAAAGAAAGCCCTGCACTCACCAGCTGCTGTTGGGGCCTCTGTAGGCTCATGGCAGAGTCCCCCCCCCCCCCATGCAGTGCAGGGCAGTGGGGATTGCCCCCACTCCCACTTGGCAGGAGCTAGTGAGTGTGGGGCTTTTTTTTTTTTTTTTTAAGTGCTGGGACACTGGTGCTGGGCAGGACAGCCATTGACAGGGCTGGAAGAGTGTGGGGGGGATAGGGCCTGTCCGATTCAGAGATTCAGCTGATTTGGCGGTGGCAAAATCTCTAAATCATATTGGGACAGTGTTTTGAATCACCAAATCAAATCACTGTTCCCGAATCAGCCGAATCTGAATCCGAAGTGAATACTAGCCACTTTGCACAGGCCTAATGATCTAGTCTGTCATCCTTCATAACGCCAACCTTCAGGCCTCACTCAGTAATTTGTGTATCAAGCTTCTTTTGAGCTATAATATTGATTGATTGATTGATTGATTGATTGATTGATTGATTGATTGATTGATTGATTGAAAGACACCCAGTGGCTAAGAATCTAACATAGTCCTAGGAAAGTTTTTCAGTGGTTAATAGCACTCATATTAAAAATGTGCTTTCCTTCCAGTCTGAATTTGCTAGTTTCAGTTTCCAATATCAATTTATGTTAAAATGAATCTCCATATGAAAGTACCTGGTGCTGTAGTTTGTTAGAACCTAAATCATGCCTATGATAAGAAGGCACTGTCTACCAGTTATCAGAGACCATTTTCCCCTTACTGTGATTCAGGGTCCTACACCTCATTGTATCTGCTTATTTCCTGAGCAAAACTATATATATTCTATACATAGCTGCTCAACTAGGTGAAAGATACCTACAAGGATGACATTTTTTTTCTCTTTTCCATATAAGTTCACATAATACCGAAGTCCTTTAATGGCAACCTCTTTTGTCCCTGTTTGGTATGCAATGCTAATAATGTATAGTTTCTGAAAATATGTCTTTGTAAGGTAAATGCTTTGATAGTGCTACTCCTATAAATCAACCTTCCATGCCAAAGAATCAAAATAACCCTGTTTAATGCCAGAGAATGCAGACTACATTCTGTCAGCCAGCATTACCTACTTTTCAGCTTTGAAGAAGAAATAAACAATACATTATGCAGATTAACAGCTTTCCCAAAGGTCATGCCATCCATTAACATATCTTTGACTGGGTAATTTTTTCAGCAGATCATGAACAAATGGCACATGAGTCAAAAGGCAATAAACACCAAGACACTTTTAGATGTTAAAATAAAAAACTGTTTAGGCTTTTGTAGCATTGAAAACTCAAATCCTGAAACCCATTTCTAGGCATGAAAATGTACTACCACCTAATGTACTAATAAGTTACAACATTTTTTTTTTTTTACTTAAATGTTCGTCTTTTTACTTCTCCTGTACGTCCCTAAAATTCCAAAGATGCTAGGCTAAGTCCACTACACACGTTCTAAGACAATTTATGTTTGCTGTTTGGGATTATCTATAGTACTGTGGCTTATGATCTTGTTCTTTGAGCAAACTAACAGGGCCAATATTTTGATGAGAAGCTCTGAGAAAAATTCAGAAGAGGAGGATGAATGATTCTGTGTCAAAGGTACCAGACAGGTAGACATAAAGACTACAAGGCATGCACCCAGTGGATCCCAAACCTTACATGGGGTCCCTGGAACATAACCCAATGAAGGAAGAGTCCAGCATGGGTTCTGTACCAGATGTGTCATGCCTTGCTTTCAAGTTAGGGGCGAAGATTCCATATGAATCTGCTGTCACGTGGTTATCTCAAACAACTCTTGTATTCTGTGTCTGCTCAAAAAAATTATATTTAACCCATTTTGTGTGTCTAAAATCTCTGAACTTATTTCAAATTACTATGATCTGCTATCTTAAACCCTCTATTGTTGCCGTAAGCAGCTGATGTTTTCTCCCACAATTCAAATCATCCTCTGTACAGATTGTTACATGTGCTTAATGAAAGGTACAAATTAAAAGTATATTATGAGTGCTGTTACAAGGCTAGTCTGTAACATAGAATCACAGAAAATTAGGGTTGGATGGGACCTCAGGAGGTCATCTAGTCTAACCCCTTGCCAGGTCTTAAAAACCTCCAAGGATGGAGATTCCACCAGCTCTCTGGGTAACCTGTTCCAATGTTTTAATTCTTCCTAATATCTAAACTAAATTTCACTTGCTGCAACTTGAAACCGTTGCTCCTTGTTCTATCATCTGCCATTACTGAGAACAGTCTAGCTCCATCCTCTTTCGAACCCCACTTCAGGTAGTTGAAGGCTGCTATTAAATCCCCCCTCAGTCTTCTCTTTTATAGACTAAATAAGCCCAGTTCCCTCAGTCTTTCCTCACAGGTCATGTCCTCCTGCCCCCTCAACATTTTTGTTGCACTTCGCTGGGCTCTCTCCAATTTGTCCACATCCTTTCTGTAGTGGGGGGCACAAAACTGAACACAGTACTCCAGATGTGGCCTCACCAGTGCTCAGTAGAGGGGAATAATTACCACCCTTTATTGGCACTGGATTTGGACCCAACTTCTTTGTTCCAGGTGAGCACTGCCCTCAGACCGATCACAACACCTGCCAGTTAATAGGCCAAATTATTGATACAGAGTGATAACAAAAAAATCAACAATACAAATGATCAAACAATTCTATATCTACCAATCCTAGGGCTATCATCAAAGTACATCTGGGCACTCTGAGGCTCTTTCTCTTAGGTGTCAGCAGTCTGGAGGTGGGATGCTATGTGCCCAAAGCCCCCCTCCAGTGGAGTGCCTGAGGTGGGCTGCTGGTATGCCCTCAGAGTCCATGGTGGCCACGGGGACCCTTCCTTGGGGACAGGGATGGGGACCCTTCTCAGGGACGAGATTGAGGGATGGGAGGGAAAAGACAAAGGGACAGGGAGGGACACTGTTACACTCAAGTCTCTGCTTTTGCATTTTCCTCCCCCCTTGATGACTCCTGATGACTCCCCATTTGTGGCTATCTCTGGTTGGTTGTCTCTATATGGTCACTTGTCCACGTCACCTTCCGGCCCTCCTCCTAATTTGGTCTCTTCCCCCAAAACCAGGACTCAGGCTCCCCTGCTGTTCTGGGGCCTTGTAGCGAGTGTCACTTATCTCATGTTATGGGACAATATAGTACAAACTTCCTCAGTTCTCAGGATATGTGCCCTTGTTGTGTTAGACAACCTGTCTGCTTTGAAGGCTGTGATCTCATGTTATGGCATGCCTCCCTCAATTCTCAGGGTGTGTCCATCCTTTGGCCTTTTTGTGCTAGACAGCCTGTCTGTTTTCAGGGCCATGAGAAACTGTGTGTCTGTGTCCCAAGCTCTTTAGAAATTCATTTAACCCCCGATGCCCATCTTGAACGCTTATAATGCATATCTTTATACCTATAAGCTAATTCTGAAAAAAAAACAGACCTTTAAATCCCATTTCCAACCCAACATATTCCCCTCCTTAAAGGTATGACACCTTCACACTATACTGGAGCATAATCACTGGCATTGTCTGAAACGTTCATGACATTTGTGGGGAAGACCTCCACCAGTCATCCTGGGAAAAGTATGACGGCATTCATGGTCACGGGCTCCAGTGGGCTGGACACAGTGATGAACCCTTAACTATTGTTCAAATGTCGCCCATACGCCCTCTAACTCAGTCTTTTACCTCAGCATTCCCTAGTCCAGCAACTAGGTTTTATCCAATTAGGTTTAAGTAGGCCTCCCATACTGGGACCAGGGAATGTACAGCCAGAGATGCCTACCAAGCCTTTTACTCAGCATTTCAGGTAGCATGTTGCTCTGCAGTTAGTGTCTTATCAGATTGTCAGGATGGCTATTCAGATCAGAAAAACATTTTATGGTCAGAATCTCTGGAGACCAAACATGACCTTGGCAATTTTACCCCTCCTGTATACTGGGCAATGCTTTCTTGTTGTATCCACTGGATGCTTGGTGCCATTGTAGTACTACCAGTGTCCCTCCCCATCCTGTAAATGGCTGGAGAAATGCTAAGGGTTAGGACTTTCCCAACCCACCATGGAAACCAGGCATGCTGTCTGTACAAGAAGGACCTGGTCTTCCTGAGGATGCCATCATTTTGCAATGTTTTCCCAATTTCTGCACAAAATCTGGAAATTAATAGAATTATGTTACATTACTACTTCTACAGTACAAGCTAAAATACATATTTAGCACAAATGAAACAAAAACAAAAAACAAACAAAAAGGATGACAATAAAACAAACAATCAATTTATCCTTTTCAATCTTTGGCATGGCTGAACTCCACGAGGCCTTCCAATTCTTCCAATCCACTCTCTATGCTTCTATCATGGTCATACGTCAATGTTTACACAGCCTGTCTGTTTCAGCATTCTCACTCTGCTTCTCCACCACAGATGACTTTTTCTCCATATACAGTCCTGCCTTAAGCACTACTTAGCAAAATATCATCTACTCAGATCATTCAAATTTCTGCTCAGCCTTAAGTTTGGTTTTGTTTGGGCAGAAATAAGAGTTTAAGGGTTTCTTAAAGGCAGCAGTTAACCATGTTTAACTTAACAAACTCTCCATCTTAGCTTCACTCATCCTAGCAACAGAGCCTAAAATGGTGACATCTAAGAACAATCAATTAAGACAGAAAGCAAAGAAATAATTTTAAAACTTGCCAGTGTTAAAACCTTAACATTTAAAGTTTTACAGTATCTGTCGGGATAATTTCCCATCACCAACATAAACAACTTTACTTCCATTCACACCTTTTCTTGAGTATTTCATTCCATTTGGTTGTATTTCAACCATCAAGAAGGGGCTTTCTGTAATGTCCCTTTAAGGCAGTAATTCTCAACCAGTGTGCTACAGCACTCTCGGGTGCCTAGAGATATTCCCAAGGGTGCCACAGGGTGCCACACAATGTTAGCAAGCACTGTTGGTTTACAAACATGATTCACAAGATAAACCCAGAGAATTCAAAGAGAAATCCATAGTTGTAGTCTTTCTGAGCTGTTCTTTGCAACAGGAAAATTTTTCTATTATTTTTCTGTAGGAATAAAAAGAGTGAAAACTAAGACCTGGTATTTTCCAAGGGGTGCCTTGAGTCTACCTCAAGTCTAAAAGGGTTGAGAACCGTTGCTTTAAAGAGAGTGTACTTGTTTATGTCAGATTTTCTAGTTGAGACAGACTCTGCCCACAAGGAATTCACTCCACGATAATTTTTTTTGCCGGCTCAGTTCCCACTGTTACATTCTCAGTTGCAAACAGGAGGGCAATGCAATTGTGTGCTGTGAACTTAGATGATCCCTAGGGATAACTTTGGGTCCAGTCCTGGGTCTCAGGACTTCTTCATTTATTCAGGTCATGACTGTATAGATTCCTTCCCAAAATGTATACAGTTAAAGGCTTCTAACTTTTTTCCCTAGGGATTAGAATAATACCAGTTCCCCTCTTCTAAAAGTCTGTGCAAAAGATGATATATTACCTGGCTTTTCATTTTACCAGGGGTTAGCTTTACATTTTCACTAGCAAATTGATGATGACCTTTTTCACTTTTGGATTAGAAGGCATCTACATTACCTAAATGGTCCCTGTCCCTTTGTTCTTCTTCAGGAATACCATACAAGAGTGTGGTTGGGATTTTAGCTCAAACCAGACAGGATAAGTTCTGGCTATGCCTTCTACTCTTAATGAACATTATCAAGCTATCAAGACAATCAGATAAGCTGATGCAAAGTCCTTTGGGGGCTTTTTTAAAACAATAAACTGCTACACCCCCAAAGACATATACAACCTGTCCACATTCCTATCAGATTATGGTTGTACTCAACTTGTGTCTATTTCCTGGCTTCCAAGAATCTTATAAACCTGATGAAACATGTTGGCTTGGACATTTCTCCCTTCTCTATTTATAACTCACTCAGAACCCCAAATTGATAAAATAATCCATAGCTGCAAGCCAGTGTTTATTCCTATACTATCTGATCACCAAAAAACCACTTGCTTCTCATTTATTTCCTAAACCATCATGGCTATAACAACACAGCCATCTCTTCCTCAGGATGCTCAGCTCCCTCAATTCCCTTACTTTAGGCCATATTTGTAATTAGTCTCTCAACAAGGTCTTTTAGACAAGACAGCAGCATTGCCATGCTTGTGCCCTGGCTTGTGTGGCATTAAAATTACAGCACTAAAGTTTTTTCCAACACGTGGCATATCAGGATGCCTGAATCTAAAAAACTTACACTATAGTTTCCTCCAGTACAAATAGTGATGAAAACTTAGAGATCTAACAACAACTTAAAGTGCCATATATTTTATTGTATTAAGCTACTGCCCGTTCTAGTCTTTTGTCTTCTTGGTTAGGGACAGACATTACACATAAACCAGTTTAAGTGATGAGAAACTGGTTTAAACCTGTAATAGAACAGATTTTCAATGCACATAAATCAGTTTGAAAATTACTATAACCAGTTTGAGATAAATCTGGTTGAATGTAGTATCAGATTTAACTGATTTGGGTCAAGCGGGTTTATGCAATATCTGTCCCAGACCCCTTGCTGATTTAAGATTAACCAGACTCCTTCAGCATCCCAGCATACTCTCTGGGCTGGGTGGGACTCTTTGCTCCACAGCAGGGCTGGCCCCTCCCCTCTGCTCCCTGGCTGTAACTCTGGCAGAGACCACATACTGGCTCTAGTCCATGCTGTGACAAAGGCAGAATCAATAGGTAGCTGGTAATGTCCCTCTGTTGTTTTCTTAATGGGGCGATAAACTCTGATTTAGGGGTATTAAACACTGTTATCAATCCCCTGCTGAGCTAATCAGAGTGTCCTTTGGAGGGCCTGACCACACCCCCCCATTAGCTCTGCTGTGGAAAGAGAGGGACAGCTGCTCTAGCACGCCCTGGCTTCTAACCTGAGCCACTGCAGTCATGTGCCTGCATTTCTGGAATGAAAAGGGAATGTCTATCCACCTCCAAACTGTTTCAAGCTTCGCAGGTTAGAACAACCTGCAAAGATTGAATTAATTCAGGCTCAGGCTTTTTGAATGTCTGTCCCTAGCCCTTGTGTCAAAAATGCAAGCAAACTATAACCAGTACCCTCTGCTTCTAATATGAAAGCAGTTTTAAAATGGGCAGGCCAAGATAGGAGCAGTCACGAAAACCCTTTTCAATTCTGAAAATATTAAATTTCTCTTTGTGGGCTACCGCGATTATTTCCATTTTTTACTCAACCAATGCAGTGATTTTGCAATACTGGAAAACCCACAAATAAATTTTGTAATAGCGATGAAGCCACATTAAACTGCCCACAGAGCAGTATCTGGGAGACCCAATTTCCTTCTGACATTGGAAATTTTCTCCCCCCTCTTCCCTCCATTTACTGGGTGCCCAAGGTAAAATATCTCCTTGTGAAACAACTCACAATGCTTTGAGCTCAATTTAAGACTGAGCATGTACAGTTCATCCACGACCATATAAGAATTTAACTTTTTTTTCCTAAAAGTTGTATCTTATAAGTATAACAAGCAGGCCTACAGGGACTTGCCATGAAATATCCTCTCCAT
Organism: Alligator mississippiensis; assembly: GCF_030867095.1. NCBI lineage: Eukaryota > Metazoa > Chordata > Crocodylia > Alligatoridae > Alligator > Alligator mississippiensis. The sequence goes on along the minus strand of NC_081828.1, from coordinate 163,156,605 downwards.
TTCCCACTCAAGTAGTCAATAAGTCTCAAAGTCCTCGTTTCAAATTGCTAGAGGCTTTTTCCTGCTAAGAAAATAATTTGCCACTCCTCCTTCCCAACCTTTTCTCACAAGTCATGATGTCAAGACCTGTAACAATTATTTTTTACTCTCCTTTAGACTCTTTCCAATTTGTCTGCATCATTCTTGAAGTGTAGTACACAAAAGTGAACACAGTATTCTAAGGGAAGCCTCATTAGAGCTGAATAGAGTGGAAAAATCACTTCCAATGACTTGCATATGATACTCCTATTGCTATATCTCAGTATGCCTTTAGCTTTCCACTTGCCAGTGCTCTTTTTTGAAAAGTAGAATGGAAAATCTGCTACAGCAGCCAAATAATTACTTATTAGTGGTAACAGATAAGAATATGATAAAGTGACTCTATTTAGTTTTTCATGGTCCACACATGACTCTGGTGATACCATCTTTTTCTTGATTAATAATGGGGCTGTATGGATGGGCTCAAAGATAAGTTATGCCTTTTTGATACATTTCTTCAAGAGAATGAAACATCTCTTCCCTTTTTGCAAGTAATTAGTAGTTAGATGGCTGTTTGATGGGTAGGTTTTCCCATCAACTTTGTGCTGGATCAATGTAGATTTCATAGATTTCATAGACATTAGGGCTGGAAGGGACCTCGGAAGATCATCGAGTCCAGCCCCCTGCCCAAAGGGCAGGAAGTCAGCTGGGTTCATAGGATCCCAGCAAGATGAGCATCCAATTTACTCTTGAAGGTGTTCAATGTAGGTGCTTGAACCACCTCCGGTGGCAGGCTGTTCCAGACCTTGGGGGCTCGGACAGTAAAGAAATTCTTCCTTATGTCCAGCCTGAAACGGTCTTGTAGTAGTTTATGACCATTCTCACCTAGTCGTCATCCCTTGGGGCGCTCTGGTGAACAAGCGTTCCCCAGATACTGGTGGTTACCCCTGATAAACTTATAGGTGGCCATCAGATCACCCCTGAGCCTGCTCTTTTCCAGGCTAAAGAGCCCCATGGCTCTCAGCCTGTCATCGTAGGGTCTGCTTCCCTGACCTCTGATCATGCGCGTGGCTCTTCTCTGGACTCTCTCAAGCTTCTCCACATCCTTTTTGAATTGTGGAGCCCAAAACTGGACGCAGTACTCCAGCTGTGGCCTCACTAAGGCCGAGTACAGGGGGAGAATGACGTCCCGGGATTTGCTTGAGAAGCATCTATGGATGCAAGCCAGCGTTTTGGTCGCTTTACTAGCCGCAGCATCGCACTGCAGGCTCATGTTCATCTTGTGGTCAATGATGACCCCCCCAAGTCTCTTCCTTGCATAGTGCTAGCCAACATAGCACTGCTGAGCCTATAAGGATGCTGCGGGTTTTTCTTCCCAAGGTGGAGAACCTTGCATTTATCGGCGTTGAACACCATCCGATTCTCGTCCGCCCACTTGCTGAGCCTGTCCAGGTCAGCCTGGATCACCTGCCTGTCTTCTGGTGTGGATGCTTTGCCCCAAAGTTTGGTGTCATCAGCGAACTTGGCCAGTCCACTTCTGACTCCAGTGTCCACATCATTAATGAAGATGTTGAACAGTATGGGTCCAAGGACAGAGCCTTGGGGGACCCCACTGGTCACAGGACACCACGATGAGTGACTTCCATCAATTACTACCCTCTGGGTCCGACCCCGGAGCCAGTTTTCCATCCAGTGGATCATGGAGGACCCAAGGCGACAATTGGCCAGTTTCTCTAAGAGGTGATCATGGGAAACCAGGTCAAAGGCTTTTTTGAAGTCAAGATATATGACATCAATCTCTTCTCCCTTGTCCAGGTGATAGGTCACCTGGTCGTAGAAGGAAATGAGATTGGTCAAGCAAGACCTACCCGCAACAAACCCGTGCTGGCTATCCCGTAAGATGTTGGCGTTGGCCAGTCCATTAAGGATGGCCTCCTTAATAAACTTTTCTAAGATCTTCCCCGGGATAAAAGTCAGGCTAATGGGCCTATAGTTAGCCAGATCCATTTTCCTCCCTTTCTTGAAGATAGGCACCACATTGGCCTTCTTCCAGTCTTCAGGCTCTACACCAGAGCGCCAAGAGTTTTCAAAGATCCGTGCTAGAGGCTGGGCTATGATGCTCGCCAGCTCCTTGAGTACCCTGGGGTGAAGATTGTCAGGGCCGGCTGACTTGAAGGTATCCAGCTTCTCAAGTTGTTCCTTCACGAAGTCAGCATCAATGGAGGGCAGGGGATCACACTCACCCGGACTTCCCGGTCCCATAGCGGGCACAGGCGTCCCATGGGGCTGATGAAAGACCGACGCAAAGTACCTATTTAATAGGTTGGCTTTTTCCTGGGCGTCAGTTGTCAGTTGCCCCATCTGGTTCAGCAGGGGTCCAACGTTGCCCCTGCTTTTCCTCCGGCTCCCCACATATCTGAAAAAGGACTTTTTATTGTCCTTGATGCTCAAAGCTAGTTGGATTTCAGTTGCAGCCTTGGCTTTCCTGGTCTGCTCCCTACAGGACCGGACCAGTGCAGAATAATCCTCCTTGAAGGTGACTCCCATCCTCCATCCTTTGTAGGCCTTTCTTTTTAGCCTCAGGAAGTTTGCTAGGTCCCTGGAGAGCCAGGGGGGCTGCTGTGCCCTCTTGCTGCCTTTCCTCCGAGATGGAATAGACTTAGTTTGTGCGTTGAGGATTGCTCCCTTGAGGAGCAGCCACTCTTCTTGAACTCCCCTTTCTCCATGGTCATGGTCTCTTAGTGCCTCACTGACAAGCCTCCTGAGCTTGTAGCAGACACATAGGTCTGTTTGACTGGAGCAAATGTGAGTTTGGAAGAGAGATTCTCTTAGACCAGGAGTGCCAAAGATCCAGCCTGCAAAACCCTAGCCCACCACCAAGCTATACATTTGGTTGCAGGGTAAGTGTCATCAGCCACTGCTGCTTGCCCTACCACTTGTACCACCACCAAGTTTATGGGTCCTTGGCCAGCCCATGGGCCAGCTGATACATGGGCCAGAGGTACTCTGGTTCTATCCCATAGCCTGGCTATGCACTCCAGAATTGGCCTTCAAGGAACCCTGTGATACACATCCACTCTGCAGGAAGCCCTGCACAACTTATTCAGTCCACAGAGCTGAGTTAGACACCATGTTTTAAACTATTCAGTTGTTCCTTAGTTAAATGTAAAGCAAGGTGCTCAGTCTTCTGGACCCATGATCTAGATAAGTGACACAGAACTGGTCCATGGGCTGTCTCCACCTGGCTCCACATACCCAGATCAGGCTTTGAGCTAGCTCCAGATGCTGGGATCAGGCCCTATGGCCCTAAGCCACCCCACAGATATCAATGGGCCCTATGGCCCCACACCACCCCTGCCTACTGAGATTGAGCCTTGGGGCCCCATGCCACCCCTACCTGGGCCCTGTGCCACCATGTGTACTCAATCCAATTCACAAGGCCATGCTCTCCAGCCCATGAATCCAGTTCTCCATGAATCTGGAAATTTCACATCAGGGCACTGCCATCATACCATAACCACCAAATGTCCAGACCCGCGGGGAATCCTGCGGGCTGGACAACCCTGAGGGCCAGTTGAATATCCCTGGTGTAAAGCAAGGTATGGGAAAACGTCCAATAGAAAATCTGGAGAGAACACCTTTAATCTCTATCCATCTGTAGTTTAGCTCTGTATCAGTGTTCCCCAGGTCTAACAGTTCATATGCTCATACTTTCCTTTTGTACTATTTGCCGCTTGCCAGAAACATTCAGTAAAATATCTGGACTTCTTTTTTATTCAGATCCAAACGTACTTTGCATACAGGACTATCCAGAGACTGCAGGCCTTAAAATTGGTTTCAGACACTCCCTGTGTTTCCTTTTCTGGAAGGCTACCACAGCCTATAGCTGTTGTAATGGTTTTTGCCCTTTGAGACAAGATTATTTGTTCCTTTCAAATCAGTTACCTACAGTTGATTCACCTGGACCACATGTTTCAAGGGAATTTCCACAAGCTGAATTTGAAAGACACTTCCTGGTACTCAATGTATAGTTATTAGCTGTAATGAAATCCAAACTAGTTATTAAATGTACCCACTAGCTTGGCTACTTAGACTACTTGTTCAAATTCCAAGGTCCATTTTTTAATCCTAATTTTTTATTAGGTGCTCTTGCTCCACTCACTGTAACTTTGTAGAACCAATTAGCTAGTTCAGTGTTGGAATCCTTTATCTTTAGCCTTTGCAGCATATATTGTTTAATATCCATCATGTTTGAGCCAGTATCAGTCACCCTGTGCTAATATGCCAATTATAGCATTTTGTAGAAGTTATTGTGCACTCAATAGCAAGACTTCCACTTTAGGTTTAACTCCTCAGGTCTAAACAAAAACTGTGGTTTTGATTCTTCTACTTCAAGCATTTTCCTTTCAGTATTAGATTCCCTTGTTTCCTAGGCTAGAATATAGGTCTTATATGATCCACTGTTCTGACTCACCTTATATTTGTAACAGTCCTATTTATGGACTGTTTTCCCACTATGCTTATATTTAACTGACACTGCTTTCCTTTATTTTTTATAATTGTCAATTCCTATCATTTTCCAGATGGACTTTATCTCTTCTTTTAATAGTTCAAAACATTCAAATGTGCACATGACAGCTATTTCAGTTCCTATCAAGCACTGAGCATCCATGCTCAGTCATTTTCTGACCTAACAGGTAACCTGAGTGCTGACATGACCAGTCTAACCAAATATTTTAGCAAGCAGTATCCTAAACCAAGAGCAAACAAGACTGTGACAAGTGTTTTCCTTCTTCACGATACTTCTGCTACCAAAGAATTGAATGTATCCCTTAATACAGAAATCCTAAAACATGAGTCACAATCTGGACTAGACTCTGACCTTTCACAGACGTCTAGAGAAAATAGCTGCCAAAGTTGAATCACAGAATCATTACCATAAAGTGGTGTGGGCAGGTAGGGCATGTGCCCTGGGTGCTGCCTTAAGGGAAAACCTCCAGCAGGACAGGATGGGGGGATACCTCACACTGTCTGCCTCACTGTGCCTGCACTTTGCAGCTGCAGGACAGCCACTGGATGCAATGTATATCATACATCCCTGGAAGAAGAGGAGCTGAGTATGTGGGGGTCTGAGGGCCCTGGCTCCCCTTGGGAAGGGAGCTGTCACCTGAAATACATAAAACTTTCTACATGTCCATCATTTTAACACCCTTCCCCTCCCCCCCCCCCAGCCAACAACAAAAAAGTTGGCACCTATGCCTGGCAGATACGCAGTTAAAGGTATGACAGGATCTGCTATGTGATCCCAGCAATCAAACCTCCTGCCATAACACACACATATGGCAGAAGGCGATATTTTGGGATCCAGCATCAGATCCCAATCAGCAGTCCAATCCTAATTCAGCACCAAATTAACTATCAGCCAGCAGGGACCACCTGAGCAGCTTCATACCAGCTGATGGTGTGCCAGCCGATGATCAGCTGATCAGGACAGTCCCAGGGTTCAAGCTCCCAGGCCATCCCAATGAGCTGTCAGCAGGTACCACCCTGGGGCTCAAGCCCCCCAGGCAGCCCCTGCCAGCTGATAGCTGATTGGAACCACTCTGGGGCTCCGGCCCTAGGGCAGTCACTGCATGGCATTTCACATGTTTGAGTTCTGGCACCATATAGACTGATCACAGCGATAGTACACATTTTTCAAGTAATATCTTTGTGGCTGGTTCATAATTTTATGGCACCATAAATTCTTTGAACGTGTCGCTAGTTGCTATTTCTGGCATGATTAAGGTGCCAGAAAAATAACGTGTGCCAGGGGCCGTAAAGGGCAAGGCGTTCTGGGAATCAGTTTTGTAGAGTGGCAATGGGATTCACTGCTGCCAGAGAGAGCATTGACCACATTTTTTTGCTGCTGAAATCAACATTATTTTTTGCCCCTGGACTTGGTGTTTGAGGGTAAAAAACTGGGGTGAAAGGTTCCCCCCAGCAGCAGCAAACTCCACTGCCACTCTAGAGAACTGTGATTCCTAGAATACCTTGCTTGTTCCTGTACCCTGCAAGCCAGAAGGTAGAAGTGGGGAAAGGTGAGACAGGACTGCCCTGGGTACATTTTTTCCTCCTCACATGATAAACTTTTAAGTTAGTTGATTTAGCCTGGGGTGCCACTGGTAGTATCCTTCAAACATCCACACTTGTCTTCTGCTAATTACCCACAGAATATTGTGTTCCAATCTGATGTGTCCTACATATGCAATCCTACTCAATATCACAATTAATAATATACAGTCATAGTCAATAATACATTTGACTGTGCCCATTAAAAGAGGAACCCACTCCTCTACCATGGCTGCTCCTGGTAAGCAGCCCTGCCATGGTGAGGTAGCAAAAGTAAAAGTAGGACTGCTAATACATTATATGGTTTTATATGGATCCCTTTAAATTACCTGCACCTCACCTGTCCTTCAGATGACTTTTATGGTCTATGGAATCACACTTGTGAGAGGAATGGTCTTTCTCTATGATAAATGTTCCTTGTGGCCACCTATCCTCTTGGTTTCAACTTGTCATGTTGAGGATGAGCCTTACTGGATAGGTTTTGAATCAGTCAAAGTTTCTGTGTATCCAGTCTTCACAGGTGGAAACAATGTAGAAACCCAAACATGTAGTTGTGGTCAAATATATTAAACCTGATTGCACACATAGTGATGCATGTTGTTGGCATGTACCCTCTATCCAGATCCAGTGATGGTCTAAAGGCACTGAATTGTTGAGCCAGGCAGCAGCAAGATACACTTTTTCTAAAGAAAGAAGAGAAAGACTGTTCAAAAATGTCATGAACCGGTTTTTAAACCTCTTTTCTCTCTTACGTAGAATTCTAGAAAAATAGGGCTGGAAGAGACTTCAAGAGGTCCACTAGTCCAACCCCTGCCTGAAGGTAGGATCATCCCAGTCAAAACCAGATCAGACCAATGTATGTGTAATTTGCACACAAAATCTTGAATATTGGGAATTCCCCTCCAAGTAACTCAAATATTTAACTACCTCATAGTTGCAATGTTCTTACATCCTAAATTTCCCATGTTGCTATTTAAGCCTATTACATCTTGTCCTGTCCCTGTGGACACAACAAACAATTGATCACCATCCTCGTAACAACCTTTTTTGTATTTGAAGGCTATTATCAAATCCCTCCTCTGTCTTCTCTTCTATAGACTAAAGAATCCTAGTTCTTCCAACCTTTTCTCACATCATGTTGTCAGGACCTATAATAATTATTTTGGGGCTCTCCTTTAGACTCTTTCCAATTTGTCTGCATCATTCTTGAATTACAGTACACAAAACTGGATACAGTATGCCAAATGAGTCCTTCCTAGTGCTGAATACAGTGCAAAGAATCATTTCCCATGACTTGCATCTGACACTCCTATTAATACACCTCAGTATGCCATTAGCTTTCTTTTAAAACAGTATTACATTGTTAACTCATATTCAGCTTGTGATCCAGTATAACTCTCCAACACTCTTCTGCAGTACAACAGCCTAGCTTGCTGTTCCCTGTCTTATATCTGTGCATTTTACTCCTCCTTCCTAAGTGTAGTAATTTGTATTTGTCCTGATTGAATTTCATCTAATTTGTTTCAGGCTATTTTTTTGGAATTTATCAAAATAATTTTGAATCCTTATTCAATCCTCTAGGCTACCACCTCATCTAAATAGGTGTCATCTTTAAATTTAGTAAATTTAATTCCTTAAAGCCACCTCCAAGTCATTGAGGAAGATTTTGAACACTACTAGATTCCAGACTGATTCCTGCAGAATCTCGCTTCATATCTACTGCAAGTGGATGCAAACATGGAGCTTTGTTGATGACTACTTTTAAAATAAAAAGTATTAAAAAGGGTTGGCTGCCAGTCCTCAGTATGCTGGTCACTTCCAGTCCAGCAGCCACCCCTCCCACCCCCCCCCCCCACACACACACACTCCTGTGGGACACTCCATCCTTTCCACCATCTCAGCGTTTATGAGCCACCTGGTACCTTGAGGTATGTAGAAAAAACAGTTAACGCTGCATCAATGCCCAGATCACCAAATCTTTCCAAATTGATTGAGAGGGTTCCAATTCGATTCGGAGAGATTAAAGGGTCTCCTGATTCAATTCAGATTTGGAGATTCAGCCACAGAATCGGGCCGAATCTCCACTGAATCAAATCAGCAACCTAAGCTTTGCACAGCCCTAATAACTAATTTCCTGCAAACATGATTTTAGTTTTTTTATGCAATGTTTTAATAAATGTTTCCAAAATCGATCCAAATAACTTTTCAGCCTAAATATTCTTCTATTTTTCTCCACATTGGGCTCTGCTATTGTATACAGATGTCAAGGTAAAGCCACATCAAGAAACTAATTTGTTCTGCTCTATTTTTATTTATTAAAAATGTTATTTATATTTCCCAAAATTTTCCACAAGACAAAATATAACCAATAAAGTAGTAATACTTCACAAAAGTTTCAGTACTGAATTTTATACAAACCTTGGCAGAGGTGTTATATTCAGCACTGAAGTGATCCCTGAGAGAGGTACTTAGCTCTGAATAGCTACAATTTATTTGAACTACTGTACTGTTTATTTGTAACTACTGTGCCATATCACTGGACCCATAGCAGGTGAATTAAAATGAGAGGTATCCTTTGCAGCATCAAAAGGAGAGATCATTTAGAAAGGACTAAATGTTTTGCAATACTTTTTTTCTCAAGTCCACTGGGCATAGATTTTTTTTCTACAGTACAGATTTTGCTTAGATATGTCAAAGCAAAATATTTAACCATTTATTTTTGGGCACACAGAGTACACTTAAGAGAATTTATACCAAGATTTCAGGTTTGAGTTAGGTTAGGTCAATATATTCCATTTAACTGTAAGACATCATTCCAAGAATAATTTTATATTCTAAGGTCATGTAGACAAAATGAGAGGCATATGTGTACAACACTTTAAAGAGGGCTAAATGCTTTTACACTGCTTTAATGGTGTCAGTGTTTGCACGTCTTGGTGGCATATTGCACATTAATTCCAGGTGCTGTAGGAAATTTAGGGGCATAATACACCTTAAAGGACTTGGGGCACAGCAAACTAAAACTCCTTCAAGGAGTTTTAGTTTGCTGCCCCTACAGCTGCAGATTGAAGCACAGGGCTCTGTGTGGCTCCACGGTTCTGCAGGAAGCCCTGCAGGCAGCTTGACAGCAGCCTAGGAAAGCAGCTCCACCCAAGATAATCAGGGAGCCTGATCTTTTTTTCCCCCCCTCCTGGAGCCTGCCTGCCTGCCTGAGCTAAGCCGGGGCCCAGTGCTTCCCTCCATGGCTGCAGTGCCACCCAGGACTGCCCAAGCCAGGTGTCTGCAGGCAGGTGCCACCTGGGTGGGGGCTGCTGCTGCCACAGGGGGAACACCCCCCCCCACAGTTCAGGGACCATTCTGCCCACCGGAGAGGCAAGTAAGCCAGCGGGTTGTGTACACAACGTGGAAGTTTAATCAGCTCTAAATTGAAGTGGTGTTTTTTAAAACCCACCACTTCAATTTAGGGCCCCTGTTTTGTCTACACATGACCTGTAATATCAAGTAGAGTGTTGCATCTAAGACTGAGAATCATTTACTAAAAATACCTCTGGATCTAGAAGCCACATCATAATTTAGTTTTATTTTAATTTAAAATACAACAGAGCCTGGCATGTAAAGGCTTTCCCCAAACCTGGTGCCCAGCCCCACCAGCTTTCCCTAACCACCCAGCTGACCCAGAGCAAAGCAGGATGAAGCAGTCTGCTGTGTTGCTGTGGCAAGGCTCAAGAGCCTTGTTTCCAAAGTGAAATGTCCCCACCTCACCCTGCATTTCAGCTTACAGAAAAACTAATTATAAGGGGTCATGATAATAGTCTTCAAATACTTGAGGGGCTGCCATAAACAGGAAGGGAAACACCTTTTCTCTCTTGCTGTAGTGAGCAGGACGCAGACCAACAGCTTAAAGTTGCAGCAAAATAGGTTTAAATTAGATACCAGGAAAATGTTCATTATTAGAACAGTGAGACAGCTGGATAGACTCCCTAGGGAAGTCTCAGGCTCTCCATTGCTAGAAGTGTTCAAGAAGAGGTTAGACAGCCACTGGGCAGGGATGATCTAAGTATAGCTATGCCTATATTATGCATGGTGCTAGGAGGGAATTTTCAGCAGCTTCCAACAGGCACTTGACAGCTTGCTCCCTTCCCAGGCAGGGGAGAGGGCAGGTTGTCAATTTATGGGCCCCCAAAAGGGCAGAGGTGGTCCAGGAAGCATCTCTCTAGTATCACCTGGCTGGAGAGCTTGTCTGTGAATTTCTGTAGCCATGGGGCTAGAGAAACAACTGTACAGTCTGTAAGGAACACATTAGAGGTCTTAGCATAAGTTCCTCCATCTTGTATACATCCTCCATTATATATAGGTTGGAACAAACTTTGGGTACCCTTGTAGAAAGACAGGCTTGCAAGGCCATATTCCATTTTGGTGTTGATGTAAACAAGAAAGCATTGACTTCATGTTTGACTATAGTCATACAAACAAAGCGACTGAAACCCATTAGCATAAGAAATAATATTTGTTGTGAAGAATTGAAACCTAACTGATAACATCTGAAGCCAATCTAGATAAGCAGTTCTTAAGTATTTGTCATAAATTCTTCATTTAACTGAGGAGGGGGATCTTCATGATTAGCCCCTTTCATTAACATAGATCCAATGAGGCTGTAGATAGATTCATGTCATTAATAATTGTATATATATGATTGTAAACCTGGAGAAAATGGGGAATCACAGACATGAGCTTTTGGAAGAGCTCAGAGTTCGTAGAGTCTAGCCTACACCCATCCTCTTAGGTGTATATTTTTGTATTTCCATTGCCAGATCTGCATGTTAGTTAAACTTATGTTTAACTTTCCAATCAGTGATTCTTTTAAGAAGAGATAGATGTGCTCTCTCTCTCTCTCTATTCCAGGGCCCCATCCAATAAAGTAAGTTCCATTTATCCCAGTTTGGGGATAGAGGGCTTCCCTTCATAGTCCAGCTCCTAAACTATTTTTCTATTGGAAGAAATTTCTTCCAGTACAAATGAATGTCTTCATGGAGCCTGTGTGAGAACACACTATAAGAAACAGCTCAAATGATGTCACTGAGATCAATTTCCACTGGGATCAAGGATGATTTTCCAACCACTAAAAACTGGCATTAGACACCATGAAGATCTCTACAAGCTTTTGTGATGGGACACCTGCTGCTAGCACTAACTTCAGAGGCATTTTTCAATAGCTCACATGTTTTTAATGTTCTGCGTGTGATGCATGAAGTTAGTAATGCTTCCTTATAGTTGTTTGTAATACACTCATGGTATGTCTTAATAGCTACCATTTTTTGATAGGCTGGATTAGGATGGCACCATGGTCTAATGCCTTAATTCCAGAGATGAAAAACTTGGATGTACGCCATGTAGCAACTGTTGCAGAAGCTCCTGAAATATATTAACCCTAAAATGTTTGCTGGTACAGTATATTGTGGATACAGAAGATACTGCAAATATTAACAGCTGTTTTAATCACTCTTGTGTGCGTCTCTGATGATCTGCTTTAGTTATCAAAAGCCATGCATGCTGTATATGCCCATATTTCTGTTTTGAGCTTGAAAGTCAGTCTGTGAGTATAGTCTACATAGAAAATGGACCAAGGAGCTGCTCAAGAACTTTTACCTGATTTTATTCTTGATACTAGTTTTACCTCGTAAAAGAACATGCCATAGCAACAGCTGTCCCTGGATTAAGTCAAAGGATGGCCGATGGCTTGTTAATTTTAGTACTTATTTTATTTAGATATTTATTTTATTTTACATCTGTTACTACCCGGTGTCCATTTTCCCAGTTTATGTGTAGCATAATGCAAAGGGCAGTGGTAATGCAAAGAGTAGAACTTGTCTAGTTAGACTGCAGAATATTGTCAGAACCTATCAAAGCCTGCGGAATAAATGCTGATAGAATTTAATGACCACATCCAAACTCACCACTTCTCTTTTCCCAACTTGAAGGTACCACTCTTTGAGCTGCTTCTAAAACTCATGCATAGCTCTGTGAACACAAAATAATTCAAGACTTACTGTTTAATAAAGTCAGTCAGATCATTTTCCTCCAGAGAAAAAGGTTGAGAAAGAACAAAGGTCTGAACTATATTATTTCAAGATGCCTCATGTTAGAAGGAACCCTCAGTTCATGATTAGCCATCTTACAGTTCCCACATCAGTCTATTCAGTGTACCCCTCAAGGAGCATGACTTACTGGTCTTCAAAAAAGTGCTCAAGTGGAACAGCTGAACTTCTATAAAATGTATGCCAATCTTGAAATTCATTTATCTTGCCAAACTTCTGAATAAGTATTGTAAAACACAGGAAGATAAAAATCCACCCCACCCCCCCCACCCCATTAGTGAGCAATAAGTTGCCCAGAGTCTGTTACAAGCAAAGAGCAAATTCCCAGAAACTTTACTCTGTACTAGTGACCTTTAAAGATGTAACTAGTAAATAGTTTTAATAGAGCAACTCATAGGATAACATCCATAATCCTTTCTTTTAAATGGCATTTAATGGAGACATCATAATAAATTCCCATAAAAGCATCATAAAATTCCCATAATGCAATGCTACTGCATCATCATGGTGTTATTTAAATACCATATTATAAGACACTAAGCAGATTAAATATGACTCAAATTTTTATTAATTGTAAAGACCCCAATCAGGAAAACTATTTACACATATGTTTACTTTTAAACATATTTGCAATTGATTTTTCTTCACACTTTACGTATGTGCTCAATTGCTTTCCTTAATGCTGAATTGTGAGACAAAGTAGCAGTTTATTCAGCACTGAAAATCTAGATAAACTTGTTGACTATTTGTTGTTTTTTCGTGTAAACAAAGACTTGGGAGATTTATGTTACACATCTTAATTAATTTATTAGAATTAAAATAATTGAATTAGCCACATAAAGTATACATTACCAAGTTTTTCTTTGTTGCAGGGCTGAAGTCATTAAAGTGGAGCAAATTTAGCATATACTATTGTATATCGTTTATTTATACTTGCTTACAATTTATGGCATTATAGAACTAGCTAATTTTCAGTTGCTTATTTTTTAAAAAAAACCAGAAGTACAAAAATACCAGACAGTACCAGACACACAAATTATTATTACTGGCATTTGCTTGGCAGTTTTAAATGTAGAAAACTAAAAGTGCAAGGTAAATAAATCAGTTATGTCCCATGGAAGAGAAAAATGCTTACTAAATACACTATAAAAAAATATACAGTTCAGGTAAGCCTTTTAAAGTAAGTGCCAAAGTATCATGGGAGTACAACCTAGCAAGCCCTTTACCCTTGTAAAGCTATTGGTCAAAATATACCTAAGCATGTATCATTGGTTACCATACAATTACCCAAAATATATATAGCAAAAGCTAACAGATTATGAAATTCATATTTCATATTATGAAAACCTGAATAATTCTTATTTCTTATGTCGGTCAGGTACACTAAAGAGATATTTGGGTTCTTAAAATGACACAGCCTCTTTACAAGAAATATAATACTGTGAATGTATTATCCAACTAGTTTAACCTTTTTTTGTTCAGAAAACCCTCATAAAAGGACTCTTTTTTGTTGATGTTTTCTGTTCATAATTGCTCAATGAAAGAAAACAATGACACTACTACCCCTCTGACCCCTCACTACTGTCCCTGCCGCAGCATTGAGGGAACAAATTTAAGATGACCCTCCAAGTCTTTGATTCGATACATGGAAAATTGTAACAAATTTGCAATTTTCTATGTATAGAATCTAATTATTGGTGGGTTGTCTTAAAGTCAAAATCAATGTGGATTCAGGTAAATATGGTATGCCACTGAAACAGAACTCAGTGGACAATGATTTGGATTTTGGTGATTACATTTTATTTGCAAAAAAAGGCCAAATGCCATGGAATGGACAAAAACAAAGGAGAACTTTACTTTGATGTTAAAGGCCAATTTTGGATAAGAACACAGAGTAACAGACGTCCACAGAGTTAACTATCTGCAATGACTGAAATATGAACTAAGGCAGAGGGCCATATTCCAGGCATGTCTCAAATAATGCCTCCCCCTTTGATCTACCTGTAGAGATGTATCTAAAAGCATGTCTGCTCGCTACTTGAGGAGATGAGCATCGGACTTTTCCCACTATTTGCAGTGGGTAGAAGCCCACTGCACCCCCGTGAGCCCAGGGACCCCAGGAGAGACAGGACCCTGGATGAGTCCCAGCCTGCCTCAGGTAAGCAGGGGCCCATGGAGGGAGGGACCTAGTCAGCTGGGAGCGGGCTGAGTGGGCCGAGGAGGGTCACGTCCCTCCCCAGCTCCTACTTTGCCCAGCCCCACCAGGGAGCTGCATGACCAGAGCCTCGTGAACAGGCCACGCAAACAGGTGTGCTCCTGGGCCCAGTGCATGAGTTAGCACGGGAGTTTGCACAAAAGGGCACACGTGAGCTCCCCAAGGTAGGCAGTCCCAGCCGTAGCCAGCCCACCAGTGGCATGACATGGATGGGCACATGCTGCACCCTGAGGGTCCCCTTGGGGCCTGCAGCCCCCCCGCCTGTCACCTTAGAGACTGTCATCCAGATAGAGCCCACGGTTCTGGGCTCCACGCAGACAGAACCTCTAGCTGCCTGTCTCTTTTTCAGGCTCTGGGGCCGAGGAGCATGGCCGCCTCCCCTTGTGAGGTCTGCTTCCTTTTGGGGTCTCTGGCATGCCAGCTGGAGGAGCTCCAGGCTACAGTCCAGAGACTGCGTGCCATCAGGGACTGTGAGCAGGAGATTGACTCCTACTGCCAGGCCCTTCTCCCCCGGGAGGCAGAGGGTAGATGACGGTCTCCCTCCAGGACAAGGGAGGACTCGGGGACCTCCCATTTTGTCCAGCCCAGGGCTTGGACCAAGGTGGTCAAGGGCCCCAAGGCCCACCGCACCAAGGCCCCTGACCCACTGGAGCTTTGCAACAGGTATGAGCCTCTTGCAGCCCCAGCAGAGCCTACTAAGTTGCCAGCTCCCACAGACAGCATGGGCTCTACTGTAGCTACCACCTCCGCTCTCCCCAAGACAAAATGGAAAGTGTTTGTCATGGGAGACTCCATCCTGAGGGGGACTGAGTGGGTAATCTGCTGCCCCAACCCCCTAGCCTGGGAAGTCTGCTTCCCGGGAGCCTGCATCTGAGACATTATGGAGAAGATCCCTAAACTCCTCCAGCCCACTGACCACTATCCCATGCTCCTTATCCGTGTGGGCACCAATGACACAGCTCGGAGCACTCCCAACCAGGACATGAAGCACTACAGGGATTTGGGAGCAGGGCTAAAGGGTCTGGGGGCACAGGTGGTGTTTTCTTTGATCCTTCCGGTCTTGGGCTATGGGCTGAGAAGGATCCAGGTAGTGAACCAAAGACTGTGGCGCTGGTGTCATTGGGAAGGCTTTGGCTTCCATGACCATCGTCCACTCTTTGGAGAGAGAGGCAGTGAGTGGCTGGGAAAGGATGGCCTCCACCTCTCTCCACTGGGGAGGAGGCTCTTCTCAGCCAGACTGGCTGACCTGTTCCACCGGGCTTTAAATTAAGCCTGCCAGGGGATGGGGGCACTACTGCCACTGCTGGCCAGCTGAGTAACCCTTGCAAAGCCAGCAGGCTAAGGCACTTAAGGGAAGTCACCCCTTCCCCAGCCCTGGAATGAACTGTAGGCAAAGTTACGGCCCCCAAGGGAAGACTTGCATGCCTATATACAAATGCCAGCAGCTTGGGGAATAAACAGGAGGAACTTGTCCTCCTGCTACATGCAAATAACTAAGGTGTCATAGGGATAACGGAGACCTGGTGGGACTCTACCCATGACTGGGCCACAGGTATAGTCAGCTATACCCTGTCCAAGAGGGATTGAGTGGACAAAAGGGGCGGGGGTGTAGCTCTCTATGTCAAGGGAAGTTACGCATCCCAGCAAGCTGACACTGGCACCCATGGTGGAGAACTTGAGACCCTCTGGGTTAAAGTCTGTGAGGAACATGGCACAGGGGATACTATGGTGGGAGTCTACTACAGTCCCCCTACCCAGGGTCAAGACCTTGACCAGGAGTGTGCCAGGGAATTGGCTGAGGCTGCACGCTTCTGGTGTATGGTTGTCATGGGGGACTTTAACTACCCAGACATCTTGTGGGAGGAACGCTCAGCCAAATCTGTGCAGTTGCAAGGCTTTCTATCATACGTGGATGACCTCTACCTGATGCAGGAGTCTACAGGCTGACGAAAGGTAAAGTGCTGCTCGACCTGGTACTGGCAACTGGGGATGACCTAATCAGCAACCTTACAATCAAAGGGAAGCTGGGTGACAGTGACCACAAGCTGATCACCTTCACCATCCGCTGTAAGGCTGGCGAGTCAGGCAGTAATACAGAAGTCCTTGACTTCAGGAAAGCTGACTTTGACAAGTTCAGGAGGCTTGTCAGTGAGGCCGTAAAGGGCCACAACCCAAATGGGAGGGGAGTTCAGGATGCGTGGTTGCTTCTCAAGGGAGCAATCCTGGATGTGCAAGTAAAGTCTATCCCCTCTTGGAGGAAAGGCAGCAAAAGGGCACAGCAGCCCCTTTGGCTCTCCAGGGAACTAGCGGACCTCCTGCATCTTAAAAGGAAGACCTACAATGGATGGAGGGCTGGAACCACCACCAAGGAGAAATACTCTGCTCTGGTCCGGACCTGCAAAGAGAGCAAATCAGGAAAGCCAGGGCTGCGATGGAACTCTAGCTAGCTACAAATATCAAGGACAATAAAAAGTCCTTTTTCAGATATGTGGGGAGCTGGAGGAAAAGCAAGGGCAACGTTGGACCCTGCTAAATCAGATGGGACAACTGACAACCGATGCCCAGGAAAAAGCAAACTTGCTAAATGGGTACTTTGTGTCAGTTTTTCTCCCAGTCCCATGGGACTCCCCTGCCCACTGTGGAATAGGGATGCCCAGATGAGGGAGATTCCTTACCTGCCATCGAAGCTGATCTCGTGAAGGAATACCTTGACAGGCTACATACCTTCAAGTCAGCCGGCCCTGACGGTTTACACCCAAGGGTACTCAAGGAGCTGGCAAGCATCATAGTTCAGCCCCTGGCATGGATCTTTGAGAACTCCTGGTGCTCTGGTGAAGTGCCCAAAGATTGGAAGAAGGCCAATGTCATTCCTATCTTCAAGAAAGGGAGGAAAGTAGATCCAGTAAACTACAGGCCTATCAGCCTGACCTCTATCCTGGGGAAGGGTCTTGCAAAAGATATCGAAGAGGCCATCCTTAGCAGACTAGCTGACAGCAATATCCTGAGGGATACCCAGTACGGGTTTGTTGCAGGTAGGTCTTGCTTGACCAATCTCATTTCCTTGTATGACCAGGTGACCTATCACCTGGACAAGGGGGAAGAGATTGATGTCATATATCTTGACTTTAAAAAAACCTTCAATCTTGTATCCCATGATCACCTCTTGGAAAAACTGGCCAACTGTGGCCTTGACCTCACCATGATCTGCTGGCTGGGGAACTGGATCCATGGTAGGACCGAGAGGGTGGTGGTTGACAGAAGTTAATTGTAGTGGTGTGCTGTGACCAGTGGGGTCCCCCAAGGCTCTGTCCTTGGGCCTATGCTTTTTAATATCTTCATCAATGATGTAGACCTTGATGTCAGAAGTGAGCTGGCCAAGTTCGCCGATGACACCAAACTCTGGGGTAAAGCATCCACACCTGAGGACAGGAGGGTGATCCAGGCAGATCTTGACAGGCTCATGAAATGGGTGGATGAGAACCTGATGGTGTTTAACACCAAAAAATGCAAGGTACTCCACCTTGGGAGGAAAAACCTGCAGCATGCTTATAGGCTCGGCTGTGCTACGCTGGTTAGCACTACAGATGAAAGGGATTTGAGGGTCCAAGATGAACAGGAGCCTTCAATGTGATGCTGCGGCTAGTAAAGCAAGCAAAACACTGGCTTGCATCCACAGATGCTTCTCAAGCAAATCCCAGGACATCATTCTCCCATTGTACTCAGCCTTGGTGAGGCCACAGCTGGAGTACTGCATCCAGTTTTGGGCTCCACAATTCAAAAATGATGTGGAGAAGCTTGAGAGAGTCCAGAGAAGAGCTACATGCATGATCAGAGGTCAGGAAAACAGACCTTATGATGAGAGGCTGAGAGCTATGGGACTCTAGTCTGTAAAAGCGCAGGCTCAGGGGTGATCTGGTAGCCACCTATAAGTTTATCAGGGATGTTCATCAGTACCTGGGGGAACGTCTGCTCACCAGAGTGCCCCAAGGGATGACAAGATCAAACGGTTACAAACTCCACTGCGACCGATTCAGGCTGGACATAAGGAAGAACTTCTTTATTGTCCAAGCTCCCAAGGTTTGGAATAGACTGCCACCGGAGGTGGTTCAAGCACCCACTTTGAACGCCTTCAAGACACACTTGGATGCTTATCTTGCTGGGATCCTATGATCCCTGCTGACTTCCTGCCCCTGGGGCAGGAGGCTGGACTTGATGATCCTTTGGGGTCCCTTCCAGCCCGAATGTCTAAGAAATCTATGAAATCATATCACTTTTATATCTTTCACTGGACTCAACATGAAACAATCTGCAGAGGAAAGGAAGCAGAGAATGGGTTGGGTATTAAGAATAGTCATATCATGGACCTAGTGGAAGAGACGCATAGTAACCTCACACTCATCTAAGTTCCCTAGAGCTGTGCTATATGTTGTACGTTTTGCATGCAAGTTGACTGCTACCTCCTCTAGGGTTTCCAAAGACATCAATGTCTAGGGACATAATGGAAGAAGGTGCAGTAGGAGCTGCCACAAATGCAGTGACACAAGGATCAAATCTAAGGGACCCGTTCTCTTTCCTGCAATGACTGGGGAGGAATAAAAGAACAGTGTCCCCCTCTAGAATCTTCCATAGGTATTTTTCCATTGAAGGAAATGATATGGATTCTTGTTCTCTTTAGTAATGTTTAGTAATGTTATTTCAAGGTGCTTATAACCCATGTAAGTAAACAGAATTTGGCCACATCAAATGGTCTGTGGCACAGGGAGATAAATATTCTCCATTGAAGACACTTTAACATCTAGATTAACAAAGCATGTGTTACAAAAAGGCTACTGGCTTGGACAATTTTTATTTTAAGTGGCCCTCAGAGGAAAAAATGTGATAAGAGCCTAAGTTCAGATCTCCAGTTGCAGACTGTTAAATAAGTCATAAGTGAAATGACTTTGGCATTGTTAATTCCTGAAAACAGATATGTGCTGAACATTCAATATGCCTGACTTCAGCATTTAACTTTTCACTCCATTTCTGTTTTCTGGGAGTCCTTAAATAGAGCAACTTCAACTTTAAATTTAAAGCTCACTGCCAAGAACTGATTGAAAAAACATGGGGCATGAATAATACTCTGTAGGTATATTTTTAACTGTAGAACTCAGCTTTAAAAGAAATGACTGTTATACCATGGTTTACATTTTAATAAAAGACCTTTGAATAGTTTTGAAGACTAAACTCTTTATACTCAGTGAAAATACATTTTCTGCTAGATTATCTCTTATTTTTGTCTTGCTTTTAAGATGTATTTTGGTACCTTTCTGAGCCAATGCGGCTAAGCTTTTTTGAACTTAAATTCAAGACAAACCATATACTTTCACTGGAAAAATCATGTTTCCTGCCATGTAGCTTTTCTTTTTAACTTACTGATTTTAAAATTATATTTTGGAGATTTTCGCCTTAGTTAATATGTCCTCTTAATCGGTGAGTCAGAATGAGGGATCCTCCTCTGTGTTACTTGTCAAAGGTGGATGCAATACCATTTTGAATTCTGTGATTTAGGATAGGAAACTAGAATTAAAGACTTTAGGATTTTGCCCTCAGATTTTGATTTCCTTTTCCATCAGTTTCTCTTTCCTGCCAATGATCATCATTATTTCAACCCCTTGCATTTGTAAGAGAATATACCATCCTACCTACCGAGTCTAAGTTGGATGTGTCCAAGTTTTGTATCAGTGGAATGTTTCTTTGGGACAGAAGGATAGGCCAATAAATAAAAGATTCATTTGGCAGACTGTAACAGGGAACCCTAGCCCTGTTACTAAGAGACAGGGTGGTCCCTTCAAATCCAGAACCTTCCAGTCACAGACAACTAGTCAAGTAGGGGTTAAGGCTCAAGCCCTGCCAGTCGGTCAGGTGACAGGAAGAGGAAGGCCAGGATCCTACAAATGGTGAGTGGAGAAGGCCAGAGGGGCAGCAGAGAGGGGGACTTCCAATGACCATGGTAGCAGTCTCTTTTGGAAGAAGACATCATGCTGAGAGCCAGAAGCATGATCATCTAAAGTAAGCAGACATGTTGCCTCTCTTATTTCCTTATTATCATTTTTTCCATAGGCCAGAGAAGCCTATGTTTTGCGTTGGATGTTAATATCCTGGAGGATCGGGCTGAAGCTATTTGGGGAAGGAGGAGGCCTCAATGGGGGCCAGAGAGGGCACAGTATTTGGGGGTGAACAGACTGCAGCACCAGAGAGGGTGCAATATTTGGGGGTGAGCAGACCCCAGCACCAGAGAGGGTGCAGTATTCAGGGGTGAGCAGATCCCAGCGCCAGAGGGGGTGCAGTATTCTGGGGTGAGCAGACCTCAGTGCCAGAGAGGGTGCAGGAGCCCAGGTGAGTTTTTGAGAGTTAGAGCCTTGGAGTCAAGCCTTGATTAGTGGGTTTTTGACTGACAGGCCTAGCTAAAGAGAGAAGGGGTAAGCTCACAGTGGCTGAGATCCCAACATAAGGAGAAATTTATAAATACCATCTGTGAGGCTTGGGCTGCAGTGTAGGGAAGGAACGGAGCCACAGATAGTGCCCCTTGGCATCGGGGCAAGAAAATGGGCAGAGTCCTGCCTAATTAAGATAATTAATTAATTAACACCAAGGCATGGTGGGTAAGAAGGCGGGCAGCTGGCCCAGAACTGGTGGGTGGGGCCATCAGTAGATGGACCCCGAGCAGGCCCCCTGTTACAATGGTGCATTGACCGGGAACTTTTCATATGGCAGTACGTATCATAAGACGTTGGTTCACCCATATGAGGGAAAGAACCCTTGGGTCTATAAAGAAGCCAGAGAAACGAGAGCAGATGCTAGCCCCAGACATGGAACCACAGCAGCAAGTCTTGGATTGGCTTTGCCAAATAATACAAGGCCTACAGGATCAAGCCGCAAGACAATAGGCACTGTTAGCCAACATGACTGGCAGCATCCACCCACGATCAACAACCCAGGTAGGGATGTGTGGCTACGGGGCCAGAGTTGATTCTGAGGTGGGAGACAAGCTGCCCGTGTTGATGGTGGAAGCGACAATGGAGGGAAAAAAGGCATGGGCTATGCTGGATTCAGGCTTATTGCAGACCATGGTGCGGAGCGATGTGTTATCAGCAATAGAGAGGGGAAGTAGCGGACCACGTAATTGTGCAATGCTGGTGTGGGGATCCCATAGAAGTGCACAGAGTGGGGGCCATCTTGCAAGTAGGCGATAGAATCTGCCAGATGCTAGTTGGGGTCACTGAGCACTTACCCTACCCAGTAATACTGGGCTGTGACTGGCCAGAACTGTTGGCAGAGATAGACAGTGTGAGGCAGAAGGAGGGGACTGAGATGAGAGAAAGTTGCTTTTGGAGGCCCTGGGCGGCTAGAAAGACCGAGGCTGGATGGGAAGATGATCCGAGGGCTGAGGGATTCACGGATGAAACCGAACACCCTCCTCCTGAAGAAGAAGCTGAACAGGGGGTGGACGTAGCACATTTGTGGGAGGACAAACATTTCCAGTTGGAGCAGAGTTGGGAGGCAGATTTTCAGTATGCTTTGCAGGAACACCTGGCTCAACGAAATGGTGAGGCATTACGACCAGAGCTAATGAAGACAATACCAAGGTTCAAGGTAAGAAATGACCTCATATACCGAATCGAGCAAGGAAAGCCTGAAGGAGCAGACATCATACTGTTGCTCGTCCCTCGGCGATATCGACGGGCTCTATTGAAGGTGGCTTATGAGCTCCCTATGGGTGGACATTTGCGCAGGGGCAAAACAAAAGCCCGCATTCGGGCAAGATTTTTTTGGCCAGGACTGTTACGGGAAGTGGCGAGATATTGCGCTTCATGTCCCATGTACCAAAAAGTGAACCCAAGGCACCCTCCAAAAGCTCCCTTGATTCCAATGTCCTTGGTAGAGTTTCCCCTTGAGTGTGTGGTAGTGGACATCATGGGCCCACTTCCCACAAGTGGCACTGGAAACCAGCATATTTTAATTTTACTGGATTATGCAACAAGGTACCTGGAGGCTGTGCCGATGCAGACAGTGTCCACTCCAAAGGTGGCAA
The DNA here is from genome assembly GCF_030867095.1 of Alligator mississippiensis. Taxonomy (NCBI): domain Eukaryota; kingdom Metazoa; phylum Chordata; order Crocodylia; family Alligatoridae; genus Alligator; species Alligator mississippiensis. The sequence goes on along the minus strand of NC_081828.1, from coordinate 163,134,095 downwards.
ATGAGCTATTGAAAATATTCTCGCGAGTAGGACTCCCTAGAGAACTGCTGACAGACCAGGGAATGAATTTTATATCACACGTGTTCAAAGGAGTGAGTAAAGTTTTGGGGATTAAATACCTAAAGATGGCAGTGTATCATCCCAAAACAGATGGGGTCATGGAGCAATTTAACCAGACATTGAAGCAAATGTTAAAGAAATTTGTGGTTGAGAGTCCTCAGAATAAAATGATAAAAGGTGGGATAAAATGATACCATCTTTGTTGTTTGCTGTAAGGGAGGCACCCCAGGCCTCAACCGGGTTTTCACCCTTTGAACTATTGTATGGCCGGCAACTAAGGGGAATCCTGGATTTGATTAAAATGAGTTAGGAAGAACAGCATAGTAAAGATCAGAACTTGATCCAATATGTAATACAACTGCGGGAACACCTTGAAGCAGCTCAGAGTGAGGTTTTAGGAAATCTCAGAGAGGCCCAGCAAAGACAAGTGAGGCATTATAACCAAGACATGTGGGAAAGGAAGTTTAACCTGGGGGACCACGTGTTGGTTCTATTGCCTGACCATGAGAGTAAGTTACTCACCAGGTGGCAGGGACCCTATGAAATTATATGCCAAGTGGGGCCCGTAGACTATGTGGTGTATCAGACAGATAAACAAAAAAAGAAGCAAGTATACCACATCAATATGTTGAAGAAGTGGGAAGAACGAGAGTGTATGTACCTACCCCTTCATCCCAAGCAATTAGAATTGGGACCCTCTTTGACAGAGGGAAGTGGACCGGGTGATGTAGAACTGGCCCTGCGACTATCTGAAAAGCAAAAAAGACAGGCTGCCAAGCTAGTCCGGGAATATGGAGATGTGTTCCAGGAGACTCCTGGGGAAGCTCGGGGTGTGGTATATCAAATAAAAACTCCTCCGGGCCAGGTGATCCATGAGAACTGGAGACGGATTCCACAGTGACTGCAGAGCCAGATAAAAACAGAGATTGAGATGATGCTTGAGAAAGTCACTGTGGGACTCGCATATGAGGCCTGGCAGAGCCCCATCATAGCAGTACCCAAGCCCAATGGGAAAATTTGTCTCTGTATCGATTTCCAGAAGGTAAACACAGTAGCTAAGTTTGATGCCTATCCGATACCGAGAGTAGATGAACTGGTGGAAAATATTGGGCAAGCTCGCTACATTTCCACTTTGGACCTGACAAAAGGTTACTGGCAGGTCCTAGTACCACCTGAAGATCAAGAAAAGACAGCGTTTGCCACCCCTTGGTATCTCTTCCAGTTCCAGCACATGCCGTTTGGATTATATGGAGCCGCAGCTACACTTCAGCATCTAATGGAGAGTTTTGGCTCCTCATGGGGGTTATGCCATAGCTTACATAGACGATATTATTATATACACTGAAGACTGGGCTGAATACCTCACTGCACTGAAAGCAGTAATGCAAGACTTGAGAAGGGCCAGGCTGACAGCCAGTCTGAAGAAATGTATGGTAGGGAAAGAAGTGAGGGCCTTTATGGGGCTAGCTAGTTATTATAGAAAGTTTGTACCTCACTTCTCAGACTTAGTAGTGCCTTTGACAGAGATGATAAAGGTGGGGGCCCCAACCAAGGTGAGATGGATGCCAGAGGCGGAAAAGGCATTTCGAGCGGTGAAGGACGCGCTATATTTACAGCCCCTACTATATACACCGGATTTTAATAAACCTTTGCTGGTGCAGACTGACACATCAAATGTGGCTATTGGAGTGGTGTTGGTTTAGAGAGAAGGAGAAGAACAGCTCCCTATAGCCTACATGAGTAGGAAATTACACCCACCAGAACGGAATTACGCCACAATACAGAGAGAGTGTTTGGCGATTAAGTGGGCTCTTGAAACACTCCGATATTATCTGTTAGGGCAGCGGTTCATGCTGATTATGGATCACATGCCTCTATGCTGGCTACAGAGCATGAAGATGAATAACGCTAGACTGATGAGATGGGCCCTTAGTCTGCAACCATATTGTTTTGAGGTACAGCATCAGCCAGGAACTATAAGTGCCAATTTCTTCTCGAGACAATACGAGGAAGAAGAGGGACCAGGGGAAAAAGAAGGACCCCGGACAAAAGAGAAGAGAGGGGGGTGTGTAACAAGGAACCCTAGCCCTGTTACTTAGAGACAGGGTGGTCCCTTCAAATCCAGAACCTTCCAGTCACGGCCAGCCAGTCAAGTAGGGGTTAAGGCTCAAGCCCTGCCAGCCATTCAGGTGACAGGAGGAGGACGGCCAGAATCCTACAAATGGTGAGTAGAGAAGGCCAGAGGGGCAGCAGAGAGGGGGACTCCCAATGACCATGGTGCTGTGGCTGCAGTCTCTTCTGGAAGAATATGCCACGCTGTGAGCCAGCATGATCATCTAAAGTAAGCAGGCATGTTGCCTCTTTTATTTCTTTATTATTATTTTTCAATTATATGGCCAGAGAAGCCTATGTTTTTCATTGGATGCTAATACCCCCGGGGATTGGGCTGAGGCTATTTGGGGAAGGAGGAGGCCTCATTGGGGGGCCCACTTCAGTGTAGGGACCCCAGTGCCAGAGAAGGAACAGTATTTGGGGGTGAACAGACCCCAGTGCCAGAGAGGGCACAGTATTCGGGGGTTAGCGGACCCTAGCACCAGAGAGGGCGCAGGAGCCCGAGTGAGTTTTTGAGAGCTAGAGCCTTGGGGTCAAGCCCTGATTAATGGGTTTTTGACTGACAGGCCTAGCTAGAGGGAGAAAGGGTAAGCCCACAGTGACCGAGATCCCAACATAAGGAGGAATTTGTAAATACCATCTGCGAGGTGTGGGCTGTGGTGTAGGGGTGGAACGGAGCTGCAGATAGTGCCCCCTGGCATCAGGGCAAGAAAATGGGCAGGCTCTCGCCTAATTAAGATAATTAATTAATTAACACCAAGGCATGGCAGGAGAGAAGGCAGGTGGCTGGCTCAGAACAGGTGGGTGGGGCTGCCAGTAGATGGACTCTGAGCAGGCCCCCTGTTACAGAGACCTTTACTTAAGATGACAATCTGAGTAACCTACAGCAGGGGTGAGTGCATCCACGAGGGGATCAACTCCCCTCCCCCTTCATTGTCAAGACTCCAGTGTTAGCTGCAGGATACAGGCACAGTGAGCTCTTCACTGCCATTGCAATCCTCCTGTGCATTGTTCTTGGATCTGCTCTTGATCTTAGGCACGTCACTTCTCTTTTTTGTTTCCTATTCATAAAAGAGGTGTGGTAGTACTTCCCAATGTAGTTTTATAAGGAGAAATACATTAAAATGGAAAGGGGCTCATATATTATGGAGTGGAGCCATGTAAGTACTTGAGGTAGACAGATGCTTTCCAATCCTTCTTCATACTGTGCTATAAGTAGGTACCAATAGCTAATCAGCAAGCTGTCGTCAAGCCAGTGAGAGCAGACAGGCCAAACTGAGGATTCCCTAGCTCAGGGATGTCTATCACTATTTTTGAATGGTGGGTAAAATGCTCCAGACAAGATGAAACCATTCTGTTGTTCCACCACCAGCAGCAGTTTTTACAATGATGGCACAGAATCAACCAATCAGGTGCAGATATTTTTCCTGGCAGCAGCCTGTTCTAGACACAATACTGACCACACTTCATGTGTCTCATTTACAAGAGGGTAAAACAGGCAAAATGTTCTTTCTATCTACAGCTCACCAGAACTGCAGGTAGTTGCTCCAAGTTGAACTATTCTCACTGGCTCATCTCTGGCTTCCCTTCAATTAATCCCTTTCCCTTATCAAACTTGTTTTGACTTTCAGGGGATTTGACCTTTCTGAATTATACACAGTGCTCTTGTATAACAGTTCTTCTATCAGTGTGTTTACCATCTGTTCTCTGTTTTCAAATGCAGACATGTGTTACTGTTTATCCACTATGTGTCACCAGTTTACTACAACAAATTCAGTCAAGTGGAAATCAGGTCAAGGTGAAATTTATTTCAAGCACTTTTGTTCCAGTTCATTTTACAGTTTGCCACATGCTAATCACATGCATTCTGAACCAGGATCAAAAAAATTAAATTATGTTCTGGCTTCTGATTGACACTTTTTCAATGGCTCATTTCATTTACCTTTTGGAAAACCTCATACTTGGCTTTACTGAAAAATGTAGCTGTTGGAAATCTTTAGCAGATTGTTGGACAATTTGAATGGCAAACACTGACATCCAAAGCCAAAAAAAGTATGGATATTCCAGTTACATGCTGCACTAACCTTTCCCATGTTCACTAAATTCAGCAGAAACAGCACACAATCCTGTAGGTGAAAAGTTGGTCTCACTGAATACTGCACATTTCACCATTGACTTAAACTGGCCTGGATTTCATCCTATATGCTGTAATACTGTGTTCCAAAGGGCTTCTGCTATTGAAATGAGACAAAAAGTTAGGTTCAGAAACAAGTAGCCATTTGAATGAGGTACAAGAGGAAAAGAAGTTTACCCCATCACATCTGTTGTACTTGAGTTTATGCTTTATAAGAAGGGGAATTATGAAGGATTATCTCATCCTCTTAGCCTTCACAGAATGCCCCAGCATACAGGCTATTAGGACTGAAAAAACTGGCCATCATGTGGAGAAGTCCCGAGAACAATTTGCATTAGAAAAAGAAATTTATAGCACGTATAGTCTAAATCATACTTGTGAACTAATGTTTTTTTTCACAAAGTTTCTTACACATAAATCAGAAATGAAATGTTTTATAGCCATAGACCTCCTGAGACTATTTGAATTTAGAGGAACACAAAACTATTGCTGTTTCAGCCACTGTTGTTCTAAAAATACCTGAAGAAATTTCACTCTAACATTCAGGAATCTTCACACAAATGCAAAAAGCCATTTCTGACATGCACACACAGAGGTACTTTACTTTCCACAAAGCCTAGATTTTGGCCATTTTACTGACATGGCACAATTAAAATGTTATGAAAAATACTATCTTTCTATTTTATAGAATTAAAAGAGGTATTTTTAGGGAAAAAATGGCATCAATCCCAATAACAGCCAATGCAGTCCTGAGCCATTGAGACAGCTGCAATTTCTCTTTTCTCCTCCCTTCCTCTACAAACACATTTGAGCTGCAGTAAACTTGAAATAGGATTAATGTCCCTGAGGAACCATGCTGGCACAAGTTGCATCAGTGCATAAAATAGGGTGAGGTATGGAATATACATGTATGCTTACAAAGATGAAATATATGTTAATTTAATTGTACATATGAAACAGTAATATCCATTTATATAATTTAAATATTATATTACACATATATATATTACATATATATGTGTATATATATTATATAAATTTTGCCAATGTTAACACAACCAGACACGCACATAAGTGTTAAATGAATTCAGTTTTGTATCCTTTGACATTGCCTATTGACATTCTGTATTTTAATGCTCCTTCAAAGATGGCATCAGACAAAGGTGGTATTATCAGAAATGATAATGAAATGGGATTATGTTATTGAACATTTATATTGCAGTAATCCTAAAACAGGACTCATCCAATCTATTGTGCCCAACTCGGTACAAACATATAAAAATGATAGTTCTTGTCCTTAAGAATGGTCGTTCCCTTTTTAATGTGCTTTCCACAAAATGTGGCCGTTGTTTTTTAACTGGAATGGTATGTGAGTGGGCGGGGATACATTTTATAGTGCTCCATACTCTGAGAGAGAGGTACAGTAAAAGTTCCATTAACCGGCACTGTACAAGCCAGCATACTCTATTACTGGCATGTCGGCTTGTAAGGCAAAGTGAAACTGGAAGTGCCCACCATGGCACTTCCGGTTTCACTGAGCCCCCATGGCCCAGGGCAAACCAGCCTGCATTGCCAAGCCCCCATGGCCCAGGGGCATGACAGGCTGTGCAGGGCCTGCCTCCCCGTCTCATGGAGCCTGCAGGGCCTGAGTGAGGAGCAGCGACACCCCAGACACGGCAGGAGAAGTGGTGTCCTGAACAGGCAAGGATGCCTGTTCAGGCTGCTCAATTAACCGGCATATTGTGTTATCCGGCATCCCCCATTCCCAGGAGATGCCAGATAACAGAGCTTTTGCTGTACTATATTCTCATAACTGGTTGGATTATCATGCTCAGCAAGTAGTAATCAATGGCTCAATTTATACTCTGGAGGAGGTATCAAGTGAGATTCTCCAGTATTCTTCAACATCTTCATTAATTTTTTGGATGATGGGATTGAATGCACCTTTAGCAAATTTGCAGATGATGCTAAATAGGACAAAGTTACAGATACTCTCCTGGTAGGGCTAGGATCCAGAATGATCTAGTTAAACTGGAGAATTACTCTAAAATCAATCAGATTAAATTCAACAAAGGTAAGTGCAAAGTCCTGCACCTAGAATGGAGCAACTACATGCAAAAATAGAGACTGGGAGATGATTGGCTGGCTGCAGTACTGCACTGAAGGGCCTGGGGATTACAATAGCTTTGAAACTGAATCTGAGACAACAGTGCGCTCTTGTTGCAAAAAAGCCAACAGCATACTGGGTTGTATTAACAGGAGTCTCTCTTACAAAACAAGGAAAGAATTTTTCACTCTATTCAGCACACTAGTCACCTTAAAAATGGTGTCATGTTTTCAGCCCTACACTTCAAGAAAAGAGACAAACATAACTTATGGGAAGGGAAGCATCATCATTGCCACCCATTGGCCTCAGAAGACCATGGAGATTATGCCTTTTGGTTACTAGTTACCACCACAGCTTCTCGAGTGGCCGAGTCCAATGCGTGACAAGCAGACTCTCCAGCAAATTGCACATACAAACTAGGGCTGTGCAAAGCTTTGGTCCCCGATTCGATTTGGTGGAGATTCAGCTTGATTCAGTGGCCAAATCTCTGAATCTATATTGAATCAGGAGACCCATTAATCTCTCCAGATTGAATTGGAACCCTCTACATACCTCAAGTTACTAGGCGGCTCATGAATGCCGCGATGCTGAGGCAGATGGAGTGTCCCACAGAAGTGTGAGGGGCTTCCTAGTGTGCTCAGCAGCAAACCCGGAAGTGGACCAGAAGCACTTCTGGTCCATTTCTGGGTCCACCAAAAAGCACACTGGGGGGGGGGGCCCTGTCCCCCCCCGGCTTGGCAACTGTTGCCTCCTGGGTCTGGGGGACACCCAGGGTCCCCCATGGCTGATTGCTGAGCTAGGAGGTCATGGGGGGGCCTCCAGTGCACTCCCTGGTTGACCCGGAAGTGGGCCAAAAGTACTCCCAGTCCACTTCTGGGTTCTCCGCTGAACATCCAGAGGGGCCCCCCATGCTCCTGTGGGATGCTCCATCCGCCCCACCATCACAGCATTCATGAGCTGTGCCTGGTACTTGAGTTATGTAAAAAAAACATTTAAAGTTGTGTCTATGACTGAATCACTGATTCTCCGAATCAGCATAGAATCTTCAGATTCGGATTTAGCCAAATCGAATCAGGGACAGTGATCCAAATCAATTAATTGAATCACTGTCCCCAATTCAGGCCGAATCCAAATCAAATACAGCCCTTTTCACACACCCCTAATACAAACTTGGTTGAGCTTGTGCTGGCATGCCAAGAACCATTTTGTCTTGCTTGTCTCTGATGCCTCTTCTCTATCTCATCATTGACCCTTGCCATCTCAAAGCGACATAGGCCCTGCTTCACAGCAACTTTTCACTTGCAGTGATTCAAAGCAACTGATTCTCTGTGTTGGCCATCAGAGCAGCTCACAAAGGTTTTTCTTGCAGACAACAACAAAACGGAGTTTGGGCTATCCAAGTTGATGTTTGCCAGTGGCCAGCTCATTATAGAGTATGTCTTTGGGGATTTGGCCATTTCTCATATAATTCACATGTCCTTACCAATGGAGGTGTCTCTCTCTCAGGAGCAAGAATGTACTGGGTATCTTGGCCTGTTCCAGAACAGCAAAATTGGAGATTTGCACACCATGTTACACCCAGGATACAGCGGAGACATCAAAGATGGAAACTGTTCAGTTTTCTTTCCTCCTTGGCATAAGGCATTCACGTTTCACTATCATACAATAGAAAGCTAAGCATGTAAGCACTGCCTATCTTTGTCAGTAAAGTGAATCCTCTGTTTTTCCAAACTCTCTTTTGAAGTTTAGCCATGGCATTGCTTGCCTTTCCAATGCAAGTGTTAATTTCAGCTTCCAAGACAAAATTTTGCGAGACAGTGGAGCTCAAGTAAGTTTTTCAACCACTTCCAGGCTTTCATCATTTATTCTAACTTCAGGAGGGTGGCCAACTTGTTGGCCCATGACTGCTGTCTTCTTTAGGCTAGTGGTCAGACTGAAATAATCACAAACATGAGAAAATCAATCCATGAGACTTTACAGTCCTGCTTCTGAATGACTAACAATTTCTGTCTCATCAGCAAAGAGCACTTCACAGACAAGAACCTCTTGAGGTTTTGTTTTCACTTTGAGAGAAATGAGGTTAAAGAGTTTCCCACCAGGTCTGGACCAAAGGTATACTCTTTCTGAACAGCCACTGAATGCATATTTATGTGAGACAGTGAAGAAAATCCCAAAAAGCATCAGAGCAAGGACACAGCCCTGTTAGACACCACTCTTGATTTCAAATTTTTCCAGACTTGACCCATTGAATTGCACCATTCCACGTATACTGATGTGGAAGGACTTGATGCTCATGAGCTTAGGAGGGCAGCCAATCTTCTTCAGGATTTGGGACAAACCATCTCATAAGTCATAAGCATATTTTATGAGGAAAGGCTGAAAGATATAGGATTATTTCGTTTGGAGAACAGAAGATTGAGGAGGGTAGATTTGATAACAGTCTTCACAAAACTGAAGGAATATTATAAATAAGGTTAAGATAGACTATTTTCGGTGGACATAAGGAACAGGACTAAGAGCAATGCCTCCAACTGCAGCAGAGGAGTTCAAGATTAGGAAGGATTTTTTCACTAGGAGGATGGTCAAACTCTGGAACAAGCCCCCACTGGAAATTTCAAAAGCAGGTTGGATAGACACAAGATTGGCATGGTTTAAAGCCAGGCAAAAAACAGGGTAGATTTTCAGCTTATAGACTAACTGGGCATGTCTACATGTGCTTTTGTGCACACCTAAACTTAAGGCAATTTAGGCACACTAAGGGGAATTAGGCATGCATCTACACATGCACACCCTAATGCGAGTTAACATTGTGTGCAGACTGATTTGGGACTAAAGTTAGTCCCAAGTCAGTCAACATACACATCATTAATGTGCCCTAGCATATCTACACACACATTAAGGTGCTTTAGCTACACAAATAGCCTAAAATCGCCATTTTTAAGATGCAGTAAGGGCGCACATGTGTAGAACCGCACCCTTAATGTGCCTTAAAAATGGCTAAAGAACCTTAAATTGGAATATGTAGACACTCCCACCAAATGAGAAAAGTATAGAATAAGTTTCTGCAAGTTCAAGTTCAATTAATCAGTTGTTAACTATCAGATGCTAGGCTAACTACCTCTCTTTCCTCATGGGAAAGGGTTAGACTAGAGGATCTCATAATGTCCCTTCCCACACTACTTTACTATGATCCAGTTCCATTAAAACCAATTCATCCTGTCTGTAATAACTCTGAAATATATGCATCTGTAATAAGATTAATATAGCCTGTGGTGTTTCATGCCAAAAGATATTTTCTCACAGTAACCTATTCAAGGAAGTTAAAGGGGAAAACTTTGCAAAATATTATTTCAATACAAAACAGGGATTCTTACTACTTCTTACTGGCTAAATACTGAATGAGTGGACAATGACCATTCTAGAGTACTGGTCATGACTGATACGGACCACAGACACATTGGCTAAGTACAGACAGTCAAAAAAGTCTGAGGCTGAATTGATTCAATCTTTGCGGGTTAATTTAAGCTGCATAGATTGAATTGGTAAGCAAGTGAATAGACATTTACTTTTGATTTAAAAAACGCAGCCACATGCTTTCAGTGGCCCAGGCCATGCCTCAGCTGAAGGGAAAGTTTGTGGGGGAGGTGCATTCTCTGGGCTTCACTTCTTCCTGTGGCTTTCATGTTCTGTGCCTGCCTTATGGGGCACAGCAGTGTGGTATGGCATGGCAGAGTGCTCAGAGTGAGGTCAGGGCCACACAGCACACAATGTAGCACTGGGGTGCCTGTGTGAGCACACAGTGCAGCAGTGGCAGGTGGAAGTGTCCATGTAAAGTCACTGCAGCAGTGCGGGATGGCACCCACAGGGCAACCACTGAAGCAGGGGCATTACACGTGCACGGGCTAACAGGGGTGGAGGAGGCATCCATGCAACATGCCCCCTGGTGTGGCCCAGGGGGCATGCAGCCCCCAATAGTGTGTCCTCCAGCCACTTGAATAGAATGGCTGCTTAGCATAGCAAGATAGGATAAACAGCCCTGGCATAGTTCCTTGTGGTCTAAATAGGTTCATCCAAGTCAGCTACTGCCTAGCAGAAGGATCCTGGGAGACAGTGTCGATGCATAGAGGGTGCACAGGGGTTCATATGCACCCCCTGAGAGTGCTGGTGCACACCCTGACAGCTAGCATTCCTGGGCAGGGGGGGGTAGGTGAGAGCACTGGTGCCCCCCCTGAGAGCAGCGGCTGAGGAGTGGGGGCATCAGGAAAAGCGATCCCTGCAGTCCCCCCATGGGCAATTGCACTCACCCAGAAGTGCCGCTGCTACTTGCAGATCAACGGGATTGGCCATGGGGGGGGGGGGGACATCCCCCCCAGTTGCTGACTGGCTGCTGTGAGGGCAAGTGCCCCCCCCAACTCAGAGGGCACCAGTCACCCATGCTGGGAGATACACAGTAAGGATCAGCAGTCTCTATATATGCTGTTCAAAATTTAAGTAAGAATAACTCAACTATAGGTTGGAAAAGAAATGATAATTAGGAGAAAAGAAACAACATTTGTCCTACTTATGCAACCTTGGCATGAAGAGGGACTGAAGTAGTTAGGGTAGACAGTCAGATAGTCAAAAGATAGTGTCTTCCTGTTTATTCTATCTTGCTGTGTTAGGAAAACAAAATGTTAGGGATTATTAAGAAGGGAATTGTAAACAAAACAAAAAGTATCATTATGCCCCTTTATAAATCTTTGCTGTGTCCATGCCTTACATACGGTGCCCAGTTCTGGTCCCCAGACCTCAAATAAGGATTTAGAAGAACTAGAGAAGGTACAGAGAAGGGCAACAATGATGATTAGTGGTATGGAGGGGCTTCCAAATGAGAAGAGACTAAAGAGCTGCTTGAGCAGGGATATTATAGTGGTTTGCAAAACATTAAGCGGGAAAGAGAAAGTAAATAGGAATTTACTATTTACCATCTCTCATGATATAAAAACTAGGGGTCACAAAAAGACACTAAGAGGTAGTAAGTTTAAAACTAACAGAAGGAAGGTATTTTTTATACAGTAGACGCATCTACATGTGCGCTTTACTGTGCGTTAGACGGTAAAGCACAGTGAAGTGTCATCATCTACACATGTGTGGCAATTACTGCTCAGTAGATTAACATAAAGTGCTGTTTGCTAGTACCAATAGATATAGGTACTAGCCAACAGTGGTTTATATTAATGCACCTGGATGCACATATAGAAGCAAATTGCTCCTGGTCAGCCCAGGCAGCAGGGGGCCACAACTAAGGGGCAGGGAAGGATCAGGGCAGGGGAGGAGCAGTCTCTGGCTCTGAGGGCAGCACTGAGCAGTGTGCATCACCCAGCCAGAGTGTCTCTATGGCTGCTGCATGCCCCTGCTGCTCCAGCATGCTGCCTCAGTGTACTGGGGCAAATAGAAGTGGGGCAAGGCTGGCAGCAGTGTCTCGGACTCAGGCTCTGTCTCAGGTAAAAACGGACAGGGGGCGGTCTGTGTGGGGGTTGGGAGACTGTGGGTATGGGAGGGCTGTGTGGGGGTGAGGGAACTATATGGGGGATGGGTCCCTCACATGCTCCCCCACACAGCACAGCCCCTCCCACAGCAGCAGCAGCCATCAGGGTGCTCATGGCCTGCTGCAAACAGAGGCCCCCCCCTCCCCCTCCACACACACAGTGATGCCTGAGACCCAGGGGCTACACATGGTGCACGGCGCTGGCCCAGCCCACTGGTGCATGCCCTTGGGCAGAACCGGGAAGGCTTTTGCTGTCACCCAGGGCTCCCAGCACTGCACACAGGAGCCATGCATCATCAGGCCACACTGGCTCCTGCCTACATATTCCCTGAGTGCCATTGAGCTGGGCTGCCATAGGGCTTTCCCTGCAGTGGGCCATGAGTCCTCCAATGGCTCATCTGGCTGCTGCTGCCAGCACGTGGAGCTGTGCAACACAGGCAGGTAGGGACATGGGGGTGTGTGGTGGCCCCTCCTCAAACCCTCCCCACAAACCCCACACCCACAAACCCCTTACACCCACACACAAACCCCATATCACCCCATACCCACACTCCTATACCCTTACCCACAAACCCCACAGCTAGCTGTCCAGATGGCAGAGCAGGGGCACACATGGCAGCAGTGCCGTACAAGGGCCAACTGTGCAGCCACGGCCCTCTGGCAGCTAGCCAGAGGTGCATGCAGCTTTGCTACAGTACTCTTGTAGAATTAGCAACAGCAAGAACCATCTATTGCAGATTCAATATGAGTGTGCTGTTCTTTGGCTGAGGCCTAGGGTAAAATATTTCTGAAAGGAAGGAGAAATATTCCTCTCCTTTTTTTCCATACAGTTGTTTGCTTTTGCCTGTGCCTCCCCGCCTTGGAAGACATCAAAGCTTCATAAGAGAGGCCAGACTCAAAGCTTGAAAGCCAAAAGGCACAGTAAGAGAGATATGCTTACTATTATTGTTCTCTATATCTATACTCAATGTCCTGTGTGTGACTCTTAATTGCTACATTTAATATCAGTCAGCAGCTATGCAACGGGCTCATATCTATTCTATTATACATGAGGACAAGTGCAATTGACCTAATATTAATCCAGGATGACAGAGAATAAAAGTACCCTGCAGGTCATAAGTACAGTAGAATTGTCATGCTTGTTTGGATGGCTTGTCCTGAACACAAAAGACTGTGAGTAGTGCACCTTTTGCAAGAAATGATAGGCAGCATCTGGTTTTGTAATATACAAACAAAAAAGCAAACCTTGCAATACCATTTAAAATATTTAATAGTAAAGATTTGAGAGTGCAGAAGATAATTTTTTCTTCCCGTTTTTGAGGTGACAAAGCAACATTAGCACCTTCTTTTTTGCTCTCCTGTTGTGAAAAATGACATAACACCACAAGATGCCTTAAATAGCCCAGTAAGTGAGAATATTGCTTGAGTTATTTTTGTCCATGCTGCTGCTCTCATTTCAGATAGCAGATATTAAATGAAGCCTAAAGCAGGGGCAATGCAATGAAATGCAAAAACACAACAGGGGTCAGAATTTGCCAGATGAGACTGCAGCCACTATAAATCTATTAACATTTGCTTTATACAGACTGACTGAGACTTGGCCTCTGCCCCACAAAGGTTACAAACATAAGGGTCTAATTCTGGGAACAAACTGGAGCAGACTGATAGATGTAGAAACATGTCTGAAATCAAATAGTTATATTAGATATCATGCAGGTTATTACATTTGTGGGCCTGGTCTGGTTATCTGATATATTAACACTTGTGAAGTGTTCATTTACTTCTGAAGGAACTAGAAAAGAATCTGCTACATCAAGATAATTAAGCCTTAAAAAAAAATTCACTTGGTTTTCACTGAATATAATTCAATGAAAATAAACCACAACCTTGTGGAAGAAAGCTATGGCCTATAAGAGAGGATAACTTTATATTAGGATTTTTAAACTAGCATATTGAACTGTAATATTCACACTTACATTTCTTCCAATATGATTTTTATTATTCGAGCTTTCTATATTTATTATCCTAAGCAGATAGCTAACCAGGAAAATAATGAGTATGGACATGCCTACAATTTACTACAGGGCAAAAAGTGAGCAGAACTTTACCACATATCAGTTGTTCTGTGATAATTAGAAGCTAAACACAGTAGGGCTGCGTGAAGCTTTGGGTGCTGATTCAATTCGGAAGAGATTCGGCCCAATTTGGTGACTGAATCTCCAAATCCAAACCAAATCATGAGACCAGTAAAAAGGTCTGAACTGATTCAAAGCTCTCTGAATCAATTTGGAAAAGATTCAAAGAGCTTCAGAAATTTGGGCAGTCCCTGCTTGCTGCTGCAGGAAGCTGAACCTGGACTCCGTGCTGGTAAGCACAGGGTGGTGGGGGGGCCACCAGGCCCCATCCCCTGCCTGCTCCCCCAGCCCCCATGAGCACCCCCCTATCCCCCGACCCCTGCTCACTCCCCCAGCCCCCCCCCCATGGCTGCTCCACCCAGCCCCAGTGTCCCGGCTCTTTAAAAAAAAAAAAAAAAAAAAGCCCCGAACTTACCAACTGTTGCCATGCAGGGGGCAATCCCTGCTGTCCTCCACTGCCCCATGATGTGTTGGGGGCTCTGCCATGAGCCCCCGTCCACTCTCTCAGCCCTGTCAATAGCTGCCTCACCCAAACCCAGCTCCCCGTTCTTTCAAAAAAAAAAAAAAAAAAAAAAGTCCTACGCTCACCAGCTGCTGCAGCAGCCATCAGAGCTTCTGGGGGCTCATGGCATAGCCCCCCCCACACAGCACAGGGCAGTGGGGGGGCAATGGCAACCCCCCCCCCAGCCTGGCAGGAGCCAGTGACTGTGGGGCTTTTTTCTTTTTTTTTTTTTTTTAAAGAGCCAGGAGCTGGGGCCAGGTGAGGCAGCTATGGGGGAGGGGGCTGAGAGAGCAGGCAAGGGATGGGGACTCATGGCAGAGCCCCCCACATGGCAGAGGGCAGTAGGGGGCAGTGGAGATCACCGCCCCACCTTGCAGCAGCAGGTGAGTGCCAGGCTTTTTTTTTTTTTAAGAGCTGGGAAGCTGGGGATAGACGGGGCAGCCGTTGATGGGGCTGGAAGAGCGGGCGGGGGATGGGGCCTGTTTGATTTGGAAATTTGGCCAATTTGGCAGCAGCTGAATCTCCAAATTCGGCCGAATCAATTCAGGACAGTGATTCTACTCACCGAATCAAATCACTGTTCCCTAAATCGGCCGAATCCAAATCCAAAGGGAATACTAGCTGCTTTACACAGGTCTACTAAACAGCTATGGATCCCCCCTGTTTCACTGAAGGGTACATAACCATAGTTTGGCTTCCTCTTCTTTTGGGGTTAGAGTGTGCAAATAGGCATGGTAAAAGCCCACTCTCTCTGATGGCACAATAAGTTGTTTGTATGTTCATACACAATGCCTCTTGTCCTATTTGCACATTACTTAAATACTGTTGTATTTAGATCCTTTTGATACTCTAGTTACAGTAACACCTGTTCTAGTAGCACCAACTGAGATGAGGGCTCCAAGTGTTTTATAAGCACACTGGCAATAAAAGACTCTGATCCAAATAATTTATACTTGAAATCATGGGGTACAAGATACTCAGCAAATGACAGGAATTGTTTGACTCCTCATTGATTCTAATTTATAATTAAGGGCAAAAATCCTACCATTCTTTTCTTAACAAGCAATTGTAATCCATAAATCAATGGATCTGCCACATGAACTAAGACTACTTGCATGAGAGTAAGATACTGATATTGAAAACACCTACTTCCTTTAGACACTCTTCAGAGGATTAATGTAAATGTTTAACTTGGCTTCTTCCCAGAGCATACACTGAAAATGTTCCAAGCCAGTGCTTATAACTAACTGATATGTCTCTTTTTTAAATCCTTGCTTCCAGGACTGTTTAAATTTACTGCTAGCAGACAAAGCAGTTTGGACCCTGATGTTTTAAAAGTGAGCTTGTTTGTTTCCCATAGGCCATGTCCACATGAGCATGGATGTTTGGTTCCCCAGTGAGAACTAGCAGTGGGATACCTTGTGTTGCTGTCAGCTGTCCGCAGGAAATGCCTGTGCCACACACCCTCTGGCATGCAGCTGGTTACCCTGAGTGGGGTAGAAGAGGCTGGTGCCAGCATTGGACTGGCTCCATCAGCCTTACCTAGGAGTCCTGGGACCCTCCCAGGGCTGTAGCAGCAGCAGTCCTACCACTTGGAGCTGAGCTGGCAGCCAGAGTGTGGCTCCAGCCATCCAAGCTCTGGTTTTGAGTGGCACACACTGCTTCCATGTGCGCTCTCCACTTTCTTTTTTGCATAGGTTTTTTGACCCCTGGATACCAGGGGTCTGCCCCATCTCACCTGCCATGACTTTGTTGTTCTCACAACTGGTGTATAAATACAGGAGGCTGCCCATTTTAATGCCCTGATGCCAGGGGGTGCTATCCAAGGCTCCATACCTTCCCCTACACCATGGCCCATGCTTCGCAGATGGCATCCAGTCTATTGTTACAGCTCTGGCTTGAGGACAGGCAAAACTCAGTCCATTATTAGACCTCTCAAATACTGCACCATACTGGGCCACACTCATACCACCCCCCTCTCACTGAGGCTTCTATCACTCCACCCTCTCTCACTGGGCCTCTTGCACACTGCCCCTCACTGGGCCACATCCATCCTGCCCTGCTCCCAAGAGTGGCTTCCATAGGCCATCAGGCTTGTCTCTTCACTCCTTAGCTGGCTGACGTGCACCCTCTCAGGCCTTCTGTGACCCTTATCTGCACAGTGACCAGGCAGTTCACCAAACACTGGGCTGACTCCACCACTAGCCCCTCACTGGGCAACTTTGCACACATACACTTCTCTTGAGGGTTGGCCCACGTGCTGTTCTTTAGGCTGTCTCTTCAGCCCTACTCAACACTGCCCCAGTGCTACCCTTCAGCCCAACTCAGCACCCTTAATGCACAGACCTTCAGGCCACCACTGAAGGTACCCTACTCTGTGTGGGCCACACGTGCTCTATTGCCCCCTCTCTGGGGCCACACTACTGCCCCTTCTCTGGGACCCCATTATTACTGCCCCCGCTCTGGGGCCTCCGGGGTCTCACACTCCTGTGGGACTCAGGTGCCCAAAGGCATGCCTGGCCTCTGTGCCTCATAATTACCCACTGAGGAGTGGGGGCTAGGGTTACAAAGCATGGCTAACCACCTTCCAACAGGGAGGTAACTGGCCTGGCATTTCTGGGAGACTGTTCCACCATGAACAGCCCCACCAGGCCACCCTTCTCTGGCAGGCTGTAGTTTTCAGTCATACCCAGGACCAGGAGCCTCCTGCCATCCTCATAGCCCCTGCCCTTACCTCCAAGATGTTCTGAGCAGCAGTTCAACTGAATGTTGTGCTTCTGCTGCTTGTAGCAGACTGCTGCACCAACCCTGTGGGCTTGAACCTAAAATGGCCGCCTCATCAGGGCTGGCCTGCACAGGCTGCCTGCTCCAGCCCACTAAGCTTTCTAGTTTGTCTAGTCCCACTTTTCCTGCAAACGCATATTCATGATATAAAAAGAACATAAGCACTATGTTCAGACCAAGGCATCTGATTACTCTTACATTATCACAAACTAGGATTTTGCACTTTATATCCATAATTAGAATTACTTACCGTGTCATAGCTGTGTTCTTTCATAGTGGATTTCTCTGAATGTATGTTAGGTTTTTTTGTATTTTTTTACTATTGAAAAAATATTTTTAAACAATTTCTTACAGTGAAGTTCAGCTTGAAGGCTCTTTGCAAACTAATTATTTTGGGACTTGTCCTTCATCCATTGAAGTCAATGGTAAAGCTGCCATCAGTTTCAATGGAAGTTTTGTGCACTTCAACTACTTACCATTTATGTTGCGTTAGACAACATTATCAGAGGTTGGTTCTGTTTTCCAACTAGATGTCATGTTAAATAATACACTGCAGTATATATTATACATGGATAATCATTTGTGCTAATTATTTAACTATGTCGCATGTAATAATTGAGTGAATATATTCTATTTATTTATAAATATATTTGTGACTCATTTCTTGCATTTGATTAATTTGCTCTTAATTCAAAATCATGCTATGACTAGGATAACCACAAACTTACAATGAAGTTCACAGCCTCATTAGCCTTTTTTAAGGAACTACAATAACAGGGAGTTTTGGGAAGAAAGATCATGTTAAAATTATGGCAATATTAAAACGGGACTGCCAGGAATGAGGAAAGCTGCCAAATACAATTTCTACATTTGCTTTGAGTGTAAAGAGCAGTTTCCAAACACCATGTGGAGCACTAGCCCAAACCATTAGCCTCCTCCTGACAAAGAAAGACCTGCCAGAGTGAACACTGAACGTGGTGAGGGATGAGGGAGTTGAGAGGAGCAGGTGTTCCAGATTAAATTCCTTCCTACATCACAATGCAATCAGTGAAAATGTTGGGAAAATTATGATATAATACACATTAATTGACTTGTCCTGGAACACTCCACAAGAGCAACCAATCTGAGTGCATTTCCAGCCAGCCATAGGTTATAGCAAAACTAAATCCACTAGACCTTTTCCAATATTTTTCTGGCTTTCTTCTCATTATGGATTGTCATCAGATTCTAAAATGAACCATTTTTCAGAGGAAATTATTTATACATGTTATTGGAAAAATCACTAATTCTAAATTTTTAAAAATAACTGTGTACATTTCTGTTAACATGCTGTAATAAAAGCTGCCTTTCTTTACAAACTCTGCTGATGATTGTACTATAATAGATCTGGACATCTATTACATGCAGTTTCCTTCAGCACTACATGTGATTTAGCTTTGTTCAGCAGGCAGTAATGCTGAAGGTAATACAGACTTTTGTTTAAATTATTCCTTGACTGCTACATTTACAAAATGGAGACAGAAAGTTTGATATACATTCTCCCACTTGAAACTTGAAACCAAGCCATTTCGTCCAAACAGGAGGTCTCGGGTTTATCTAAATTATGTTAATAACATTCCTTCAGAAATATTCTTATGTGAGGACAGCCTTAAAAGCCAGAGTTAAATAGCCTTCAGTTTTAATTTAGTTTATTACTGTAAGTTTATGGTTAAAAAAAACCACTCAGGCACCGACCATAAAATAATTATACGGGGCATCCTTGGGGGCCTTTCTGTAAGAAGAAGATTGTTGAAAGTTACAAGAGGGAGAGAAGTCAGAGGATGATTTAGCTAATATCAATCAGTATAATTCTAACTTCATAGAATTTACACTAAGTGAGTATGTAATTTAAATACTTAGAAATAGAAACTGATAGAGGAAGTGTCACCTCTAGTTATCAAGTTACTGATCCTTTCATTTTTACTTGGACAAGTAATTATTACATTTACGGTTAATCTCGTTCACTTTGATGGGATTACTCACTAATCCTGAAATGAGCTGATCTGGGCTAGTGAATCTAAGATTAATAATTTCCATAATGATTCCTAGAGTTAGTCTTCTGAGCTTTACAATTAAATTTACCTAAAGCTACATAAATGAAGTCAGAAAAATTCTTTTCACTAGTAGAAAACTTCACTAGTCAGAAAAATTATATTCACAAATAAGAGAAGTAAAACCACAGATCACATGCAGGGACCCAAGTGTAAGGAAAAAACTATATATCTTTGAAAGAACAGAAATACTTGAATTTGTGAAAAAAAAAATCTTCCAGGGACAACACAAAGAAACAAAAGAGTATTTCAAAATTAAATGCAGTTTCCTGGCCTGAAGCATGGGATAACGCTTAGAGAAAAAGGCAGAGACCAGAAAACCATAAACTTTGAGGACTGGTAGATTTTTCTGCCAGATAAATCATTTTAATTAATTAGTAGTCATAGCAGAGGAGATAGTCATAGGAGATTTTAAAATGGCAAGGACTTCATGTTTTTCAACATTAATTACCAATGTATTTGTCTGCTTTTCACCAAGGTAAATAGTTTCAACAAAATTATTAGCCTTTTATACATTTCATCTGGATTATGATTCTGGCAATGAAGTTGCAACAATTTGCATCAGCAGGGACTATGACCCCTAATGTTTTACTTTAAAAAACACTCGTATTTCTTTTCATAAATACCAAGGCTGATTCTGTTACCAGTGGGTATGTGCGGACATTTGCCATATCCAGTCTAAAACCACACAGTTTATTTTAAGCTGCATGACTGTAGGCTGGATCTGGCTTGTGCACACCTTTGCTAATGCTGGGAGCTGCACTAGGAATCCGATCTAAAAAAGTAAGTCCTGGATCTAGGGTAGATGGCTAGGCATTCCTAGCCCTGGGACTGCACTCCAAATATGTGCAGTTGTTTGTTATTATCAGGCTAACCTATTCTCTATCTAACTTAGTTTACCTCCTCAGGTGAGCTATATTAGATCATTTTTTGCCTAGTTTAACCACCCTGAACATCTGTACAGTTCAGCACTTAGATCGACCTAACCTAGTTAGGTCGATCTAAGTGTAATATCTGCACATACCCAGTTAAACCAGTGTCTACCACAAGTAAATCTACTGAAGTCCAAATTAAAAGCTTTTTTAGTTAGTCACCCAATGGTTGCTTTAGGTGCCTATATCACGGAAAATCCTCAAAAAATTGCAACCCATATTAGAAAAAGACCCTATTCTTAAAAAGATCTTCCCAGAGCCACCCATTCTAGCCTTCAGACAAGCACTGAACCTCGCCAACCTCATCACCAGAAGCAAACTTCCTCAACCCCAGAACACACCAAAAGGATCCAGACCGTGCCATGACAAGAAATGCAAAACCTGCCCCCACATCTCCACCACCCCCACAATTACTACACCCCACAACAGAGCCATCAGCATCCCAGGATCTTACACCTGCACCTCCAGAAATGTAATATACCTCATCCAATGCACCAAATGCCCTGATGGAAGATATGTAGGAGAGACCAGACAACAACTGCGCACCAGAATGAACGCACACCGGAAATCCATCAAAGACAGAAACACCCAATTACCAGTGGGGGCACATTTCTCACAAGAGGGCCACTCTATCTCCAATCTCTCAGTCCTGATCCTCAAGGGAAATTTACACAACACATCCCAGAGACAAGCCTATGAGCTCCATTTCATCAACCTGCTGGATACTAGAGATCAGGGACTAAACATAGACATTGGATTTTTGATACATTACAATCTGCCTGGCAACTGACTCCCCAGCCCAGCCCCTGGCTTCTTTACTTTTCATTCCATCCAGGAAGAGCACACACCAACTGCTGCAGCTTCCTTAGCCTGACGAAGGGTTTTTGAACCCGAAAGCTTGCTTAATAACTATTCTCCAACCATTTGGGTTGGCCTAAAAAAAGGTATCAAATTCACCCAAGGAACCTTGTCTGCCTATATCCAACATTTAAATTCTCAGAACCCCAAAACTCAGTTGCTGATTCACATGGAAGACACCTAAAATTCCTTAGCATATGCATTTCTTGCACTAAAATTCTTCAAGTGACTAAATATCTAGTTCTGAGTATGGCCAGTGCCATCTAAGCCAGGACAGTGCTGAGCATCTAGATGCCTTGTTCATGCTGTACGATTCATGAGCTAGGTAACTCACAACCCAGGCCAGGAAATATTCTCAGACTCAAAGCCAATCAAAGGAAGGGGTGGAAGGGTTTTACCAATACCCCAGCAGTTGGGGTACTCACCCAAGTGTTGAGCCCCAGCTCAAGTCTGGAATCGTGCCCAGTATGCAAAGGCCAATAAAGATACCAGGGGTGAAAGTACAAAGAAGGTTTATTGCTAGCAATAAAAGGTGCAAGCGGAATAATTTCACGTAACAAGCACCCCAATCACTATATCTAAGCATCTTTTATACAGGAGTTTTCAAGTTTTCACCAGCGTGCTTGTTTGCTGATTGGTTGTAAGGAGTGACGCAAGGAGTTCTTTACTGAGCATGTCTCTATACCTGTGTTTTAGCCATGTATCTCATTTACATACATGTGTGTTTCATTAGCATACTTCTTCCCCACCTAGGGGCGTGATTTTTAGTATTTTAATGAGCCCTTTAACCCAGTACTCTGCTTCTGCTTTTGTTTTCAAGCCCCCTTTATCTAGGACTGTCTCCTCCTTATCATTGCAGATGGGCATTTTTCACATAGCATTCTCTTCTGCTTCGTCTTTGAGTAGAGGCTTCTAGGTCACTCCTTATACAAGGATGCCCTAAAACTGGCCTCATTTTTTCCCATGACAGCACTCCAACCACTAGACTATCAGGTGCTGTTTATAAACGTACTGGAATCCAGGACTACCCTCTCCCAGAGGAAAGGTCTAACCCTCTACAGAATAGAGTCATCCTAATACTTGCTTTCCCTGGTTCAATTCATTTTTAAGTTTTCATTCATAATGGAATAATTGTAATGGAAGAGATTGATTTGAGCCCCTAATTCCTGCATTCCTTAAAGCCTGGAAGGTAGGAGATGTGGGTTCAAGTACCCAGATGCAAAGAAGGGATTCAATCCTGAGTTTCCCATACCATGGCCGTACACCCAATTGAATAGAAGGGTAAAAGGAGAGCAGTAGTAGCAGTGGCGGACTGATGGGGGCGGGGAAGGGGCCAAGGCCGCCGGGTGCCGGGCTGGGGGTGGCCAGGCCCTTCAGAGTTCTTATCATGCAATGTGACTAAGTATTGCTACAAGAAGGATGGGGTCGAGGGGCGCAAATGCAAGCATTGGCCCCCAGGCACACAGTACATCACTGAGTAGTACTATCACTCATCATAAGTGTGCAAAAATGGTCTCACTAAAAGCAACAGACTCCAAAAGAGGGTTCATGGCTGTGAATCCCAAATGGACTTAAGGACCTTACCATATCTGAAGGCAGAAAGCAGAGCAGAATGGCATCTTAGAGATGATTTTTTTCAGAGATGCATAAGCTTGTTCTTAAGTAACAGCTTGCTTTGTCAGATGCTGCAAGGCAATGACTTTTCTTGGCATTTTCTATTGGCTGGTGGAAGCAGTTTTTCACTCAGCGTGCTGGCTTTTTGGCACCCCATATATGCATACACTTCAGGCTGCCAAGAGTAAGAGTAAATTAGCATGCATGTTGCTCCACAATGCTGTGTCAAGGCTACATCCAGTACCCAAACCAGCTTGGCTAAAGCTAGCTAGAATATCCATATACTTCACTGCAGTCTTCCACATAGCCAACTTCTTAGGTACTTAATACTCCTCAGCTGAAGTCTAGGCATCTAACTAGGGTCTGTGTGTTTCATTATGCAGACTTGTAAGGTTATTGGCCTAAACAAAGGTGGATCTACACCTCCCAAACCACAGATGAGTCAGTGACTCCTCTAAGCGCTCCAAGTGACACCAAAATGCCATAATACAAGTCAGCTGCTGATTATATTTAACATGGGATAGAACAAATTAGCACTGCCCTGAAAGCATGTCAATTAGTCTCCATACACAGACAAATGCATGTAGCTACAATACTTCCAGTTCAGGAGATGACTGTCACAGAACAGTACAATAAATTTGAGGGTGTGCTTATGTGGTACATTATATTTGTAGTTTAGACCTGGCCTTGCTTTTCACTACAAAAATAGGACACAAAGTCATCCCAGAGTAAAGCTAGGTCTAATGCTGCTCTTATTTGCATCATGGTTAAAGTGGAGTAATTCA
Source organism: Alligator mississippiensis (assembly GCF_030867095.1). Lineage (NCBI taxonomy): Eukaryota > Metazoa > Chordata > Crocodylia > Alligatoridae > Alligator > Alligator mississippiensis. Next base: position 163,110,455 of record NC_081828.1, on the reverse strand, counting down.
ATTTAGATTAATAAAAACAGAAATGGGAAAAGATGGAATAACTGTAGTTCTACACCAAGAAGGGTTCAAATCCAAGTACCTTTTTAGAATAATGCATCAAAGTTCCAGGCAGCTTGGGTAAACTGGAATCTTTTCTCTGAAGACTCCAGGCTCTAAACTTCAGAGATATAGGTCTTGCACTTTTTTTTGTCTGGTTTTTGGTCTTCTAGGGAGAGCTCTTGCAGCCACCACATCTCCCTGTATTAGCATGGAGAAAGTGTAGCCCACAGCCCCCTGTCTGTGAACAAGACCAAATGGTTCTGTGGGCTAGATTTGGCCCATTGGGCCATAAATTGCCAACCTGTTCTAAACCAAAGATGGCAAAACCAATTTTATGTGCAGCAGTAAGCTTAGGGCAAGACTGAATAAAATATTCGGTTATCTCTAGCTAAATATTTCACATATCAACCAGCAAGAAACACCAATCTTGCTAATTTTGGCATGTTTAATTAGTGCTTAGAATTCATATGGTCTTTATATCACCAGGAACTACTATGTGCAATTAAAAACAAAATCCTGAATTCTGATCTTAGACCAATATAACCAATCAGGAATGTGAAAGAGTATATGAAGGAAAATTTTGAGCTAGAAGCTGACAAGGTTCTTTGGGTAAATCTGATATCTTTTATTAGACCAACAAAAATAGTTGGAACAATTCTTCTTTGCAAGCTCATTTATAGCCTAATTGAAATCACAGTGAAAATAATGGGTTCTTCATTAAACATGTTGATCTTTGGATCAAGTCATTAACAGCTGTAGTTCGAACTCTTCATTAATATCACTATTGAATCTTACTAAAACAGTGACTTGTAACACAGCCATGCTATAGGAGAGCATTTGCAGCCAGTGGAACTCACTTTCCATCTTCATTTAATATCACTGTAAAAAAACCCATTAAAACTGAATTTAAAGTGAGTTTCTGATTCTGAGAGATGCTAAGAAGCCACACTGAAGCCCCCTGACTTCAAGGGGAAGAACAATTCATAAAATAGTAATGCTCTGCACATTTGTAAACCAATTTTAATAGACATGCATAGTTCAAAAACGTAACAGCCAAAAGGAACCCTTACAATCATCTAGTCTGACAACAACAGATGGTTGTTAGAGCTCTGCAAATTGTTACAAGTTCCTGTTCTGGAACGTACTTGTCGGAGGGGTGGGTTCCTTACAATGTGATCAAAAGAAGAAATGAAGCATCTAAGACTTGCAAACCAGTTACAGCTGGCTGACAGTGCAGCCGAAATTTGGACGAAGTTTGAGCAGAGCTTCAGCATCTATATGCTGGCTAGTGGGGCTATGGAGAAAGAAAACCTAGTTAAAGCAGCTGTTTATTTAATCTATCAGGGCGGGAAGCTCTGTGTACAACAGTTTGCAACTTTCAGAAACAGAAAAGAATAACTATCAAATAGTACTTAAAGTTTGAAGAGTAGTGCATGTCAAAACAAAACAAAACTTTTGAAAGATTTAACTTTCATGAGAGACAGCAGAGAAAACAAGAGACAATTGAGAAGTTTTTTAATGACCTTAGACTGCTGAGTCAGACTTGCAAAGTTGCAGTTTATAGATTCATAGATACTAGGGCTGGAAGGGACCTCAGAAGATCATCGAGTCCAGCCCCCTGCCCGAGGGACAGGAAGTCAGCAGGGATCATTTAACAGAGTCCCTCATAAAAAACCAAACTCTGCTGGGAGCAGTGATATGAAGATTAAGAAAAAGACTGTTAAAAATTCTGAACTCACTTTGGAGCAAGCAATTAGGGTTTGCCAGGCTTCTGAAATTATAAATGCCACTAGAAGAGGTTGGAGGAAAAGCCAGCTGAATTGGACAGAATTACAGTCACAGACAGCCAGAAGGAGAGAACTTCAGCGCGAAACAGATCAGTAGAAGCAGAATGGAGTTGCCTGGAGATATCACAAAATGCTACATAAGTTGTGGAGGTACCCACAACCTTGTGCATTGTCAAGCATTTGAAAACACTGCAACAAGTGCAAGAGATGCTAACATTTTGCAAGAGTCTGCATGCAGAAACAGGATGGACAGCGCAAGAGCAGCAGAAGACAGTCTATGCTTTATACAGTGAAAGAGAGGAGGACTTCTTTATAGAAATGATGAAAGAAGAAGAAATTTCACTTGAGGACTGAACAATCATACTGGAGATAAAGGGACTAATGGTAACATTTAAGGGGCGCTTCCACACATACAAGCACGTGCACTTGCAGCAGCTCAAATAGAAGCGGTGTAAATTTGAGCCAGGGCTTTCTGCCTCAGTGCATGCGCTCAGACATGCACTTTGTTGTGGAGCAAACTGTGACACTTGGGGCAAAATAACCCTGCTTAGCTCCTCCCAGATCTCCAGCCAGGGGGAGCTAGAGCCTGGGGCAAGCACCTGTGCTGTCCCCAGTAATATAAAAAAAGCTGCCCTGTCCTGGCCCCATCAGTACAAAAACCTGCCCTGGCCAGCAGCTCAAGGTTACTTGACCTCAGGAGCTTCATTGTTTCATTTTAATCACAGAAAAACATCTATATAATAGTGGTATTTCATTTTAATCACAGAAAAATGTTGTGTTACTTTTTTTAATTAAAAAATTAGGGATTTTTAAAAATCAGAGATAACCAGGATCCCTGGTTATTAGCAATATTTTTTGCCTGGTACCTGTCACTGATAAGCAGGTTGTATCCACATTGCAATTGCTGGTATCAATGTACTATGTGCAACCATGCCCACATTAGTTTTAATCTAGCTAGTTCAGGTAGCAGACAGTGAATATGCTTTTGTCCCAGTGAACCCTGGGACAAAAGTGGGCTTAAGTAGCCTACCATGAAGACCCTGCTGCCAGATCTTCAATGCTATTGGTTACCAAGCTACCTAGAATGAAACAAGTCTTTCCTCTCTCCTGTTGCCTAAGAAAAGGTGTTTGGGCCAGCTACTGACTCCCAAAACCATGCATGTATCGATCAGGAATACTATTTCACTTCATTTAAAGGAGACTCTCAGAACAGACAGCACTACAATAAAAGACAGTGGATTAGACATATTTTTGTATAGCATTGAGAGTAACATCCTATAACCTAGGCCACAGAATTTCATCCAGATTTTTCTGTATTTCATTCTATAACTTGTATTTGACTAAAGTAAATCTTCTAGAAAGACATCCAGTTTTGATTTAAAGACTTCACAAGACAGAAAATGAACTATTTTGGTAGCTGTTGATCATCATCACTTTTAAACATGTATGCTTCATTTTTCACTTGAACTTCCAGCTACTGGTTGTTGTCATATCTTTCTCTGCTAGGTTTAAGAACTCTTTGGTACCTGGTATTCTCTCCTGGTGAGCATGTTTGTACACAGTAATAAAGCTATCTGTTGATTTTCTTTTGATTAACTAAATGAATTAATCTCTTCAGGAGCTAAAAAGGCATTTTGTCCTGTCCTCAAATGATGCTTTCTGGTACTCTTCTCTATCCTTTCCACTTTGGAAAGAAGCTCTCCTCAGGAGGCTGGAGACAGCAGGGGAATGAGCAGGGAGCTGGAGACAGCTCTGGAGACATTCCCCTGCTTGTCTCCAGCTTCTTCCTCTGCATGTCTCCATGCTCAGGAGAGCAGGAGACAGCTTGGAAATGCCACCAGGGCTGTCTCCAGCTCCCTGCTCATTCCCCTGCTTGCCTCAGGTGAACCCATTTTTTTCCCTTGGGTTTTTTTTGACTCCTGGATCCAGGGGTCTAATTTTCTCCCTGTGCTGCAAGTTTGCAGTGTGGGGAACATTTTTTCATTCCTGCACATGCCTCTTTCCCCACCTCAAATGGGTATGAGATGGGGCAAGAGGCACTTGTCTGGACGCACACAAGAGGGGCAAAGGTCAATCAACGTAAGACTTGATTTTATTAAGCAAATTAACATTAAACCAATGCACTTAGAGAATAAGAACATGATACTCAGAGCATATACTAGGGAGTTAATTCCAACTGAATGTGTGTGTGAACTGACTTTTAGGCCCCTGGCAGATGTTGCACTTAAGACGTGAATACTTGGTCTGTTAATCACATCCCTGGCCATTCAAGGAATTAATAGCATCACAAAAAGGGAACCCAGCCACAAAAATATTACAGAAAAATGTGTAATCTTTTTGTGGCTGGTTTCCATCGTGCTTTGAATTTAATGTGTAACAAGGTTAGGAACTGACTGGGGACTCCAACCAGCCCCAGTATGTTCCCTAACAGTCAACAATCAGTTGATTTTCAGCTGGATATGGGACTGCACCAGGGCTTGAACCAGCTGTGGTGCAATCCCTGGCAGCCGACAGTCACCTGATCACCAGCCAGCTCTGGGGTGCTCTGCATCAAGGCCGATGCGATTGTTGGGATCAAGGATCACGCCTTTAAAGGAATGTCATTAAACAGCACAAAGACAATAATAAAGGTTCAATTCATAATTGTTCCAGGAAAATTGGTGCCTATTACTGGGTTACGAACATGTAAAGTTTTGAATATCACTAAAAAGAAGCTAGTTGATACCAATAAAGAACAGTTCTCTTATGTTTTAATGGTATAGAGAAACCGTAAACTGACACTCCCCCTAGTCATGCTCCTAGAACTGTTATTCCTTAAGAAATGACCCTAAAGAGGAACTAGGCAGATTATTCATTTTTGGACATGATTTAAAAAAAAGAAGAACCACCAGCTTGGGTTTACTCCCTGATCATCAGGGATCCATACATATATATATATGTAGCACACAATATTTTCTTGATATATTTACAATTTTAAAGCAGTTTAGTGCCTCAATCACTATAATAAAATAAATTCTAAATACCTATACATTTTGGAATTTTATTTTGGGTTTTCAATCATGGAAAATCAGAGCTCCCCTGTCCCCTTCACTCACCAGGGTGTAGATCCAGGCCTCTCACTTTCTACCCATAGCCCCCTGGCCCTGCAGGTGCCTTTAAATCCCCACCTACTGCCCCCTGAGCCCTGCTGGTGCCTCTCACTCCCAACCCACAGCCCTCTGCCACTTATGGGGCTCCTCACTCCTAACCCACAGCCCCCCCCACCCCTGCCTGAGGGGGCCTGTAGCTGCCAGAGCTATGGGACCAGGGTCCCAGGTCTGTAGCCCCATGTTCCCCAAAGCAGTGCCTGAGCCCTGGCTGCTGCCCATGGGAGGCACTAGCTGCTATGGCAGAGGGGAGTGCAGATCCCGGCTGCCCTGCCCCTGGGACCTCTGAAACCCAGCGGGCAAAACCGGGTGTGGCAGGGCAAAGTGGGGCTGGGTGGGGAGGCTTGCGCTGCTTCTGGGAGATCCACATTGCCAATGTGAGGTGCCCTCTGCCCACCTGGCAGTAGCAAGGAGCACAACTCCAGGCCAGCACCCCTACTGTTGCCAAGCAAGCAGGGGGTGCCTCATCATGGCAGCACAGGACTCACAGCAGTGGCACTGAATTTCCCCATCCCAATCTGTCCTGCTGTGCTGATTCCCTCCCACTGGGCTGCAGAGGCCCCAGGGGGAGGGCAGCAGGGTGGGGGGCACCCAAGCCCACAGTTGTCAGCGTGAGCGCAAGAGTGCATGCAGTGGCACATACTCCCAAATGAGCTGCTCATAGTCCTGTCCGGCTCCCCACCTGGGCCCTGTGACCATACACAGCCCCAGGCCCCAAGCCCCATTCACTACCCAGGCTGGGCAGCAGCCCCAGCCCTAGTCCCAGCCCTACCCAACTCCCTCCCTCACTATGGGGGCCTCATTAATCCCCCCACCCCATGACTTACCTGAAGGGAGCTGCTTTCCAGGCTGCCTGGCAGCCGCGTGCATGCGTGCATGCTCATGGTGCCTCTGTCTGACCACCCTCCTCCCGCACCCCCCAGCCCCTTGCCTCTGGAACTCTTCCAGCCTGCAAGGGGAAACCCACCATTTCCCATGTTTTTCTCTGTTAAAGGAGAAAATCTGTGTTTTACTGCATTTTTCTATGATAAACAGAACATCTGGATCCCTGCTGAAACAGTAAAAACAAGATTGTGCCTAGATCAGTGATTATCAATCAGGGTGGTGGGGCACTCCTGGGGTGTCATGAGATCTTTTCAAGGGTACCATGGGGTTCCTTGCAATGTTAGTACTGGTAAATGTAAAACATGAGTCACAAGATAAGCCCAGAGATTTAAAATAGGAATCCAAGTATTAAAAATATTGTGACCTGTAGTGGTCTTCTTGAGTTGTTTGCAACAGAAAAAAAAAGCTCTATTATTTTTTTAAAGTAGGAAAAAAAAGGAAAGCTAAAAGCTAGCATTTTCTGAGGGGTGACTTGAGTCTAAAAAGATTGAGAATCACTGGTCCAGATCCTAAATAATATAAAATAGATATGTCAAAAGGAAACACTTTGCAATTCCTACCAGAGAGGGAATTTTTGGAAGCATTGCAGAAACTAAATATTTCTTCAGTTGGGGTGCACCCTCTGAAATTTGTCAAGTTTCCTTTGAAAAGAATAACACTAGGTTTTGTACTTTACAAACACCTTTTGGATTGTGTTCTGCATCTGAAGTTTTTCACAGCAAGGTATAACAGATTAATGAAGGTCTTGAAGGAAGTGATATACACCTAGATGATATCCTCATTTGGGGGGAAAAAAATTGAGGATCATGATTTAAGACTAAAATTTGAACTAGAAAGAGTTCATACAGCAGGCTTGAAACTAAATGAACAAAAATACAATGTCAGGGTCAAACAAATAATAGATTTAAAAGAAAGATCGGCAGAAGAAGGGACACAAGTTGATCCTGAGAATCAAGGCCATTAATAGTATGCTACCCCCTAATGATAAATGATTGAAAAAATCATGGGAATGGTCAATTTTGTAGGGAAGTTTATAACTTAGCAAAGAAGACACAAACATGGGAACACTGATGGGGAAAAAAATGCTCAGTGCGCTTGGGAACATAACCCTGCCACTGATCTAAAGGAATTAATCAAAAAGGCTCCTGTGTACTGTGACTCCAGAAGACCCACTAAACTCTCAAGGGATGCCTCTAAATAAAGAATGGGGCAGTTCTGATGTAAACACGTGGAGAAAATGGGAGACCACTAGCTTATGCACCAAGGGTACACCTGAAAATAGAGCATCTGGTAAGCACAAGCTGGAAAAGCTTTAGCTCTGGTATACATTTGTAAAAAATGTCATATGTTCATTAATGATGTTTTTGACATCTGTAATTTGAACGCATTAAAAAAGGGATAATATTAATGAAAAGATAGTATGATTATGACAGGAGCTCTAAGGAGTAACCGCCACTGCAAACCAAGGACATCTGAAGGCAAGGAATGGACACAAAAGGCAGTAGCACATTAGGTCCTAGATGTGCTCCTATAGCCTATCAAGTTATCAAGCCAAAGGGATGGGTATTCCAGAGGTACAGAAGGCACTTACCACTTATCCAAGGAAGAAAAACAAAGGGAATCGCAGGACTCATCATCAGAGCCAGAACTACTATCTAATTAATAAGATTCTGCAAAAGAGATTAGAGATAAAAAAGCTGAATCGAAAACATCAGTGGAAGGGGACATAACAAGCAGATTGCTGAGTGAAATTTATGGCAATGATATTTCTTTATGTGCCAGCATATTAAATCAGGGGGTACTTGAGGAGGCCCTACGGGGTATGTGTGGGCAGGCATGGACAGAATGCTACCACACAATATCTCATGCTGCCATGCAGGTGCCACCCGCCCAGCCAGATGTGGGGGGCAGTGGAAGCTCACACACAGTGGCTGCTGCTGCTCCGAGTCTGGCTGCATGCCACCCCGCACCCAGCATCCAGCCTTGTGCCCCCCCCCGCCCCACCCACCCCCGCCACCTACTTGGCAGCCAGGGGTACACTGCTCCACATCCGGCCACCAGGGGTACAATGATCCAAAAAGACTGAAAACCTCTGTATTAAATGATTCCTGGTCAGTGTAGGGTACTGTCTCTCACACAGCAAAATTAACAACAGAATTTGCAGTAAATTGAAGTTTCCTGAGATGCCGCTTCTCCTGTGAGCTTTCTGGATTTTTTTTCCCCTAATAAAGTGAACTCAGCTTTCCTTAAGTCTCCACTGGTGGTCTGATTGTTTGACCACAAACTCATTCCATCCTTTTACCTCACTGCTAAGAGTGCCAAGTAAATCTTGTTTGTAGGTCTTCTGGCATGCCTGTTATATTTACTGCTGGTTTGAGTAGCTGTTTAGCAATTAAATATATCTTGCAAGGCTCAGTAAGTTTGGTTTTGCTGCCAGGAGTGACCAGAGGGAAAGCAAGGGTTGACATGTGACAGCAAATTGGAATGGCACGTAGCAGCCAAAGGGAGATTGTATACAATTTTGGGGGTGGGGGGGGATATTTAGATATGCTAGTGATGCCAAAATATAGTGTTTAGGAGGAGCCATCATTTGGAAGAGGCCCTAAATTCAGGAGATCAGAAGAGCTGGAAAAGGGATGGAAAGTTTATTTACAGAGGTGATGTGAGAGAAGAAGTTCAGAAAGGTCCAGAACACGTGAACAGAACAAGGGAGTTGGCCTATAATTAGTGCAATTTTCACATTAGAAAAGACTACATTATCAGGAAAGGAGCAATGGAGAGTAGTGCAGCGTGGCCAGAAGTTGGTCAAAGAATCACAGAAAAGTTGCAGAGAACATCCCAAAGGTGAGGAAGGATGGGGAACAGGAAACAGCGTGCTCCAGGGAATGCAGGGTGGAGCAAAACAGAATCCAGCAAAGAGCAATGAACAAGCACTACATGGCTGATGAGAACTACTGAAAAAAATGGTTGAAACTTCAGGCAGGAAAGTAAATCTTTATATATTGGTAAGAAAAGTTTTCGTTTTTTCACAGGAAATATGTAATCTATTCAATATTTTCACTTAGTTCTGTTCTGGTTTGGAATTTTCATTTCCAAATGAAATGCTTTTAAAACCAAAGCATTTTCAAAATAAATTATTTTTTTCCTACTAAAAAAATGAATGAAAGAAATATAGAAGGCTTTTCACATCACTATTTTTCTTCCTTTTCCAATTCAAAATGTCCAAAGTTGAAGAAATCTTGAAAATGTAAATAGCAACAAAAGAAAAAGTGAAAAAAACTCCACATTATTTTCCTGTAGACATGGTTAAGAAGGAAAGGGCAGAGGGGGAAATTAAAAAAAATCAGAATTTTGAACATTTAAAAAATATATATTTATAAAATGCTAATTCCAGTATTGTGAAAGAGGAGCCATTTTTAATTAAGGCTTTGATCAAATAGCCTTTTAAATAATCCAGAGATGTTTGAACAGATAGAAAGGCTGCAATATGACAGCACAGACTTGAAATATTTTCATGTCTATGGCCAAAAGGGTAAGACTAGTGAAAATGGTCTAGTATATAACAGAACATAACATGAATGTCAAATATTGTAAAATGCTCTTTTAGGAGGTCAGCAACAGGGAATTTAAGATTTGTGGGTAAGATGCTGGTAAATTTATATGCAACTTTCAAAACATAAGACAAAGGGCAAGTGTTCTCTAATATTCCTTTTTTTTTTTCTTGGAGAGTGAGTCTTATAAATCTCTATGATTTATAAGTACTGCCAAGAAAGAACTAAGGATGAACTCTTGTGAAACTGTTTACTTAGAGAATAGAGATATTCAACATGAATCTTTCATGTTTACTAGTCTTATTATGGATTATCAATTTAATGGCACATTTATAGGCTCTGATTCAGCAGTTCATCCCTACTCACCAAAACATGTCAGCACATATAACTTTCAGCACATGCATAAATCCTACTGCTGTCAATAGGACTAATGGATTTGCTGACAGTTATACCTTGGCTAGAATGTTTTGCTAAAAGGTGATGGCCTTAATGATATGTTTGAATGCAGAATCCATTGGAAAAATGCCAATCAATTGGTTTTAATGCGCAATTCACTGAAATCAAACCTTTTAATTGAGACTCTTCAATTTCACCAAGGTTCCAGAATAACTGAAACATACGGGCCTAGCGATGTGCTGGGCAACTTGAACTTCCAACTCCTCAGCAATCCACATGGCAAGCTGAGATGAGTCAAAAGCCTGAGCGTTTGTCTATATACATAATGTAGTTCTATGCAGAGATGTTTTCAGCTAGCCCTCCGAATGCTACCTTTGGTTCCAAATTAGCTAAAAGCTAATTAGCTCAGGCCCATCACCATGCTAATATGGCTATGCTGCCTTTTATTTCAAAGCCAGTGCACGTGCCGCTGGTTCTGTGATACTTTTGTACAACAATGCTTTGTGTTGTATTGACATGACCTTGTGGACCTAGAAGCCCCAGCCTATGGCTTGACAGCTTGTGCTTCCTGAGACCATACCTCTGGGACAGCTATGGAGTCAGGAACTCCAGTTCTCAGGGTCCACAGCTTCAGGGTAGCCTGACACACATCCTGATACTGCCACGAGCTGAGGACTCCATTTCCTTCACTGAAAATCTCTATCTACATTTTCAGGTTTTGTTCCAATGGGGGAGGGAGGGGAGAATTTTGTTGAAACATCAAAATTCTCCGTGAAGCAGAATTATGCTTCTTTGCCCTACTCCATTTACTTTTCTGAATTGGGGTCACATTATCATCCCACCTTCTCACTAGTTAGTACATGCATGTTCTTGGTATGGTTACAAGAATCATTCTATATTTTATTTGTTAATTCCATGTGCTTCATAACAGCAGTAATGAACTCGGGCCTTCCTAGCCATTACTTACGTTACTGTGAACCCTTAACTCTTCTTGCTGGTCATTAATTGTAAAGAAATGTCTTTTCTGGGAATCATTATTCCTGAAAGGGTAATCCTGCCCTTAAAAGTGACTCTAAAATTGGCAGTGTTTCTTGTTACTCACTGACCTCAGATCAAATGCAGTCAGTTTTCAGATCCACTGACTCTGGCATTGATTTATGGATATAATTAGACTTCTGAACATCTATTGGTATTTTTATGCATGTATTTTCTGTTTGTATCAATTTGTATTCCTAATGCATCCTTAGACAGGTACACAATACACCAGGTAAAACAAACATCTGGTCTTCAGAAGGGCTGAACAAAGAATGCTCCCACAGATTTCTGCTGGAGCTTTGGGTGCTCAATCTTTCTCAAAATCAACTCCATGTTTATGTCTAAAATATAAGGAAAGGAAAATCTTTCCAGGATATCACTCACCTCATAATTATTCTAGGTATCTATGGGAACCACTCCCTTGTAACAACTCACTGTGTTGCTGCTCTACAAATGACTCCGGCTCATAGAATTCTGTATTCAAGTTCTAAACTCAGTAAGCCTAGAAGACAGAAGAGCACACAAGCAGTGGACTTAACTAGTAAGAAAAAACTCAGTAGCAGAACTACTAATGTTACTTGATGAGGAACATCAGAGATGTTTGCAACCTTCACAATTTAGGAAGGCAGAAATAAAGTTCAAATCAGAGGATATGATCAAAAGGCAGTGAATTCAATGGAAAGATTGACTTCAATGGGTTTTGTATCCAGTCCTGAATCTTTCATGAGTTTAACCTACTCCAGAAAAAGCAAGCCATCCCTCAGACAATAGTTGTAGTAGTTCTTCCCATGCATCTATTGTGTTGAGAACCTGGCTGCATTCTGATCGGAGATACTGAGGGATGCCTCAGCTCCTGCACATGAACATCATGTATGTGTGTTTACATAGGAGGCTATATTCCACATTCAGGAGATGAAGCTGGATATTTCTGAAAAAATAATGTTGAATATGGGGTTGTCATGTTTGTTCACCACATTCCACAAAATGAAGAGATCGCTTGGGATGGAAAAATATTTCCCTTAGCATTTCCAAGCTTTTTTAAAGTGCTGACATTGTCAACTCACCAAGGCTAAACACTCAGGGATCTCATTTACCATTGTAGTACCCATTCTGAGCAAAACACAAGGTAAGTGGTAAGCAGCTATTTCTTTGAATAAAAATTCATCTTGGCAAACATGTCTTTGCTGTTAAATACTTTCAGCTTTTCTACTGAATGTTAACATCCTAATTGTCTTTTGAACTAGCTCCAGAATGACTTTAGGGACATTTAAATGTTTGTTCTCTGAACAGGTCTTCTTTAATGCCAGGCTGTAAGAATTAAAGAAATAAGTAATTAAATATTATAGACCCCCAGCAGATATGCATTGCTAGCAAAGTAAAAAGCCTGCTTTCTTTGAAGATAACTTGTGTTTTTCATTTTTTAGTTGGCATCTGCCACTTGCATTCACTCGCTAAAGGCATGCCAATTGATGGAGAGCTGTAATTAATGCATGTTAGATAATATAAAAATAAACATGAGCAGGTTTCCTGAGGAGAAGTATGGGATTGGAGAGAGCAACAGAAACTGAGTATTTATTGATGGAAGAACAGAAAGTTCACCTCTTGGAATCTGATCTGATCATAGAATATTTTGGATAGCAAACTGCAGTGAATACATGACCTCTTCATATTACACAATCAGGCTGAAAATAACAACCAGATAATATCTTTGCACAGGAAATACACTGACAAACATGATGAGCCAGATTAGAGCCTGTGCCTCTGCCTCCTCAGTCCATTCCCTACATGGGAGGCTTGGTAAGGAGCATGAGGCAGTAGAGGTGGGAACAGGAGTAGAAAAGGATTGAGGAGGGAATGAGGGAGCATTGTGACTTTGATCCTCCATTGTTGCAGGTTCCATTCAGGACCACATGTCCACTGTAGCATAATAAAAGGGGATGAGCAGCAATAATAGTCACTGACTCCAGCAGCACAGCAGCTGACACTACCCCATGTGCCAAAGCTGCCCAGGATGTGGAGCTGCTTTGTTATGCCTTTGTATGCCTGAGACACAATTTAGAGATACCCAATGGTAGAGTTTTAGGGCACATCCAAGCTGCCCCTGTGTTGTGCAAAGGGACTACATTGTGCTCCTACTCTGCACTCCAGAACAACACAAGAAAATAAGGCAATAGAGTGGCCTTGAAGAGGTGCCAACCCTTGCTCTCTGTTTAGGGTGTAGTTATTAGCATGTTCTTGGGTCTATTATAAGGCAGGTGCACTGCCCCATTTCCAAGGATAGCAAACTTTGAAGGGGAACAAGAGGTGGGATTGGCTTTCCAGAAGAACCCCCAAGCATGGCATCCCCAAATTATGTTCTGGCTGGATCTGACCCTTAGAAGTTCACTGGGTATGACCCACACTTTATGAACACACAGAGACAAACATAGCTTTTTGAGAAGAGGGGAGAAAGGACATTGATATTTCTTAGGTCCATGGGAAAATTCTGGTTGATGCTCAGGAATATAGGTGTATTTTGTGAAAAAGTTGAAAAATATTTCATTTAAAATCACTACTTTCTATCCTAATTATCAATGAAAATTTTTGGCCTCAATTTTTATAGGTTCAGGAGTTTTCCCACCAGTGCTAAATGGACAGTTTTGAAACTGAAGTTTCACATTTGCTTTTGCCAACCAGATTAACACTAACTGACATGGCTTCTTCCACATCCCCAGTCATTCAGCCTCTTCTCACTGAAGTCAATGCCAAGCTTGATTTTAAATTATAACAGAAGCAAGAGCAGGGCTTCTTGCCAGTTGCAAAGCTGCTTACCACAGGTACCACCCCCTGATCCAGACTGCTGCCATTTTTTCAGATATTGTCAATAAATTGTCCCAGCATCATTCCCCACAATAGAACATTAAGTAGCAGCTTCCTAATGATGCAAGTAAAAATACAAGTTAGCCTGGAAATTAAGAGAAACTTTTTAACTATGAGGGTGGCCAAGCATTGGAACAGGCTACCTAGAGACACCATGGAATCTACATCATTGGAAATTTTCAATGTCTGTTGGACAGACACTTGGCTGGGATGATTTTGTCAGGGATGATCCTGCCCTGAGCAGGGAGATGGACTAGATGACCCAGTGATGTCCCTTCCAGCCCTGTCTTTGTATGGTCCTACATGGCAAATACATAGAAAACTTATCTTAATTACCCATATGAAAATGCTGGGCCACAAACTGTAAAATATGATAATACGGGATTATGAATGAAGCTACACACTTTTAATTTAAATCAGTGTTTATGACTAGGGCTAGATTGACAGTGTCAGGAGCCTATCCAGCCAAACTCATAATGTATGATTATTTTTAGTGTTACTTATCTCAGCTAGCTAAACCAGTATATGAGAGGTACTGTCTAGATACCTTTAGCAGGTCTCTGATAGGCTGTAAACATGCTAGTTTATTTCTGCTAACATTTGTCTGTCAAAGATCTACTTGGACATAAGGACACATGTGTTAGTGAGGGTTACTCTCAAATACTACAAACTTCAAAGTCATACTCCGCACTATAAAGTTGTTATATATAGGTTAGGTACTACATAGACCCTCCCTCTTCTAAGAAATGTACACTGTTCTGGTCTACTCTTTTATCCTTTCAGTTTCTATTACAAAGCAGAATAGAATAAATGTGACCTACTTATTACTAGACCTCTACAGTAGAGACTATAATCCCAGTTCTACTGGAATTTTCCCATTCTCTCATTCTATTGTATATATTGCGGATCTTTTCTTTTAAATGCTGTTTGTATTTTCATACAAGGAAATATTTGTTCTGCCCGCAGAGTCAGACTTGGTACCAGAACATAGAACAGTTAAACACAAGTCCTTTTCCTTTCATCAATTAATACAAAACACAGCCAAAGAATGAGTAATGGCATTGTATGAAAACCAAAAAGAGAAATGAATCATGAACTTGTGGTTGTTGTTTCAACCTTTGAAGGCCAAGCCCCATGAAACTGGACTGACATATTTCATTCCAAAGTGATCATTACAATAATATAATTTACCATCCAGTTCTCTTTTCAGATAAATAAACCAAAGTCTCATTTTAAATAAGTATTTTATAGCTGGACTCTACCATATCTGATTTTGAAAATAGAATATTCAGTAAAAGCACGCACCATTTTTCTCTACTAAGACAGTTGTTTAGTAGGAAGTTGGTTGACTTAAAAAAGCTAAATAATGTTGTAGAGAGTATAGTATTCCTATAACTTAATGTTGCATTTAACTTTGGAACTCTTGACCTAACCAGCAGAATACTGATTCTTCTTCTAAT
The DNA here is from genome assembly GCF_030867095.1 of Alligator mississippiensis. Lineage (NCBI taxonomy): Eukaryota > Metazoa > Chordata > Crocodylia > Alligatoridae > Alligator > Alligator mississippiensis. Next base: position 163,095,297 of record NC_081828.1, on the reverse strand, counting down.
ACCACTAGACATAAAAATAATCAAGAACATGGTAACTGCTGCTGACAACTGAGAACAATTACAAAAAAAATACATGAAATTTTCCTCAGCAAAATGTACTGGGGGCAAGAGGTTAGAATTTGGTGAAGAACATGAAAATGTGTGTATTCATTCTGGTTGGAACAAGCTAATAACAAATCATGGATATATTGAATAAAGTAGGTCATTCATGGATATATTGAATAAAGTAGGTCATTCTGATGCTTGCAAGAAGTATGACAACAAAAAACAATCTATAGGCTATGCATATGATCCATTTTGCACCAGATTGTGCCCAATTTCTACTGATCTATGCTGGGAGCAAGAGGAGACACTCCAGAGATGTTGTGTGTCATGGGATGGGGTCCCTAGAGTTGGCCGTGATACCCTTAGGGCTCCTGACTGTGCCAATCCTGCCTAATGGGCACCCTTTCTTGCCTGCCATGTCTTGTCCTGATGAACCCCATTGAACCCTGTGGGTTCTTGGACCCCTTTTGGGTCCTGCTCCAAAATGGATGCCTCTCAGGACACCCTCAGCCTCATGGGCTATATGCGTGGCTCTAAACTGTCCCCATGCCCCAAGCCTCGCTTTAAACTAGCCTCGCCAGGGGAGGGGGCCACAGGAAGATGAGGAGATGCCACCCGAGCAAGGCAGGTGACATATGCAAGGAGTGCCCAGGTAAGAAACAGGGGTCCGGATAGTCTTCCTAATTGGGGGGGGGGGGCGCAAGCACAGCTATGCAAGGCCTTAAATGCCTGTATACCAATGCTCGGACTATGGGGAACAAACAGGAGGAACTCGCCCTCAGAATAGCCAGTTCAAACCCAGACATAGTGGGGCTTACAGAAACGTGGTGGGATTCATCCCATGACTGGGCAGTTAGTATTAGGGGCTATAGGCTCTACAGGCGGGATAGAGAAGGAAGGAAGGGGGGGGTGTGGCGCTTTATGTCAAAGAGCAATACACATCTTCTGCCAGCAAAATGGGGTCAGAGGAGGGGCAAGCTGAGGTGCTCTGGGTCAAGATACAAGGGGGTCGTGGGGAGAGGGATTTAACAGTGGAGGTCTACTACAGACCCCCCAACCAAGGGGAGGAGCTGGACCGGGAATTTTCGGGCCAGCTTGCAGAGGCACTTAAGGCAAGGGATGTAGCTGTCATGGGTGATCTAAATTACCCCGACATCTGCTAGGAGGAGCAGTCAGCCAGGTCAGGCCGTTCTAGGAGGTTCCTGGCCGAGATACAGGACCTCCACTTAACCCAGGATGTGCACAGTTCCACCAGAAGAAATGCCTACAGCAAGGCGGTAGCCCTAGACTTCAGGAGGGCCAACTTCAACGAGTTGAGGAGATTGCTGGGAGAGGCACTGGGGTTCTCGAGGGCAGAGGATCTCAGTGCCCAAGAAGAGTGGTCATTCCTTAAGGAGACAATACTCAGGGCCCAAGAGGTGACAATCCCAACAAGAAGCAAGGGGGCCAAGAGTGCCCAAAAGCCTCCCTGGCTCACCAAGGAAGTCCAGGAATGCCTGGTGCCAAAAAGGCGGCGTACACCCGGTGAAAGGGGGGGCTATCTCCAAAGAAGAGTATACCTCCACTGCTCGGGCCTGTAGGGGGGCTGTTAGGAAAGCTAAGCCGGACATAGAGCTAGGACTAGCGTCCAAGATCAAGGCTAATAAAAAGTCCTTTTTCAAATAGATAGGGAGGATGAAGAAGGCGCCAGGAAATGTGGGGCCCCTGCAAGATACACTGGGCAATCTGGTGGTTGTGCCAGAGGAGAAGGCAGACATCTTTAACAAATTCTTCACCTCCGTTTTCTTGGGCAGGGACTGGGACTCCCTCACCGTGACTCAAGACGGACTCGAGGGGAACGCCCCAAGACCTAAGGTTGAGGAGGACTGGGTTAGAGTGATTCTGGAGGGGCTGGACGTGTTCAAGTCAGCAGGTCCAGATGCTCTCCACCCCAGGGTGTTGAGGGAGCTAGCAGGGGTTATTTGCAGGGCCCTTGGCACGGCTTTACGAGTGCTCGTGGTGCTCAGGCCAGGTGCCAGATGATTGGAAGATAGCCAATGTGGTCCCCATCTATAAGAAAGGGAGGAGGGAGGACCCGGGCAACTATAGGCCTGTCAGTCTTACCTCAATCTTGGGGAAACTCTTTGAGAAGATCATGAAGGAGCACATCTGTGATGGGCCGGCATCAGGGGTGATGCTGAGGGGCAACCAGCACAGTTTCATTAGGGGCAGGTCATGTCAGACCAACCTTATTGCCTTTTACAATCAGGTCACAAAAGCATTGGATGCAGGTGTCGCCGTGGATGTAGTCTTTCTGGACTTCAGCAAGGCCTTTGACACTGTCTCTCACCCCATCCTCGTTAAAAAACTAGGTGCCTGTGGCATCGATTCCTACACGGTCAGATGGATTGCTAATTGGCTGACGGGTCATACTCAGAGGGTGGTGGTGGACGGGTCATATTCGACCTGGGTGGAAGTGGGCAGTGGAGTCCCCCAGGGCTCGGTCCTTGGGCCCACGCTGTTCAATTTCTTTACCAGCGATTTGGACGACGGGGTAAAAAGCAACCTGTTCAAATTTGCTGATGATACCAAAATCTGGGGTGAGGCGGGCACGCTAGTAGGGAGGGAAAGACTGCAGAAAGACTTGGATAGGTTGCAAGGGTGGGCTAACAAAAACAGGATGCGTTTCAATACAGACAAGTGCAGGGTGCTGCACTTGGGCAGTAGTAACTGGCAACACACTTATAAGATGGGAAACTCCCTTCTTGAGAGCACGGAGGCAGAAAGGGATCTTGGAGTCATCATTGACTCCAAGATGAACGTGGGCCGACAACGCGAGGTCACTGTTGGCAGGGCTAACCGGACCCTATCGTGCATCCACAGGTGCATTTCGAGTAGGGCCAAGGAGGTGATCCCCCCCCTCTATGTGACACTGGTCAGGCCATAGCTGGAGTACTGTGTCCACTTCTGGGCACCCCACTTCAAGAGGGATGTGGACAACATTGAGAGGGTCCAGAGGAGGGCCATCCACATGATCTGGGGACAGCAGGGCAGACCCTACAACGAGAGGCTACAGGACCTGAACCTGTTCAGCCTTCACAAGAGAAGGCTGAGGGGGGACCTTGTGACCATCTATAAACTCACTAGGCGGGACCAGAAGGGTTTGGGGGAGACCTTGTTTCCCCCAGCGTCCCCCCGGGATAACAAGAAATAACGGCCACAAGTTGTTGGAGAGTAGGTTCAGATTAGACATCTGTAGGAACTACTTCACAGTTAGAGCAGCTAGGATCTGGAACCAACTTCCAAGGGAAGTGGTGCTGGCTCCTACCCTGGGGGTCTTTAAGAAGTGGCTCAATGCCTACATGGCTGGGGTCCCTTGAGCCCAGTTTTCCTCCTGCCCAGGCAGGGGGTCAGACTTGAAGATCTACAAGGTCCCTCCTGACCCTACTTCTATGATTCTTGCAAATTGTTTTCACACGTTATCCCTTCTAGGCCTTAGTGTAGCATGGCCTCCAACCATCACTGAGCTCTCTGCAGCCCTGTCTCTCTCTTAGCACCCCCTTGCACTGGGGTCTGTTCACCCCCAAATACTGCACCCACACTGCCACTGGGGTCTGTTCACCCCTGAATACTTCGCCTACACTGGCACTGGGTTCCCCATACTGTAGTAGGTCCCCAATGAGGCCCCCTCCTTCTCCAATAGCCTCAGCCCAATTCACCAGTTTTATAAGACAGTAACCAAAATATGAGCCCCTGGGCTATAACATAACACAAAAACGTTCAGGGTGTGCTCTGCCCTTTAAAAGAGTCAAACTTCCCCCCTGGCACTAAGTGCCTAGTAGGCAAGGGTACCTGGTGAGCTCCTGGAGCCCCATTAGCCCTAAGTGCAGCATATCAGGCAGCTGCAGTGTCTCTGGGCAATTCCTCCCTGGACGCTCCTTCCCCTTTGACTGCTGGCAGGGAACTGACTCTCTAGTCCCAGCCCTGGGGTTTATATGGGCCCAGGGCCCTGCCTTTTCCAGTCAGCTGACCGGCTGCAGGTGCAGGCTAATTTCCTCATTAGCCTGCTGCCACAATAACCTGCAGCTGTGCGTTTCCTGCCTGACTACTAGGGCCTTCTCTCTAGGCAGTTTCTGCCATTAAAGGAGCAGGTACCTTAGTGCCCTACAATATTCTGGAAGGCACCAAACCAAAGGGAAGCATAAAACTTCCCTGAGTTCCCAGAGGACCACTCAAACCGTATCCCCCACACCACATTTAGAATACTGTAGCATGCTTCTCTCTATAGTCATACAGTTCCTGTGTCTGATGTGTACATGGCCAAGAACCTTCTCATGCACCTTCTTCCTGTTGGGTTGAGAGGACTTTAGAGGGACCAGGTTCTTCTGTTTAGGGTAGATCCAGATTATCATCATGCCAGGTAGCCCCCAGGCCACTGCAGGCTGAGTAAGGAGGATTCTTTGACCCACTCTCCTCTTACACACAATCTTGCTCCTTCACAGGTGTGAAGCCTTGCACATTAGACATGTTTCCAGGTTTCCTGATGTCAGATCATGTGATATCACATGACATAGACTGAGATTCCTAAAAGAAATTATTCCTCCTTATGACCACACATCAGTTCAAGGACTTGCTTTTATAAAATAAGTTGTGCAAAGAATTTTCCCTATAACCTGAATCAGCAATTTTTGTTTTAGTAAAGAACCAACCTTCTCAGCCTCTAAAGTCTGTCATTGCTCAGCAAAACAGCAATAGCATAAAGAAGTTTAAACATCACTAAAGCCTACAGTAAATATTTGCAATGTTTAATCCCTCTCCCATCATTCTATAGGTCAGACAATGCTGCAAGAACTTCAGTTAAAAAAATATGATTTTGAGACATTCTACATTCTTACTAGAGACAGAATAACTATTGTGATTCCTAGTCACTTATACCAATGGCACTTATATCAACAATATTTTGGTAGACAGTTCTTTTCCCTGAAAGGCTGGCAAACTTAATAACCAGAGATCCAGGTTTGCCGTTTCCCATAGAAAAATGGAAAAAATGTGGATTTCCCCTTTTACCCAGGAAAACTGAGGATTTTTCATTTTAATGGAGAAATGTGGATTTTGCACTTTTGCAAAAAGCTCTCTGGAGGCTGGCAGAGTTCCAGCCTGCAAGGGGCTGAGGGAAGCAGGAGGAGGGTCATCAGGCCGGGGGCGCCATGTGCATGCATGTGCACATGGCCACCAGGCAGCCAGGACAGCAGGTCCCACAGGTAAGTCTGGTGGGGGGTGGGGGAAGGAAGTGAGGCCCCTATGGGGAAGGAGTTGGGCAGGGCTGGGGCTGGGGAGTGAGGGGCCTGGGGCTGCATTCTGTGGGCTAAGGGGGCAAGGGGAGCTCTGATTCTCCATGGTAAAAATCCCAGAATCAAATACCAAAATTTATAGTTATTTAGGATTTATTTTATTATAGTGATTGAGGCACTGGTAGGCTTCCAAATTGCTTTAAAATTGTAAATAAATCAATAAAACATTGTGTTCAAGTGATACCTATATATATAGTGGTATTTCATTTCAATCATGGATTTGGGGTTTTTAATCAGAGAATGTGTTTTTCTTTTGTCAGAGCAAACCAGGATCCCTGCTAATAACCAAATCCCATTTTCCAGAAATCAATCCCTGCTAATAACCAAATCCCATTTTCCAGAAATCAATCCCTGCTAATAACCAAATCCCATTTTCCAGAAATCAAAGGTTTCCATTGATTTCAACAGAAACAGTCATGCTTTGAACACTTGATTTGGAATTATCCTAAGACCCCAAAATTCCCATTATTTTCCACACCTTGAATCTCAGTACCAGTTCTAAACCCAGCTCCTGAATATAAACTGAATCTCAGGAGGTGCTGAACATCTGCAACTCTCATTAAAATCAATAGGAGTTCCCAAGATCATGCCTCTGATTCCTACTGGCTGTATATATTATCTAATAAATACCTAGATAATTTAAGGTTCCTGAATTAAAGTATTCATGGAGTAATTCTTCCACTGTCTATTTTTTCTGGTACTAGTGGTCAGAAGATCTTCCTTCCTTTTATTATTATTTATTTGTATTACAGTAGCACTTCAAAGGCACCCCAAGGCATCTTCCCCTTCCCAGTCAAAAAACCAATACTACAAAACTACAGTTATCTATTATATAATACAAAACAGAGCATTCCCCACTTTGATTGACAAATCAAAATGCGTTGACCTCACAGACATACTGCAAAGCCCATCTGTTTGAGTTGAAATGGATACAAAGTGGTGAGTATGATTGCTTTGGGAGAGGGAAAAAGAGCGGGGTCTTAAACTACACAAGTACCTTATCTGGGATAAAATAATATGTGGGAGGGAGGGAAAAGAGGCACTGAGGCTTTGTATGGTTTTATGTTTGGAATTCTTGTTATGGTATTTCTAAATATATGTGGAGTCCACCCAAAACATTCACAGGCAACCTTGGTACAGAATTCCTTTTCTAATGAAATCTAAACATATGCATTTTAATTATTAAAAACATTAACTATTATTAATTTAGTGCTACAGCTTTCACAAATGCCAGCTTGCCTCAAAATATGGTGACCCTTTGTGAAAAATATCATGGAAAAAAAAAGTTTTGCCCAAGTTGCACAGAACCAATTCGAAGGAAGTTTCATCTATTTGCTATATGCTTTACCTTTGAAATAAAGGTCAGTTGTATTATTTTAGGGGGGACATGTCAAATGAAATTAGCATTTTTAGAGGGAAATTTTGGAAAACAGAGATTTAGATATTCTTGAAAGGCTAAATACAAGTTAGAGGCCCACAAGTCAAAATGTATACATCGTGCAGAAGCCTGAAATTCCTGTGGTACTGTGTTAAAGGGATTCTCATGTGGTGGGTGTTTGTGTGGATGGAATGCAGAAAACAAAGCTGCAGTGATTTATTAAACATCTTTAAGATACACAATCTTCTCATCCCTTCTTTGCAGCTACTTCAGAGGTACTGACCTTTGTTTGAAGTAGTAGCAGGAAAAAAAACCCAAACCCTGTGGCTTGTTGAAGAATCTGTGTACACAGGGGACTTGAATGGAGGAAGCCCTGGGGCTGATTATTTGGACAGAAGGGGTGCAATAAAAACCTATTGGATTCCAGGCAGCCAAGGAAAGGGCTTATAAATCCTTTCCTCTGCCCACAGAAAAAGTTCGGCACAGAGAATGTCTCTGAGTCCTACCCAAACCTCAGCTAACAGATACGTTAGCATAAATACACATTTGCACTCATCACACCTGTGCTGGAAGAGCAGCAGAAGACTACAGATCATTGTATTTAAGCTCCAGTTCAGCAAAACATAAGCCTAATTTTATTAATTTGATTAATCCCATTGAAGTCAAGGTATTTACACACATGCTTATGGTCTTGGCTGAATAGAGACTTAAGAGAAGCAAAAACAACTTAAAGAATATTACTAGTTTAATGTACCAGAAAATATTGTCTTGCATACAAATTACATCTAACTAATGTTCACAAATGTATAATTTAGAAAACCCAAAATGTTATACCTGAAACAATCATTACTTTTATCTTGTGACAGTTAACAATCTGATAGATGAAAGCAGTATTTCTCTCTCTCTTTAGCAAGAAGCTCCTCGTGTTTGTTGCAATGGAAAGTAATAGCGTTTTGTATTATGAGTGAGAATGGCTTCTTGAGATGTATTATGAACTTTTTCCATATAGACCTGTCAGTGAATGCAAATAACTTACTTTATAATATTCCCTTTTGATAGGATACATAACACCATTCCTGTTCTGACTGATATGTTGCATGTGTCCATGCATTTGGAAATTATCTTGAGCTGTCATTTTGATGAGAAATGGAAAGTGTGTGAATGGTCCAGAAACTCTTTTTGTGAGCCATCTTTGTTTATCGTGGGCTGTTCACCCCAGGGGCTTATTTTGGAATGTGCTCATATTGGGCTTGAGGTTTTCAGAAGAAAAGCCCTGATTTATGTTTATGTTCAACATATTCTTTCTTAGGAGTAAGGGAAGAACCTTTGGTTTATATATTTAGCTTAGATGCACTTTATTGGCCTTTTCTGTTTTTTAGTCTGATGTGCAGTGGTTTTTTATTTAAATCTTCATGTTAAAATTGTGATGCAAACAAAGAAAGGGAAAAAAGGACATATACTAATAGGCAAGTACTCGAGAAAAGACAGCTGTCAGGCAAGAATGGTACATGAAAAAGGATGGAGACAAGATATTGACAGAGCTACGGAAGACCAAGGACAGGTGAAGGAGTTACACTGAAAGACTCAGTAACAAAGAGAATACTAGGCAGACTTGAAGAAAGTTTCTGGTAAATCAAGCTTTGGTCTAACTATTAACAGAGAAAGAAGTAATAGTAACACGTTGAGAGTGATGCAAATTAGGATCTTGAGGTTGATTTGTGGAGTCATTAAGATCATGCTAAAAACAAAAAAAGTGCAGCAATAGGCAAAGGTGATGTCAAGAGAGGAAAACTGGAGCAAGAGCAGGCTGAGATGGCTTGGGACCAGAAGGTCTGAAGAGTATACATGAAGGAAAGCTCAGGTCAAAGGAATCAGGGGCAAGAGAAAGAGGAGAAGACCCAAGAAGATGTGGCATGAGGGGCAAGACCTGAGAACGTCTGGTATTTGAGAAGAGACAGTGATAGCAGCTTGTGGAGAATGAGGGTTCAAAAGTACAGACAGTCAAAAAGCCCAAGGCCGAATCAATTCAATCTTTGCAGTTTAATCTAAGCTGGGTAGATTGAATCGATAGGCAAGAGAACAGACATTCACTTTTGATTCCAGAAATACCACCACCTGCCTGCAGTGACCCAGGTCAGAAGCAATGGGGTGCTAGAGCACACCTCCCAGCTGAGCTGGAACAGACAGCTTGTGCCAAGACTAGCCCAGCCACTGTACAAGAAGGGCTTGCAGGGAGGTACAAGGCATCTTGGGATGTTGGGGGACTGAGAGTTAACTTGAATCTGGAGTGGGTCTGGGACAGAAGTTTAATAAACAGATGTAACCTAAATCACAAGTCTGATCCATCCAGGTTTATCTTAAACCAATTTGGACCAATTTGAAAGCAGTTTATGTGTTCTGAACTTCTGTTGTGTTACAGATGTGAGCCATTTTCCGGTCACTTCTGCTGGAGTTTGTGTGTAATTTCTGTCCCTAGCCCCATGGGGGACATGCTTGAAATAAGAAAAGTTAAAAATGTGGTGTGAATTACTGATGGATATTTATCTCATTTAAAATATTTGTACTGCCTAAAATACAAACATGTAAAAATTATGTTACCTTGAGTAGAGTGATTTTCCTATTCCAAACTAAATAAATTACATCTATATGCCAGGAAAAAAAGCATATAATATAACATAAGAAGGATCAAAAAATATAGGAAAGTAGCTGAAGCAGAATAAAAATGGTTTTCTTAGAGAACACAGGATAAGTACAGGCATCCCGCATCTTACGTGCATTTAACTTGCGTGAATTCAACTATCCGCAGGTGGGGATGGGGGGCAGGGGGCGGGGCTTGAGTCTGCACGCAGCGCTGCCACTTACCTGGAGGCCCAGCCACCACCACGCTGCCAGCGGTGACTGCCTCTGCTTCCAAAACCTCCTGCTGCCACCATGGAGCCGTGCCCGGAGCTGTGTGACCGGCCACTGAGTGTGGTGGTGGCCGGGCAGCATGCAGCCATCCCCATCGCCACCCCATGCTGCATCACTGCCGCCAGCAACATAAAGCGCAGCTCTGCGGTGGTGGCAGGAGGTTTTGGAGGCAGAGGCAGTCACTGTTGGCACGGTAATATGCAATTTCACTATACGCGATTTTCATCTTTACACGCTGCCTTTAGAACATAACCCCCGCATAAGATGCAGGATGCCTGTATTTGAAACTTTAGTCTTCACAATCAAACTTCCATTCCACTTTCTGGAAAATACTGAGCTATACCTCTAAGAATGCACTGATACAACAGAAGCAATATAGAGTAGAATCTGGCGCACAGTAGAGGCATTTGCATTTTGCTCCCTCTTTTTGGCAGTATTTTAGGAAGGTTCATGAATATGGTTCATGAAACACTGCTGCCTATACTCCGTGCCTACACTATGGCTCCAACAGTTGTTCCAAGAGTTGAAGTTGACTTAAGGATATTTTCATGAAAGATTGTTGTGAGCAAAGCTTACTAAAGAGTTGGCCAACATGCTAAAATATCTACCACACAAAGATAATTTAAAAACCACACAATTATCCATTGAGTTATTTTTTTCATATCCAAAATATGTGGGTAATGTTGAATATATGGAACACAAAACCAATAATACAATCTTCCCATTAAATAACCATTGGTGTTCCAAAGATGAATACAAGGCTTTTATTTTCTTTTACATTTAGAATGAAAATATACTATGTTTAGAAAAACCATTTGGATATTATGCTAATGAGCATAATTTTACCAGGATTTTTAAATTACTTTAGTAGTGATTTCCTGACTATAATGAGTTTAACAATTCAGGCTTTTCGGCCTGTTTTCTCGGGGGGGGGGGGTGTCATGTTCAATTGAACTGTTTGCTGCTTGCTAATAGAGGCCATGATTTTGCAACTATTACTTGTATCCAGTATTATTTACTCATATCTGCAAAGTTAAGTACTCAAGTGAAACTATTTGCATGAGTAAATACTGCTCAGGGGAAGAACAGCTTGCAGAATTGGGTGCAAAATTACTGCTGGTATTTGTTTTGTGCTCCAGAGCCAGGACTAAATGACCCAAATGTCACTCTTCAGACAGTCTCTGCATGACAGCTGATATAAGAAATCCTTGGCAATGAAGTAGCAGGAAATGTTTACAACAGCTGGCCTCAAAGTAGGCTTTCCCTTTAATTGTTTTTTCAGCCTAGGACATTTTTCAGTTTATGAAATAGATCTGACAAATTTATTCTATATATTTTTTCCTGATTTATGGGAGAGCCCAAGAAGACGGAACTGAATAGAAGTTGTAAAAGAAAATCTCATTTATAACAAATTGAACCAATAGAATTATGTACTGATAGAATATTCAAAAGACTATATTTATTGCCATAATAATTAATCAAAATGTAAAAGGAATATACAAAGTAAAATTTTAAGCTAGAATTAAGTTATACATGTGTTTGTGAAATGCAACAACATAGATTCTAATAGAAGCCATCCTGCTTCCAGTTAAGTCATTGATGGAAGTTTTGTTTGTGGCTTTATTGGGAACAAATAAACTCCGCAAGGAGGTAGTTTGAAAAATCGAATGAAAATTGGCAAACTTTAGAAGTCAGGAAATTTAGAAGCAGAGTTCAATAGGGACAGTTTTATTTTCTAACCACACCTAACCAAGTAGGCCAGAAATCTACTACAGCTCTTCTTCCCTAGACACACATTATCTTCTGCAGTGCTACGAAGTTTGCAGCTCTACAAAGAACAGAGTGCTCTGGGACATACACACATGCACAGTCCTCTGACTCAAGCATGACAAAGCGATCACAAAGGCTGCTTCAAGTCACTCAGTGGCAAAAGCTGATTGAACAGTGGAAATCACCCAATCAACACCTGCTGCAGCTGCAGCTTGATCACCCTTACTTCCTGACAGCAGGAAACAGTATGGCTACCTGCAAGCCACATGGTGCCAAAGGCTAACCAGGTGGTAGAGACTGCCTGATCAGCCCATGACCATTGCCACCCAGCAGCAACAGCTGACAGGCTGGACTGCAAGATGGTCCCTGTAAGGCTTATTGACAGTTCCCCAGGGGGTGTTTTATAAGGGAACCAGCCACTTTCCCTCCCTCCCTCTTGGAGAGGGGTTGGAGAGCAGAGCATTATTATAAGATACCGGGAGTCAGAGGGGTGCAGACAGAAGTGCAGCTCCCTGCTATAGCTGAGAACACTTTGTAGGAAACGTTCTGAATGATCCCCCAGACCAAACAGAAGTTCACTGCTGGTTCCAGGGAAGAGATGAATCTACCTGCTGGCTGTGAGCTTGCAGCTGGTTTCCAGCAAAGACCACATCTCCCTTCCAGGCTGTCCCTGTTCTAGTGATTTCCCACCTGGTGCTGGAGGGTGGGCTGGGGAATCCCCACTTTGGAGAGGTTCCAATACACCCACCCTACCCTCCAGCAGGTGCTGAATAAGTCCCAGACCGAATTCCCTCTGCTCTCTTTCACCCCTCCTCATTCTGAAAACAGTGACAAGTTGGCAGGCAGCACAGACAAAAGTTACAGAAGACACTCTTGAAACATCTTAATTTGACCGCTCATGCAATGAGGGCTCAAATTTTTACCTGATCGGCCAGTTTTGAAGCAGTCTGCAGCCATGCACCTGTGTTTGGTCACAGCTATCAACCACTTTTTGTGGCCAGAGTGGGCAAAAATTGTCATTTGTGTGTGTGCCCATAGAGACCTTTCCACAAATTAAATTTTTCACAGCGAAGCTTCCCAATGACAGATCTCCTGCTGTTTGAAACAGTAACTTTTTTGTTACAGATCTACCATTTTAGTTGGGCCATTTTTTAAGTATGGGAAACACAATGAACATGTGGCCAGTTGGCTTTTGTTGTGCTAAACCAATTTGGTTTTGTTTTGGTGTGCGAAATGGACACAGGTCCAGGGTCACTATCTCATCTGCCTTTCCAAGGTGGGTACAGGACTCAGCTGTCACCCATTATATGTTCATAGATTCATAGATTGTAGAGTCGGAAGGGACCACAATGGATCATCGTGTCCGACCCCCTGCCCCAGCAGGAAAGAGGACTGAGGTCAGACGACCCCAGCCAAGTGTCTATCAAGCCTCCTCTTGAAGACCTCCGAGTCAGGTGATAGCACCACCTCTCTTGGAAGCCCATTCCAGATTTTGGCCACCCTTACTGTAAGCAATGTCTTCCTAATGTCTAACCTGAATCTACTCTCCACTAGTTTGCACCCATTATTCCTAGTTACTCCCAGGGGTGCTCTGGCAAATAGTGCATCTCCAATTCCCTGTTGTCCCCCCTTGATAAACTTATCGGTCTTTCACGGAGGCCACTAATCATGCGAGCGGCCCTCCTCTGAACCCTCTCCAGATTCTCCGCATTCCTCTTGAAGTCCAGCGCCCAAAACTGGGCACAGTACTCCAACTGTGGGCTGACCAGCGCCGCATAGAGTGGGAGCATCACCTCCCTTGATCTGTTGGTCACACATCTGCTAATGCACGACAAGGTGTGATTGGCCTTGATGGCCTCGTTGCACTGCTGGCTCATGTTCATCTTGGAGTCAACTATGACTCCAAGATCCCTCTCAGCTGCTGAGCTGGTCATCCCCCAGCCTATAGGTAGGTGTGCTGGGGATTCCTCCTCCCCAGGTGGAGTACCTTGCATTTCTCTTTGTTGAATTGCATCCTATTTTGTTCTGCTGATCGGTACTGCTCACCTGTGCAGTACTGGGAACGCTGAGTCCAGGGATCTTCTGCTCTGGCAGGAACCTGGGATATGGGCAGGGAAGTCCATCAGCGGAGAAGTCATGTTGAATCCATTGATTTGATGCAGAAATCCTGCCTCCACTCAACCTCCCTGCTCCTCCCTTTTCAGTTACTCAGAACTTTCTCTTCTAGTCACTTGCTGTTTGTAGGTCGGTACTGCTCACTTGTGCAGTGTTACTGTAAACTTGGACCAGCCCTGAGCTTTGTAAGGTCCAGTCTGCTGGAGGGGATTCTGCTCTGATTGCCTGCGGGGGTGTCTGCTGCAGGCTTCTTCCTTTTCCTCCTAGGAAGATGAAGCTGCCCTGTGAATAGCAGCTTGCATGGGACTGGCGCACCCCGAGTGAAGCTGCAGGGGGCTGTAGCGCCCACCTAGCTCATGTTCAGGACTGGTCCTGGTAGCAGAAACTGGCAGATGTGGGCTGCCTTCTTTTAGGCTTCGCTGACCTGCTGCAGTTCTTCCTTGTCACCTGTAACTCCGGAGATGAAAGGCTGCATCTCCTGTGGCTGGCTGGGCCCTCAATGTTTGCAGCTCGTTGTAGCAGCATCTGGGGCTCCAGCTCAGCCCTTGCTGGGATGCGCTTAGAGCAGAAATACAGGCAGAGTGACACATCCTCAAGCTCAGTCCTAGTTACTCCCAGGCTAGTCACCTTGCAGAGACAGAGTCCTCCTGCTCTTGCTGCTAGTGTGTCCCTGGCCTGGCAGACCAGCTCTTACCTGCTTGAGGACCTGCCCCTTGTTAGCACCCAGTCCTGGCTTCTAAAGCAGCAGGTCACAGCAGAGACCTTTCCACATGAACGAGGGGTTGTCTTAATGATGCCTGTTCCCAGCCTAGTTCACACCTTGTTAACACTTCAAAAGCAACAGCTGGGTACAGATTCAACCTGGGGCTCTGAGAGATTACCCTGCTCCAAGACTGAAGTCCAGCTGCCAAAGCAAAGGGAGGCCCCCTTTTCCATGCAACAGTAAGGGAACTCCCCCACACTGTGCCCACATGCAGCTGAGCATTATACTGAGCTCAGCCTGGCGTCCCATGAAGCGCTGCCATCTGGACAGTTGGGGCCGCAGACCAGGGCACAGGGGCCTGCCAGGAAAGGGGGCTTGGTTTTACTGGAACTCGAAGCTTAAGGCCAGATACCCCAGGCTACCTGCAGCCTGCAGCTCCCACTGTGCTCTTGGATGGCCAGGCCCCTCCTAGAGGTCACTCAGCAGTAAAGTAACCCAACGTGGAAACGGGCAACCCTCTCACCTCTCCTGAGGATGCCCTGCCCTGTTCCATGTACTCGGCGAGGGGCTGCATTCCCTGGCTTCTCCTCCCAGGCAGCAAACCGGGAACGCGGAGTCCAGGGATCCTCTGCTCTGGCAGGCACCTGGGATATGGGCAGGGAAGTCCATCAGCGGAGAAGTCATGTTGAATCCATTGATTTGATGCAGAAATCCTGCTTCCACTCAACCTCCCCTCTCCTTCCTTTTCAGTTACTCAGAACTTTCTCTTCTAGTCACTTGTTGTTTGTAGGCTGCAAAGGCCACTCCAGAAGCATGATAAGCATCTCGGTTGCAAGCCCCTGCTGACTGTGTTACCGTTCCTAAGCTGTTACCGGTACCTTGGCTAGTTAGCTTAAAGCTAGCATTATGACATGTACGCTGCACTGCTGTCCGAGCAGCGACTGCAGGGTAGACACGTTCAGGCTGACATCTTGCACGCTGTTTGAGCCCACAGGTGACTGAGTCCGGGATATTAACTCAGCTCAGTTTCTTAAGGGGGAAAAATGACCCAGACTGCCCAGTGGCATTACTCAGAGACAGCTGGGCGAGGCAAGCCTGGTGCGATCTGCAGCTGTCCTTTGAAAAGGGAAACAGTTAAAAGTTGGAAGAGAATTAGTGTTATGTTCTGACACTTGGCCTTGGGACAGAACTTACCCATAAACCAGTATAAGTAATCAGAAAGCAGTTCAAATCTGTAACACAACAGGGCTAGGGACAGACATTACACATAAACCAGCTTAAGTGATCAGAAACTGGCTATAACCTGTAACAGAACAGACATTCAGTGCACATAAACCAGTTTGAAAATGGCTGAAACCAGTTTCAGATAAACCTGGTTGAATGTAATATCAGACTTAACTGATTTGGGTCAAACTGGTTTATGCAATATCTGTCCCAGACCCCTTGATGGTTTAAGTTAAATCAGATTCCCCTAGCAGCCTGGCATGCTCTTTAGGCTGGGCAGGGCTCTCTGCTCCACAGCAAAGCTCGCCCCTCCCCTCTGCTCTCTGGGCTGGTGATCTAGGAGAGACTTGCAGGCACAGCAGGGTCTGCTAGCTTCCCCATGCCCTTCCCCTCCCTGCACCACTCACTGCTTAAGCAGAGATCCCTTCCTCCTCTCTCCCACAGCACGAACCGTAGCCAGCATGTGGTATTCTAGCAAATGCTGCGTAAGGTAGATAGGAAAATGTCTGCTTAAGGGTTTTTGGAGCTAATCAACAGCTCAGCTGGTAATGTCTCTACATTCCTTCTTTTGGAAAAAGCTGATTAAGAAGAGCTTGAACCAGTGAGTGAGACTTTGTTTTCTGATAGGGTGCTAAATTCTGATAACAGAGCTGATAAATGCACTGTTATCCAAGAGAGGAGGGACCCCCTCTCTAATCATAGTGTCCTACCAGGGCCTACAACTGGCCACTCCCGCCCTTCCCCTCAGCTCAGCTCTGTGGAAGAGACGGGAGGGCTGCTTTAGCGCCCCCCAGCTTCTAGCCTGAGCCACTGCAGGCATGTGCTGGCATTTTTTCAGTCCAGAGGGGATGCCTGTGTAGTTACAAAGTGATTTATCCTAGCAAGGTTAGACTAACCTGAATCAACTCAAGCTCGGGCTTTTTGAAAGTCTGTCCCTAGTCTAGAAGCTCAGTGCATATCAACCACTTTCAAAATGGCCAAAACCAGTTCAAAATAAACCTGGATGATTATTAGTTTTTGACTTAACTGATTCAGGTTAAATTGGTTTATTGAATTTTTGTCCCAGATACGCTCTAGATTCAAGTTAACTCACAGTCCTCCAGTATCCCAGGATTTGTGCCTACCCTACAACTCCCTCCCTCCCCACTTGCAGGGTGGGCAGGCTAACCCTGGCCCAAGCTATCTGCTTCAGCGAAGCAAGGAGGTTTGCTCTAGCACCCCACAGCTCCTGGTCTGTGCCACTGCAAGTATGTGGCTGCATTGCCAGAATCAAAAGTGAACGTCTGTTCCTTTGCTTACTAGTTCAGTCTACACATCTTAGACTAGCCTGAGAAGCTGCAATCAATTTAGCCTCAGGCTTTTTCACTGTCTGTATTTAGCCTTGAACTGTCAATCAAGCACTGTTTTGTCCACAGCTCTGATTGTGCCCACCATGAAGTCTGAGGGCACCAAAATCTTCTACCTCAGTCTCAAAAACACAAAACAAAGCAACAACAACAATAAACAAACAGAGACACATGGTGCTAAATGCCTTCTGGAAATATTATGGGAAAGGCTATTTAAACTATACAGTTTTGCTAATGAGGATTTCACCCAGGAGTTTGCCATGGATCTGTCAGAATACAAATCGGTTCGGTAGAAGTGAGCTAGTTGTCAATACTCCCTGCTTCAGACAAAGCCTTATTGTTTATTTAAATGTTTCAAAAGCCCTGACTGTGGAAGCAATAAACCACTCTCTCCTCCAAAGCCAGATATTGCTCAGGGGACCATTTGGAATGCATATCCTTGTCCATTTGAACTAAAGAACAGTGTCTCTGTAGCCCAGGCTGAAAATCCATTTTAATTTAATGTCTCTTCACCCCAAAATGAGACGTTTAAATAGCCCATGTGTCTTGGGTCAAAATGAAAGCATGTGCTGATCCTAACATTCTTTTCTGGTCAATCCACCCTCAGTGAAGAAGGACCAGAGATGAAGGAGGAAAGAGATAAAAAAATAGTTTTAAGCCACTTTTACACTCTCCCTATTCTCAGTCCACTGCATAGGTGATAGAAGCCTTAAAGCTGGTATATTAAATACCCTCAGCTGCTAAAGGCTGGTCTATTAAATACCCTCAGCTGTAATGATTATCTACTGTGGCAGCAGTGAATAATTGAAGCATAGTAGGATTTCAGCCATGTTTTTCCCTAATCATACTCCCAGGATGTTTTCTATGTTAAGGGCTATGAAGAGTGAAGCACAGCTCTATTATTCCACCTCTGCATCATCTGGGATTCCATCCCTCTTAGGCTGACAGAATGGGGTGAAGGGACTGCATCATGATAGATATGGCTCCATTCCTTTCCAGGTTACAGACTCTTTTGAATGGATTTCAAATGTACCCAGGGTATACTTTAAATCAATGAGGTTATTTCCCCAATTTTTCCTTTAAATTATTTTACAATAGTTGTTAGGCTGTAGAGAGAAAACAAGTAAATTTGTATTGTTTTTTTCCTCAGCTACTAGTATCTCAGCATTCATTTGCACATGCAAAAAACCCCACATTTGCACATACACTTTAAGGGCCAGATCCAAAATATTTTGTAGGCTAATTTGTGTAGATGTTGCAGCATTTAAAAATTAGGCTTCTTGCCCCAGAAGCATGACTCAAATCAACTCTCAAACATAGCATTTAGAATTTGTATATAGTCAATGGGAAGGGTTGTATGACTCCAAGCAGGAAACAAACAGGAATTGGTAAGTATGTGCTTGAACTCTCACCTCACCTTAGAAGTTAGCCACCTAAATCAGGGGTGCATGGGAAACACCTTCATCGTTTCAAGAACCAGAGAACCCAGAAGGAAATACTTTACTCTCAGCTCTGCTCTGGAGTGCAGTGGAGCATGGGCTGGACCTAGATTGCATCTGAACCTAGGCAGAAGCCTCTGTCAAGGCATCTTTTCATGCCAAAATGGAGGTGCTTAATGACTCTAGGTACCCGTGTGGTTGTAAAATTCCATCTAATCATGTATAGGTGCCTATATGGATGCTTTGGATTTGGACCTAACTGTATAATTTTCTGATCGCCAGGCTCAAAAGTTTTTGTTCTTCAGCAATTGAGGGTTATTCATATCACAATCATGTTGCATTGACTAAAAGATCACACTGGGGCTAGCTAAAAACGTTGCTCTGCACTGATCATTGCCAAACAGGATGACAAATAATTGTGTCCAGTGATCTGCAGTGTCTCAAACAAAGTAGATTAGAGCAGAATCTAAGGAAAATCTGAGCTTTGCTTCGTGTAGCTGTGGAGACCTGGGGGTAGATGGTTACATTAATTTTTGAGAGCCCGTTCTCCCAAATTTAGGGACCAGTGTTACTAATATTATGTCAGTATCCCATTGACAGCCCCAAGTCCTTGATATTACCAAAAGAGAATGCTAGAGGCTAACGGGGTTATTTGGTGATAGGCATTCAAAGATTAGATGGACCAGCATTTACCTGAGGTACATCCTGGAACACTTTGATTCCTGTCCCTAGTTATTTAGTTCGATTCCCTTTCTCAAGTTGGGTAGCGTCTTACTCATTGATTTCAGTAGGTCTATTAGCAATGTAAGATACTATTTATTGTGGGTAAAGACATCAGAAACTAGCCCTTAGTTATCCTCTTAAACCTTTTAGGACCCGGCGGTGAACCAAATATGATAGTGTTTGGAAAGGCCTCCAGTCCAGCACAATTTCACATCTGGACACATCATTTTAGAGTAGGGTTCGGCAATGTTTTCATGCAGGGGGTCAAAATGAGCCAGCTTGGGTCTAAGATGAGGCATGTATTAGGTCTAAGCTGCCTCTACCACTTCCCCTGATGCCTGGCTATGTCATGGTGCAGGGAGAGCCTCCCTGCACTGGGAGCCCATGCCACCACTATGAGCAGAGCAAAGTCACTATGCAGAAGACAGAGATCCTCTTTCAGATGGCTTTCTAGACATTTAGTTTCCCTCTTGTGTGTTTGTGGCATTGGATAGTTCTGGAATTTCCTCAGGGTAACAGACTATGGTTGCTTCCATGTTCCTTCTCCAGGCCATCATCCCACAAACAGCTGCTTCATTGTGGAGGAACTTCTGCCCACTTATGATGGAATTGTACTAATACATAAAAATTATTTGTGGAAAAGTAGCAACAGTTGTATTTAAGAGCCATAAGAACATGACCATTTCCACTTGGATGATTAGCAAGTCTTGTGTCCTAAACCCCTCATAATAAAAGCATATGAATCTCTACTTCATTTCATCTAAAGGCAGAAGGCAGATTTGGAAGCTATAGTAAATTCAATACATTCTTACACAGACCAGCCACTAGGAGACAGAGACCCATATTCTCCCCTCATGGATTACACTAGGGGTGGGCAAAATACAACCCGCAGGCCGGATCTGGCTCACCAACTGATTGGATCTGACCTGGAGGCAGGGGCCTGCCAATTGATTGGATCTGACCCATGGCTGCCCCCATAGTGCTCTGCATGCCCACTCCCAGCTGGGGCAGCCCACACTGCGATCCTGCCCGTGCCCACTGATAGCCCTGGACAGCCTAAACAGTTTACTGGTGGGGCTGCTCCCAGTGTAGCTGCAGCCACCCAGGTACCGCTTGGCTCCCCTTGCCTCCAGTGACTTCTCCTCCTCCTCCCCTGCTGTGCCACTCTGGGAAGCAAGTAACACAGGGAATGGCAGCAGCTGTGGGGACACATGCCAGGCACCACACCCAGCCAGGCAGGGGGGAAGCTGCAGCCAGGTGGTTCCTCCCCAGTACGTAGGGATCCAGCTCTCAGCCCCCTTTCACCCACTCAGCCACCCACGGGGGCAGGAGGAGGAGAAGCTGCTGGAGGCAGAGGGAGCCAAGCAGTACCCAGGCAGCTACAGCCCCACCAGGAAGCTGTGCATGCTGGCCAAGGCCAGGGATGTCAGCAAACGTAAGCAGGAGTGCAGTATGGGCTGCCCTGGGCAAGAGCAAGCAGGGCTCAGCCTTATGTAAAGTACTGCAGGGGTAGTCATGGGCCAGATGTGGGGGGGCAGACCGCACCTCCAGTGCACTGCCCAGACCAGCTCTGCTGTATGTCCCCCCTGCCCCCCCCGTTCCCTCCTCCCAAACCTGAACTAGCGCTGACACCCCTCATGTATATTGTGTATACATATTATGTATACACAATATACATGAGTAAGACTCTATTTTGAGCTATTATGAAATCATAGAAAGCACATAAATCAGGACAATTTTTTTTTTTAAATAAAATTAAAATATATTACAGAAGATGTGTTTTTTTGGTATATGATTTGTTTTTTTATCTATAATTTATTAAAATGATATCTTCTAAAAGCTTGTGTGTGTGCGGGCCTCAACAGCTCACCAAAGCTCATTAAGTGGTCCACCAGCTGAAATAACTGCATACCCCTGGGTTACACAAACATGCAACTAGTCCCATCTTTAATCCCTCCCTGAACAGATTATATTCTGTTACAAGAATGTTCTACACAACTGCCTACATATATAAAGATTTCTATTATATACCTGGTGCGTAACTAAAGCACCTTTTTTACATTTCTACATTCAACAGAGTTTTTGTAAATGGCTTGAAAATGGCTTTCATATAGTTCTTAATATGCAATTCCTCTGTGCTTAAGACTGGATTGTACAGCTGCAGGAATCTGAATAAATGTATTCATATGCCAAAATAACTACACAAGTATTATGCATAAATCAGGTCAGTCAAAACAAATCATGGTGACTGGATAGAGATGTACAAAAATTTACTGAAAGTCTGATCTAGCTCCACTTTGACCTGCATCTAGACACCAGCAGCAGTTCTGCTTTTGTAGGCTGTCAATACAACTGTTGTGCAAGATCTCTCTACCATCTAGATGTCTCTGCTTCTGTTTTTGCCCAGACTAGGTGCAGAAGAGCAAGACACAATGAATGCATCAACTTTCTTTCTTGTTGTGGTGATGGTCAGAAGACAGGTCATTTTCTGCGAAGTTTGTCAACAAAAATGATAAAAACATGTTTTTTAATAAAAATTTCCTCTTTTTGTTTAAAAAAAAAGCTAAGGATCTGAACATCAGTTTTCCCCCCAAAAAACTGAACATCAAAAAAATGGAAGGGAGGAGATGAAGCAAAGATGAATATTTTTGCTCTATTTTCTATCTCCTGGTTCCATTTAAGTGAAAACCCATTTTTCCAGAAAAATTTGAAGCAACCTTATTCTGTTTCCAGCTGCTTCCTGATGATCTGGGAGTCAGCAGCATGAGCAGTGACTTATGAGAAGAACAAGCAGCCTGGCTGGCTGGAGGGCAGGTATCAGTTAGGAGGAGACACTCCAGAGAAAACACTGTTTTTTCACACAGCCCTAATGAAGCATCTATGAAATCTTATTGAGGCTGAGTGGATATGTGTGTAACACAAAGTATGTAATACCTAGTAACTTTGCAGATGATGAACATAGTTTGGCCCATTTCATATGGTGATTTAAGGGTCATGAGGAAAAACACATTTGAAAATAGTTTTCAGATATAGATTTCCTAAGATAACCTGGACATGTCAGCTATGCAGTAGCGATCTACCTTTGCAGCCTGCTGTATTTGCCTTTTCAGAGCATCTCTCTTATTATTTTTACTCATATATCAATAAGAATCCACATATATAAACATAAATTTTACCTCCCTGAAGCTTTGTATTGTGCAATTCAAAGAATCTAGATCTTTTGCTGGTGGTAGCAAACCAGAGAAACCCAATCCTGGTCTGGTTCATGAAGAGCATGGGAAAATTGGGCTCCCTCAACCAGAAACCTTTCTGAACTTCAAAGCCTATAAGTTCTCACAGGAACCAGATCTTACCCAAAAATTCACCAACCCTTTCAAAATGATGTTGAAAGCCTTCAGACTATTGTGACTATGAGAAAAACCAGGAATCAAAGTAATTCCAAAATAATAGAGTAATAGACCCAGGACATGGCATGGCAACTTTCACCTAATATTATACTCAGTAGAAAATGGCAAAATTTATGGTCCCAAAAGGTTCTCAGTTGCTTCTGATTAGTTATAATATAAACATCTGTTACTTAAGATGTTAAGCACTTTTTATCTGTTTTGACCATTACTTTGAGCTCTGGTAGACATGTAATTAGCAATAATGTTCAGCACAAATCTAAAGTACAGACAGCAATCATGACTAAAAAGCATTATTTCATTACTGTGTTCTAAATTTAAGATTAAGAGAAAGACATTTTAATGCCCTGTTGGGTAGTTTTTCATCCAAGTAAACTTTTCAATACTGCTTTATGCTTCAGGGCACCAGCAACCTAGAATTAACTAATCTAACAAGAGTAAATGAAGACTATGAATGACAATTATACATCAAACAAGATAGAAAATACAATTCTCATTCTTTAAAAAAAATCGCATTTATTTAATTACCACTGTAATAACAGGCTACTCTACATTAGCTCTAGAGATTGTGTAGAGGATATACATCTTTAATAGACAATGAAAATGAGCCCAAGTACGTGTTTATATAGAAAAATCAACAGGACTAGCGAGGAGACAAGCAGTCCTTTTCCACATGGGGAATTCTTTTCCAAACTGGGAACATCTTCTATAGAACCCACTCAGATTTAGCCAGAGCTTCCCTCCCTGCCTCCACTTCTCCCAATTCCTATTTAGTTATATGTAAAGGTCAGGATAATAGTAACCCTTCAATACCTCTTGGATTTCATACTTTGATTTAACTATCCATTCAGTAGCCTGTTAATCTTCTCTCCTGGAACTAATAATATGCTAGCTACTGAAAAGGGAAATCTACATTCTGTACAGTACTCTGGAGGCTTATACAGTACTCATTAGAAGAATATTTGTTAAAAGGGTTAAACCACAGAACCACAGGATTCTGTTCCCAAGTACTGCCTGCATTGATTTGAGGAAGACTTCCTTACCTCTGAGTTTTCCCATTGAATTAAATGAGAATACCTAGAGTTGAGAAAACAGGACATTTAACAGAAAGTACCTAAATTTCTGAAGTTCTTTGAATCTTTTGACGCAAGTTCATTCATTAGTATTATTACTGTAAATTATACATCCTGAAGAAGATTCAAGGAAACCTTTAAAGGTCTTTTTTGTGTGTGTGGCAGATTTGTCAGTTTATAGCCGTGGAGACACATTATAGTGTTTTCTGGCAAATTAATCTGAATAGATGCAGGGATTTGGGCCATTTACAAGAAACAGTCTTGAGATCAAAAATACTTTACAACACAGAGAATTTCACTCTTCCATCAGAATGCTATTTTTCTCTAAGAGGAGTTCCAGGAATTGTACGTCCTTCCCCATGGTGGTTTGTAATAGCGCTGTGCGAAGCTTCAGGTGCTAATTCAATTCAGAGGAGATTCAGCCCAAATCAGTGGCTGAATCTCCAAATCCAAATCAAATCAGGGGACAAATTAAAAGGTCCGAATTAATTCAGAAAAGATTTGGAGAGCTTCAGCAATTCAGGCAGTCCCCAATCACTGCCGCAGGGAGCTGGACCCAGATTCCATGCCAGTAAGTAGGGGGCGGGGGAGGGGGAACTGGAGATGGGGGAGGGGACCATGGGGGGATCCCTGCCAGGCCCCACCCCCTGCCTGCTCCCCCAATCCCCCTGAGTGCCCCCTGACCTCTGCCAGCTCCTCCAGCACCCCTTAGTGCCCCCCCAACCTTTGTCAGTGCCCCCAGGCCCCTCCATATCTGCCCTGCCCGGCCCCAGCTCCTGGTTTTTTAAAAAGAAGCTCCTACTCACCAGGTGCTGCCAAGCAGGGGGGCAATCTGTTTTTGTTTTATTTTTGTTCTATTTTTTTTAAAGGACCAGGAGCTGGGGAGGAAGCCATGCGGGGGGCTGGGAGAGCAGGCGGGGGTCAGGGGGCTCATGGCAGAGCCCTTCCCCACATGATGTGGGGCAGTGGAGGGCAGTGGGGAACACCCCCCACCTGGCAGCAGCCAGTAAGTGCAGGCTTTTTTTTTTCAAAGAGCTGGGGCCAGGCAGGGCAGCCATTGAGAGCGGGTGGGGGATGGGGCCTGTGTGGTTCAGAGATTAGGCTGATTCAGCAGCAGTTGAATCTCCAAATCAAATTTGGCTGAATGGATTCAGGACAGTGATTCAAATCACTGAATTGAATCATTGTCCCCTGAATCAGCCGAATCCAAAGAAAATACTAGTTGTTTCACACAGGCCTAGTCTGTAATAGTAGAGATAGTCTCAAGAACCATCGTCATCAGTAGTCCATCGATATGAGGATAACTGTCTTCCAGTAAATAGGGTAGTCATCGATAGATAACTGAGCAGGTGGTTCTGAGATCTGCATATTTGACTGCACATGTGGCAAAAAGTTCTAGAAGGAAGGAGTCACTCTTGATGATGTTTAGTCACAGTTCTTTCCCTTTGTTTCCCTTATCTATCCACCTGCATAGCAAAGTGGGTTTGCTTGAAATGATCAATACCTTTTTATAGATCATGGCATCATTGGGGTTGATTCAGTACCTGAGGCTCCTAGGTATTGATGTTAACATAGTATTTCTTCAGATTGGCCTTCAAGGTTCCCTTGAATCCCCTTTTTTTGCCCACCTCCACAGCAGTGACCAACTATGAATTGGGAGGACCTGTTTGGGGAGCCAGTTGTCATAAGGCACCCTTATGGTATGTCCAACACAGCTAGTGCCTTATAGACGTGATTTCAATGATGGTGCTTTTTGCCTGAGTCAGAAGGCTAGCATTCATTCTTCTGTACTTTTAATTGCTGTGGAGAACTTTCCAAAGAGATCACTGATGGTAACATTCCAAAGCTTTCAAGTGCTTTCCAGGCTTCACACCCATTCAACAGGGTAGGGATGACAGTAACCTGTTAAGCCAGAAGCTTGGTTCTGGTCTTATTATCATTATCATCAAAGACACAATTTCAGAGATGTTCAAAGCCAGCACTGGCAGATTTTAAGTGGGCAATGACTCCAAGTATTTCATAAGCTTCACAGAAGCAATTGAGAGTGACCTGGCACTCTTCAACTGAGTGGGCATACACAACACAGTTGCCAGTATACTGAATATCAGTAATGGAGGTGTTGGTTTTCTTGGATTTTGACCCTAGCCAATTGGTGTTAAAGAAATTCTGTTCCATGCTTCTTCAGCAATCCCTCAAAGTCAAGAATGAGTGTCTTCCATGATTGTTTTATCTGTGTCCCCAAAGATGCCTGATGAGGTCTATCCAGGATTGACAGACTGCTGCAGTTCAGACATGTGTTTCCATGCGGGGTGGTGGCACTGGATTCTTGATTTATTCTGCAGCACTGTTTCTTCTGCTCCCACTTTTCTATCTCCTGTTGTTGTCATGAGGTTTCAAAGTAATGAGATTCCTGCAGCAGACCCATCCTCCACTTGGGGTGGGCCTGTGTGATAGTCTCCCATGATTGATGTTGACATTGCATTTTTTTAAGTTGGCCTTGAGAACGTCCCTAAAGTGCTTTCTCTGACCTCCTCTTAAGCATACACTTTGGCTGAGGTGAAAGAATAAAACTTGCTTCAGGAGTCTGGAGTCGGACATCGGTTGACGTGGCCAGCCCAATTAAGTTGATATTGGATAATCATTGCCTCAGTACTCATGGTGTTTGTTTCCAGGAGGATGCTAACGTTGGTGTATCTGTCTTGCCACTGGATTTGGAGGATCGTCTACAGACAGTGTTGATGGTACTTCTCCAACAACTTTAGATGTCCCATATATATTGTCCATGTCTCAGATCCATACAGCAAGGGGGGGTTCTTGTCAATCAATACTGGATTTCGCAGAATAGCAGTGATGTAAATGGGAGAGAGTGTTGGCACAATCACACATCCTTGCTTGACTCCAGTTCAAATAGTGAAATGTTCCATTGCCATGCCTTTGCTTAGGATGGTTGCTGTTCTATCATCATGAAGAAGTCTGATAATGGTAACAAATTTTGGCAGGCATTCATATCTCATCAGGATCTTATGGCACAAAACAGAAAGGGTCACTAAGTTGGATTCTTAGATCTGAACAGAAGGCAAAATGTCAACTCACTATATTGAAAGTTTGACTTTGCATGTGATAAAACTATAACTCCTATTTTTCTAAATGTTTCCCACAATGCAGGTGAACATGTTACCCCATTTCTTTTCTCCCATTAGATGGCAGTTCCACCTTTTAATGATGCAATTGCCTTCTTGTCTTTGATTCCAATAACCTTTTCTGACTCCCTTTTTTATTTCCCAATGAAGAGTGTACAAAACATAAATATTTTGAATATAAATAAGCATATCCAGGTGGAACCTAACAACTACACCTGTGTGAATAGGGAAGTATTTGATTCAGATTCGGCTGATTCAGAGGACAGTGATTCAATTTGTTGATTTGACTCACTGTCCTCAATTGATTCAGCCAAATCAGAATCAGAGGTTTGGTGCTGATTCAGAGATTCAGATCGACTGGGGAGAGGCAGGCACAGCCGGGTGGCTGCAGGTTCTCCCATGGCTCCTCCATCTGTGCCTGCCTCTCCTCAGGCAGGGGGAGCCGTGGGAGAAGCCCCCATAGCTGCTTTGTCTGGTTTCATTCCCCATCCAGCCCCAGCCTCCTGGCACTTAAAAGAAAAGAAAAGAAAAGAAAAGAAAAGAAAAGAAAAGAAAAGAAAAGAAGCCCTGCACTCACTGGCTCCTGGCAGAGCCCCCCCCCCCTCATGCAGCCTCTGCTCCCTGATCACCCTCCCACCTAGCCCTGGCCCTGCCCATGATGGTCCCCCCACCTGGCCCCAGCAGTCTGGGAATAAGTTTTAAAAAAGCTAAACCCCTCACCCCTTGCACTCACCACCAATAGCAGCAGCTCTGGGGGCTCTGCGGCCATGTGGCAGAACCCCCCTGTGCAGCCCCTGCTCCCCAGTCTCCCCCCCCACCCAGCCCCACCCCTGATGGCTGCCCCTACTGGCCCCAGCATCACAGCAATTAAAGAAAATAATAATAAAAAGCCCTGCATTCACCGGCTCTGGCAGCAGGGATCAGGGTCTCTGGGGACTCATGCCAGAGCCTCCCCCATGCAGCACGGGGCAGTGGGGGGTAGTGAGGATCATCCCCCCCACGTGGCACCTGCCATGGTGGGGGTGCAGCGCAGCTCAGCAGGTCATCACACACTGTCTGGTTACCGAGGCCGCTGGGGCTGAGCTCTACTAAGCCCCATGTGACTGCTGAAGCCACCACAGCTCCCAGACAATGCACAGCACCCTGCTGAGCCATGCTGTACCTGCACCATGGGGCAGCTGCTGCACATGTGCCAGGCAGGGGGGCAATCCCCACTGCCACCCACTGTCCCATGCTGCATTGGGGGGGCTCTGCCATAAGCGCCTAGAAAGCCAGTGCGTGCGGGGCTTTATTATTATTTTTTTAAGTGCCAGGGCTAGGCTAGAGCTGGGCAGGGCAGCCATGGGGGCTTCTCCCATGGTTCCCCCCACCCAGGGAGAGGTAGGCACAACTGGAGGAGCTGCAGGTGAACCAAGGCTTCAAATTCAAATTGGACCTTCTAATGGGTCTCCCGATTCAATTCGGATTCAGAGATTCAGGCACCAAATCAGGCCAAATCTCCTCCAAATCGAATCAGGGACTGAAGCTTCACACAGCCCTACCAACAACTGATCTAATCTGCTGTCAACACTTCTATAAGGAAAACAGTAGTAGAGGAGCTTTGATGTGAGATGCACATTCTAACAACACAATTAAACAACAGTATGGTTCTGCATTATTTCTTTAATACAAAAAGGGGATAATTTAAGTGCTTAGACATGATGCCATGCAGTATTTATATTAAGTGGATGATCACAGCATGGATTCTGACAGAAATCACAGTAAAACAAGATCCAGTTGTTAACAGTAAAGAGGATATGTTAGAACAGGTTTAAAAAAAAGTACACCAAATCTGAGCAACTGATTATTTCCTTTTTATCTAGTACTTCACTCAACACAATCACTCACTCTCTCCAAGATTTTTGCATGTAAAACTTACTAAGCATTCTGACATACTAACAGTCTATTTGAACTGTTTTCTTGGGATAATTTCATCTTAATGACCCTGTTGATTACACTTAGCAATGCTAGCAGTCATTGTTGTAGCAGTTATTTACAGATTTCACTAAAATAATACAGTAAAAGTGACAATAAAATGATATATAATATAATAATAAAGTTATAAAATGTATGGCTATTACTAAAAGCGTACAAAATAAGATAACACATTCTACCAATTTGAACAAAATTAAAGCAGAACATAATATATGATGATAACTACAAATAGAAAAAATGAAACATACAATAGTAGAATAAAGAATATAAATGACGTAATTTGGCTTTATTATTTGTGAAAGTAATGCAGATACACCCAGGGAGCTGGTTGTAAGTTATTAGAGAGGAGCCAAACTATTTTTTTCCTTATTAGCCTGGTATTTAAAGTTTCCAAAAATGAACAGATCCATTTTCTTCTATTTCTCCAAAGAATGAGCAAGTCTACAAATAGTGATTGAAATAATCGATCGCATTATTCTTGCAAAAACATATCATGTCTGTATACAGGGTCCAACACCACCTGTCAAAAATGACTGCACATCTCATTTGTTAGAAGGGCTAGTTGTCATAGGTAAATGTTAAAACAGGTTTCTCCTAAATGAATTGAGGTGTAGAGACATGTGCCGAGTAACGTTTACAAAATGTTAAAGTGAACAGGTACTTTCATTCATAATCCTTCTTGTCCTTGTCCTTGGGGACTTCCAAGTTAAAAATGTCATGCTACTCTCCATGGACATTCACTCATGGTTGCATGTGAGATGGGTGGATAAGGACTCCTACTGCCCTATACAGACACTGTTTTCTTTGTCGTAATATTTAAAACTTTGAATATGAAGGAAACCATGCAAAATAATTATTATCTTGTTCTCTGCGGCATTGCCTTCAAGAGGTTGTATACTTCTATATATATTCCAGTGCTGGCCAAAGCCCTTAAAGAAAACTCCTTTAAAACTTAGTAGAAATGCAATCAATAATGCTTTTACAGAAATTTAGTAAGGTTTTATATAATTTACTCTAAAAATCTAGGAGATGGCATTCACCTGGGCCATCGTTATTCTCTACTCAATTCTATAGGACTGGTAAAAAAAACTACAAAACATTCAACATTTCTTATTTAATTTGTATAGAACCATTTCATAATATAGGGACCAATGAAAGGTACAAAATGGAAGGTTTTTGTATGTTTAGTCTTAAAAAGTATCTACAATTCAACTACAATCTACAATTCCATTACAATAAGAAAGAAGAATTACTTTACTGCCATCCATGAAAAAACATAGATGGCAATAGATAGTGTGGGATTCCCAGCTCAGTGGGGATTACTTCAGCATCTGCAACAATGGAAGGAAATGGAACCCAAAACCAGGATTTCCTTTTACAACTCAGTTTTATTCCTTCTCTCATAAAAACCCTTTATACTTAACTAGTAAAAATTTTAGGCATTGGTGGCAGCTGGATGGAATGTAAGTTCAGCCTTAAAA
This sequence comes from Alligator mississippiensis, assembly GCF_030867095.1. Lineage (NCBI taxonomy): Eukaryota > Metazoa > Chordata > Crocodylia > Alligatoridae > Alligator > Alligator mississippiensis. The sequence continues at coordinate 163,065,242 of NC_081828.1, read as the reverse complement.
ATACTTTCATCAGTCACTATGGCAGCTGGTCACTTTTGTTATGCAGGAAGGAATTCAAAGTTTTCATTCAAAGTAGAGTGAAGGGAAGTTGACCAAGGAGGAAAATACCACTTGTGAACAGATTTATGAATACAAGTTGCCATTCCTTAAAGCTATCCAGTGTCACTAGTTACCCACAAACACTGGAGTAAGTCTATTACATGCTTATAGTGAAAAACAGACACCAAGGCTTTATCTCCTTCTATTATTCTACTATTTTTCAGTTCTTCAGATAATGGATAGATTCCATGACAGCTGCCTGCTAATTCAATTACAACATATCCATGCCACTTCATATTTTTAAGCCTCATTAGTGAAAACAATTTTTATCCAAGACTAAGAGACTCTAGGAGCTCTTCTGAGATGCTGATATATGAATTGTGTATACGTTACAATTGCCTTTTGCTGGATGGATTCAGAACAGTCCACTGAATATCCTAACACTATTCTGCTACAGATGAGACAGATTATCTTTTAGTTCATGTTGTCAAGTGTGGCAACCTACATGAAATTTGGACGCAAGAGCACAGGGCAGTAGGGTTATGAAAGCCATGAACTGCATCACAGATTTGAGTACAGGACAATAGAATATGCTCAACACAAGAGAAAATTCTAATATAATATGGGGCTTAGTCATCTGTCTATCTGTCCATAACACTCTTGGAGCACTCTGACTGGTTCCTGAAACAACCAATCAAAGTGCTCCAAGACCATTACAGACAGGAGGCGGCAGTGCACTACCATGACAGTGGGGACAGAGGGGACGGAGTGGGAGGGCGAGACCAGTGCAGCTGGCCTCCCCCACTCAACCCCCGGCCCTGCTCCCTGGAAGTGATGGAGCACCGCTGTAATGGCGGGGACAGAGGGGATGGAGTAGAGAGTGAAGTCCCCCCCATCTCTGCTCCTTGGAAGCAGCGGTGGCATGGTGAGTTAGAGTTAGTGTTAGCAAAATTCCACCCCCCCCCCGCATCTCCCTTCCCCCATCAATCTTAATGGGAAATTTGCTAGTGAATAATGACACTAACAGCCCTGTCCAGCATTTCCTAATAGAGCAAAAGGAATTAACAAGTAAATTAACATCTAGACAGCAAGCTGAAGTTAGAAAAGAACCACCACGTACAGCTTGTGAGACTGCCATAACTCAGAGATCCATTTGCCCTGGTGGAATTATTGAAGGAAGAACTGACAAGCCTTCAAAGAAGCATTGTTACCCCTATAGAAAACTAACACAGAGTGAATAGCTGCTCAGTTGAAAGTAGCGGCCTCCTGAGTCCAGTACTGTATAGGGCTAAAACGGTTAAGGCATGCCAGTTTCTTTAGCCAATGGCACTCAAATACTGATGTAGTTAGCATCATGCAGCTACCTAGTAGTAATGAGAAATGCTACTTGCAGTAGCAGGTTGGGTAAACTGAGGATCTGAACTGACCCAGAACCACTTTATAGAGCACTGAAAAGTTACCACCTGTTATCAACAATTGAGGATCTATTTTTCTGGTGAAAAGGCTTTCATGATTACTCATATCAAGAATGAGTTCTGACATACTGGACATGTCTACATGAGGTGCTTTACTCAAGATTAGAGCTAATTACTGTGCAGTGTCACCATCTACATATGCAGGTGCTTACTGCACAGTAATTTGCTCTAATCATGAGTAAATTTGCTACCTGTAAATGCAAATTTACTCTCAATTACTTACTCCACAGTGGCATATATATAGATGGCCAACTGGGAGCAAATGTGCTCCCAGCAGTTGGGCAGCAAAGGCCAGGAGATTGCTCCCTGGCTGCTGCAGGGGCCTTGTGCATAAATGCAGGGAACAGGAGCAGTTTGCTGCTAGGAGTAGTAAATCTTCTCCCATGTCCCAGCATGTGTAGATGCATGCCTGGAACAATTTACTTTAGAGTAAACTGATCCTGTATTATTTGTGCATGTAGACATACCCACTGAATAGAAAAAAACATCCAGCTACCTGGATGAAACACTGTCACAGTTTTTTGGTAGGTGTTACTGAAAACAAATGTATATGAGCCTGTACATGAGGTCTATGTCAAGATGTATCAGTATAAGATGAACTAGGCACAAGTGAAACTCCCAAGTAACTAATGACATTCTTATTGTATGAAAAGATGGCATCAAGAAAAAGGCAATCCAGGACCATAATGCTTTGCTGCAAAAGTTCCTAAATATCTGTTGTGAATAGATAATTAAAATGAAGCTGAGGTAAGCAAAAGTCCCCTATATGGGATAGCAAGGTGGCTTCAGAGATGCATCAGTTAGACCCACAGTTACTAAGGAAAGAAGTATGTGAAATAAGTACATGATTTATAGAGATGGCCAACTCTCTTCCCAGATTCTCTGCACACCTCTTTGGAGCTATATCATATTCAATGTGAAGTGATGTAGTATGTGAATTGTCCAAGATCTTCAAGCTTTCATAATAAGGGGACTGCTATATTTGCAACTGTTCCAACTGGATTGTGCAGCCAGCTGCACTGTAATCCTTACAACATTAATAAGCAGACCAGGGAACAAGTATTTGAAATAGTGCGTGCGTATGCATGTATGTATATATATATAGGCATGTATGTGTATGCGTGTCTATACGCACACACACATATATAGGGTTGTAGTACTTTAGATGGTTTACCTATATATATAATTCAAGAACAAGAACCAAGAATAGGATATATATATATTTTTCTATCTATCTATATACATATACATACACACACACATATACATATATATTAGAGCTGTACGAAATTTTGGCAGCCGTTTTATTCTGGCACCTGAAACACTGACTCCAAATCAAAACAGAAGGCTCCGAAACATCTCCAAAATGAAACGAGGCATCCAAAATGTTTCGGAAATGTTTCAGAGCTCAGCTTGCATGGAAAAAGCTGTACACAGCTGCCCTGCCACGTGACTGGGCTCTGCAGGGAGCAGAGATCCACACCAGGGGTCTCCTCACCACCGCTGCCCACCTCATGCTACCCCAGCAATGCAGGGCTACACGGTGAGGGCAGCGACAGCAAGGAGACCCTGGCATGGATCCCTGCTCCCTGCAGAGCCAAGTCATGCAGCAGGGCAGTGCTGGTCCCTGCCATGTGACCTGGTTCCACAGGGAGCAGAGATCTGGGGCAGCACAGGGTACGCAGAGACAGCAACGAGACCCCAGCATGGATCTCTGTTCCCTGCAGAGCCAGGTCACATGGTAAGGCAGTACTGGTCCCTGCCACATGACCTGGCTCCACAGGGAGCAGAGATCTGCTCCAGGGTCTCCTCACTGCCACTGCCTACCCCGCACAGTCCCACATTGCCGGGGCAGTGTGGGGTGGGCAGCAGCAGTGAGGAGACACCTAGTGCAGATCTCTGCTCCCTGCAGAGCTGAGTCATGTGGCAGGGACCAGCTGGCTTGCTCGCCACTCTGCCCTGTGACCCAGCATGACAGGGATCGGAGATCTGCATGGGGGTCTGCTCGCCTGCACAGAGAGCAGAGGCCTTCCCCCTTCCCCTCCCCCAGACGAGCCACCCATAGCCCTGTCCTGCTCCCCACTGGGGCCCCAAGCCCCCAGCCCCATGCCCCACCCAGCTGGGCAGTAGGGCTGTGGAAAGCTTGCAGACCATTCAAAACAGATTTGGAGGAGATTCAGCTGAAAAGAAACAGGGCAATGATCCAAAACACTGAAACAAATCACTGTCCTATGAAATGGCCGAATCTGAAACCGAATCAAAATACAGCTGTTTCACAGAGTCATAATATATACATACATACATATACATACACACACATACATACACATGTGCATAGATATAGATATCTACACATCTACATACACACCTACATATATATATGCACACATACACACACATACACATATATACATAGGTAAACCATCTAAAGCACTACAACCCTACCTCTGTACATCCCTGTATTTGCATTTGCTAGTTAGTCCTGAAAGAGTATAAGAAAGCTATACCCCAGCAGAAAGCATTATGCAGAAATTACTGTTGAATACCCCCAAGCATCAACAGTGCATGTTATTGAAAACCTAGCTCTAAGATAGAAGGATACTATACTGCCCAAGAATATTTCATTCCAGACCAGGTACATCTCTGGAATTTATCAGCACACTGCAACCTCTTTGTGTCTGATAAGAGTCTCAGGCAATCCAGCAACTATTTCACAAAGCTAAGCTTCTCCAACACCTTAACATAACCTGTAGTGTTTTGTGCTGCGTCATTGCTTTTCAATTAGGTGTGACCCTGGTGTCATTAAAAAGTTTCACCTTTCACTCATAAGCAAAATACCAGGTTAGGAGTGTGAGAAACCTCATACTCGCCATCCATTCTGATTATAGGTCCAAGTTTATTCCAATGTTTTGTGATAGTACAAGCACTTTGCATAGTCTGCTTAGGCAAACACGGGCTTTTCCAGCTCCCCAGCGATTGGATCAACAATGCAATTGAGGAATACTGTATCAGCTGTTGGTTGAGTGCCTGGCCCCAAGTTTGCCATGGGTTCCAAAGAAAACATCCAAGAGCGCAAACAGACTCCTGTGAAGGAAAAGAGCAAACTTCATGTCACAATGTCTTCTACCTATTGCCAACCCATAATTAATACAAATATTAGTTACTCTGATCTTTTAGCTTTGGAGGATGATGAGGGTAAGAACTCTTCTTGAATAAATTACATTGAACAGTGACTTGGCGAAACTGTGCTATGCCACATCCTGTTGACACATGTAATACAAGTTATAAAAAAGATGAGTGGCAGATACTCAAGTTCAGATCTTACTATGCTTGGCTGTACACAGAAAAATGAATAGTTGAACACCCAAAATGTTATGAAAATAATGTTAAGATTTGGCCTTACATTCACTCAAGTAAAGGAAATTTAGAATGAAGCCTAAAACTTCAACCCTAACCCATACCGTTATGCCTAAGGACTGTTTTTAAACACTTGGAATTGCCTATGTATTCTAAAAGCTACACGCCCAATAGAGGAGAAGGATTCAGTTGGATTCCTACATTTTCCATCTTTCATTATTCTGTGGCAGATCCCTAAACTTATTTTTAATTCTTTGTGTATGTGAATTATCTCATGTATCTCATGATTTATTATTACCAGGTTAGCAATTTGCATTACACCTTTATTTAAATTCATTTTTATGTCTATGTGCTTATAAAGAATAGCAATTTGGCACTTCTCTTTATTTCCTACATGAGAAGACTTACTTTGAAGTGAGTCCTCAATATAATCACATCATACTAATGGTCATGCAGTATTCACATAAAGCTAGTTTTACTTAACTACAGTGGGTGATGGCTTAATAGCTCTATAGTATGCCCTCAGCATTGTGGGTAGGTGTATCATGGTCCTTTGTGCTTCTGGTATATTGTATACATTGAGGGATTGCTCTAATGGTACAGAACCTAAACAGAATTACTGTATGCCATGTGTAGGCATCAAATTTTCAAGTCCCTATGATTCCTCTAACTGCTCTGTGATCTGCCTCTTCTTGGAAGGCCAGAGATATTTTCACACACCAACAGATTATAGATGAAACATCCCTGTGTGCAGCAGTAATCCTTGTCAGGCATATTTAGTGTTTGTACAGATGTACTTCATATTCTACTGCTAAGGTGCTGAAGTTTTTGCAAGCCAACCAGTAATTTAAGCATCTCTGGCTGTAGGTACAGCGAGAACAGGTACAGTAACGGTTTCCTCTCTTGCAGGTGAAAGTAAAAGAGAACAAAGAAAGCAGATGAGAACAAAGATGATGATGAGGGTGACACTGGCTAGGGTCAGAAGTTGCCCATAAACTAATTTAAGTAATCATAAACTGGTTTAAACCTGTAACAGAAAAAGATCAGTGCACATAAACCAGGTTCTAAATGGCTAAAACTGGTTTAAGATAAACCTGTGAACTGGCTCCAGCTGACTTCCTGCCCCTTGGGCAGGGGACTGTACCCAGTGATCTCAAGAGGTAACTTCCAGCCCTAATATCTATGAATATAGAATCAGACTTAACTGATTTGGATCAAAATAGTTTGTGCAACTTCTGTCCCAGACCCTTCCTGGTTTAAGTTTCATCAGAGTCCCCCACCATCCCAGCATGCTTTCCAGCCCTAGGTTGGGCTGCGCTGTCTGCTCCAGCAGAGGAGGGTTGTGGGGGACAGAAGGAGGGGAGCGGGGCAGGGACTGCCCCCTGCAGGCAAACCCCATCTGAGGTCTGGGGCCAAGGAGGGGGGTTAAACCCCGCTTCCCTCAGTTAAACCCATGTTTCCCCTAGTATACAGCTGCCCTGCTAAACTTACTGAAAGTTACTACTGGCTATGACTGTGGACTACAAATCCCAGAGGCACATGGAAGCAGGAAGAGGAAGTGATGAGCAATCCTGCAGAGTCCTGCTTCTGTGATTCTGGGCTACAAATCCCAGAGACCTAAGGGGCAGCAGGAAGATGAAGCAAATACACAGTCCATGATGGCTATATGCCAGAGAGCCATGCTGTAGCGCCCCCAGCATCTGGCCAGAGCCACTGCAGGCATGTGGCTGCATTTCCTGAATCAAAGGTAAATGTGTGTCCAGTTGTTTCTCAGTTTAATCGCTACAGTTTAGACTAACTTGCAAAGACTGAATCGATTCAGACTTGGGTTTATTTGACTGTCTGTACTTAGCCAATGAAATTAAAAAGCTGCTTCAGAAGGAAATTCTATTTGGGAAGCTTCAGTCCAGTGCCAGGACAAGAAATGCAAAACCTGCCAACACATCTCCACCACCCCAACTATTACTACACCCCACAACAGAGCCATCAGCATCCCAGGATCTTACAGCTGCACCTCCAGAAATGTAATATACCTCATCCAATGCACCAAATGCCCTGATGGAAGATATGTAGGAGAGACCAGACAACAACTGCACACCAGAATGAATGCACACTGGAAATCCATCAAAGACAGAAACACTCAATTACCGGTGGGGGCACATTTCTCACAGGAGGGCCACTCTCTCTCCAATCTCTCAGTCCTGATCCTCAAGGGAAACTTACACAACACATCCCAGAGACGAGCCTATGAGCTCCATTTCATCAACCTGCTGGATACTAGAGATCATGGACTAAACATAGACATTGGATTTTTGGTACATTATAATCTGCCTGGCAACTGATTCCCCAGCCCGGCCCAGCCCCTGGCTTCTTTACTTTTCATTCCATCCAGGAAGAGCACACACCAACTGCTGAAGCTTCCTTAGCCTGACGAAGGGTTTTTGAACCCGAAAGCTTGCTTAATAACTATTCTCCAACCATTTGGGTTGGTCTAATAAAAGATATCGAATTCACCCAAGGAACTTTGTCTGCCTCAGTCCACACAGTCATTTCTGGGTTCCAGAAAGAAGTTTCAAGTCGTGGGAAAGAAATGTGCTGTAGTTCTTTGATTACCAGGCATGGGTGCAGAACTTCAGAATGACAAAAGACACAAGCCTGAGAGCTAGAGCTGCAGAGGCAAGGTACCAATAAGAATTCCCTTATCTGTCCAGAAGTATGTGGCCATCACTAAGCAGGAAAAACTCACATTTTTTTTCCTACTAAGCAGCTGCTAATTAATTCAGCATGGGAAGATCAAATCTACCATGAGGAGGTGCAAGTGCTGCTATGAAAAAGGTGCCATTGCTGCAAAGTGGGAGATTCATGGACTAAATTTGTTTGTTAAAGATCCTGATCAATTACTTTTAAACCATCAACACTAGCGTTAATCACCTCCTTGGAAACTATTCATGATCTAATTGGATGATATTAATGATGTCTGGAGATTGAAGCAGTTGTCAGGCAGACACAGGCCCTCTTTAGGGCTAGCACTTACAATTATATGTGAATGCAAAATGATATGAATAGCAAAGCATGACTCAATTATCAACCCGTGTACTGATATCTTTGCCAAACTTTATACCTAAAATAAAGGGATCTACAAAGAGTTGGTCTTTTGTACCAGGAATAAAGCTAGCCACTTAAGCACCACACAAAAAGTACAGTAGTAGCATATTTGTCCAGTCCAGCACCATCATCAATACAACATACATTTTCTTGACCACAAAAGAAAGATCCTGTCAGCTGATTTAGGTGGAGTCAGCATCAGATCATTATACCAGCAGGGAAAAGTTTCACTTTTGCTGATCCCCTTACTTAGGCCATGACAAGCCATGTATGCTCAACAGTAACTTCAGTTGCTGCTGTTCTGTGAGGAATGCAAAACTGTCTTGCATTTGAATCACTGAAGCACTAACCCTAAGAATCATGCCATTTTGCCCTCAGAAAGGTGGACTAGCAGGGTTTTGAGCATGACCTTAGTTCATGAATAATTTACGTCTTCGAAGAAAACTATCCTTCAAGGTTTTAAGATAAACTACAAATCTGGCCAGAAGCTTCAGATCTTTATGATGTAGAAGTTAGGTCTTTTTGCAGGAGACCCACCACCCCAAAGAGACGAATTTATCTTAGTCCTCACAGAAGAACATCAAAAAGTTTAGCAAGTGCCAATTGAAAACATGGATATGACAAACAAGAACAAGGAGGCATGGGCCACATGATACAAATTCAGCAGCAATCTAAGGCAAGTGAAGCAACATTATAACATAACAACAAAACAAGCATTTCCAGCTGATCTTAAACAGGTGTGCACTAAAGAAAGAAAAAAAAAATTCATTTTAACCAAATGTCAATATTTGCATAACCCTGGGTTCACCAAACCACACACAATGGAATATCTCAAGGCTGGTAATTACTTGAAGAACGGTAAAGCAGCAGACCTGGCCAACAACCAGGTAGAAGAAATGAAGCACTTCAAACAAAAAAACCTGAGATGGCTTACTTTGTCTAAAAAAGTTGTGCATGACTACTCTCAAGATTCCAGAACTTGGTCAATAGGATTGAATGGTGCCAAGTCCTCACTTTCTGTTCAGTTTCTGACCTCTGTCTCTTTTTTGCCATATTTACAAGCTGTGTAAAAGGCTCATACTAGACTATATTGCACTACATGTTGATAAGAGACTGATCCCCGAGCAAGCTGAATTTCATTCAGCAAAATCATGTACAAACCAGCTGCTCAATTTTACACAGCATATTGAAGATGTTTTTTAAAACTATTTGCATATGTATAGTGTGTGTTTGTATGCATATGTATATATATGCATGGGTGTGTGTGTGTGTGGTATAGGCAGCACGTGATACCACCAATTAGATGGTTACTCATCTAATGGCTCCACAATTCAGGAAGGATGTGGAGAAGCTTGAGAGAGTCCAGAGGAGAACCATGCACATGATCAGAGGGCAGGAGAATAGGCCTTATGAAGAGAGGCTGAGAGCCATGGGACTCTTCAGCCTGGAAAAGCACAGGCTCAGGGGTTACCTGGTGGCTGCGTATAAGTACATGAGGGGTCTGCATCAGGATCTGGGGGAATGTCTGTTCACCAGAGCGCCCCAAGGAATGACAAGGACCAACGGTCACAAACTCCTCCAAGACCATTTTAGGCTGGACATAAGGAAAAACTTCTTTACTGTCCGAGCCCCCAAGGTCTGGAATAGGCTCCCTCTAGAGGTGGTGCAAGCACCTACTCTGGACTCCTTTAAGAAGCGTTTGGATGCTTATCTTGCTGGGATCCTTTGACCCTAGCTGACTTCCTGCCCTTAGGGCAGGGGGCTGGACTTAATGATCCCCCGAAGTCCTTTCCAGCCCTAATGTCTATGAAATCTGTGAAATCATCAAATTGCTGTAGATTACTAAAGATACGCATGTCACTGAGCTCATTTGAATTCTACTCAAAATGGATTGCTCTTTGTAGATTTAGATGGAAACCAGTCACTGATCTCAACAAAAAATTGTGTCCTAGAGAAATGGTAATGGTACATTTACTATTTAATATATACATCACTGATCAGCCAATTCACCCAAATATCAGAAAATTCATTTTGGCAGACAACCTCTGTGGAGCAGCTTAAAGCAAAGACTTTCAGACTGACAAAACGCTCCTGACAGTGACTTTAAGAATTCTAGTGACGTACAAAGAAGAGCAAAACCATCTGTGAACATACTTGACTAAGATTTGCATCTGTGCTGTCCACATGAGGACAGCACAAACAAGAATTTAACATCATGTGGTATGGCATAAGACTGGCCTACTTTTAAATCCTGCTTCCCTCTATTGATGACTGACCATTCTTTAAATATTCAACAAAGCACAAAAGATAAATATGGTTCATAATACATCACCATCTGGAAACTGGCCAATACCAGATGGAGAGCAAATGCATCCATACTCAGGGTTCTAGGTCTTTGCTATTCTGCAGTGGGAGTGTATGGGAAAAGGATCATGCAAAAAGGATCAACCTGGCTAGCACCAGATGACTGCTGTAGAAGCATCACTGGCTGCCTCAAATAAAAAATGTAAAAAAATGTTTATATTTTGGGTAGCATCATATCCCTGGATATTAGAAAAATATCCAGTCATTAGGAGAAAAAGTCAACAGCGGGCCCAATGCATCCACTCTACCATCCGGCACTAGTTCCCAACTGATTTCAGTTTAAGTATGTGTATATTGTTGGAAACCAACTGCAAGCAATACCAACAGCTACAAAATGGGGCTGCAAATAATAGAGATTCTCCTATCAGGTTACAAGAACCATGGGTAGTTTTGGTGGTGACCGAACCACCTTCACACAGATGGTGGCTCCTGCAAAGTAAACCTCAAGAAATAGAATGATCTTGACGTCCCAAACACTAATTGCATCTACCGCACTCTTATAAATCATACACCACATGCCTTAGCGTTGTCTGTGAGAGGAGCCATGCACAGATGAAAATTTAAGCACTGTTACTAGTTGAGTGAGGACCTGGGCCCACAAATGGTCATCATTGGTCTGAGGGACATGAAATGAATGCATAATGCATATGTAATTCACTGAAGAAATGCCAAAATCTAGAACTCCTGGTTCAGACATGATACCTTTTATTAGACCAACTAAGAAATTGCAAAAAAAAATTTCTTTTTCTGCAAGCTTTCCAGCTCACAAGCCTTTTGTCAGGCTCAGGGAAAATTAAAGATGGCAAAAAGTCCCCATAGGTAGAAAGTAAACTTCATTTTTGCACAGAGGAAGCTGAAGATGGAAATCTGTCCCTCTGGGTCCATGAGAATGTCTTTGTGAGTTGCTCTTGGTCGTGCAGATCATGCAGGATTCCTTCCTCATGTAATTCACTGTCATTCATCAGGAAAACACTGATGGTTCTGCATGCATGGGGTTTCCCCAATAGTGCTAAATAATACCAGCAGAACCACCATTTCTGTCATGTGTCCTTCTGCCTTACGACGAGTTTATTAATAGAATATGGTACTTTTCTGTTATTCTCCAAGTCTTGTGTGGTTCGCTTGTGGCTAATGAGTCTAAAAAAGTTAATGATGAAGGATTTTCAGGAACTCTCACCTGTTTTCACTAATGGAAAGAGTTGATTTTCTAAAGCATTGAACAGGGTGATCTCTGTAGACATTGATAATGTCAGCACACCCAAGCACCTGCAGGATAATAGAGAAGAATTAAGGACACTGAAAATAGATATTATGGGCTGGTTAAAAAATTTAAAAAGTGGCTGAGATACGCCTGCCACAAATAAGTTCATTCTGTGTTCTGCACAACATCTTCTTTGTACTTGTAAACATCTTAGCAAAGAGCTGGAAAGCAGAGTTTAGAGACCTCCAGGACACACTGAGCATAACCTCCTCCTAAATGGCTAACTGACAGAGCTAATTATCAAGAATGCCCATGTACTTTCCCTAAGTAGAGGACCTAATGTTTTGGATAAGTGTCAAGTCATGTCCTGCTTGGCTACTAAGCTATTTTTCCTATAAGATTTTGATTGTTTGTGCTCCTCATACTTTAGAAATGTTAAGAGAATGGCGCATGTAAGTCAACTGGGGTTATCTATATATTAGCATGTTGTGGAGTATCTTAGACTCATTTTGTGTGCTTGCATGCATTTTAAATGTTGTATGCCCTTTGCTTTATATGCGTGGACCTACCGTGCAAGGAAGATTCATTGATTATATGGGGTACATGTTTTGTAGATATTTTTTTAATATCCATTAATAGTATGAACAATGACATATTAGCCTACAGGCAAAAGGAAAAATAATGCTAAAGGAACCTTACAAGTAAAAAAAATTAAAAGTACAAATATTGAGAACCGAGAGCACTGAGTATGCATTTCAAATATGTGTTAATGGAGAATTGAGTTTGCAAAGTTTCAGCTTTCTGGCTCATTATAGAAAGGATTCATTTGGTAACCACTCAGGAACCTTTGGGTACATCCATATGAATGGGAATGTGTGTTTTCCAGGGGAAAAGTCGAAGCACCATACCTTGTAGCACTACTACTTATCCCTAGGGAACGCCCATGCCACGCATGCTCTGGTGCACAGTAGGTTACCCTGGGTGGGGTTAGCAGAAGCTGGGGCCAGCAATTGTGCTGGCCCCAGCAGCCTTTCCTAGAGTCCTGGGGGCCTCTGGGAGCTGCATCCACAGTGCTCCAGCAGCTGGGAACCTGGCCCACAGCTGGAGTATGGCTCCAGCCAGCAAGGCTCCAGTTTGGGGCAGCTCGTGCTACCACCACATGTGCCACCCCACTATTTTTGGCATGGGTTTTTTTGACTCCAGGGTCTTCCAGGGTCAGAAACCAACCCTGAATGCTGCAAAGTAGCATCACAGGAAACACCTGCATGTGCGGTGTGTGGCGCTACAGATGGGTCTATAGCGCCACATACCGCACATCTGTGCTCGTCTGGATGACAGAGTGCTTTCCTTGTCTGGCTAGGAGTCATGGCACAAAAACTCTCCTGGAAAACTAATGTTCCCAAAACAAGGACTCCTCCAGAAACTGTACATTCTGGACTTGTGAATCTTGTAGCTGTTGTGCTTGCAGCAGGGTCCCAAAGGAGGAGATGAAGGAAAAGGTAGAAGGTATGTTGCAGCTTTCTGGAAATGTTTTCCTGTTCATTGTCTCCATCAGCTGCTCCTGCATCTGTGTCCATTTGTATAGTCTGCTGTGTCACAGTAGAAATCCACTCAATCACCACAATCCTCTTTTACACCAGTTCCTAGGTCAAAGCAAAGCCCTTCCATGCCTTCTTTTTTTGGTTTCTGTGTCCTTTTCTTTATTTCTTGCTTTATTTCTTTGAGAAAGATCATCAAATTCCTGAACTATTCTATTTAAAAGAAGCACCCACTAGTTCTCTAAACATGCCCTCCTTTGTTTTTGTTTGTTAACTCTATAGGTAGCCAGACACTTGGTAATGGTTAATACTATTCTTGAGAGGCACCAAGCCTGGGAGACAAGTAAAGTAACAAGCAGTGATTATTGCTCACTGTTTGGTTTCAACAGTAAAAAAGACAAAAGTTTTTTCATTCTGCAGTGTTGATATTTCAATCCTGAACTTCCTCCTTGTCTTGTGAGACTCTGGATATGGGTGACAATTCTGAAAATTCACTACTTATATTGATGTGAGCTAGAGTTTGCATTGGTGTTACCTAGACTTACGAATGAAGCTTCAAGAGATCAAATATCAGACCTTTTTCATTTTAAAATAACCTTTTCCAAAATAATAATATAAAAGGACTGTCAAGTGACAGTGTACAAAATCATATTATTACTTACTCACATACCACACACCCACAAATAAGACACGCACCTTGTTTTAGGAGGGCTAAATGAAGAACAAAAGATTCTTCCAAAATCCTACCTGACAGTGCAGGCTCACCATGATTGATGCTGGTTGCATGCTGGAGGGACACAGTCCACTCCTCAACATCACTCACCACCACACAGCTCTGCAGCTAGAAGTTCAACCCTCTCACAGCCACTGCTCCTACAGTCCCTGCTCCAGATACCTCAATAAGCTAAACAGAGAAGGTGGATAAAAACTATGGGGGGACATGGAGGCAGAGAGAGGAAGAGTAGCTTATCCAAAGTATTATAAGAAGGGTGAAAGGCAGTTAGATGCGGGAGCGGCGAGAGACGCACGGGTGAAAGCTCGCTGCGTCCCCGCTCCCCCGAAGCCCCCCAGAAACCCTCCAGCAGCCGCGGAGCCCCCCGCTGACCCCCAGCGCAGCCGGGCTAAGCGGGGCCCGTGGAGAGAAGGGGCTAACCCCTTAGTGTGTGTGTGGGAGGCGGCAGCTGAGTGGAGCCGGACCAGGTCAAGCCCCGCCCAGGCCTCTACTTGGCCCAGCCCCCCAGGGAAAGAGAGAGAGAGAGAGAGAGAGAGAAGGGGGGGTACTCACCAGCCCCCCTCCAGTAAGGCAGGGTCCCCCAAATCCCGGGCAGGGCCCCCTTATTTGCCTTAAGAGCAGCTTCCTCGACGGCAGGCCCACTGCGCATGCGCGCAGTTTAAAAGGGTCCGCCGACCGGGAAAAAGCCCAGTTAGACGCGGGAGCGGCGAGAGACGCGCGGGTGAAAGCTCGCTGCACCCCCGCTCCCCCGAAGCCCCCCAGAAACCCTCCAGCAGCCGCGGAGCCCCCCGCTGACCCCCAGCACAGCCGGGGTAAGCGGGGCCCGTGGAGAGAAGGGGCTAACCCCCTTAGTGTGTGTGTGGGAGGCAGCAGCTGAGTGGAGCCGGGCCGGGTCAAGCCCCGCCCAGGCCCCTACTTCGCCCAGCCCCCCAGGGAGCCACACGACCGGAGCCGCGCGAACAGGCTGCACAAACAGGCGCGCTTTTCTGCCAGCGCATGAGTTAGCGCGGAGTTCGCGCGGGAGAGCGTGCGGGAGGGCGCCAGACCCTGCCTGCGCACCCCCCAGAGTAGACAGTCCCAGCCGTAGCCAGCCTACCTGAGGCATGACACGGATGGGCACGCGCCGCACCCCGAGGGTCCCCTCGGGCTCCGCAGCCCCCCCCTCTGGCACCTCAGAGACGGCCACCCAGACGGAGCCCCTGGTTCCCGGCTCCACGCAGACGGAGCCCCTGGCTCTTGGCTGCAGGGGCTGCCTGTCCCTTTTTCAGGCTCTGGGCCCTGGGAGCATGGCGACCTCCCCTTGCGGGGTCTGCTCCCTTTTGGGGTCTCTGGCACGCCAGCTGGAGGAGCTCCAGGCCACAGTCCACAGACTGCGTGCCATCAGGGACTGCGAGCAGGAGATAGACTCCTACTGCCAGGCCCTTCTCCCCCGGGAGGCAGAGGGTAGATCACAGTCTCCCTCCAGGCCAGAGGAGGACTCTGGGACCTCCTGCTGTGTCCAGCCAGGGGCATGGACCAAGGTGGTCAAGGGCCCTAAGGCCCGCCGCACCAAGGCCCCTGCCCCGCCAGAACTGAGCAACAGGTATGCACCTCTTGCTGCCCCAGCAGAGCCTGCTGAGTTGCCGGCCCCCACAGGCAACATGGGCCTAACTACAACTCCCGCCCCTGCTCTCCCCAAGACAAAACGTAAGGTGTTTGTTGTGGGAGACTCCCTCCTGAGGGGGACGGAGGGGCCAATCTGCCACCCTGACCCCTTAGCCCGGCAAGTCTGCTGCTTCCCAGGGGCCCGCATCCGGGACATTGCAGAGAGGATCCCCAAGCTCCTCAAACCCACAGACCACTATCCCATGCTCCTTATTCATGTGGGCACCAATGACACGGCTCGGAGCACTCCCAGCCAGGTCATGAGGCGCTACAGGGATTTGGGAGCGGGGCTTAAGGGTCTGGGGGCACAGGTGGTGTTCTCGTCGATCCTCCCAGTCTCAGGCTATGGGATGAGAAGGGACAGGAGGATCTATGTGGTCAACCAAAGACTGCAGCGCTGGTGTCGTCGGGAAGGCTTTGGCTTTCATGACCACAGCCCGCTCTTTGGCGAGAGAGGCAGCGAGCTGCTGGGAAGAGATGGTCTCCACCTCTCTCCCCTAGGGAGGAGGCTCTTCTCAGCCAGACTGGCTGACCTGCTCCACCGGGCTTTAAACTAAGCCCGCTGGGGGATGGGGGGACTACCGCCACTGCTGGCCCGCTGAACAATCCTTGCAAAGCCAGCGGATCACGGCACTCAAGGGAGCCCACCCCAGCCCCAGCCCTGGTAAAATCTGTGGGCAAGGAAGGAGCCCCACAGGGGGCACTTGCCTGCCTGTACACAAATGCCAGGAGCTTGGGGAATAAGCAGGAGGAGCTCATCCTCCTGCTCAGTGGAAACAATTATGATGTCATAGGGATCACGGAGACCTGGTGGGACTCCACCCATGACTGGACCACGGGGATAGATGGCTATACCCTGTACAGGAGGGATCGTGTAGAGAAAAGGGGCGGGGGTGTAGCTCTCTATGTTAAGGAAAGCTACACGTCCCTGCAAGCCGATATTGGCGACCAGGTGGACGGCTGGAGACCCTCTGGGTTAAAATCCGTGGGGAACACGGCACAGGGGACACAATGGTGGGAGTCTATTACAGACCTCCCACCCAAAGTCCTGAGCTAGACCAGGAGTTTGCCCAGGAACTGGCTGAGGCAGCTTGCTCCAGGACCATGGTTGTCATGGGTGACTTCAGTTACCCAGACATCTCGTGGGAGGATCGCTCAGCAAAATCTGAGCGGTCGCAGAGCTTCCTCTCGTGCGTGGATGACCTCTACCTGACTCAAGAAGTCTATGGGCCAATGAGAGGCAAAGCGCTGCTCGACCTGGTGCTGGCTACTGGGGAGGACCTAGTCGGCGACCTAGTGATCGATGGGAAGCTGGGTGACAGTGACCACGAGCTGATCACCTTCACCATCCGCTGAAAAGCTGGCAAGTCAGTCAGCAACACGCAAGTCCTTGACTTCAGGAAAGCCGACTTTGACAAGCTCAGGAGGCTTGTCAGTGAGGCCCTAAGGGACTGTGACCACAGGGAGAGGGGAGTTCAAGAAGAGTGGTTGCTCCTCAAGGGAGCGATCCTCAATGCACAAACTAAGTCTATTCCATCTCGGAGGAAAGGCAGCAAGAGGGCACAGCAGCCCCCCTGGCTCTCCAGGGACCTAGCAGACCTCCTGAGGCTAAAAAGAAAGGCCTACAAAGGATGGAGGATGGGAGTCACCTCCAAGGAGGATTATTCTGCACTGGTCCGGTCCTGTAGGGAGCAGACCAGGAAAGCCAAGGCTGCAACTGAACTCCAGCTAGCTTTGAGCATCAAGGAAAATAAAAAGTCCTTTTTCAGATATGTGGGGAGCCGGAGGAAAAGCAGGGGCAACGTTGGACCCCTGCTGAACCAGATGGTGCAACTGACAACTGACGCCCAGGAAAAAGCCAACCTATTAAATAGGTACTTTGTGTCGGTCTTTCATCAGCCCCATGGGACGCCCGTGCCCGCTACAGGGCCGGGAAGTCTGGGTGAGGGTGATCCCCTGCCCTCCATTAATGCTGACTTCGTGAAGGAACATCTTGAGAAGCTGGATACCTTCAAGTCAGCCGGCCCTGACAATCTTCACCCCAGGGTACTCAAGGAGCTGGCGAGCATCATAGCCCAGCCTCTAGCGCGGATCTTTGAAAACTCTTGGCGCTCTGGTGTAGTGCCCGAAGACTGGAAGAAGGCCAATGTGGTGCCTATCTTCAAGAAAGGGAGGAAAGTGGATCCGGCTAACTATAGGCCCATCAGCCTGACTTCTATCCCGGGGAAGATCTTAGAAAAGTTTATTAAGGAGGCCATCCTTAATGGACTGGCCGACGCCAACATCTTAAGGGATAGCCAGCACGGGTTTGTTGCGGGTAGGTCTTGCTTGACCAATCTCATTTCCTTCTACGACCAGGTGACCTATCACCTGGACAAGGGAGATGAGATTGATGTCATATATCTTGACTTCAAAAAAGCCTTCAATCTGGTGTCCCATGATCGTCTCTTGGAGAAACTGGCCAATTGTCGCCTTGGGTCCCCCACGATCCACTGGCTGGAAAATTGGCTCCGGGGTCAGACCCAGAGGGTAGTAATTGATGGAAGTCACTCATCGTGGTGTCCTGTGACCAGTGGGGTCCCCCAGGGCTCTGTCCTTGGACCCATACTGTTCAACATCTTCATTAATGATGTGGACACTGGAGTCAGAAGCGGACTGGCCAAGTTTGCTGATGACACCAAACTTTGGGGCAAAGCATCCACACCAGAAGACAGGCGGATGATCCAGGCTGACCTGGACAGGCTCAGCAAGTGGGCGGATGAGAATCTGATGGTGTTCAACGCCAATAAATGCAAGGTTCTCCACCTTGGGAAAAAAAACCCTCAGCATCCTTATAGGCTCGGCAGTGCTATGTTGGTTAGCACTATGGAAGAAAGAGACTTGGGGGTTATCATTGACCACAAGATGAACATGAGCCTGCAATGCAATGCTGCGGCTAGTAAAGCGACCAAAACGCTGGCTTGCATCCATAGATGCTTCTCAAGCAAATCCTGGGACATCATTCTCCCCCTGTACTCGGCCTTAGTGAGGCCGCAGCTGGAGTACTGCGTCCAGTTTTGGGCTCCACAATTCAAAAAGGATGTGGAGAAGCTTGAGAGAGTCCAGAGAAGAGCCACGTGCATGATCAGAGGTCAGGGAAGCAGACCCTACGATGACAGGCTGAGAGCCCTGGGGCTCTTTGGCCTGGAAAAGCGTAGGCTCAGGGGTGATCTGATGGCTACCTACAAGTTTATCAGGGGTGACCACCAGTATCTAGGGGAACGTTTGTTCACCAGAGCGCCCCAAGGGATGACGAGGACGAATGGTCACAAACTACTACAAGATCGTTTCAGGCTGGACATAAGGAAGAATTTCTTTACTGTCCAAGCCCCCAAGGTCTGGAACAGCCTGCCACCGGAGGTTGTTCAAGCGCCTTCATTGAACACCTTCAAGATGAAACTGGATGCTTATCTTGCTGGGATCCTATGACCCCAGCTGACGTCCTGCCCTTTGGGTGGGGGGCTGGACTCGATGATCTTCCGAGGTCCCTTCCAGCCCTAATGTCTATGAAATCTATGAAATCTATGAAATACATCAGAAAATCTATCAATTTCAGTAGATCCATAAGATAGCAAAAAGCCAAACTGGAACCAGAGTCTCTTGATTTATGGTGCAGTGTCTTCCCCATGGGCTAAGTAGCCTTCAAATTAAGTGGTAAGATCTTATCCAATTACTGAGAGTTTCAGTATACTAAGTGGTTGCTGTTTCTAACAAAGAGTCAACAAGAAATATTATAGAAATATATTTGCAAAGTTAAATCCCAGCTAACTGACAATTCAAATTACAGTGTTGCTAAAAGGGTTCCTACCAAATGAAATACTGCTTCATCTTGAAGGAACATTTTTTCCATGTATAGCCATAATCCTTTGTCTTGATAATTTATAGGAAGGTTTAATATTTTATTACCTTTTCATAGGACTTCTAAGAATGTCCAAGGGTTTAACTGTCTTAACATCCACTTACAATTAGGGTGACCATACATCCTGGATTGACCAAGAAAGTCTCAGATTTCGGAAGCAGGTCCCAGCCAGCCAGTGAAAATTAAAACAAGCATCTTGGGGGGCAGGGGGCGAAAGCAGAGAGGCGGGAGCTGTGAAATAGGTAGCCCTAGAAGACAGCAAAATTACCCATTAACACTAATTGTTACTTCATAGGCGATTGTTAACATGTGCTAAGTAAAGAACAATGGATCTTTCATGGGCCATTGTTCTCCCTGCAGCCTGGAGTGGGGGAAGGGAGCGGGGGGGGGGAAGGGTAGCTATGTCTCAGATTTCACATTGTCCCAAATGGTCATCCTATTTATAATCTAACACACCAACTCTCTGATCCTGAAGACATCATATCTAGAGGAGACCTCCTTAACGTTATCAATGTTAAGTCTTCCTCCAAAACGGTATGGTACTGTAGTGGGATTAAGAAAAACAGCATGGAAAATTAGAACTCTCAGGCTTCAATTTATGTGCACATGCATACTATTGGTAATATATATTTAGATCTCCAAAGTCTCTTACTGAAAGCCTTTTGTCTTCCATCTGGGATCAAAGTTTGTATCAAAACAAAATGTTTTATAGGACAATATAAAATCCCCAAAGAAAATAAACTCAAATTAAATGGATGCACTAGTCTCTTACAAATGTTTTATTTGTCTAATCTCATAGTAATCAATTGGCTATATTGAATCTGACAAGAGCAGAAATAGAAAAGAAGTGGTCTCATTTCTCCCCTTATACCAGTACAAATGAAGACTGGACTGGAGTGAAATTTTTTCAACCAACAGGAAATTCATGGAAAAAACGTTTCTTGGCTTTGAAATTTATTTATAAACTTGCATTGGATTTGGAAAACAGTTCTAGGCAGGGAAAACTATTAAGAAAAATAAAAAAGGAAGTGTTTCTGTTTTTTTCATTTAAAACATCATAATTTTGAAATTGACCTGGATTTTTTAATGAAATGATTTTACAAGTTCCAAGAGCCAAAAGCCAAATAAAACCATTTACTTAATTCAAAAAAATGTTTTTCCTTTCACTTCCCATCACACTTCCCTCCCTCCTCCCCCTTCTTTTCCTCCATTTGTTTCACTTTTTTGTTTTTACTTTCTTGTTTCAGCCATCAAATGAGGACAAATGAAAAAAAATATATATATTCTCATGGCTATCCTCAAAACTAAGCTCTGGCAAGTTCACTGCCTCCTTCCCTCAACAGCATAATTTTAATTGTGATTATGTAATTTAATCTATCACTCAAATCAATCTAACAACTTAAGCTGATGGAAAGTAATAATATATCATTTCCTATGGAGTAGCATTAACACTATTTAAATAATTCTGGAATCAATTAGTTTTCCTGGAAAATTCATTTTCAGATATTAATTTAACACATTTAACAAATTTTATGTGTTGTTTAAAGATTTATAGTGTCTGGGAAACATTAATGAAAAATGAGCTTTAGATGAACTTCCAACTCTAATTTACTGAGGAGAAATGGTTTCGTTAACTAAAGGCATTATAATAAGGGCTGATTCCGTTTTACGTTAGAGGGTCTTATGACTCCTTTGACAGCAAAAACGAGTTTAAATATAAGTGAAAATTACATGCATACACATTTTAATGCCCCACTAAACTGCTACAGGGGGTGAAAGAGGCCTTAGCTTATTGCTATTAGAACCGATTGTAGCCTTTTGGCTTACTGAACACTGCCATTAATAAGAATTAATAGATGAAGACAGGTACAAGTGAAGTTATAAGTAGACCACCAAACTGAGTCTCACATTCTCACATTGAATGTTGAGTTGCACAGCAATAAGAGTGGTGGCCGCTAGAGCCCCTGGGCCACATTTTAACTGCTCATAAGCTCCCAATTAGACAGCACTGATTTAGGCCATCATGGCTATTCCAGTAAACTATATCTCCAAGAGCAATTTATCAGTACTTCATAAGCTGCTGACTTGGTAGAAGACATACATATCTTGAAGACACACCCTTACTTCAGAGTTCTCATCAAATTTCAATACCAATTAAGAAAAGAAAACCCTTAATAATTTAAAGCAGATTAAAGACTGATTCAATGTTCTGTACAGGGATTTGATAACAATTTCCCGGATTCTGGAATGAGCCCAGTGGTAACAGCTTTAGCAGTAAAGCTCATCAGAAGACTGGCACATTTGGAGCCACAGAACAAAACCAATTGGCTTTGTGCGTCTCAAAAAGTGGTTCCTCACCTAGGTCCAGTTTGAAACATATTCGCTATGGGTGTTTTGCACGGTCCATAATGTCCCTGCTCTGCTGATGAAAACAGGATTTCAGACTTTAGGGTGATCAGGCAGCGTTCCTTACAATTACTTAAAAAAAGAAAAAAATAATGATTTGAAGAAATACAAAATTTCCTTAGAGATACAGAATATGGTGCTCACAAAAGTGAACAAGAAAACAGGTGCATGAGGTAATGAAAGGAAAGCAATAATTTTAATAAATCTAATGTGACAATATGAAATATTTCCTCAACTTTCTTATAAATCTAAATTAAAACAAGCTGAACACTTGGCCAAAATGTACTTTTCAAACCTCATGGGATTTGTCACATTCTAGTCCAGGTTCAAACTGCTGGCATTTAGATGGAATTATCCGAGTTCTTAAGCCAGTGGCAAAGAGCCTGAAAGACCTCGCCACCAAGACAAAGTACAAAGATAGGTAAAGATAAGTAAATTAAAACAAATGCTTTATAATTGAGAATAAAATTAATGGAGTTTCAAAATCAACTTGTTTACAAAATCCATTTGAAAAGACTTCACCTCTCTTCCCCTTCCCCACCTCCCCACCTTTCACTCTCACTCTCTCCCCCTCCCCTGCCCCTATTGAGCAGAAAGAATTTGCATTTAGAAATTATTTCCATTCCATTCTAGTAACCCAAGCAAAACTGTAATAAGTCCCTGCCATTGCTTTTACTAACTAAAGGAACTAAAAGAATGTTTGAACATCAAAGCTTTCACAGACTTCAATGGATTTGGGATTGGGCCCTGCCAAAGGAATGCTGGGCATTATTGAACAATTATTGAAACAGCCACGTTTGCTAATTCTTTCCATAATTACAAGACATAATGAAGATCAGCTATTTTTAACTCTTCTCCACTGTAGAATACACAAGGGTGTGCCCATCCTCAACTGGAAGGGATAGATGAGGCAGGCAACAGTGCTGTGAGAGGGACTGGTGATTTGAGCTCAAGTTCCTCTTTCCTCTATGGAATTCTCAAGCCCAAGATGCACCAGGGCTCAAGCAGGTAAGTCTGCCACACTCTCCCCTGCGGGGAACCTTCACCATCCTCGGTGAAGAGCATGCCCTTAGCTTACTGAGTCCATGGGGCAGTCATTGGCCTCAGTTCTTGTTGAAGCCAAAGCAATAGTTCCTGCATGGGACTCCAGGAAAGTCTGGAGGAGGCAGGCACATATCCTGGCAAGGAGGCCTCTATTCCCCAGTGAGATGGCGCAGGTTCTGGACCGCTGTTCTCCAGGAACTGCTCGCCTGGAGGGTTGCTCTGCTCAGTGGCCTCTTCCACAGGCCTTTCAATTCCAACACTTTAAGTGGGTTCTCCTTCCAATGCAGTGGGTCCCAGACTAGGGTGGAATTGGGAGGGATACCATCCCTCATAGTCTGATTCAGAGTCCAAGTCTCCCGGGGGAGGGGAAAGGGGTTCCTGGAACCTCCTGATTCTGAGTCATTGAGGGATGCTGCAGTCTATTAGGTGGTATCTCTGCTTCTGTCTGACCAGGCCCATGCAGTTTCCCAATGGGCAGGAGGAGATTTTGATGCACCACCTTGCGTGGTCCAGACCCTACCTCAGGCGCAATCTCATACACAGGCAGTTCCCCCATTTTCTTGGCTATGGAGTAGGGCTCAGCCATCCGACGATCAGCAATCTTGTGCATTCCCCTCAGCCCAAGGTTTCTTAACAGCACCCGGTCTCTGGGGCTCAATCCTTGCTTTTGGACTTGGGAGTCATAATGCCTCTTATGGCGCTGCTGTTTTTTTCCCCACAAACTCCCCTGTGAGGTGGTAGGCTCCCAATACTTCAGCCAGACCCCTTCGGCTGCGGAATCCTGCATAGGTAAATCACAGAGGCTCTGGACTGCCTCAGGTTGTAACACATCCCTATCAGTGGGGGAGGCCAGGTGAGACAGCGCATCAGCATCTATGTTGGTTTTCCCTGTGTGATAGTGCAGGCTGAATGAATAATCAGTTAGGGAGGCAACTCATTGTTGTCCGGTGGCATCCAGTTTGGTGTGTTAAGGGATTATTGTCTATCCATACTTGAAAGGTAGCCCCATACAAATAGTCTCTAATCTTTTCTGTAGTTTAGGGCTAAAAATTCTAATTTATGAACCAGATACCTTGTTTCAGCAGGCGCTAGACTTTGGCTAACATAAGCCACAGACCACCACTGTCCATCATGCATTTGGTACAGCATGGCCCCAAGCCTGGATAGGCTGACATCAGTGAATAATATGAAAGGCTGCCCCTGGTTAAGATAGGCCAAGAGGGGGGCACTGGTGAGGCATTTATAACCTTATGAAAAACCTCTTCACACTGGGAATCCCATCAGTGCCCAAAAGGCTCTGTGGGGCTACATGCCTTGTCTCCCAGGGCAGGCAGCTTCGGGTCCCTCCTTGACCCAGGGAGCCTCCCCGTCTCATAACCCTGGGTAAGGTGGTTCAACGGTTTAGTAATGGTGGCAAAATCCTGAACAAATCAGCGATAAAATCCAGTGAACCCCAAGAGCCTTTTTAGTTCCCTGTAATTAGTAGGCCGGGGCCAAGTAGTCACAGCTTTGACCTTCTCCAGGTTGGTGCTGATGCTGTCTTTGGAAACAATATGCCATATGTACTTAACTGAAGATTGACATTATTTGCATTTGTCCAGGGCCAACTTGAGCCCAGTCGCCTCCACCCGATCCAGTACTCAGAGTGGGTGCTCATCATGCTCCTCTAGAGTTCGGCTGAAGATGATTATATCATCAAGATACACAAGCACTTGAGTTAGATGCACAGCTCCCACAACTTTTTCCATGACATGCTGAAAGGTAGCCAGGGCACTGGAAATGCCTTGGGGCACATGTTCAAATGGATAAAATCCTAGTGGGCAGATAAACGCAGTCTTCACTTTATCATGTCCCAGAGGGGGATTTGCTAATAAGCATAGGTCCAGTATGGAGAACAACCGATTGCTCCCTAGATAGTCCAAGGCCTCCTGTACTCTAGGCACAGTGTCCTGATCTACTATAGTTCTAGCATTTAAAACCTGATAGTCTATGCATATTCTTAACTTGCCATTTTTCTTCCACACGATCATGATGGACAATGCATAGAGACTTTTGGATTCTGAGGTGATCAGGTGATCCAGCAGCTCCTAGAGGTGGCACTTAACTTCCTCCACCTCTGCCAAAGGAATTCTGCAAGACCTTTCCCTGAATGGTCGAGGATCACTTAGGCAAATATGATGCTCAACTCCTGTCGCTTTCCCTACATCCCATTCGTGCAAAGAAAACAAATTGGTTTGGTGGTGGAGTTTCTCTCATAGCTGAATGTTCCAGGCATTGGGAGCCAGGGAATCACCGAAGAGAAATCATTCAGGGTCAACAGAGGTAGAACAAAGTTTTGCGTTAGTCGACATTACCTCTGCCCTCCTAACCACTGCCACCTTCTGACCCAGTTGTACCACCATGTTATTCAGCATAGGGTTGGCTACTAAAATGTCAACTGTGCCTTGACTCAGACCCCAACTTCCCAGGGAAGGTTTTTACCATTACGGGGTCCTGGGTGGTAGGGTCTTCTTCCCAGGAGCATTTGACCAATAGGGTCTGTTGACTCTTAGTGGGGAGGGTCAGTGGGGCTGATCCCATAAATTGTAAGGCCCCTAAGATGGGAGAGGCTTTCCCCTCATCCCTTCCCTCCCACCGGTCATAGGCCTCAGCACACAAAATGTGCATTTTCAGCTGATTTTTGTAATGGGGCCCCACTTGCCGCCTGCAATGTTGTGCCAGGACTTGAAAAATATTTGAGCATAGATGCCCCTGGTTTCCACCTGGGGTCCAGGCACACCAGGGCAATCATAGCAACCTTCCTGTTTGTCCCAGCCACAGTGGTGGGAAATCTGATTCGGGTCTTAATGTATCCCAGATATGGATTATGGTCCCTGCTCAATCCACACAAACCTAGACCAAGAGATACAAAGGCAAATACTCAAAATGCTTTTTATACAACAGTTCAAACGAAAAGGTTGGTTGGTTGGTTTGGGGGAGACCTTGTTTCCCCTAGCGCCCTCCAGGATAACAAGGAATAATGGCCACAAGTTGTTGGAGAGTAGCTTTAGATTAGACATCCATAAGAACTACTTCACAGTTAGGGCAGCTAGGATCTGGAACCAACTTCCAAAGGAAGTGGTGCTGGCTCCTACCCTGGGGGTCTTTAAGAAGCAGCTTGATGCCTACCTGGCTGGGGTCAGCTGAGCCCAGTTTTCTTCCTGCCCAGGCTGGGGGTTGGACCTGAAGATCTGCAAGGTCCCTTCCGACCCTAATTCTATGATTCTATGGTTACCTGGGACCCACTATCCAAAATGGCTGCACATGGATGCCCATTTACCTACACAGAGACTTCCACGCTGGGGCTTATTAATCCCTGGGGTAGTTCACCTGTGGCCTGGGTTCAGGAGTCTGACTGGGCTTGGGACAGGATCAATTTCCTTGTCCCGTCCCAGCGCTGTGAGAGGGACATTGGTGACATGACCTCAGGTCCCTCTTTCCTCTATAGAGTCAACTCCATACCAATGCTCTTAATTACTTATATTTTATTGAATTATAATACACATATTATTCTTATCCGATAGATAGATCAATAGATAGATCGATCCTATATATGGATATATATATAGATATATATATAGGCAAGTATCCTAATAGGTATCAAGGAAAACTTCCCAAAAGTATCCTCAATGATATCATTTAACAACACCAAAGGTATACAGATAAATATTTACAATACAGTAAGCCAGGAACCACTTCCTGGGACTTCTTGTCCCAATGAGTAACCCACCTCAGGGATAGCCTTCTCAATCCTATGCTCTACAGAAGCCTGGCGCAATTGCTGAGTCTTAGGATACCCGTGCAAGGAGGAGAGGTGGATACCCAGATGGGTGAACCAGGTAAGTTGGGTCAACAGGTAGGTTACAGGGAACCCAGAGGAACCATTGGCAGAATATAACCAGGTAGAAAAGGAAGGAGGTGGGGAAATAGTATGAACAGGCAGCACACCAGTGAGGAACCAATTATACAAAACTAAACCAATCCCATAACATATTTACAACATATCCATAATTAGGATAACAATCATACAAATATAAGGTG
This sequence comes from Alligator mississippiensis, assembly GCF_030867095.1. Lineage (NCBI taxonomy): Eukaryota > Metazoa > Chordata > Crocodylia > Alligatoridae > Alligator > Alligator mississippiensis. The sequence goes on along the minus strand of NC_081828.1, from coordinate 163,038,358 downwards.
CAGTTTTACACGATATAAGGTGCGTTTACCCCTGAATTCCAGCTAGCAAGGGGTGCTTCCCCTCCTCCGGGTCTACCTTGGAGGGAAACTTTCCCCCAGGGCTTCCCTCTGGCAGGGGTGCTGCCTTATTTCAGGAATGTCTCCCCTGCAGGGCCTGACTCCACCAGCAACTTACAGTTCTCTTCAAAGAGCTGTTGACTGGGCCTCAGGGCCCTCCACTTAATGAAGCCCCACCAGCACTGTCTGCTTCAACCGCGAGACCTCCCCTCCTGGCCCTGTGTCCTGCTTTGGGCACCAAAGTTCTTGCAGCTCTCGGGAGGGGGGGGTCGAGCTGCTCCCGGAGCTGGATCTCCATGTGCCGGTCTGCACACCGTGTGAGGCCCGAGCAGCTTAGTGCTGCTCCCAGGGCCAGCTGTCCATGTGCCAGTCTGCACACCACTCTATCCAGCCCTCTTCTGAGGATGCAGGCTCAAGCTGCCTTGACGTGGCTCCCAGAGCCTGAGCCCCATGCACTGGTCTGCACATTGCTGGGGCAAAGAAGGGATATTCACAGAGGCTCTTCCCTCTCCAATGTCCTCTCTGCACTGTCCCGTGCGGCTCATGCCACTCCTTTTATACCCTCAGAGGGCTCCACCTCGTGAAGTCCAGCAGACCTGCAGCTTGCAGGTCCAAACTTGGTCCAGGGCTCCTTGCCCCCTCCCTGTGGGAAAGGGGTGGTGCCGGCTCATCCCCATTCTTCTTTTGAAGATAATCTGAGCAATAATATGAGCAATATTAAAAAATAAGCAACATAAGGGAAAATAAATCACATCTTGAAGAATTACTCTAATATTATCATTTGTTATAAATACTAAGATGAGGATAGGTTTTTTGGGGGGGGGTTTAATTCACAATATCTTTTTATATGAAGCATAAGTACAGCAACATTTGTCTATACTTGTACCATGTGTATTTATATGGAAAAGAGAATTTTAGTGGACAGAAACAGAAAATGGTTCATTTTCCAAGCTTAAGGTTACCTCCAATCATCACAGTGCCGGTTTTTATCAGGAACGTTTATTTAAAAAATAAAAAAGATGAAGGATTTCAGTCCCAGATAGACTTTATAGTGATGCTAGAAAGATAACGTAAGGAACAGAAAAAAAAGAATCACACGTGCCTTTTTTTTGTACCGATGGGTTAAATCGGAGTAAAACTCTAAAAATACTGATTTATGACATGTGCAGCAATATCTTATAATCTGGATAGATATTTTCCCCACACCTGAGAGTTTCCTTATGTTCATAGATTAATAGTTCTGAGAGCCGAAAAGAATAATTATAATTACCTAGACTGACTTCCTGAATAACACAGACAACAGGACTTCTCTGAATTGTTTGCAAATCTTAATTTTTCGCTGATGGAGAAATCATCACAGCTCTTAGAAAGTGTACCAATGGACACAATTGTTCCAACAGTTTCAATTTCAAATGACTGGATCATTTGACGCATTTTTCTGGTAGATGGCATAACCTTTTATTATCAGATTTTTTTCTATATGTAAGTACTTCTGGATCATGATAAAGGTACAATATATAACAATAACTACAAATAATAAACTAAATAGATTGAGCACTATTAGTCTTGCCATGGTCCTTAATGTCTAGCTCTTCACCCAACATATTCCAATTTTTCAACATCCCTCTTGAAATGGGATCATGAGAATGGAAACACTCCCTTCAGTGTCAAATATAGGTTGTTATAATCTGTCATATCCTATACTTCTACTCATTATTCCCCTGTTCATGCAAGTTTTTTTTGCTACAGCATTGAATTTGGAGGTTATGTTCAGCTGATTATCCACAAGGAGTCCTAATTTTCTTTTAATAGTTCTGCTTCCCAGAATAGAGCTCCATATACTGTAAGCATGCCCTACATTCCCGACTAGGGACAGAAGTTACTCATAAACCAGTTTACATGATCAGAAACTGGTTTAAACCTGTAACAGAACAGAAGCTCAGTGCACATAAACCAGTTTCAAAATGGCTGAAACTGGTTTAAGATAAATATGGTTGAATGTAATACCAGACTTAACTGATTTGGGTTAAACCAGTTTATGAAACTTCTGCCCCAGACGCTTTCTTGGTTCAAGTTAAATTACAGTCCCCCAGCATTCCAGCATGCTTTGCAGCCCTGGGCTGGGGTGTCTGGTCCAGAAAGCAGGGCTTGCCCCACTCCTGTGCTCCCTAGCTGGAGCAGTGGGGGCTGACTGACAAGGGGGCATGAGGGGCAAGCCTGGCTGGGGATGCAGCCCAGTCTGCAAGGGGGGAACAGCCCCCAGCAAACCCCAGCTGGGGTCTGAAGCCAGGGAGGGGGGTTAAACACACCTTCCCCCACTTAAGTTTACTGCTGGCTGCAGTGGTGGGCTGCAAATTCCTGAGGCACCTGGAAACAGGAAGAGGATAAGCAACCCTGCAGAGTCCTGCTGCTGTGATTTCGGACTGCAAATCCTAGAGACCTTGGGGGCAGCAAGAAGACGTGAACACATAGTATATGCTAGCTATGTGCCAGAGAGCCATGCTCTAGCACTCCCCCCCCCCCCCCCCCCAGCTTCTGACCTGAGCCACTGCAGGCATGTGACTGCATTTCCTGAATCAAGGGTAAATATGTCTGTTCACTTCTGTTTCAGTTTAATCGCTGCATTTTAGATTAACCTGCAAAGACTGAATCAATTCAGACTTGGACTTTTTGACAGTCTGTACTTAACCTAAATGTGTGACTTCACTTTTGATTGCACTAAAACATACTGTTTTGTTTATTCTGTTTGCCAAGTGGTCCAAATTGTTCTATATCAGTGACCTGACCTGACTTCCTTTATTTTGGCGTTCCCTCAGCCTTGTCATCCATACAATTTATCAGTAATTATTTTGATGCTTTCTTCCAATTTACTGTTAAAAATATTAAAAGCCATACAGCCAAGTACTGATCCCTGCAAAGTTCTACTAGGAACATATTAATTCAATGATGCACTATTTATTATGTTTTGAGATCCATCAATTTGTCCATTTTCAATCATTTATTAATATGAACATGTTATTTTACTCATGTCCTTAGTACTATGTTGTAGGATACCAAAATGTTAAAGGCCTCATGGAAATCTATTACATTGATACCTTTAGTCATCAGTTGACAGTACCCAATTGCGAACACAATATCCCAGTGTTCCAAGGTTAATTGGAAAAAAAATCAGTATTAATGGCCCAGACAGTTCTTCAGCCAACTTTTTTAAAGCTCCCAAATGCAACTTATCTGAATCTGATAACTTAAGAATATCTACCTACGACAACTCTAATTTATCATCTTCTTAAATTAATGTTAGAATGGAAAGTTTTACCAGTATATGATATAATATGATGCAAATGCTCATCTTGTTTTTTCCCCAAATACAAAACAGAAATACCTATTTATGGCTGACAGTTGTACCATTTCCCACTAATAATGAACAAACAACGTTGTTAGGATCCTTTTTCTTCTAAAATGCCTTTTAAAAATGCATATTGTTCTTCTAGCCATAAAAGTTTTACTTTTGTCTACCTTTATTTAGTTCCTACAACAGGAATCCTGCAATCAATTCATATTTATTGCTTTCAAGTTCCTCTTTCTCCACGTGTGTGTGTCCATACACGTGTCTTCACCACCGAAGCAGTATGTTTCCAGTGGAGTCTTGCACAGATAAATTCTTGTACAGATAAATTCTTGTACCTATGCCCTTTAATGTTTTCATTAGTGACTGGAAGAAAGCACAGTAATACTAGACATAGATGAAGTTACCCTTTGATCTAATGTGGTGTATATGGCCTTTTTTTTATTCTGACTTTTTGGGCACCTTGTTAAATGTTTTTCACCAGTTCTTAATCACACTCATTTTTCCAGTTAATTTTTTTCTCCTAACTGATTTATCAGTGTTTCCACCTCTAGCTAGCTGGGCCTTTTAAAAGCACCAAGTACTCACAATTATGGATTACACTAGTAATCTTTAGCTGTCAAAATGAAATCTAACATGAAATTCCTGCATGTTGTATATAACATTTTTTAATTAGAAAATTATTATCTCTAAAATTTAGAAACTGCAGGGTATTTTAGTTCTGGCAGGATAAGGCTTCCAGCATGCGTCACTCAGATTGAAATTACCCAAAATAATAGAGCTTTTTTTTCCCTTAAAGATTGTAGATAGGTACTTAAGGAGATGGTATTCTTGGTCCCTTACATGATTTCGTCTCTAGCAGACTGTAATTACTATCCAATACTGTACCTTATTACTCATATCTTTCATCTATAAACTGTCATAATTTATTTTCAAGTCATCAGTGACTTGGAAACGCATAATGCCATTTTTGACATTACAATGTGTTCACTCAATTCTTGTCTAAATAGACTATCAGCATTATTTAACATACAAGTCATGCAAATATTCCAATCAAGTTTTAGCAATACCAAATTTTAGTTCCAATGTGCAGTTCCAATTCCACTTAATACAAACAGCAATGCTAGGACTCTAGATATGCACTAAGACATGGGTTGTCAACCACGGGTATGTGTACCCCTGGGGTACTTGGGAAGGCCCAAGGGGGTACACGTGGGTGGGTGGGGATGGAGTATCACCACCCACCAGCCTGTGCTGCCACCTCCCAGAGGCAGGGTGGGCAGCAAGGGCAGTAGCACCTCTCTGTGGGCCACGCAGGTGCTGCTCAGTTGGCTGGATGTGGGGGGGAAGCTCGTACGTGATCGTGGCTGATGCCACCACCACCTCGCACTGCTGCCACTCCACATCTGGCCTTGCGCCACCCCTCCTCTGCTCTGTATCTGGCCACTGGGGGTACACTTATTAAAAAAAGGTCGAAAACCCCTGAGCTAAGAGATTATATTGAAAGAGCTAAATATCTTCCTTTTTTAGTCCTATTGCATACAATTGAGAAAATAGTCAACTTTTTTTTTTATCCTGTTGAAGCAAAAATGGAATTGGTCAAGATGATAAACCTGCAAAAATTAGCTTCTTATGAAGTATCTAAATGATATTTTCTATATACATACCAATGTTTATTTTCACACATCCAACCTACTCACATAAGCAGGGCAAGCAAAATTAGCCTTTAATCAGCAAGTGAAAATGAATGAGTATTATTCCTGTAAGATGATGCTCAAATTTTTCCTAACAAAGCAACTTCCACTGAATTTATTTTTTTTCCTTCTTAGCAGCAGAGTGGCAGAAAGAGATCTTGGAGTCATTGTTGACTCCAAGATGAATATGAATCGTCAATGTGATGAAGCCACTAGCAGAGCTAACTGCACTTTGTCATGCATTAGTAGGTACATCACAAACAGGTCCAGGGAAGTGATGCTTCCCCTCTATGCAGCACTGGTCAGCCCACAGCTAGAGTACTGCATCCAGTTCTGGGCACCACCATTCAAAAAGGCTGTGGACAACCTTGAGAGGGGCCACTCATATGGCTAGAGGCCTACAGGGAAGATCTTATGAGGAAAGGTTGAGAGACCTGGACCTTTTCAGCCTCTGCAAGAGAAGACTGAGGGGGATCTTGTGGCAGTATACAAATTCACCAGGGGTGGGGACATTATAGGAGATGCTCTGTTTACCAGAGCACCCCCTTGGAATAACCAGAAACAATGGTCACAAGCTGATGGAGAGTAGGTTTAGGTTGGACATCAGAAAGAACTTCTTCATAGTTAGAGTTGCCAGAATCTGGAATGGGACTCCAAGGGAGGTGGTGCTCTTCCCTACTTTGGGGGTCTTCAAGAGGAGACTGGACAAGCACCTGGCTGGGGTCACATGACCCTGGCACTTTTTCCTGCCACTGGGAGGGGGTCAGACTCAATGATCCTCTGAGGTCCCTTCCAACCCTAGCATCTATGAATCTATATTACTACTGGAATACATCTATGTACTACAATTCCTTCTCAATTCTATATGTCATAAATGACACCCAGTAGCCTTTCCAAAGTGTGTGTGTGTGTGTGAGAGAGAGATATTCTGTATATGCGTGTGTGTATGTATGCATGCATGTCAAAATTTGGGTTAAGGAGAATGTGCATGTGTTTATATATCAGGAAGTACATGCAATGGTGTTATATAAGATGTGATTTTTTAAGAAAACAAAGGGGTGGGCTAAGTTTGCTCCCATTGGGTATATTCAGACATTACAGTTAAATCAACCGAACTAGGATTAGAGGTCATCAAGTACTGATCTGTAGACACATTCAGGAAGGTTAGATCAGCCAAAAAAATGGCTGGCCTGAACTAATTCAGTTCACTTGAAAAGGTGAACTAAGTTAGATTGTGAAAGGATTATCACAATCTTACAAATGTCTACACATATTCGGAAAGCAGCCCCAGGGTTTGGAAAGTCCAGCCGCTCACCCCACCCCCAGAGCTTTGCTCTTCCTCCCTCCCCCCCCCCCACATCTCCCCACCCTGAACAGGCTATTTTTAGCCCTCTAACTCTACCACCCCCAGACAGACACCCTTCCTGCTAGAGACCCACTGGCACCCCCTATGCCCTATTTACTTAGATTGGGTTCCCAGCATGGCTCCTAGCACTGGAAAATGTCTGGACAAGTGGAACACAATCTATGATCTCACACAGCTTAAAATACGCCAAGTGACTGTAAATCAGGTCCCACAAACATGTGCCTGTACCCACTGATGTCAATAGGAGTTTAACCCATTGATTTCAATGTGAGCAGACCTAGGCCAATGCTAAGATCTCAAAAACCATGCACAATAAATAAAGGCAAGCTGCTACATCAAACTAAACTTATCCCTGGAATGAGTTTTATTTTGATCAATAAAATTACAATATGAAATCCAGTTCGTTTTCATAATTCATAGAGCCCACTCCTCCAAACTTCAAATATGACAACATAAAGGAGGGATCCCCTTTCTTTGTGTTCGTAACCAAAATTGCACAGACTTGAAACTGACATTCATTGCTGACCACTTAGAACCGACACAGAAATTCTACCCAAGTATTACATAATTCAATTAGGAGCTTCGTTTATGGATTTAGAGTGAGCTTTAGATCATTTTTCCAGTGAGCCTAACAAAATAATTGCTATTCTCTCCTTAACCAGATTAAAAGCAACTCACATGAATTACAAGAGAATTAGTTGAACTAATTGCTTGAAGAGATTCTGTGTGGAGGTGGAAATAATTTGGGATGCCAAGACTAATATCCTTATTGTAAGAGAACTGGTGCTTCTGAAAACTAATGACACTGAATTTGAAAGATTGTCAAAGGTATACTGCCAAACTGTTTGAATAAATTAGGTTGAGAGGGGAGAAAGGACAGTTGGTGGAAAATGTGCCCAAATACTCAATCTTCAGATATGTTGAAATAACATAACCTGTTCTCAAGCAACATCTAGGAATATGATTTTTGTTCCCATTTTGACATACCTGATCTGAACTCATATTTTATGCAAGATATTTTGAGGCCATAGTATTTTTTTTCACCTTCTCATTTAGTAATAAGCAACAGATTGTGTTTTTGCATATGGATGAATGTTATATTTTTAAATTTAACTCGCTGATGTATTAATGGTTTGGTTTAGCCTTCTTAATACTTACTCTGAAAAAGCCAGTGCAGGAAGAGAGAGCCTTTTTTGGAAACCAAACCTGCATTTTGTTTTACTGGATTAAGTCCCACGTTTTTAAAATTCCTTAACCATTTTTCATTCTTGCAAGACCTAAGTGAGCTAGACCACTAGGTAAAGACATACAATTAATAATTTTTTCAGCTTGGCTTCCAAACAAGAAAATGCAAAGTAATCTGAAATAAAAATGTTGTTCTTAAATGTTACCTATAAAATAATTTTGCTGAAACAAAGACTTGAAATATTTTGTTTAATTGTTTTTTAGTAAAACAAAGAACTGAAAACTTTGTTGCCGGTCAGATAAAATGTTTCATTCAGCAAAGAACATGTCATTTCAGCATTTCTAAGAAAAGTAAATGAAATAAAAACCTAGATCCAAGAAGAATGAATCTCTTTCACCCAAATGTCAGCTGGGGAATATTTGAACCTATACCAGCCTCTTCCCAGGAGAACATCCTAACCATCATACAGTGAGATATTCTGGGATAGTCTCTCTCTCCTGTTGATGCTGTTCTACTTTGTAAAACACACTTTTAAAAATACTGGAGTATAAGCTGGCATTCAGAGGTGCCTATAGACATGCTTGTTCACATTCTAATTAGGATGTTCTAGTGCCACCTCACTGTCATGTGTACTAAGCCCCCGCACATTTCAAAATGGCTGTGGGGGGCACTTATCTAAACCTTGTCAAATGAGCTTCGGATAATGTAATTCAACCGTTTCGAAATGCACAGGGGCTTAATACATATGGCAATGAGCTGTTTTAATTAGAATGGCTGTCCAGGAACCACTCTAATTGAAACATCCCACCCCACCGCTTGTATATGCAGCCCACATGATCTACACCCAAATGAGTGCCCCAATCACCAGACTGTAATCATTCTGAGGGATTAAGTAAATATTATAAGGTATTTTACACAATACAGAACATAATTACCAGGAGAGCCAGACAATAATAAAATACTTTACAACCTGATGGCTAGGAAAATGGAAGAGACAGTTTTGAACCCCCTCAGGCTAACGGATTACCACATCTGGCATCTACACTAACCATGTGATTGTTTAATAAAAAGGGAGCTATCATCCTAATTTTTAATCCCTGAAAAAAGTGTTTGCAAATTAAACTGTTTCATAAATTCTGACCAAATATGTGCAGTTTCAGGCAACTAAAAGCATGTTCTCTGGCAAATAAAGTATTCACGAAACAAAACAAAGCAAAATGAATTGCATACTTCTACAGTTAAGTTTCATTTTCCAAAGGGACTTGAATAATGCAACAACATTTTTAGTATTCTGCCAGCTATTTCCTTTATTCCTATTTCAGCATATAAAATTTAATATCTTCACATGCCACAAGTGGCATGGGCAGCTTCTGAGCGTGGCACATGGCAGATCAGGGAGGGGGCAGGCAGCACAGAAGCAGATAGACCAGGGAGCAGAAAGAAGATTGAGCAGGGGAAGAGGATCAGAGTGGCACTCAGGGAGTGTACAGGGCTTAATTTCTGGCACACCAGCCTCCATCTGCTCCCCCCCCCCACCACCATCATAGACCATGCTTATGGCCATTACATTTTTAGCATCCAACACATCACTGTGAAAACTAGTAATAGACTAATCTCAGAGGTTGCAGACATTTGATTCAATTTAGATGAAATCTGGGTCCAGGGGCAACACATAGGGGGTACATGGGGGTGCACATGCACCCCGTGAGAGCACCGATGCACCCCCTGACCAGCTGCACTCACTGTTTAGATGATGGGCAGGAGGGTAGGCGGGAGTGCCGGTGCCCCCGCTCACCCCCCTCCACAAGCGCCAGCCAATTGCTGCAGCCTCTCCCAGAAGCGGCTGCAGTGATCGGCCGCAGCAATCGCCCATTGCGGGATTGACTGTGGGGGACTCCCTCACCCCTGGGCAGCAAGATTAGCACCCCCCCAGTCGTCAGGATTAGTCGCCAGGGACCTGCCTACCGGATCAGTGGGACTGGTCGCAGGGGAGCAGCACCAGCCACCCATGTCTGGGTCCTTATCTGACCTGGCTTTCATGCCCAAAGCTGAGCAAAGAAAAGACTCCTGGAAATAGTCCTAGACCATCCCAGGGTCCCAGTGGCTTTCTACATCTGCCCTCTACTAACTCTGCATTCATTGAGACTTCTATCTTTCTTTGCCCTATCCCTTACTATGGAAAGCCACAATGGCAAACAGATTTCTTCACTCCTGTTGCCTACATCACATCCTCTTAAATGTTCTGCTTTTTGCTACTCATATTCATTTCTTCAGATCATTACTGGCAGATCACTGCACCCTGGCTGTATAATTATCCAACTCCCTTCTTTAGTGGCAGGGGAAAATAGAAATCCAGGTTCATGAGAGAGGAAAGGAATAGGAGGCCCTGAGCAGTTATACTCTGAGGACTTGGTCCACCCTGCAAGATGGTGGCAATACGAAATAAAAAGAAAGAAAAAGAGAGATTGTGTAAGTGGAAGTGCAAAACTGGAAAGACTGAGGGAGAGAAAGGGAGATGGGCAAAAAGAGATGAAGGGGAATGAATTCAGAGAAAAATCAGCAGAAACATTTCTGGAAAAATTACCAGCTTTGTCAAAACACCTTTCTTTTCCCCAACATGTCATGTGTTTCATTTAAAAAATTGTTTTTTGGCAAAAGAAGTTTTTCTTTTTGTTATAAGGTATTTGAATTCAAAGCTCTATTTGCTGGGGGAAGGGGGGGAGTTAGGTGTGGGGTTTTGCAGGTAGAAAACAGTAGGGAAGCAAAAAAAAATACTTTTCAATTTTAAATATAACACTGTGACTGTTAAATGCAAGAATGAACATTCCAAAATGCTCTTTCAATTTTAAAAACAGCAGGAAAGTGGGGGGGAGGGGGCTTGACACTTTAAAAAAAATATTTTTTCTATTGAATTCCTTCATTTTTCAAGCATATCATCCCTCTCTCCCCACCCCCACCCCCATCATGTAAATATTTTGGAAAACAAAAAAAATCTATACCTCAAATCTTTTTGCATTAACCTGCATCTCCTGATCAAAACACAAAGTTATCTCTACCGGGCTTAAATAAAGCTTACACTGATAATGTAAAAAGTGGCAGTAAAACAAACAAGCTACTGACACACATTGTTTTAGCCAGAATTTAGTGAGAGCTGATTGAAAAGTTCAGCTTTTCGTTTGTCAAAAACGATTGCCTGGACAACAGTCAATGAATGGGAGGAAGTTAACAAAAAACATTAACAAATACTGGTTCCTTGATATGGCTCCTCTTTTACTGATCTCATTGCTGCTGTACAAGGATAAGGATGGAATTGGTTAAATATATTTAAGAGGCATACGGCCATGTTTCCATTTTGGCAGGATGGCTTGTGGGAATCTTGTTAACTGGTAACGGCTCTCCTTTTGAATAGAAATGACTTATCCAGATACTGAGAGATTTAAAAGTTATTTACCAGCAGAATAAAGGAACCACACTTCAGAAGTGACAGATTTTTCTCATCTAGAAAACACTTCTGTACCACTAAAGTAAAAGTGCCATAAAATGTGTAGCACAATATGGTCCAAAGTCTGACAAGAGCTCTAGATACTATTATAAGCAAGCAAAACCCAACAGTTAGATATGTCACCAGTTGCTTTCAGGCTAAAGATGTTTTATATCCTATCGAACCTATCAAGATACGGTACTCAGCCACTGAAAGATAGTTCAGGACTGCTCAAGAGGACTTATTTCAGGTCCTAAATAGTTTTCAGATCATCTTCCATTTATTCTAAGGAGCTATAATCCAGCACAGTTTTCCATTTATGTTCTTTCCCCTCTGCTGAAAACAGACAGTGATAGATTTTTTTCTCCCACCCAAAGCATGCTGTGGTTATTGCTCCTTCTGGTTAGAATTAAACCAACAGCCCAATTCAAGCACTCCCATTTGGATAAAGTATTTATTAGCCTGGCTCCCTCTGTTCCTACACCACCTCAAAGTTTTTGTGCGCGTCATAGAGAAAAACAAAAGGCAGGACTCTGGCATTTGGCTGGGGAACTCAAGTACCAAACTCTCTAATAAGGCAAACAGGCAGAGAGTAACTCCTTCAACCCAGATGTTTCAAAACCATTTAAAGCTTCAAAAGAAAATTAGGAGCAGCTGAATTACAAAGGAAGGAAGGATACAATGTTTGTCTATGGTTAAACTACTGTAATCTTTAAAAGCCATCTATGGAATCTATTATAAAGTACATAACTTTGATTTACAAATAATAGCCATGATTCTTACTTCTCTAATATTTACGCTGAATTGAGAAGGTACAGTATTAGGATGCCACACCATAATTATATGGCTTTTATTAATACCTCTCTGCTGAAGACTAAAATTAAAGAGAAAAAGAAATTCTTTAACAAAAATGAATGCTCATTTTTAAAAAGCTTTCTATAGCAGAAACTTGGAAAAAAATCAGAAGACAATGGGATGATGCTTCTTCATTTCTTCAGGCTTTTTAAAATATATTTAAGTGAGGCAAATAACATTTTTTGCAGTAGCCTCCATATTGAGATTCTGGACACATATGTGGCCAGAATCTCAATACAGTAGTCTTCAAGAATCAACATACTAGTCTTCAAGATCTCAACATACTAGTCTTCAACTACATACTTGAAGACTTGAGACATGATGTGAATTCAACTCCGGATTGATTTGCCAATGTATTGGTTAAAACAGATTCAGAAAATGATTCTTAATATAGTGTAGCTAAAATAATGGCTTTTTCTTCTGAACATTCTCCTACTGTGTTCTGATGTCAGCAAACCAATTCTAATTCCTGCCATCCACTTTCCCCTTTTCATCCCATTCCTAGTGCTTAGACACCCTTTATTTTCCTGCTGGCTTAAGTCCTTCTTTTCAGCTCTTCCTGGTTCCAGAGATACACCTGTTCATTTGTTTTCTCCTGCTCACCACATCAGTATAGCTAGCTGACTGTGGATTCAGAATATAGGCTCAATTCACCTTTATAGCACAGGGCAATATAACGGGGATTGTTTTAGAACATCCTTGCAGGGCAGGATAGTTTTAGCATTCAAGTTCTGTCAGAGGTGTACCAAATCTACATATTTCGCATTTTCAGCAGCCACGTCATTATGCAATTCGTTCTTCTCATGTTCTGGGTGGCACTAAATCAGCTGTTCCCAAACTCTGAAAGATTGTGCACAACCAATTTAAAATGATATAACCTTTAGTACCACCAGCAAATGTTTCCGTTCAACCCTAAGTACCACCAACACATTTTTATCATATAAAGTAATTATAATAAAACTGTTAACGTGTGCCACTGACAGGTTGTCTGCATACTGCTAATGGTACGTGTACCACAGATTGGAAACTGCTGCACTAAACCATCCTGGCAAAGCAAGGTCAAGGACAGGTCAACTTTTCACTACTGGAGCCCATACAAGAGTCTTACAAAAGCAAAGCAGGAAGGAACTGAATCCTCAGTGTTCACTGAATATCTATAACTGCTTGGTATGCAGTACCTAGAAACTAGTGTGGATTAATCATCTTGTATCATAAAATATGCTTAAATTTCACTTCTAGAAATAAGTAATACTGGATGTGATTACTGGCACAGAAAATATCTTGAAAATTCCATTAAGCATTTGTTTATCAACACCTTTTCTGGAGTCCTCCAGTTTTTATCAAATTGTGAATCATTCAGAATTTTGACAGAAAGTAAAATATTCACACTGAAAAAATAGAAGAGGTAGGGATTTTCTCATGTTTTCATCCAAAACCCTTTTCTAATTTTACAAAGAAGCATATGTTCATTGAGATTCAAGCAGATTTTTGCTTTAAAAAAACCTTAGTCATCTTCTCTTCAGAGTGACTAGAGGTAGTAAGACTGATGTCCTTTATAATGACAGATCAAACCATCCAAATCGTTAGCTCCCAAGGAGAAAAACATAACATAAGGGCTCCTGGGGCATAACAGGTTGTGTGTGAAGGGTGCGGGTAAAAAGCACTCACGCACAATTCAGTGGTTGAACTAAAACACAGGGACCCAAAAAATAAGACTGCAGAGTGCTCTCTGGGTCACTTAATCCAGTTCTCAGCTTGGGCAGCCACACATGCCAACAAAGGTGTTCATACACTTCCCTAGCTCCATCTTGAAACCAGTTGGAGGTTGGGGGGGAGGTTGTCTTTTTTACTGCTTCAAACCTTTCTTAGAAACTGTTTTCTAATTTCAGTTCTAAACATATTCATGGCCAATTCATACCCATTTCGGTTTTTGACAATGTTATCCTTCAGCTGAAATGCCCTTCTCTCGCCCTGGTGCTTACTGCCTTCATGTATTTAAAGCAATCCTATCCCTCCCAGCCTTCATGTTACCGAACTAAAGCAGACATGCTCTTTTAAGTCTGTCCTTGTAAGATAGGGTCTCCATTCCCATGGCATTCCTCATAACTTTTCTCTGCACCTGTTCCAGTTTGAATTTCCTGAGCATGGGTGGCCACAGCTTTATTCAGCATTCTGGATGAGAGCTTAACCTTGCACCAGGACAGTAATTCTTCCGCTCTCCACTGGAAATACAATCCTCAGAGTGTAACCTCCAAGGTATTGCAGGAGGTGTTTGCAATTTTTCATGGCTGCATCACACTGGTGGCTCATAACTATGCTGTGATCATCCAAGACACCTAGCTTTCTCCTGTCCTGTCACTTCTCATTGATGAACCCTCACAAGCTTGGGGCAGAAATTCTTATTAACCCCCAAGATTACGGCCTTGTACTTTGTACTATTTCATTTTTATCCCACTAGTTACTACCCCATTCCTCAAGGACATCCAGTTCTTCCAGTCTCTCCACTATTGAAGATTTCTCTCCCACCTGTGTTAACCACTAACCTTATTTATACACTCCTCTTTGTTCTCATGCTTTAAAAGATTATTTCAAAATTTTAAGTCATTTTAGCAATTTCATGTTGTTGCCATTAAACTAGTATAAGAAGAGACTGGAGTCCCATTGGCAACTCTTCATTGAGATGCTCTCAGGCAGCCTATTAATCTAAGCTGATGCTTCCATTTCATGTTCCTCTTTTAATGTTTTTAATGTAGCTTTATTAGGAGTTAACCTAACATTGCAAATAAGGGTCATGAAGTCAAGTTTCTTTTTACTTTTTTTTTAAATCTAAGAATGCCTATGTGAGGCATTTTGAACAGCACTGCTACTGCCTTATAGGGACACCTGCTGGGAAATGCTGGAAGTAGAAAAAACTCCAACCTCTAGTCCAAATGATAACAAAGTTAATGCATGCATTTATGCTGATTCTAAAACACCTGTTCTTCACTGGCTGTTCTACATATTCAAATTCCACATAGTGTATTGCTATGGCCATAATATGGAGGATATCATCTTTGAAAAGATAAACCTCCTTAATATGATTGGCCTGGCCAAGATCACTTTCCACAAAGCAATTATATCCAGTTGTCAGGTATCCAGGTTGTAGCCGTATTGGTCTAGAGGAAAAGGCAATCAGGACTCAGAGTAGACATGATATCTTTTATTAGACCAACAAGATTCTTGCAAAAAAAAAAAAAAGTCTTTAATTACAAGCTTTCAGACACAAACACCCTTCATCAGGCATTGGAGAAAAGATTGTAAAAGTTTTCCTGGGTAGAAATGAAAGTTCATATTTCATTGAATTTCGCAGAGGAGTCACTAGATGAAAAACTCCTCTGGGCAGTCAGTTTATAGCTGGTATGAAGCCTTTCACCTCCTGTGAGGATCTGTGATGCTGCAAATTACTTTGAAATAAAGGCAGGCGCAGGATCTCAGGTTTCAAATGGTCACAGTTGCTTCCTGCTTGGGAAAATATGAAGATTTCATTTTAAGAAAATCATACTAGCTATGGCTTCATACCACCTACGAACTGACTGCCCAGAGTTTTCCATCTATTGACTCCTCTGTGAAATCCTATGAAATATGAACTTTTATTTCTACCCAGGAGAACTTTTACAATCTTTTCTCCAATGCCCGATGAAGGGTGTTTATGCCTGAAAGTTTGCAATTAAATAATTTTTTTTGCAAAACTCTTGTTGGGCTAATAAAGGATAGCATCTCTACTGTGAGTCAGAATATCCAGCTTTCATTTTTTTATCTCTACTGAGTAGTGCCTTACACTACAGCATCCCACTGAAGGGGAAAAAAAAGGAGCTAATGTGCATTTTTGTTCACTTCAAATCAAAGCGTAACATTTTGTTGTAATTTCCTTCCAAGCATTTTGAGCAACTGCAGTCGGCAGCTGTTCTATTGGAAAGGTGCAGGCTGCAGATCTCAACTCTTGATAAAAAATGAAATAAAATAAAGGATCAGACAAGATGAGAACACAGGACAAATTCTCTCACAGGGGAAAGAGAGATAGGAATAGTAGAAAATGCAGTAATCCACTTCTTCCTGAAATTCCAACGTACTTACATTGATGTAGCAGGCTTACCGCTTGAGCTCTGGATGAGTCCTGGGCTCGAGATTCTGCAAGTCTGATTGGTGGAGCCCATCCACCAATCAGAAGCAAGCCAGGGAAAGCAAGGCCACGCCCTTTCCCCAAAGGGAGGGGACAAGTATCAGTCTGGACTGGTTCGAGACTGCACCCTGCCAGGTCCAGAGAACTTCAGGGGTGGTGCCTCTGAAACGTATAAAAGGAGAGCATCCTTGCTACACTAGAGGGAGAGACATGGTGAGGGATGGCAAGGAGAGAAGAGCTCCGAAGACTACCATCCTCAGGACCCCGCCTGAGCCTTGATGGTGTGCAGATCAGTGCATGGTGCTCAGGCTCTAAGAGCTGCTCGAGGCAGCTTGAGCCTGCAAAACTCGCAAGCAGCTGGGTAAATGGTGCATGGATCAACACATGGAGAGTTGGCCCTGGGAGCAGCTCAGGTATGCTTGGGCCCCACCTGGTGTGCAGACAGGCACACGGAGAGGTGACCCTGGGAGCACCTTGAGGCTGCTTGAGCCACAAGCATATGGAGAGCTAGCCCTGGGAGCATCTCGAGGCTGCTTGGGCCCCACACGGTGCACAGGTTGGCGCACAAAGAGCTGGTCCTAGGAGCAGCTCAAGGCTGCTCAAGTTAGCCCCGGCTCTAGGCCAAGTAACCGGAGCCCCGCAGTGTGGCTCCACATTAAACTAAAAGAGCCCCGGTGCCCAGAGCAGGGCCCAGAAAAGGGAAAAACCCCTGCTGTGAGGCCAGGGAACTGGAGCCAGTAAGGACTCAGCTCCCATGGGAGCACCCTGGGTGCCCAGTGCGGGGCACCAGGCTATCAAGAAGAGCCAGAGGCACCACCAGACAGACACTTTCATGGGACTGGCCACCAGGGGACGAGCCTTGGCTGCTCCAGAGTGGGAGCGCAAGTTGCTGGGGAAGAGGGTCTTGCAGGGGAGATGGGCTTAGGAAAGAAGGGTCTGCCGCCTTCACCCTCCTCCATTGTGAGAGGAGGCGTGTCCCCATCCCAGGGCCCTAAAGAGGAGGAGCTCCAGGTAACACCCCATGGGGTGCTGAATGCACCCCCTTATTTTGTGATTGTTGTTTTTTTGTATTGTAGAGGTTAATATAGTTCTGGGTATTCCCTTAAGTGAGTTTATATCTTCATTGCCTATATGTGTTTATTGTGCTGATGGCTTGACTTAGCTGTTCCAAAGTGTTAATGCTTATTCTGTGCAGGGGGGTTAATTATTGTATATGCTGTGGATCACCCAGTTTATGTTTTTGCAGTCCCTTGACATGGTACAATATGTTGATTGCAGGCTATTGTATGTCACACACTAATTTTACTGTAAATATTTAATATTTATATTTATTTATTGTACCAGTAAATCTGTATATAGTTAAGCACCTGGTCTCTGCCTGCCTCTGTAGAGAGGAGAGGGAACTGCTCTCAGGTGGCAGGCCCCTCTCTCAGCACCCTGCCTGACCACCATCCCTTCCGCTGGCGGACAGGGCACACCCCTGGGTGTACCCGAACTACATTGACTTTGTACTCTGATGTAAATAACACCACAACTTGGAGCAGACAAACATGCAACTATATTGAATATAAAGTAAGCAGATATTATATAATTTTGCCACTAAGTAGCTGGGAAGAGGAGGTAGTAGCCTGTTTGTTATGAGCAAGCAACTATTCTGGGATAAACTACAAACAAGCTATAGATATACCAGTATTCTTTAACCCGGTGTAGTTTTTATCTGATATTTCCCAGAGATAATGGAATCATAGAAAATTACGGTTGGAATGGACTTCAGGAGGTCTAGTCCAGCCCCGTGCTCAAAGCAGGACCATCCCCAGCTAGATCATCCCAGCCAAAGTTTGTCTAGCCAGGTCTTAAAAACCTCCAAGGATGGAACTTCTGCCACCTCTCTGGGTAACCTGTTCCAATGTTTTACTATCCTCCTAGTGAGAAAATTCTTCCTAATATCTGACCTAAACTTTGCTTGCTGCAACTTGAGACCATTGCTCCTTGTTCTGTCATTTGTCACCACTGAGAACAGTCTAGGTCCATCTTCTTTTGAACTCCCCTTTAGGTAATTGAAGGCTGCTATTAAGTAACCTCTCAGTCTCCTCTTCTCATGACCATATTATGGCAGTAATATTGATTAGCTAACTTTTAGCTGAAGTGGCCTGCCTAACTGATAGCACAGCTGCCTATGAAATATTGGTTATTGATAGATAGAAAAACATTACTGCAATATTCTATTTATCAGAAAATGAAAAGTACCTACATTTACAAACAGGAGTTCTACTTTTTCTTAATATTCCTAACTCCTGATCTAGTACATTTGTAAAGCAATAGCATGTGATATTAGTAGATATCTAATCGAAATTGTCAGCTGGCATACACCACCACAAAGTCAATGCAACTATGCAGATTCTGGTGAGGATCTTACCTTTGGTTTTGATGCATAAATCAAGGCATGGAGGAAGTTGTGTTATGTGAGAAAGAACCCCATTACAAACATTAAAATAAAAGGCCAGTCAGATAACACCAGCCCTGTTCCCAGCGGACAGAATGATAGAGCCAAAAAATGTACTAATTAAATGACACTAACAGGTGTCCTGGATGATAAACTCAGATTTCATAGATTTCATAGACATTAGGAGGGAAGGGACCTCAGGAGATCATCGGGTCCAGCCCCGCTGCCATAGGTAGGAAGTCAGCTGGGATCAAGTGACCCCAGCAAGAAATAAATCCACCTGTTTTTTGAAGGAGTCCAAAGTAGGTGCTTGCACCACCTCTGGGGGGAGGTTTTTCCAGACCCTGGGCACTCGCACTGTAAAGAACTTTTTTCTTATGTCTAGTTTAAATCAGCCTTCCTAGAGTTTATGGCCATTAGACCTAGTTATCCCTTGGGGTGCTCTGCTGAACAGGTGTTCTCTCAGGACCTGATGTATCCCTCTTATGAATTGTAGGCTGCCACCAAGTCCCCCTGAGCCTTCTCTTCTCCAGACTGAAGAGTCCCAAGTCCCTTAGCCTCTCCTCGTACAGCCTACTCTCCAGGCCCTGGATCATACGAGTGGCTCTCCTCTGGACTCTTTCAAGCTTCTCCACATCCTTACTGAAGTGAGGGACCCAATACTGGATGACGTACTCCAACTGTGGTCTCACCAGGGCCAAGTAAAGTGGGAGGATAACTTCCGTGGTTTTGCTTGAGATGCATCAGTGGATGCATGTCAGAGTTTGGTTAGCTTTGCCAGCCACAGAATCACATTGGTGGCTCATATTCATCTTGTGGTCTATCAAGACCCCAAGTCCCTTTCAGTCATGGTGCTAGTGAGAGTAGCACTGCCAAGCCTGTAAGTATGCTGGGGGTTCTTCCTACTGAGGTGCAGCACCTTGCACTTCTCTGCATTGGAGGCCATCAGGTTTTGGTTGGCCCATCTTGAGAGTGTCTCCAAGATGGCCTGTATCCCCAGCCTGTCCTGGAGTGTGACCACCCTACCCCATTATTTGGTATCATCCACGAACTTGGCCAGGTCACATCTGAATCCTGAATCCAGATCATTGATGAAAATGTTAAAGAGTACTGGCCCAAGTACTGAGACCTGAGGGACTCCACTGGTAACCCTGCACCATGTTGATTTGCTCCCTTCAACTAGTACTCTTTGGGTCCGGCCCTGTAGCCAGTTGCCTAGCCATCAGATCGTATGATGATCAAGGCCACAGTTCCCCAGCCTAACCATGAGGACATCATGGGAAACTAGTTCAAAGGCCTTTTTGAAGTCAAGATATATGATGTCCACATCATCTCCCTTGTTCAGGGCACATATAACCTGGTCATAGAAGGAGATAAGGTTGGTCAGGCAAGACCTGCCGGTCACAAAGCCATGTTGACTGATATTCAGAAGCTTGCCTTCTGTTAGTCTGGTGTTGATGGATCCCTTGACAATTTTCTACAGGATTTTTCCAGAGGCAAATGTCAGACTGATTGGTCTATAGTTCCCCAGGTCATCCCTCCTCCCTTTCTTGTAGATAGGGACCACGGTAGCTCTTTTCCAGTCATTCGCAACCTCGCCCAAGCACCATGATTTTTCTGCCAAGTGGAGTGCAATGATGTCTGCCAGCTCTTTCAAGACCTTTGGGTGCATTCCGTCTAGGCCCACAGCCTTGTGAATGTCGAGTTTCTCAAAGTGTTCTCTCACCTGATCCACATCAATTTTGAGCCTGTCGCCCACTTCCAAATTGGTTTGTGCCATTCCTGGTAGTGTGATCCTCATGGAAGGTGAAAAACTGATGCAAAAAGTCATTTAGGAGATTGGCCCTTTCTTGGGTATCTGATGTCAGTTGCCCCATTGGATCTCTCAGGGGCCCAATGCTATCCTTATTCTTTTTCCAACTTCCCACATATCTGAAGAAGGACTTTTTGTTGTCCTTGATTCCCCTAGCTAGTCTCAATTCAGTTTATGCCTTGGGAAAATATTGAATAGAAAATGGAGACTGAACTGTCAAGATGGTCTTCCTCTCCCTTTCAGAGAAATTAGGCACTTTGGCCAAAAACAGGGAAACTCACACAGCCACAATACATGCTTTACCTCTTCTGCGAATGGAGAGAGAAATAAACCTTCAAGGCTTAATTCCAGCACCTCTCATGAGCACTAAAATAACATATAAAAATATAAACAATTCTAAATTGAGAGCATGTGGAGTTAGATAAATATGTTTTGTTTTATTTTTTTTTTTTCAAATACTGGGTTTTTTGTTTTTTTTTAGAGTCTGCCCTGTTATCAGAGTCTTTCAAGTGGTCTGGCTTCCATTTACATTGTGGTAGTACCAAGACATTCCAGTCAGAATCAGGATCCCATTGCTCTGGGGACTATTTTCAAATAGTAAAAAGGCAGTCCCTCCCCAAAGAGTTAATTCAGGGCTACATTCTGCAGTTTGTATACAGAAGTGTCCCCCAGAAATCAAGAAAGAAAAAAAAGGATAAACTACACAAAGAATGATAAGGGAGGATGAGTGCCCAGTGTCAGGGTAGTTCGCAGACTCCAGGGCTAGGGACAGACATTCAAAAAGTCTGAGCCTGAATTGATTCAGTCTTTGCAGGTTAGTCTAACCTGGCTAGGTTGAACCAGTTTGCAACTTTACAGACATTCCCTCTGGACTGAGGAAATGCCGGCACATGCCTGCAGTGGCTCAGGCTAGAAGCTGGGGGCAGTAGAGCAGCCCTCCCTTGCCTTCCACTGAAGGGAGGTCCTTCAGTGCTGAGCTGAGGGGGCATGTGGCCAGGCTCTGGCAGAATGCTCTGATTAGGGTGGGTTTAAACCCTCACCCTGTCTGCACTTTCCCAGGCTTTTCCCTGCTCAAGGGGCAGGAGTATTGCCAGACTCCAGCCCCAGGCTGGCACTCTGAGGCAAAGAGGGTGTGTGCAGTGCATGCATCTGTTGATGATACTGAGCTTTTTAATCTCCCTCTCCCTGCTTCATCATACTGTCTGCAAACAGGTGAGGGAGCCAGCAGGGAAGGAAGGAACAGAGGGATACTACCAGCTGACCTGTTGCTTAGTTCCAAAAAGCCCTATGTGGATGCTGTTCTGTCTGCCTGTCCTAGTGAAATTGGAGACACACACACACAGCAAGCAAGCAGCAAGTGGTGAGGTGGGGAGAGGTGGGGTGAGGCAGGGGGAACTAAGGTAGACTAAGGTAGACTCTGCTGTGCCTGCTGTTTCTGCTGGAGCGCTAGCTAGGGAGTGGAGGCATGGGGCCAGCCCCATTCTCTGGAGCAGATAGTTCAGCCCAGCCCAGGGCTGCAAAGCATCTGGGATGTTGGGGGGCTCTGGTTTAACTTAAACCAGGAAGGGGTCTGGTTTAAGTTACATAACAAAATAACAAACAGTACATTGACCCAAATCAGTTACGTCTGATACTGCATTCAACCAGGTTCATCTTAAACCAGTTTCAGCCATTTTTAAACCTGTTTATGTGCACTGAACTTATGTTCTGGTACAGGTTTAACCCAGCTTCTGATCACTAAAACTGGTTTGTGTGTAATATCTGTCCCTAGCCTGGGTGAGCCTGTGCTCCTTGGCAGGCCCAAAAGGTCCTCCAATGGGGGATGGACCCTTCCTGTCAAAAACTGAATCTAGGAAGGAGCTCAAGGTTTCTATATGCATCCTGTCTTGGGAAGAAAGTGGGAGAGCTTCATATGGCAATACCAACAGCAGGAGAGACCTGCCATAGTACCCTGGTGCAGTAATGTGGCTCTTATCCATACAAAAGACACCAGTTACACCTCAGAAAGACGATGAATAAAAAGGGAATTTTTTATTTGACTTCTGGGTAAATGTTCTCTATATTCTTTTCATTGCTATGATAGCTAGAAACCTCTAGTCACACCAAAAGCACAAGTCTCCACCTAATCACCTGATTCCAGATGCAGAGGCTTTCAGTAAAAAGTGTCATATATCACAGGACCCATGATAATGCTACCTTGAGAGAGTTGGCAACCTTGTTATGTTGGATCTGACTAAACGAAACTCATGTTTATGAAAACACTGCCTACGTCAGTTAACCCACTAATAAGGAGATGACAAGGTTGTGTCACAAAGAAATAATTTAATGGAGGGTGATGTAATGAGGTAAGGGAGATGGCACGAGTTATTAGGGGCAAAGAACAGTAAAAGGAAATGGGTAAGATAGGAATGGGGGAAAGATGAGATGAAATGGGAAGAGAAAATATGGGGAACAGGACACTGCAGTGAAAGAGACTCAGAGCAATAATGGATGGAAGTGACCAATCAGCAAAGATGCAAATATGTCCAGGATCAAAATATACTAAATTTTCTTGTCTTTTCACATCATTGTTCAAGGGTCACATGTCACAGTAAATTCAGATATTTCTTCCGAGACAGGCTGCACCACAAACTGCTGTAACCTATGAAGAAACACAAGCAAACTCAGACTGGAAAGAAGAAAAATAAAAATAAAAACAGAAAAGACTTCTGTAGGAACAGGCCCAAATAAGGGACTTACGTTTGCATTTTCCAGCTTCAGTAAAAATCCAAGGAAATCTTACTGAGCACTAAAAAAGTTGTTCAGCATACCATATAAACATAGGGTTATCTTGGACAATAATGGGACCCATGTGGCTAAACTACAAGGTATTAATTTCAAACCAGATATAATAATTGTTTCCTGTAAAATGTGAAATGAAAAAGAAAGGGAGGATGTATAAGTATGTATATCCTGGCATTTGCCAGTACTGGGAATAGACAAAGAATTTTCTATGCTGTATACACAGTTATTGTAAATTGCCTTCTCATAAAGCTTTTTAAGTATGTTTCCTTTGTCTTCAGAAATAGCCATCAAAAAACTCCCTTTTACTATCATACTGCAGCCTCATTAATTTACAACAACAGAAGTCAATTTGCTAATTGGTGTTTTGCTTTTACTATAAAGCTTGAAATGGAAACTATTGCCTCGATGAAAACAGTAAGATTCCAGTAAATGGAGTTAGTCATCCTTTTGTGTGCCCCAGCACTAGATATCAAATAGCAAGCAATGCTACCAAGTGGAAGCAAACATTCCTCTGAAAAAAAATAAAAAGCCACAGAGAGGATGAGTAACATTTGACATTTTCATGTCCGGAATTTCTGTAAATGCCTCTCTCCCAGAGGAGAAATATCTTCCAAAATATTTGGCTCGTTGTGGTATCTTTCTTTGATACAGCAGCTACAAAGTCCAGAGGGTAAACCACTTAATGAAAACATCCTTGCATTTAACTCCTCAAAGCCTGGGAAATTTTAAGATGGTTTAAAACAAGACAATAATAGTAATGGCATTTTAAATGATAGAGGAATCCATCTCATACTAATAGATTCCCGATGGACTTGTAAAACTTAACTACAGCTCTCCTTGTCAGGGAGTCTCTTGAACAGTTTAATTTCATCCTCAAGTGACAAATCTCATAATTAACCACGTGCTTGTGACCATACAGAAAAAAAAGACAAGATCACTCCTTTTTCTCTTAGGGCTGACACAATACATATGCCTTTAAAAAATAACTAATATTTCTTCATCAATGCTACGGCCCATTAACCTGTTTATAATGAATAATGTGTCCCCAGAGGAACATTCAGAGTTATCCATCTTGGCCTGGTAAATGCAATGGGTCAAATCCCGATCCACTAAACAACCTGTGTAATCATAGTGAAAGCCCCAATTCAGCAGCCTGTTCTTACTTAGCAAAAAGCTTATGTCCTACTAAAACTGAATGTAACCACATGCCTACCTATAGGCATGGGTAGGAGTCTAAAATTTTGGCCCATGGTCATTTTAGGACGATAAAAACAAAGATTGCTTCAATGTAAATTTTACAATTTACCTAACAACTCAATGTAATTGTGGAGAAGCCATACCTCAGTGAATATTCAGTACTTAGAGTACTCTCACCAGCTGTTGTGGATCAAGAAATGATTTTTAAGTGATGCCTCAGCCGCAGTTATATCCTCACAAGGGATGTTTCAAAGTCTATTAGAAAGGCTCAATACAGAACCCTACACTCCAAATCCTCGCCATCCAGTAGGTGATCTTGTCAAGGGCCCGCCTCAATAAATATTCTAGCACTGGGGGTTCACTTTGCAGAATTTAGCATCTGATGCTCTTTGTTGGTAGTCTCAGTAGAAAGAGCAGCGAATGAGTAAGAGATCAGTTCTGTAAGGTGGCTTTTTGATAGATGATTTGTGTAAGCAGGGCGCGTTCAGACGAGCAGGAACATGTTTCTCTGGCGTGCAGCAGGTTACCCCCACGTGGGGTAGGGGAGGCCGGTGCCAGCAACTGTGCTGACCCCAGCAGCCTTACCTGGAGTCCTGGGGACCTCAGGGAGCAGCAGCCATGGCTCTCCTGCAGCAGGAAGCCAGGCTGGCAGCTGGAGTGTGGTTCCATTTAACCGGGCTCCAGATCTCCTAGGTTCAAAAATCGCCTCCACAGCGCAAAATAGCAGCACAGGGAACGCTTGCATGTGCGGTACGTGGCGCTGCAGATGGGTCTGCATTGCCACAGACCGCACACCCACTGTTGTCTGGACATGCCCCCAGAGTGCTGATCCCATCTTGGAAAGTACTCAGAGCACTGCAGAGTGTGGCTCAAGAAAGGTTAAAGGAACCTGGCCAATCTTTTCACCCTTGCAGACCAGAGTTAAGATTTAGCAACTGGCTAGGAAACAGAGGGAAACTTGTACAAATGTATGTAGAGCGAGGAATGGGATTTATTTCCACTACTATTCATCCAAACTTTTTAATAGCAACCCCAGGAGTGAGACTACTGAAATTTAAGCTGTCTTGACATACAAGTTATAACTTATAATGTCTTAATAGAATTAAGCCAGGAACAGAGCATTAACGCTGCAGCCATACATCTGCTAACACTTTCTCGGATGTTTTTTATTTTTATTTTTTTAATGGAGGCATAAGGCCTAATTGAAGCCTGCCAGCCTTAACTGCAGCCTGACTGTGGGAGTCCACGAGGAATTTCACACTGCAGCAGTTGAATGACTGGCCTCAGGAACACAAATCCAATAGGTTTTATGACAGCTCGTTAACACCTTTTTGGAAATCAGTGTGTCCTGCTGCCACTCTTCAGCAAATCTTGTTATATTTATTGTTAAAGGGAATCTGTTTTTATCCATTCTACTAAACAGACTGTGCGGGGGAGGAGGCTATCCTCAATGAAAATAAATATTAAAAGAAATTAGGCTTAGGACCAATGCTGGTTTTTTAACTCCCCCAATTTACATAGACTGCACTACTGTTTAACACCCAGAGGTCTCTGTCAAAGGAGTGATTGATTATGATGGGATTGTACCAATTTAACTGACTAATGCTATGGGCACACAAACAAATTACGAACCGAGCTAAGTAGTGAATTTACAGCCACATCAACTACTCTGATGTATCTGGGTGCTCACTCTCACCCTATAATCAATGTAAAGTAAATGGTCCTTACAGAAAGTAGGCCAAGCTACATCACTTTTACCACAATAAAAAACAAGCAGCTGGGCATTTAGCACAGAGTAGCTGGGGGCTTCTAAATTCAGTCCCTAATTAACTAAGTCACCCTGCAGTAACTTTGTGTTCCCTTACCCTAAGCATTTGTAGCCTGGGTGTCCCCAAAATGAGTGTCCCCCTCACCAATAGAAGGGGAAAGCCAGCAGGGCACACATGCTGCGGTGGGAACAGCAGTCACTCACAGTTCCCTCCCACCTATCATGTTTCTATAGAAGAGGGATAGAAAGCAATGTCTTAACCAAGCACAAATTTTAATATAGGTATATATATATATAAGTAATTATATATTTTATATTATAAAATTAAGTTATATATATATATATATATATATATATATATATATATATATATAATATATATAACTTTAGTTCACTACCTTTTATATATATATAAAAAAGGTAGTGAACTAAAGTGAGTATTTACTATGGCTGTGCCCCACCTGGCCCCAGCTCCCAGTTCTTTAAAAACACAAAACAACACCCCCCCCCCTTGAACTCACCAGCTGCCACAGTGGCCATCAGAACTCCTGGGAGCTTTTGGCAGAGCCCCCTCCCCCCCACACCCATGCAGCATGGGACAGGGGAGCAGCAGGGATTGCTCCCCTGCCTCGCAGAGCCCCCCTTCCCCCCACACCCATGCAGCATGGGACAGGGGAGCAGCAGGGATTGCTCCCCTGCCTGGCAGGAGCCGGTGACTGTAGGGCTTTTTTCTATTTTTTTTTTTAAGAGCCGGAACACTGGGGCTGGGCAAGGCAGGAATCAGGCAGATTGTGGCAGAGCCCCCGACGCAGCATGGGGTAGCAGGGGGTAGAGGGGATTGCACTCCACCCCTCCCGCTGCCTGGCAGCAGCTGGTGAGTGCCGGGCTTTTATTTTAAAGAGCTGGGGCCAGGCAGGGCAGCCATTGACAGGGCTGGGAGAGTGGACGGGGGTTGGGGCCTGTTCAATTTGGAGAATCAGCAGTGGCCAAATCTCCAAATTAGATTCGGCCAAATTGATTCGGGACAGTGATTCCTGATTTGGCTGAATCCAAAGCAAAGGCCACTTCGCACAGGCCTAGTATTTACAGGTTATAAATACATATAACTATAACTATATACACACTCAAATACAAATGGTAAGCATAATGACCCCAAATGATATGAACAGATAAATACAACAATAAATAGCACCCTAAAATACAAGACATACCCATAACAGTTAATAAAGACTCCAAAATGCACAGCATGTATCAAAAAATCAATAAACACTCTAAAACATAAGATGCTAGTGGTTCCCCTCCTCTAGGCGATCTCTTCCTCCTCCTCCTTTACTGAGGCTACCTTCCCTGAGGGTTTCTCCCCGGTGGGAGACCCATTTCCCCACTGACCCATGCATCCCAAGGAGCCAGGTGGGGCAGTGTTCATAAGCTCCCTAGCCTGACTAATGTTTCTCCCAAGAAGAGCTCAGTTCCCTGCCTCAGGGGTGTGGCATGACTTGCTCACATGCCCCAGTGGCTCAATCCTTCTCAGGGAGAGCTGCGAGCCTGGGTTACCTCATGCATGCCCAGGGTCATGCCATTCTGAATGCTGCTCCCCACACTCAGGAACTGCTCCGCTCCCAGGGCCCTTTCAGACCCACTGCAGGGAATGAGTCCCAGACCACCCAGCCCCTTTGTCTCTAGGGCCCTATGTCCCATGGTAGCGCAGGCTCCTGTGCCCGGCCTCACTACAGGTCCCACACTGTGATTGGAGACCCAAGCCACCTCACTACATTTCAAATCATTCTAAAGCAACTGGAGGCTGGGTCCTCCACAGAGATGCTCTGGCTGCCAGAGCATTTC
Organism: Alligator mississippiensis; assembly: GCF_030867095.1. Lineage (NCBI taxonomy): Eukaryota > Metazoa > Chordata > Crocodylia > Alligatoridae > Alligator > Alligator mississippiensis. The sequence continues at coordinate 163,010,367 of NC_081828.1, read as the reverse complement.
TATGGTTGCCCCTTGCCCTGGTGCTGAAATATGCGGCTGGTGAGGCTGCGTTTCAGCACCAGGACTCCAGTGCAAGTGAGTAAGGGGCTGGGGGTCTGGAGGAAGGGGGAGGGGACCCTGAGGGGGACCCCTGATGGCCCCACCCACTCCCCCAGCCCCCCCAGGGCTGGCCCCTCCCCCCGCCAACCCCCCTGAGGCCCCCGACCCCTGCTGGGGCTGGCCCATCCCTTTGCCAGCCCCCCCGAGGCCCCTGACCCCTGCCAGGGCTGGCTCCTCCCCCCACCAGCCCACCCAAGCCGCCCGAGCCCTGCCAGGGCTGGCCCCATCCCCACCCCCCCACCCCATACTAAAAAAAAAAAAAAAAAAAAAAAAAAAGAAACAAACCCCAGCACTTACCTGCAGTTCTGCTGTATGGCTGACTGAGGCCTCACCCGCACAGTGCAGGGCAGACTGACAGCCCCAGCAGCCCCAGCCTGAGCCCTCCTGCACCCCCACTGTCCTGTGCTGCCTGGGTGGGGGGGCTCCGCCAGGAGGCCCTGGAGCACCCTCCACCCCTGCTTCTAAGGTAAGCACAGGCTTTTTTTTTCCTTTTTTGGGGGGGATCTTTTTCTGGGGTATTTTTAAGTGATGGTGCCTGGGGTTGTGGGGGGTAGCCATGGGGGCCTAGGGGTGCAAGTTGCGGGGGTGAGGATGGGTGGGGCACCCATTGGGGGCCTGGGGGAGTGGGGGGCTGGGTGGGGCAGCCATTGGGGGAGCTGCAGCAACTGGTGGGGGATGGGGCCAGGTGGGGCAGCAACTGGGGGGCTGGTGTGGGGCATGTGGGACTCGCAAGGGGGCGGTAGCCCCTGTGGGGGCCATTTGGCCCCCATTGGGGGCCCGTACCCCTTGTGTGGGGGTTGAACTCCCTGTTGGGGGCCGTACCCATCATGAGAATGCCAAACCCCCTGTTGGGGGGCCAAACCCCTTGTTTGGGGGTTGAACCCCCTGTTTGGGGCCTGTACCCCTTGTGTGGGGGTTGAACCCCCTGTTGGGGTGCCATACCCCTTGTGAGAGGGCCAAACCCCTTGTGTGGGAGCCATCGCCCTGTGGGAGTGCAGCAAAACATGTATTCATGAATCCTGTATTATAGTTCACTTTATTATTATGATAAGAGACTTGCTTTAACACTGGAGGATATATCAATAAAACATTGTCCAACTGATCACTGTATCTTCCTTGCTCTCGGTCTTTATGGTGGTCTTTTGTTTTACTTGTGAAGGAACATTGATTTGAGGGTACTTTACAGAGTGACTTTGGGTTGTTTTTTTTAATCAGGGATTTTTCAGTTTTCCAATAGGGAACACCAGAATTCCCACTAGGGAGGCCAGTGGCAGGACCCTGCCTGCTCAGAGCTGGCACTTTAGACCCATCTGGCTGTGGCTGACCTGCTGGACAAATGGGGCCAGGAGGACATGTTTTGACAATTCAAAACAGGCTACCACACCCAAAATATCTTCCGGGTGATAGCTGCCCATATGGCTGGGCAGGGGCACACATGGCAGTAGTGCCACACAAAGGCCAACCCTGCAACCCAGAGGGGCAGATGCCTATACTGGCAAGCAGTCCCCATCCGGGTCCAGCAGGTGTGCAGCAGGTCACAGCCAGGCAGCAGCCTCCACAGCCAGACTGCTGCAGTGGGTAAAGGGTGCAGGGAACTTTCAAAGCTGTTTCAGCAGCCCATTTGGCACAAGGGGTAGTGTCTCCAGGTACCATTTGTCTGGGCCCCTACTCCACCTCCTCTCTTGCAGAAAGGGCAGGCCACCAATGATACTGGGTCTAACTAGCGGACAAAAGTACCCATGGGCAGGGCCCCAGGCAGCAGTGAAGTTGATAGTTCTCTGGGCAATGGGTAGCTTGTACAGGGTGTGCCAAACCAGATGGGCTTGCTCTGGTGTTGCTGCCATTAGGTACTGCCTCCAAATCATGTCAGGGCAGGTGGTGAGGATGTGGGCATGATGCTTTGATTGTCCATATGTACAGTGCCTTCCCAGACAAGATCTCAGTGCAAATCCCACCATCGTTCTTGTTAGGCATAGAGGGGGACAGCAGAGTGCTGAGTGAGAGAGACTTGTTGTGCCCCAGCTCAAGTCTGGGATCGTGTCCAGTATGCAAAGGCCAATAAAGATACCAGGGGTGAAAGTATAAAGAAGATTTATTGCTAGCAATAAAAGGTGCAAGTGGAATAATTTCACATAACAAGCACCCAGATCACTAAGCATCTTTTATACAGGGGTTTTGAACCTTCATAAGCATCCTTGTTTGCTAATTGGTTATAAAGGAGTGACGCAAGGAGTTCTTTACTGAGCATGTCTCTATACCTGTGTTTTAGCCATGTATCTCATTTACATACATGTATGTTTCATTAGCATACTTTTCCCCCACCTAGGGGCGTGATTTTTAGTATTTTAATGAGCTCTTTGACCCAGTACTCTGATTCTGCTTTTGTTTTCAAGCCTCCTTTATCTAAGACTGTCTCCTCCTTATCATTGCAGATGGACATTCGTCACATAACATTCCCTTTTGCTTGGTCTTTGCATAGTAGTTTCTAGGCCACTCCTTACATTCCCCTCTCTGGAGCATTTTTAATTATTATTATTATGATTGCTCCATTCAATTTGGCTTAACACAAATCTAGTATCATCAGCTTTCTTTGTTTGCAAAATCATTTGATTCTCCTTAGGCCTGAAGATAGATATAAAACCAGGTATACATTGGATACAGCAACAAACCATAATCCCTATAACACAAAATAAGACAACCATACTAAATAACTGTCTCAACCATCCAAAATTGGGAAGCCAGGAAGTTAACCAGGAAAAGTCTAAGCCAGATGATTCTTTCAACATCTGTGCCAATCGTTGTAAGGCACCAATTTTGTCTTCAATTAGCACAGAATTATCAGTGAGTTTGAAACAGCACATTCCTTTTAAAGTTTCACACCCAAGATTGTGTCGTAACAAGAGATAATCAATAGCGGCTCTATTCTCTAAGACAGCATCCCTTAATTGTTTTTGTTCAGCATTCAGGACTGAGAGCGCTCGGGATGTAGCATTTAGTCCTTTTACTAGAACACAGGCCACTGCATTAAGATTTCTGCTATTACTTACAGCAAGACCCGGAACCCCCACCATAGATGCAGCTAATGCTACGTATTCAGCCTTAGATAATAGTCCAGAGGAATCATTCTCGTCACAATCAGCAGTGAGAACAGTGTATGCTCGTTTAAACCTCCCACCGAGAGGGGTTTGTTCAGTGTGCATTAGGTCAGATTTCCTTGGAAGAGCTGCAGTTACCCGGGCAATGGTGCATGGTCCCCCAGTAGTATTCGCTGGAAGGTATGAATATATTATTCTCCCGCAGGCTAGAAACCATCCTCGAGGAAGGACGGTATGTGTGTATGCATAGGATATTTAACTGGTCTTATTACAGAGGATTTTTTTACCTTGGTTCAATTTAAAGCAATTATTAGTACAATTAACCATTAGGAAACATTCGGAAGTATTAGCTGTTGCCTGAACTCGTACGGAAAACATATTTCTGCTTTTCTCTTTTACAACAGTCCCCCACTTATATATATCCTGACATGTACTTTCCTTATCTACATCTTTCAGCATAGTATAATTTTGTAACATTTTCAAAGGGGTTGGTACTGCGATTAAGCATGAGGTAAAAACCAGGTGAGCATTGATCCCTCCCGCTAAGCAAAAGTCCGTTCTATTTAAAATTTCCCAGGCCAGATAAATCCAGACATTTTCCTGAGGGTCAAATTTTTGTTGTAAAAGGTTTTCCCCTCCTATGAGTAGGAGTGGACAGATCAGGGTGCCCCACACTAAAACCTTGAACAATTTCATAATAAGGCTTGTAAAACTTGATCAAAGATTGACAAATTATTTAAAGTTCCTTTCTTTTGAATAGGAATTTTAAGTCTCTTATTGGCTCCACCTTCCACTGTTCTCTGCCTCCAGTCCCAGAGTCTGCAGGGGTTCCTTCTTGTTCCGGTCCAGCCACCGGCTTTAGGCGACTGGAATGTATCCAAGTCTTGTTTCCTTTGAGCTTTGCTGCCGTCAGGGTCGTTAAAAGTACCCTATATGGGCCCTTTCATCTGGCTCGAAGTGGTTCCTCATTCCAGTCTTTCACAAGGGCGTAACTCCCAGGTAATAGTCGATTTTCCGGGGCAGGAAACTGGTCCTGTGTCTGCAGCACGTCCCGTACCTGCTGATGGATGGAAGACAAAACAGAAACCAAGGACCATACATATTCTCTAATCATTCCCTCTCCTAAAACATGTAACTGTTGTTCAGTACCCATGGGCAGACTCAGAGGGTAAGGCTTACCATACATTATCTCAAACGGGCTTAATCCCAATTTAGAATGTGGTGCGACCCTTACTCGTAACAGAGCCAAGGGTAGGGCCTCTGGCCATTTGAGTCGAGCTTCTTGGCAAATCTTTGCAAGGTGTCTTTTTAAGGTCTGATTCATACGTTCCACCTTTCCACTGGACTGAGGTCTCCAAGGGGTGTGTAAATGCCAGCTGATTCCCAGGAACTCAGAAACCTTCTGAGTAATTTGTGCAATGAAATATGGGCCATTGTCTGACCCTATTCCTTTTGGAAGTCCGAAGCGAGGTATGATTTCTCGTAGGAGTGCCTTGACCACCTCTCAGGCTTGGGCAGTCCAACATGGGAAGCACTCAACCCAATTAGAGAAAGTGTCCACAAAGACAAGGAGATATCTCATCCCTTGTTGCCAGGGCAACTCAGTAAAATCCACCTGCCATTCTTCTCCTGGCCCATTGCCTATTCTCTGATGTCCTGAAGTTTCTTTTTTCCCTCCTTTTGGGTTATTTCTCTGGCAGACCTCACATGTCTCTGATACCTTCTTGGCAGCCTCTCTTAATCCCACTCCAGTTACATAGTGACTGATCCATCTTACCAGGGCCCTGGGTCCATAGTGGGTGCCATGATGAGCACTCTTTACTACCACATGAACCCAGGCAGCTGGGATGATAATGCGGCCATCCTTTGCTACTAACCACCCGTGTTCCCCCTTCTTTGCTTGAAACTCTTTTATCAATTGTTTGTCTCTTTCCCCATACTGTGGTGTCACAGGCTGGTATAGGTCTGGGAGGAGAGGTAACAGATTACTTACTTCGGGCAGCAAGTCTGTCTGAGGTCTTTTAGCTGCTCTCTTTGCTGTAGTGTCAGCAAATCGATTACCTTTTGTGGAGGGGTCGTTCCCTTTCTGATGTGCCTTACAATGCATTACCGCTACCTCCTTTGGTTCCCAGACTGCCTTGAGGAGAGCTTTTATTTGCTTGCTATGCTTAATGCCTGCTCCTTTAGCATCAAGTAGACCCCACTTTTTCCACAGCGCTCGGTGAGCATGTAAAACAAGGAAAACATATTTAGAGTCAGTATAAATATTAACAGTTTTGTTGGCCGCCAATTGCAAAGCCCGAGTCATAGCAATGAGTTCAGCCTTTTGAGCTGAAACAGATGGGTTTAAAGATCCTGCTTCTATCACATTCTGTGTAGTCACGATAGTGTATCCGGATTTTCGAATTCCATTCTCCATACTCGAGCTGCCATCAGTGTAGAACTCCAGGTCAGCTTTTTCAAGAGGTCTGTCTCTCAGATTTGGTCTTGAAGAATAAACAGCTTCCAATATTTGCAGGCAATCATGTACAAGATCTGGTGTGTCAGCCATAGATGGCAACAGTGTTGCTGGATTTACAGTGAGAGAAATGGCCAATTTTATTTCAGGCTTATCTAGGAGGATGGCCTGATATCGAGCCATTCGTCCCGGGGTTAACCAGTTCCCTCCTTTCTGCTCCAGGACTGTAAGCACTGCGTGAGGCACATATACAGTCATTTCATGGCCTAAGGTTGACTTTTCAGCTTCTTGTATTAGCAGGCAGGTGGCAGCAACAGCCCGGAGACAAGCAGGCCATCCGGATGACACAAAGTCCAATTGTTTAGACATATATGCCACTGGTCGTTGCCAGCTACCCAATTTCTGTGTTAACACTCCCACGGCTACCCCCCTCGGTCATGCACAAAAAGGGAAAAAGGCTTACTCATGTCTGGTAGTCCTAAGGCAGGTGCTTCAATGAGAGCCTGCTTTAACTGGCAGAATGCTTGCTCACACTCTTCAGTCCATTCGAGCACCTTTTCATCACCTTGTGTAGCTCCATACAGAGGTTTTGCAATAACCCCAAAATTTGGAATCTAAATCCTGCAAAAACCTACTGTACCTAAGAATCCCCGTAGTTGTTTCTTCGTTTTTGGGGGTGCTAGCCGGCATATAGCTTCTTTTCTTTCAGGCAACAGGGCTCTCTGACCAGGCTGTAATTCAAATCCCAAGTATGTTACCTTCTGGGACATGGACTGCATTTTACTTCTGGACACCCAGTATCCTTCCTGACCCAGAAAATTAAGGAGGCAAATTGTTCCCTCCAAGCAGCTTGCTTCAGTGGTGGCTGTTAAAAGCAAGTCATCCACGTATTGCAAAAGAGCACAGGACAGTGGCAGTTTTAGCCTACGTAAATCCTTGCTTAATGCAGTGCCGAATAGGGTTGGGCTGTTTTTAAACCCTTGGGGTAAGACAGTCCAGCAAAACTGAGTCTTAATGCTAGTATCTGGGTCTTCCCATTCAAATGCAAATATTTCCTGAGATCCCCTCTCTACCGCAATACAGAAGAAAGCATCTTTTAAATCAATAACCGTAAACCAGTTATGATCTGGGTTCAAGACAGACAGCAGGGTGTACGGATTGGGAACGACCGGGTATATACTCACGACCACTTTATTTACAGCTCTCAAGTCTTGGACAAAACAATATTCGTCACTCTTAGGCTTCTTCACAGGCAAAATGGGTGTGTTAAAAGCTGATGTGCATTCACGGAGAAGGCCATACTCCAGGAACCGTTCAACTAATGGCTTCAGTCCTTTCCTGGCTTCCATCCATATTGGATATTGTTTCACACATGGAGGCTGGGCCCCTGGCAAAAGTTGAATCTTTACAGGGTCAGCATTTTTAGCCTTCCCGGGTCGGTGACCTGCCCATACCCATGGAACAACAGCATCGAGCAGGGTTTGAGGAATATCCGGTGTACTTTCCTCTCGGAGAAGGCCGAGAAGGCAAGCCTGAAAATGCCACCCCTTTTCAGGAGGCACTGTTAAAAACATTTGCCCATCCTGGAACGACAACATAGCTTGCAGTTTACAGAGGAGGTCTCTCCCTAAAAGGGGGACGGGGCAGTCTGGCATGTACAAGAATTGATGGGTGACTTTGGCCTGCCCAAGATTACAGGTCATTGGCTGTAGGAAGGGTCGTGTTACTGCCTTCCCTGTAACCCCTACCACCAGCACAGTCTTTTTACTTAAAGGTTTCAGTTTTTTAGTTAAGACAGAATGGGCAGCACCTGTATCCACGAGAGAATCTACCAATTCATCTCTGTCCCCTAGTTGCATTTTAACCAGAGGCTCGTCAGGGGACACTGGGATCTGGGTTATCTTTCCCTCCCGGGCCTCTGGTCCCCTTCAATCTGAATCCCTTCCAAAAGCAAACAGTCCACTGCTCTCCTCTCTTTTCTTTTCACCTTCACCAACTTTCCGATAGGGGCATTCCAGCTTCCAGTGTCCCTTTTGTTTGCAATAGGCACACTGATCTTTCTCTAATGGACCCCACCTCTGAGGCTGTCTCCAGGATCCCTCATTTCTGGGTTTTCCCATGATTGCAGCTGCCACTAGGGCTGCCTGCATTTTCATCTTTCTCTCCTCTTTCTTGTCCTGTTGCTTTTCCTGAACACTTTCTCGGTTAGTAAATACTTGGTAAGCAATGTCTACTAGTTGGGAAATAGGCATACTTGTTGCTCCGTCTGTCTTCTGCAATTTCTTTCTAAAGTCCAGTGCACTCTGACCTATAAAGATCATATTTACCATGCAAGCATTCGATGCATCCTCTGGGCCCTCACGAGTGTATTGTCTGAAAGTAGTGTAAATTCTTTCCAAGAAAGCACTCGGGGTCTCATCCATCTCCTGTTGAACCTCATACACCTTACTGAGATTCTCAGGTTTTTTCACAGCATCTCTCAATCGTCGGAGGATATATTCTCGATAGGCACGGATGGAAGTCATATCTTGGTCTGGTTTCCAATCTGGCTCCTGGGTGGGGACATGATCGTCCGTATTTCCTTGCAGGTTCCGTGCGGTAATTTCCTTTTCCACGTACTCACAGGCTTTGTTTACTACCATCCTCCTTTCCTCTGGTGTCAACAGGATATCTAAAAGAGACTGAACATCTGCCCAGGTTGGGTTATGGGTTTTGAAAATTGTTTTAAACAGGTTTTGTACCTTTTCAGGATCTTCTCTCAAGCTGGGGGTATTGTTCCGCCAATTATACAAATCTGATGTAGTGAAAGGAAAGTGCACAAAGGTTCGACAGTAGGTTGGCTCACCGTCATCTTCGAGAGGCCCGGGTACCACTTGTTCTCTTAGGGGAAATACCCCATTTCCCTTCCCACAGCCAGGATCAGATTCCCTGAGATGTTTTTCCTTAACCCTGGAGTCTGCTCCTAACTGTACTCTCCACCCACCTCCCGGGGTTATATCAGGAGAAGTCGGGGATTCTGGAGATTGCCAAGCACCTGACAGCCATGGTTGGCGCTGTTCCAGATCCCTGGGTCGGGGAGTGTTCTCAACCTCCGCCTCGGGGGGGAAGAAGCAGGAAGAGCAGATGCCAACGAGGAATCAGATGAATCAGGAGGAGGAGGGGGAAGAGGAAGAGAATAAGGTAGAGGCAGCAGAGGTGGGGGAGCCTCCAGCTCCGGACAGTCCAGGACAGGATTTGCAGTTGGTCGAGCCACGGCCATCTCACAGATCCCAACCCCCTCCCCCATTCCACATTCCTCCAAAACCTTTCTATCTCTACAAAGAGACATAAACGCTTGCGCATACATCAATTCCTCCCATTTACCATTCTGCTGGCAGAACAAAATCAATTGTAAGATGGTATTATAATTAACACTTCTCTCCCGAGGCCAATGTTCTTGATCATCTAGCTGATAGCGTGGCCACACAGTTTCACAGAAGAATTTAGCTTTCTTCTTAGTCATAGGATCCCCACCAAACTCTGCCCAATGTCCCAATACACAAGAGAGGGGGGTACATTTCCTAACCTTACTGTTAATAGTACCCATCTCAGGACTGCCTTCCCGGTTCTGACCGTCCGACTTACCTGGGATCCAGGGATCTGTTCTTAGTCCTCGTCCTCACAGGGGAAAAATCACTGATCTTGGGCTTGGGCCAGACAGAATACGCACAGAGATAATCCCAGGCAGGCGTACTGACGGTAGGCCTTATGCCCTTTCTACCCTCTCACCCAGGTGCCTGTTACTGATACTTTCACTCTATGGCGTTGCACTGTTAGGCTACTGCTGCCTCAGCGATCCAGCTCCCCCTGAAGCAAAAGTCTCACCGGGAAAAGAAATCCCGGGGCGCGCCTGACATTTGATAAGGAGGAGCGGTCGTCTGGTCGTCAGTTAGTCCGGGCAAAGCTTATCTAAGGCAGTCCCATCTGGGGTGCCAAAAACTGTTGTGCCCCAGCTCAAGTCTGGGATCGTGCCCAGTATGCAAAGGCCAATAAAGATACCAGGGATGAAAGTATAAAGAAGATTTATTGCTAGCAATAAAAGGTGCAAGCGGAATAATTTCACATAACAAGCACCCAGATCACTAATTCTAAGCATCTTCTATACAGGGGTTTTGAACCTTCATAAGCATCCTTGTTTGCTAATTGGTTATAAAGGAGTGACGCAAGGAGTTCTTTACTGAGCATGTCTCTATACCTGTGTTTTAGTCATGTATCTCATTTACATACATGTATGTTTCATTAGCATACTTTTCCCCCACCTAGGGACGTGATTTTTAGTATTTTAATGAGCTCTTTGACCCAGTACTCTGATTCTGCTTTTGTTTTCAAGCCTCCTTTATCTAAGACTGTCTCCTCCTTATCATTGCAGATGGACATTCGTCACATAACATTCCCTTTTGCTTGGTCTTTGCATAGTAGTTTCTAGGTCACTCCTTACAGACTGACAGACAGACAGACAAAAACTCTCTCATTGGACTACTCTCAATCATTTGAAACCCATTTTCTGTCCTTCCATCAAAAATTAATCATAGAAAAGTAATGCACAAGAACAAAGAAGAGAACAAAAACAATGTAACCAAAACTAACCAGTTCTCTGTAGGGTGTCAAAAGTTATTTCATGGACCACTGTCAACAAACTGAAAAATGCTAGGCCACAGCATTTTATTGTATGAAATAATAAATCATGCATTTTATTTTTGAAAAGGAGCAGCAAGCCACTTGGCAGGTGCAGGAAAAATATGGACATCCTTCCTTCATTTAATTCATTCAGTAACTGCTACCAATAATTTGTTTGTGGATTGGTCATTTGCCAGTATTTGCCAGGATCATGTAGACTTTACAGTAAAAGTATTTAAATAAATATGAAGCAGGTGGGTCCACAGAATTTTTAGAAACCACTGTAGATTCTAGTGTAGAAAGCATAGAACATAAGCATGCACATCTCATAAGAGCAGACTAATACTATAACAGAAAAACTATCAGTAAAAATGTGGTACCACAGAATCCCATACATCACAGTCCTCAAAGTGCTTTTTTCAGACTACAGTTGGCTACCAACAGCTCAACAGCTGCATGGAGAAGAGGAGGAGCAAGGGAAACTTGATCCATTTCCTATTGTCCCAGGGACACTGGGGCTATGGGGAAACCCCGGGCCAAAACCAAAGGGGAAGAAAGCCCATACTTACCCCTCACAGGAGCCTGAGGTAGCAGAGGAGCGCGCACCAGAAAACCGCCCGTGTGATTCATTAGCTGCGCTCATATTTAGCTGGGGCCAGGTGACATCAGCGAGAGACGCCACCCGGCGGGAATAAAGTGCAGCCCCGGGGGCACAGGCGGCGGGCAGAAGACCAGGGAGCCCCCAGGGAAACCCGAGGTCGGGAGCTTGCACCCGCGGGGTCTGTCTGCCCAAGGAGGTGAGAGTTGCTGCAGCTGCGGAAGCAGCGAGAGCCGCAACTACAAAGGAGCCGGCAGAGGAGCCGGGGAAAATGCCGGCAGAGAAGCCGGTGAAGGAACCGGCAGTGGAACCGGCGAGAGAGCCGGCAGAGAAGCTGGTGAAGGAACCAGAAGAGAAGCCGGTGAAGGAACCAGCAGTGGAACTGGCGAGAGAGCTGGCAGAGAAGCCGGTGAAGGAACCGGCAGAGGAACTGGGGGAAAAGCCAGCAAAGGAGCCAGCAAAGGAGCTGACAGAGGTACCGGTGGAGAAAGTGACGAAGGAGCCGACGGAGGAGCCGGCCGGGGCTACAGGACCTCAGGGGGCTGTAGCAACGTCCCCAGATGGGAGCCGCCTAGGGGGCTCTGAGGCACTGGGCAGCTGCAGGGCTCCATCGGCTAGGGCTCACTACTTTCCTAGGGGCCTTCATGCCCAGTAGTTACACCTCCCCGGCAGGCACGGTGGTGGGGTTTTCGTTTTTACACGTGGTGGCACCACAGGTGTCAGAATAGGATAGGGTCTGCAGGTATCAACGGCCTCTTAGCCCTCATACCGGATCCCAGCCTAGGCCACCAGGTCCCACTGAGCTGGGACTACAGGAAGTCCAAGGGAAGAGACGAGGAGGGGCCAGTAAGAAAAGAAGACTGGGAGACCCGCAGCAGAAGGTGGCGTTTGGTCAGGGTGTAGGGGAGGTTGGAGCCCCGTGAGTGCCCGCTGAAGGCGTGACGACCCTGGAGGCTGCTTCGAAGGGGACCCCCTCCACTGAGGATCCATTCAAAGTTGTGGCAGGAGAGTTTAGGGGATCTTCCAACATCATCCGAGGCACCCTCTGGGGTCCTCTTGCAGGCCCGGGGCAAACCCGGTCAACTGCACAGGCAAAAGCGGCTTGAGAACGCCTAGTGGAGCAGAGGCGGGCACACCTATTTAACAACATATAGCTTTAGTACGCATGATTTCAGAGAGAAAACATAGGGACAGTGGAAATATACTATAAAACAGCTTTTAGCTTTTGGTATAATTTTTCATTTTCATTTACAAAAACATCAAAACATTGGAGACAATTGGAGACAGTGACAAAGCCATTTACAACCACAATCAGCATATACTAATTTAGTTGTGTCAATCTTTACACTGGGCAGGCTGGATGGGCAGTGCCCAGTCCAGCTGTGGACCAGATCATACCAGTGGTCCCAATTCTATGCCAGAGGCTGGTGCGGAGGTGCCCACCTGACCACACTGACAGGGACAGGGGGCAGCTGCATGGGGGTAGAGGACTTGGCCTGGCCCTAATCCAGTCTCATAAGGGGATGGAGGCATGGCCCGGCCCCAATGTGTCCCTGGGTGAATGGGGGTGTGGCCCAGCCCCAGTTGGGCCCTGCAGGGGGATGGGGGCATGGCCCAGCTCCAATCCAGCCTCATGGTGGAAGGGGGCATGGTCTGGCTCCAACCTGCCATGGGATTTGGCATTTGGGAATTTGGCAGTCGGGACGGTGGCAATATTAATTGCTACAACTACCCTGCTGACAAATTTTGCCACCCATGAGAAGCCACAAATGTAATGGTTCTGCAGGCCACATTTGGCCCAGAGGCTGGAGGTCGAGCACTAGGGCTGTGCAAAGATTCAAGTGCTGATTTGATTTGAAAGAGATTTGGCCCGATTCAGTGGCTGAATCTGAATCAGATCAGGGGACCAATTAAAAGGTCAAAATCAATTTGAAGCTCTCTGAATTGATTTGGAAAAGATTTAGAGAGCTGGACCCAGACTCTGTGCTGGTAAGTAGAGGGGGGATTGAGGAAGGGATGGAGGAGGGTGGAGGGAACATGGGGGTACCCCTCCCAGGCCCCATCCCCTGCCTGCTCCCCCATCCCCTGCATGCTCCCCCAGCCTCCCATGGCTGCCCCACCTGCCCCAGCTCCCAGCCCTTTAAAAAAAACAAACCAACCCTACTCACCAGGTGGCTCCTGGGCAGGGGGCAATCCCTGCTGCCCCCCACTTCCCCATACTGCATGGGGGGCTCTGCCACAAGCCGTCTGACCCTCACCCACTCCCCCAGCCCCCCTACAGCTGCTTCGTCCACCCCAGCTCCTGGCCTTTAAGGAAAAAAGTCGTACTCACTGGCTCCTGCAGCAGCCTCGGGGGGATGATGACAGAGCCCCCACGCAGCGCAGGGCAGTGGGGGCAGCAGGGATCACCCCCCTGCCAGGCAGGAGCCAGTGAGTGAGGGCTTTTTTATTTTTATTTTTATTTAAGGGCCGGGAGCTAAGATGGGTGGGGCAGGCATGGAGGAGGCACTGGAAGAGCAGATGGGAGTTGGAAGTCTCATGGCAAAGCCCCCCACACAGTGTGGGGTAACAGGGGACAATGGGGATCGCCCCACCTCCCCTGGCAGCAGCTGGTGAGGTTGGGGCTTTTTTTTTTTTCTTCAAATAGCCAGGAGCTGGGGCAGATGGGGCTGGGAGAGTGGCCAGAGGATGGCCGAAATCCAAATTGGATTTGGCTGAATCAATTCAGGACAGTGATTCAAATCACCAAATCAAATCACTGTCCCCCAAATTGGCCGAATCCGAAGCAAATACTACCTGCTTCGCACAGGCCTATAGAGAACCCCTGCACTACCTAAAAAAAGATTGGCAGTCCAGAGTAGCTTGCACTGTGCAAGAGATGAAGTAAGGCTTTGGAGTTTAAATTACCTTGAAAACATCAAAAAGGAACTCTTCTCTGAACTCCAAAAGTTAGGGTTTGTTTATAAGCAAAAATTTTGCTGTACAGATAGCGAGTGCATTACTCAGGATTATGAACAAGTACGGATTGCCAAAAGAACTATACTTGAGCTGAATAACAGCTTGTCTCTATGTTGACAAGTGGCATATTGCTCATTAAGTTGTTTTTAAAAGGAGGCAACTCCCAAGACACATTGGGCCCTGGAAATACAGAGCACCTAGACACATAGCTCTGGTCAAATAGAAATCTGCTACCACTGTGCAGTTTAATATCACAAACATCCAAATGCAACCCTTGAATTTCACACTCCCCAAACTGATTATTAAAGAAATCAGAGGCAAGATCCCTGGGGAGGAGGGCAGCATGGAAAGGATCCTGACCAACATTTATTTTTAAATGTAGATATTGGACAGGAGGTCAGATTTTGATAACGTCCTCACTCTGAAGAACCGCCTTACGCCACAAATGTTTCTACTAACTAAAAACTATCTACAGAGTAAGTTACTAATCAGCATGTGCATGAAGTTCCTAATCTGGCCTCTAACAAGAACATTGTGATATACTTCCTCCATATGGAACAAATTAAACTTTAAATATAAACTTGTTTTTGTTTTCAGAAGCCTACGTAACTTCACAACGATAAAAATCCCACAGACTATATATCAATTGTGTTTATTGATCTCTGGAGAATATTAGTTCACTTTGAAGTTCTCCTATTAATGCAAGGTTCTATCAGCTGAAGACATAGATCTTCTCTCCATGCTCCTGGTGAAACATTATTCTTGAATGTGAAGTAGTTTAAGCGATCGGGAAGGTACGTTTTTGTCTGTAGGAATTCATTATGAGGGGTGAATGAATAAGTCCACCTTGAAGGCACTTCCATCTATACCTCTTTCACTCAGTCCATCTTCAAAATATTAAAAAGGTCATGCTTCAACACAAGAAAAAAAATGTCAAAAGCACACATCCATCTCATAATAAATCTCTAGACAACCAAGTTTCAGACTTAAGGCAGCAGGTCACCCTTAGAAATTTGCTGTTGTCATAAAAGCACTTCAAGTTTGCTTTGTATATCATAAACCCACATCTCTTAAGTGAATATGTATTTTCTGCTTCTATATATGCAAAATACATCTATATAGGGTTAAAAAAAGCAGTTGTTATAATAAATATTAGATGTGTGAGTAAAATGATACATGTATAAACTACCCAGTAATGATCCCTTGCTTAAGATACACTGCCATCTAGCGGCAGAAAAGGGATTGACTCTCAAGCAGTTGGTAGTTACTGGCTTAAGTAGATAATAGTAAGCTATTTTCATCTATACAGCTAGCTGCTGTCTCTTCAGGCATTTCTAAGTCCTGCCTGAGTACCACTTGAGTCACCAGAAACTCAAAGTATAAGAACATCACAGACCCTCTAGCATGAAAGCATTTACTAAGTCACATTTAGGTTCAGAACAGGATGAGGAAAGTCAATCCAAATAGTAAATCAAGTCAAAGGTCTATCAGAGTCAAACAACCCAAGAGGCTAGCATGGGGAAGGCACACTGGTTTCTATAGCCACGGGTAACACATGGGAGTAGTGTGGCCAGCCTTTGGCTCTCCAAGCCTGAGTGACTAGGTTCCTGCTTATAGCTGGGTGATGGCCTTCAGCATGAGTATGGAGCAAGGCTCAACCTTATGCCTCTGGTGCCTCAACAAGGAACTTTAACCTCTTTGCTACCGTAGCCCAGTTCCAACTATAGCTACCTATTTCCAACTGTAACTACTTATAACATACACAAAGTGCCCTTAAACACAACATAAAACTTAATCTTGCTTGCTTCTTCTGAAGACAGTTACAGGAATCCTGTAAGCAAAGCCAACATATTTTGACATAAATCTGAATGACAAGCAGACTTTAAAAAGAGTGGAGGTTAACAAATAAAAGTTCCTTTCCTTTACAACCGTACTAGCTTGACCAACCAGCTACCTATAGCTTTACAGTCAGAAGAGGAGGAAGAGAATGGCTAGAAATGATGCAAGTAATAACTAACTTCCCATGTCCCCTATGCATGCAAACATAACATGCAAGGTGTTGCAAGCAGAGCTAATTAGCCTAGGCCCAGTGTCATATACAGGGCTATGGTGCCTCTGGTCACAAGGCACTGTGCCCAGGCTAACTGGCTGTGCAGGGCCATTTACAAAAGCTGCATTCAAGCAGTATTGAGAGGCAGAACTATTTAGGCAGCCTGATGTCAGAAGCCTTAACCCAGAAGCCATACTACTCCCATTTCAGAAAGGAGCTGGTGGCTATGTCCCCAACTGGGAGTACTATAACAATGTTCCAATGGCACCAAGCAGCATTCTTTTATTAAAGAGGTGTTGCCTAGTACCAATCCAGGATCAGTTGTTCAAATTAAGGGAAATTCCCATTTCAAGGAATCCTCCAGGACAGTTCATATCACTTTACCTAGCGTAGGTAGTACAGTGGGATGGGGTTTGTGAGATAGTAGGAACAAGTTAGAAATAGGCTGTGGTACACATTATCAAGGAGATTCTAAACAACAATATTGTGCTCATTTAGCTGGGAAGCTACCATAAATTTAGGTAAACCTTAGGGCTGTCTAAATTATACTCAGAGCTGCTCCAGTCCCCAAGCAGTTCAGGACTGGGAAGGAACTACAATGGCTTAAACTCACATGCTGAAAATGCTGTTGTGCACTTCTTAATGGCATAGGACAGAATTCCAACCCAAACTAAGGGTCCTCACCATTCTTTGCTACACTGAAAAGAAATTATATATTTGTAGATGCTTTGAAGCAAAAACCTAAGACTTCGGTAAAAAATAATTTAAAAACAAGCTTTCAGCAACAGGATTTATTGCACTAAATACATTTTTTGCACAAAAAGCATGTACCACTAACTTTTCCTTTGTAGATACATCTACACAAACATGTGTAGGTCCATACAGCAGTGCACATGTGCCCACACACACACAGGTATACATTATTATAAGGAGTGCTTCTGTTATGCTTCACCACTTATTTAGAAACACATTAGCAGCAATCACATGTATGAATACACATGAATAACGGTTATGCATAACACTTTAATGATTGGTTTTATTCTTGTTCTTATTCCATAAATTAGATACTTAGCAAGATTATTTTGAAACTTTAAGCCAGCTCTATTGAAGCTGTGGTGGTCATCTCTCCGGGACCAGAAAAGGATATTATTTTAAAAGTTCTAGTGGTTTAAGTCTTCCGCTCCAAAAACTATGCAATACTGTGACCTCAGAGGTCAGCAATTGACTATACATGGTTTTCCTTAGGGACATGCACTAACTGTGTAGCTGATGTTTCTTTAATTGCATTTCCTTGTAGAACGATTTACCACATGCTCATTTAAAAGGAGCTTAGGTGGTTTGTAAGTGGTTCTGGAGGATGTTCAGTACTGTCCTGCTCTGCTGGCTGAGCTGGATATTCCAAAATACAGCTGTCAAAATTTGTCATATACCAATAAAACCAAATAAGGAATCTATTCTGAGATTGAGAAAGGGACATTATGATAAATCACATTACAGCAGTCATAGAAGAAAGCACAGAATCTACTTTTTGCTACAAAGAAACTTTTATTTGCACAGAATTATCTGCTAAGAGCAGTAAGTATTTGTGGCTCCAGAAGAGTAGAAAGAGAAATAGGAGAGGAAAAGAAAAAGGAGAGAACTGAAATGGCAGAAAATAAGCATTAATATTAACAAAAAACTGCAGGAAAATCTATACTTCCTACCCTGTCCAGTTAATGAAGCTATAGAACAACATTTCTTTGCTCCCAATTACATTTTTGGTCTCAAAAGACCAATAGGTCAGCATAGAACAGCTATACAACACCCTCAGGTTTAGTTCCCATTTTCAAAAATCTTTTTGATATCAAAGGGTGGACTACATGTTTTGGATAGTTTGCATACTTACAAAAAAATCACAAAAAGCTTCAAGATACCCAAGGCAATTTCCTTCCCCCTCTCATCTGAGACACAATCAAGAGCACAAAATCCCTGCTTGTCCAAAATCATTGAATAAGTTCATCTGTGCTCATCTTCTAAAAAGCAACCCCCCTCCAAAGTGCTGCTATTTTTATCAGGTCAAGAGACAGACAGAGAGACTTTGAAAAGTACAAAAATATATAGTCCTCCCAGGTACTTAGTAGGAAACAATTGTTAACAAAAAAACCACTGTATCACTATATCACCAGAGATAGAAGCCCCCTCCCCTGCAATACCCTTAATGAGGTTATGCATTCAGGACCAGCTGTCTATCGTCCACACTGCAAAGCATCCCCTCAATGGCCCTGTGTGACAAAACGGTCCACGTTGTGTTTGAAGGTGACATGTCCATATTCAAATGTGACGTGCCCAAACCAAGAAGTGGAAAATTCTGAGGACACTGTCAGAGCTGGCCCCTGCAAGCCAGTTTCCAAGGCTTTTCAGAGTCACCAACTTGGCCTGTCCCAGGAAGAAACTGGCCAAGCAGATCACACTCCCTTTGTCCCTTGGTAGGGGATGGAGTAGATGCACACAGTCTTGGAAAGGTCCAAGGGCAGTGTGCCAAAGGGGGGGGAGGACAGTGGTTTAAAGCATCCTGTGCGTGTCCAGGCAGCAATCAATACCAGATGTTTCACAATGAAATCCCCAATAATGCTTCTGGTTAATTGGGCAATGTTATATTTTTGGAACAAGTTATAGACAAACATTCTTCCCAACTTTTCCAAATGAGAATCTATTAGCCATAATTGGGCTACAATACTTCAGCCTGTAAATATGCCACCCTTGTGGAATTCATGAGTCCCCATTCTGATCTTCATGTTCCTTGGGGTGAGAGGAAAAGAAGGAAACACTTAGGTGGCTCATTCTGCTTTTAAACTATTGGGACTACTTAAAGTTGCTCAGAATTGTGGCAGCTGATAATTTAGCCAGATGCAAAGAGGAATTGGACAAAATGTTGGTGGAAAGGGACATGACTGGCTATGGAGCACAGGAGTTAAGGTTACAATCTCTGATTCAGAGCTTCCTAGACTTTAAGGACATCTATATGCATCCATTCACTCTCCCTTTCAGCATCCACTCACTGATACTGTGAGACACATGATACTGAGCAAGATGGACCAGTAAAGGGCAAGTTTTGTGTTCTCATGTTTAAGTTTGGATTGCTATTAAGTAGACCTGCTGGACATGGAAACTGATCAACATGGAGGTGACAATAGTGTATTCACAGATATTTACTTCCTGTGATAACTTAGGCCCCTTCTACATGTTACAGGTATTGTACAACTAACTAGTTAATTGTGCAGTTACCTGGAGACCAGCTACATGTGCAATGTAGCCATCACAAAATAAAACACTTAAACAGCTATAAAGTTGGACCTCAAAAAAGCATAGTAGTTGAAAAAAGGCATACTAATTAAAGTTTATAGCTGGTTACTATTGAACTTTAATTTGCAGATGTAGCAGGGTCTCCCCTGTAGCTGGGAGCCCAGTCAGCTGACCGATGACCAGCATAAAAATCCTAAGCCTTAGGGATCACAGCAACCGTGATTGCCAGGATCCTGGGGTTTTACACACTCAGAGACCCTGGGGATCCTGGCAGTCGATCTCCAGGGTTCAGGGGTGTTTGAAACCCTCCAGACCATGGAGATCATGTTTGCCATGATCCCTAAGGCTCAAGGGTGTGGGAGGATTGCAGCAATCCTCTGGCCTCGAGGGTTTCCTGAACCTTGGGGTGGGGTGGGGAATAAACTAAAAATAAATAAATCACTGTGGCAATCTTCCAGCCCCAGAGACATCTGGGGTGCCCCTGTGGCTAGGTCTCCCTCAACTGAGGTGTGTGGAGCTTACTTCTTGCTGGTGCAGGGGGAACCCAGGATTGGGTTCCCCCTTCACTGGAAATAAGATGCAATGGGATCAAATGTGCAATCCCACAATCTCACCTCCTGTCATGCACATGTGGCATGGCAGGAGGCATGACCGTGTGAATCATGCATTCGATCCCATTACATCTTTACCTACACATGTAGAGGAGGCCTTATAAAATGTGCAAGTGTACACAATATGTGAATACCTGTGAAACGCACTACTGACATCTCCTCATTGACCAGCTTCTATCTGCAGTGGATCTAATTCTTAGCAATCCAAACCTCTGAGCAACTCTAAGCAGCCCCAGTATATTTGTTCTACTGGCATCATATAAAAGGCTTTTATCTCACCTTATGGATTGTTTGTGTTTACTGTAAGCTGTCCTGAACCTTTCTGTATAAGATAGAATATAAATCTAAATAATAAGAATAAATATTTTAGAAATAGTGTATTTAAAAAAGTCCTCCTAAGCTACTAGTTTTCATGATTATTTCAGTCTAACTGCAAAGGTGCGATTTAAATACCTAAGGTCCCTGCTTAGTATCTGGTACTGGAGAAAACAGCTATGTTACAATACTTTTAAAAATATTTCCACAAGGATAAGTTCCCTTGACTGACTGTAATATAAAACTAAAAATGCCAATACTCTCACCCCATTCTACATATCCAAATAGCTAAGCAAGAACCCTTTGTAGGGGTAGTTTTAGTGACAAATTCATTGCTAAGTGCCAAATGCATTTCAGGCTCAGTCCCAATGGTTATGAACACATACACACTTTTTAAACACTTACAAACAGGTTCTTGAATTACGAACTGGGGAAATTCTCATAAACCTGCCAATTGTACACTGCAGTACAAATCTAATATTTAACCTTTCAGGGTTCACTAGGTGGCAGCATGTGTGTACAAATCCCATCCTACTCGCACACCTTTTTTAGTCTTCATTGTTACATTGCTGTAAATGTTTAGAGTCTGAAATTATGAAGATGTGTTTAATTCTTTCCATTTTAATCTGCTCGATATTTTGTCTTTTTCCCCATGTATTAATGACACTGCATATTTCTTGAGTTTCTATCAAACAGTGCTCAGTCAAAGAACATAAAGCAGCACCCTTCCAAAAAACTGCAAATTTCTGAGAGTTGGTGGGGGAGAGGATGGGAGAAAGAAAGAGACAGCGCACTCCAACGTGAGCCATACAGAGATAATCAATCAGAATATAAATTGCTATACATCATATAAAACACACATGGCAATATAGATGACATGCATCATAAGGTCCAACATGGCCAATTGAAGGGAAAGGTCCAGAACAAAAGTAACATTTTAAGTTTAATTTATAGAACTGCTCACTGTACATGGATATGTGTGTCCAGACAAATGATACAATTATTGGGAGCAAGTTACCCAGATTTTACTCCATAGTCATTAATGGACTCACAGCTAGCCCTTCCCAAACTAGTGCCACTTTTACAACTCCAGTTTGCCTTGAACATATGGCTATGCCAAGGTGAAATTAATGAGACAAGTGGACACAAAGCATTCTAGCTAGTAACTTTCCCACATAATACAGTTACGATACATTTTTCCAAGGGATAAATATCCTGAATTAGAATGATTTGCTGAATTACACCAGAATGATTTACTGCATTGTGTCTCTGTTCCACTTTTACTACATAGTAAAGTACATTTACTACATAATAAACATGGTGTATGTGTCTGTTCTAAAAAAAACTTTGGGGAAAAAAAAATTAAACAGGTGCTTAACCACAGAATTGTTCCTCACCTTTTGAAGGTTCAGTCATTCATGCTGAAATTCACCAACACAACGCTTATTCTGTTGGTAATGATCTGGTTATTGTTAAAAATTAAACAAAAGGCTTCACACAAAGGATGTCAGCTGATTTTCTTAGAGAGACCAATGGCAAAATGTGAGACATTGAAACGTCACTGAAGTGAGCTAAATATTCTGGGAGAAAAAGAACTGCAGAATTTGCAGAGTAGTGAAAACATGTAAATTATCAGATAACGGCCAGGACAAATGTGTTGACTAAAGAACTGGTCATTCAAGAGACATTTAATAAAACTCCAAACTTAAGTTAAGAAATTCTTATCCCCATTTATGGCTTTTAATGGTAAATTTGGTCAAGGAGTATTTAGTTATTTGTGAGGCTGAACATGAAAAAGAAAAATACCTGCTTAATGGGCTCTAACAGTTTTGGCTTCTTTGCCATTTTACTTTCCTACACTAAGAGCACTGGACATGATATTCAGGTAAAATGAGAATGGCAGATAAAAAGTAAAATTATCAGTAGCAGCAGCCAAACAAAACGAAGAGTGAAGTTTATAAACTTGCTGCACCTCCTAGGGCAGTAAAGTCTTCCTTAATAATTTCAATAGGCTTTGGATCAGACTGATGCCAATGGTAACATTCTCTTTCATTTCAACAGGAACCAGATCAGAACAAAAATTTCCAAAGTTTATGACCAGATGGAAAACATTCTCCCCCACCTTTCTTCCTCCTCATGATACTGAGTATAATATACCATGCTCCTGATGAGGAAAGTAGCCGGAGGAGCTACCCATAAAAAATTGGCACTCTAGGGGTGGCTGCCCACGTAGTTACCATCAACTCCAATTAACTATAACCTCACCTAACAATCATCTGCATTTTGCCTTTTGACTTTGCCATATTGAAGGATCAGCATTTTAAAAAGACTTTGTCCAGGGGAAGAGGCAGGCACCAATTTTACTCTCTAATGGAACAGAATCCTGAAAATACTCTGCATGAGACCTGATAAATGGAAGCCAGATTGTCCAAGCAGGTTTTAGTTAAACAACTAGTATCTAGGGTAGTGGAGACCGTGCTTGAAAGTGCATATGGAGATCAGATTTCATAGCCAACTGATGTGCCAGAGAAAAGAACTGTCCCTTTTTGCATGCCTCTGAGGTCCTTCAGAAGTCAGTTCTACTGTCACTCAGAGTACTTGATGAGCCAGCATTTCTAATGTGCTAAACCCCCATGAATGGGGACCATATTTTCTTCAGAGCTTCCCACATTGGCTGGCAAATGCTTGTGAAAATCCAGCTCTTACTCTAGGGATCAGCTGAGAAAAATCTCAACACGGACACCTTCCACTGCCTCTGTGCAGAGCCCAGCAGCACAGTCAAGAACCATATCCTGCCCACTCCTTCCTGCCCTACAAACCAAAGCCCAGAAATGGGGCTGTGTCACTGAGCTGCTCTCAGGCACTTCATTTTAGGCATGCTTCTTGGAACATGCTCAGCATTGAACTGAACTGGTAATTCTAAGACTAGGCTGTTAGGAATGAGTGAACACAGCATGCCTCTTAGCAGCACTCCCAGGCTCACCAAGGACACAGGGCAGACATGCCCTGAGAAGGTGTCAGAACTGGAGAATTTTAGAGAAGAAATTTTCTCAATTAAATCGACCAATCATCCCTGTAAATAGAAAACGGTACCCTCTAGAGTAGTTTCAAGTCTAGTCACAATTAGTGGCTTGTTACAAATTAATAGCTCCAGGAATGGACCCCTTTAATAATATTTTTACTATAAAATATTTATTTGAATGTTCTTTTTCTTGCATCTTGCTTGCTCACATCTCTGGAGTTTAGCAAAAGACACAGAACACTACTGTATTTAGAACTAACACTTTAAACAGTCCCAGTGGAATCACAACTCTGCTGCTCATATGTGTTAATTAGTTGCCAGCTTTCCCCACAATTTCTTCTAAATCCAGAGCACCAGTAATGCTCAGCGCTACAGGTCTTTGCATCACAAGTTGGTTCGTCTCCCTAACCTATCAAAATCCTTCAAAAGGGAACACATAGCAAGTTTATCAGGAGTTAATGCTCTAATTCAAAAGTTTTCCAAGGACAAGGAAGGAATATCAATCTTTTTGTGATATTCTTGGTACAGATTGTCACAACCCAAAGTTGTGATTTTTTGTTTGTGTGTGCTTCAGCACTGCTAAATTATTTTTCCCGGTAAATTGCAGCTTCTTTGCATGGTGGAGTTTTCTGCTGCAGAAGAGAACCCCTGTACAACGGAGAATTTCCCGCCAATTTGAAGCTTTCTTTGCATGGTGCATTTCTTTTGCATCTAAGAAATGCACGGTGCAAGGAGTTCCCGCCATTTGTATGAAGATTCGTGCCACATTATTGGCCGATTCTAATATATGCACACGTGGCAGCTAGCGATTGGCTTGCTAGCCGTACAAAGAGCTTGGGTGGTTTCCGCCCAAGTTGGAGAGAAATCAGTTGGAGAGAGAGCAATTGGAGTTCGAGAGAGAGGGAGAGCATGAAGATCTCTAAGCGCTGCGGATCCCTACGGACCCAACGCATTTCTTAAGAAGGCAATAGAGGCCTGAACAGCCTCTAGCCTCTCCCCGTTGCCGATAAATTCCTAGACGTATCCCTTCCTGTACGGCAAACTACCGAACCCACGGAGCTTCAACAACTCCGGGGAAAAGAACGAATTTGTTGTAGTCCTCTAACGAGGATTTAAGCGGAGCTGAACCTGGAAACTGTCCAGCCTACACCACGACCATCTTTGGTGTAAGTAAACAATCTTTAAATCAACCACTACGCGTCCGTGACTAATTCTAGCTCGCCCCCGGTCTTCTCCGACCCCACGTGCCCGGGCTGCTGGCCACAGCCCGCGTGCGCAAAGACGGGCCGGGCTTGCCCCCGGCCCGCACACAGACGATACCAACAATGGGTTTAGCAGAAGTAGTTGATGGTCTCAGACAAACTCCCAATAGAAAAGTGTTTATATGCATGTCTACACTGCGCTCATTTGACTCATCTGCTCAGACAAGCATTGCAACTCTCAGCTACTGCAGCTAGCAGTGCCCAAGGTAGTGCTGATGTCTCCATGTAGTGACTGTACTATAGATATGCCCTCTAAATTGCACAGAGCACCTTAAGACAACTAGTGGTGAGGCCAATGAACAACATGGAACCTAAACTACTTTTCTTGCCTCTAGAATGGCTTATGGCCACTCTATGCACTGTTCCTATGTGGTGTGAGTTGACTGGTGTTTTCCAATTGTCAGGTTTTTGTGTTTGGGGATTTTTTTTGGGGGGGGGGGGGAGTGGTGTGATATCACCTAAAGTAGGCATATTTTCTATGCCTTCTTGAACCTTTAAAAATATGCACATAGCTGCTGAAAGGAAGCCATGTGATCTAAGGGACAGAGCACTCCACTGGTATTCCATGAATTTTGCAGTTAGTTTCATGAGTATCTGACGCCTCCTGAACCTGGGGGGGGGGGGGGGGGGCACCCGCAGAAGCTGCTGGCAGCGGCGGCCCTATCGGGGGAGCACCAGCCTTACCGACAGCATCAGTGTCGGACGTCAGTGGGGGCACATGCGCCCCCGTGTACTCCTTACCAGTTGCCTATGGTTGGTTTTGCAGCTGTTCTGGAGGGGTGCCACAGTTTTACAATTAGTAAATGGCTCTTTATCAATAAAATAACGATGGCTGCTTTTAAATTTACTATAAGATCTGCAGAGTGGATTTAACAGTTTGCAATGTACTTGTAATACACACTCTCATTTGTTAAATGTTTAGAATCCTCACAGACATCTCCTCCAATAAATCAGAAGTCGTGTGAATACTTCTCAACAAATTAGAAGTATCCAAAGAATGACCACAGACTTACCATATTTATCAGTGAAAATAGTCAAGTCACTTTGTATTGTTGAACCAACAATTCTGTGCATCTTACCAATACTATAGGATAGGCTAAATGCCACACCAAACAGCACTCTCATACAGCTGTCTCATTTCATTTCAAGGGGAACATGCATACAGCAACAAAAGTAAGGGCACAAGTCTCTGGTCCATATATTAGTCCATATAATTTCTGTAGGCAATAAAATTACATTCAGAATCTTTCACTTGGGTGAGGGGTTGGCTTATAGTTGAGTTTGTTGCAAGATTCAGGGTGTGGGAAGAGAGATGGTATCACCCAAAAGTTTCCAGCTACCATACCCATGTCTCTTGGGTAAGGGAAGAGCCTGAGAAGAAGAAACATACCAAATTGTTTTACAAATAATTTGATGAGTATTTTTGCCACAAATCTTTACTGCATGGACTGACTGAAACAGAAAGTTAGTGTTGTGTGAGAATTTGTTTAGTATATTCCTACATAGCACTATTTGGTACCGAGTATGGGCATCTGACCCATCTCTATGGCATTTCATATCACTTGCAACATACTACAAGATTGCACAAGATCATCGCAATGGAGACATGGGTATGATAAAAATAGCCACTTCTAATTCATAGACATGTTGTTTGGTGCTGTTTACCATCAATTAATTCCAGCATTATCAGTGGCCAAACCAAAAAATCCAAACTGAGTTTGATCTGAATCAAATCTTTTTTTGATTTTTCGCTGCAGGATGAAATGTCCCAGTTTTGATCAAACTAATTTTTTTGGCCCAAAACAAATGTTTCAATCCTGCTTAGGCATTCTGTTCACAAGATGGGTAGTGTTATCTCTTCCCTCCCCACCCCTGCAACAACTCCACAGTTAAGGCACCTATCCAGGATACGAGAAGACCAGGGTTTAATTCTCTCTTCTACTTGAGGGCAGGAGGACTTGCGCAACCTATCACTAAGAAGATTGGGATGAGTGCCACTCATTGTGGGATGAGTGCCAGCTCTTATTACTGTTCCACACAGAGAAAATATTCTATGGGCTAGCAGTGACAACGTTCATCTGGGAAGTGGGACACCTGGGTAGCTAAGTCCAGGGAATATTTAAATGGAAGAGCATCAACCAAAGACATGGAAATCTGCCAACATCATGTCCCATAACTTGGTAGTAAGGTGTTTTCCTGGGACTTGGAGAACATGGGCTCAAATCCTTTTTAGAGATTCAGGCCCACTCCCTGAGTGACAGCACGACATCACTGGACTACTAGATGAAGAGAGAACAGAGAACACCACCTTCTACTGCTTTGTAAATCTAATTCTGATTTTTCCAGTCTGAGCTCTTTCTCTAATTCAACATGAAGTTAGGAAGGGGAGCAAGTGGAACTGCATTTTTGTAAGCGAAGTATATTGCAAGTGAAGTATAAGATTAACCTATATATAAACATTCCCCAAAATGATATGATTGGGTGGGGGAGGTTTTTAACATAAACTTGATAGAATTTTGGTCATCTTTTAGTACAATGATTTCAATATTATTGTGATGTAGCTTTGGTGTGTAAGATGCACTTTCTTTTTCAGGAAAAGAAACATGTCATACCCTAGAAAAACTTGTTTGGGATAACTTTACCCTACAGTGAAATGTTTTATGCCAGAGAAGGTCTGTACATATAGCATATCCATATCCACTCTAAATTCACTGGGAAAAATGCCCAATTAATCATTAGCAAAGTCACATCAGATTTCAGCTGGAATGTAAAGGTCTCCATTGCAATGAGTCAGGGCACAGAAACTTCTGCGTACATTGTAGCTGCCACTCCTCCAAAATAAATCCTTTCTACCATATAGTGATATTTTTCCCTAAATTGTGAGCAGCCATCCCATTCTCCTTTGTCCCACTGCTAGTCTGTATTCACTGTGGTGTTTTCTTACCTCAGTGAGGCAACAGAAATTCTGGACCTTGTGTCAAACTTACAGATTCCCAGGATTTGTCCCTTTTCAGTTAACCAGTACCATCTCCAAACCTTATAGTCAAAGCAGTGCGCCGTGCTCCA
Organism: Alligator mississippiensis; assembly: GCF_030867095.1. Taxonomy (NCBI): domain Eukaryota; kingdom Metazoa; phylum Chordata; order Crocodylia; family Alligatoridae; genus Alligator; species Alligator mississippiensis. The sequence continues at coordinate 162,982,895 of NC_081828.1, read as the reverse complement.
CTCCTGGTCATGGCAAATGCACCCAACACTGCAGCAATGATATCTTGCCCCAGGAGAGCTTTTCCCTTGCAAAACAGTCTGCCACTGAACTGCTGAGCAGCACCTGCAGCTGTTGTGCTGCAGCTGCAAGCAGGCTGATAGGACAAAGAGTTGATGAAGGAGGATGACACAGACCATCTGCTTCAGGAGCTTGAATCAGCCAGAGGATGAGAACACAAAACATTTGACACCAGTGAAATGTACATGAGGTTTTGAAGGACTCCTTAAGTAATGAATGCATGCATCTTTGGAGCCCTTTCAAAAGGGGGGGCATTTCAGAAGGGCAGCAGCTGTTACTTTCTCACTGTTACCTGTGGGCAAATTGGAAACAATACAACTGTAGCCAAACTGTTCCAACTCTAACCCTGGATGAAACAAAGGCATTATGACAGAGCCTTGCTACTAGATACAGTAACCTTGTTTCCACTGAGCAAACTGCTACTGAACATGAAATTAATTAGACCTGTGGATACACAGTCTAGAAAACAGTGTAAAATTACTTCACATTTCTGAAGGGATGCTTTTACCCTGCAATAGTGTAGGGCTGTACAGTGTGTCCACTCCAAAATTACTGCAGTCCACTGGTAAACTACCCTAGTGTGAGCTCTCTCTGGATCTGCCATCTCACCCTGTGAAATGCTATTTTCTCACCTCCCAAAGTCTTTCGCAGCTGATGGGACAGGCTTGCTCTGCACATCTAGGGCGCCCATCTGTGCTATCAGAACTGCAGGCTGATATATGGGCACTTTTCTGCAAGTCTGTTAAGAACTGCCACCTCAAAAGCTACTACACCGGCACACCCAGATGCGAGCTATTCAATATTAGATTAGGACACTAATCTAATTCTGAATAATATTAAGTTGTATATACAATAAATAAATAAGTAAATACTAATTCTGAATACTATTAAGTATTCAGAAACACAGCTACCACCACACAGCAGCTCACCACCTTCACCTGCTACCAATCTGTAGCTAGCTAATCGGGTACAGGCCTTTTCTTTTGATAGGAACAGAAGTGTATTAGGAGTACAACTCTACATACTATAAGACTTACCAAACATCAGGCGGCTTTGGGGTATAAGGTGATCCCCAGTTATGCTGTAGAATGGAGAGAACCCGAATCTCAATCCTTTGCTCCTACTTTCCTTCAGCCAGGATCTTTGAGCGCTCCCAAGTGCAGGGGCTACAGGTGGGTGCCTGAGATAGCTGTGCTCCTGGTGTACTGTAGATGGCTGGCTCATCACAGGACCAAAGAATCAGGCTATTCTTGCTCCTCCAGCCACCAGCTGGTTTCTCAAACTGCAAAGTGGTCTTGGATTTCAAACAGTTCTTTACTGTCCGAGTATACGCAAGCCACAAAATAAATGCTTCCCTCAGCTGTCTTGGAGACATCTGCAGCAAGCCATTCTTCTATGGTGGCACCCCCTGACCAAATCGACATAATGCATGGAGGTGGCATAACAGGTGCCAGAAACTCTGGTCTGGTCCTTTGTTTTAGACCCAGGATAGCAGAGTATCAATGCTTGCCCAACCCATATTCACAACAGAGCTAATTAGTCAGACAGCACGATGTTAAGACGGCTACACTGCTTCTGGTTTTGGAGCTAGTGTACATAGGCCTAACTTAGGTATTTTACCACAGCACTGCCTTACAGCATATACAAACATATCCTCAACATGACAAAAGGCAGGCTCAATATTAGGGGTTTTTATCACAGGTCCCAACCATCTACCAGCCAGCAATACATTTCATACTAGCATATTTCATATTAGCACTTGGATTAAGAGCACCCTGTCATCTCTCCCTAATAAGTTGCTAAGAACTTTAAAAAACACATCCAAGAAAGCATTGTGGGTTTTCCAGTAATAGAAATTCT